>NC_133109.1:29747366-30419509 GCF_022965805.1 Primulina eburnea | reverse complement strand
GAAAATGCATTCCTCTTTACATGGCAAGGCAGTTAAGTCATAAGGCATACAAAGTTTCGAAGGTGTCCCCTTTCGGCCCCGGGGCTGGAAAAGTTTTCCTCCCTTTGTCCCGTTATTCAGCACCTTGGCTTTCACTAAGCTTCCACCAGGCACTTCACATTCAAGGAGAACCGTGCTTCCAATAGCAACCTTGTTGCCTACTAGAAAATCATTCCACCCGGCCGTCAGTGCAAACCGGTATCCCCCTCCCTGCCGGGAAGAGGATGTAATCTGAACAGGCCACAGCCTCGATTTTGAGTCCTGCAAATGTATCGTTCTATCTCCAGCGATTCCGGCCGACAGCACAAAAGCTTTGGAGATGTCCTGTTGTGGTCAAGACAAATAACGTTTTGAGTAACTGATCAAATGAGGACTGAAACTTGGGAAATGACGGGATATTAACCAGTCTGGTTGAGTGTTGCTGATCCAATTTCTTGGAATAACGTTGGATCTCGTCATCATCAGATTCATCTTGAGGATCAGTCCCATCTTCATTCTCGATTTTTACCTTTACATCCAAATCTTTTGCCACTGGAGCACAATTTACTGCAAATCAACAGAAAAATCCACATGAATTTGGCTACTTGATGCTTTTTTTAACATAAAATTGATTTCTTTTCTTTCTTACAGTTACAGTTGGGGGCTAAGCCCTATATGCCTCCAATTGAATCGTGTGAAACAGGAACATATACAGATAAGCCCTAATCAAAACAATTGGGAAGCAAACCGCGGGCATATTTATTAATTCGTGCAAGCGTAATCTTAACCAAACTCACCAGCTTCCTCAGGATCGGAATCTTCGACCGGATAATTAACGGATGTAAATTCCCTTTCACAGCCACTTATTCCATATACCGAAACATCAAATATGGCGCTCCCGCAGTACCGGAACACCACAAATTCTCCAATTGCAAGCCCTAAATCTTCACAAAACTTCGCCCAGCCTCCGGAAAAGTAGTAATTTTGATACTCCTGTTTCTCCAATTTCACTTCCCACATTTTCCCAGAACTAGTTCTGAGTTGGGCGAGGAACTGGGGTAAAATCTCTCCCCATTTCTTCACGAAAGCAGGCGGCAACCGCTGCGGGCATGGAATCGATAAAATTCAGTTAAATTCAAATCATCCTTACAAAAATCACTAGCAATTACTCAGCCATAGAAAGATTTAAACACTTACGAGTTGGCGGCTGAAGTCTTCGTTGATCAAAACCTTGAAAAAAGAGGGCACGGGTTTTGGGTTTTTGCCCATTATTCTTACTTGTACAGTTACAGAATCCAAGGCCCCCTTTAAATCGAAATCCGTGACCATATCTATCGACTATTTTAATTTTTTAATTATAAATTTAATAAATTATTATTATTATTATTATTAGACATAGATTTATAATAGTTAAGTTGAATAATAAAAATTTATAAATATAGAAAATGAAAAGTAAATAATGCGTGAAAATGACTATTCTAATCTAAAATAGATGGAATGATTAATTTCATAAAGGTAAAAACTTGTGTGAGACGATTTCACATGTCGTATTTTGCGAGACAGATCTCTTATTTGATTCATCCAGGAAAAAATATTACTTTTTATGTTAAATATATTACTTTTTATTGTGAATATCGGTAGGGTTGACCTGTCTCACAAATAAAGATTCGTGAGATCGTGTCACAAGAGACACACTCTTCCATAAATATGAGAATGACCGTTCACATTATCATTCGATGTCATACAATAATGAGTACAAGGAATGAGATGTGGACGTTCATATCATTCTCACCTCATTCATTTTTATCAAGCATGTCCTTAGTCTCACGTACATATAATAATTCAATCTTGTAAGAGCTTTACTTTAGGGATATATTGAAATAAGGGTAAAAGATTGAAGCTTCCATGTAGGGATGTTTTTTTACAAAAAAAATTAAAAAAAAAAGGATATTTTGAAAAAAGAGGGTTCTCACTAGCTCAATTGGTCTCACATTAGTTGAATAAAGAATGGAGGAAAATATTTGTCCACAAAACGACCGTGTGGCATTTCTGTATGTTGGTCAAGGGAATGCACAAAATCTTGGGCCATAAGTTTTGCAATTTTTTTTAAAACGAACCATAAATGCCTATGCATCTTGGCACAACTCAGCCTGTTTGATTTTATTTGTTCAAAGAACCACTGAAAATTGGGTCCAACAAAATGTTAAAGGGAGGAAAACATATATGTATAGTTTGAGAAAATTATTAAATCTTCAAGTCCTATCAAAAATTTATTCGTAATGAATTATTAATCTTTTTTTTTTATGGGAGCTATGATACAATAACAAACATATCATTATTCGACGTCAAACAAAAGAAGACAACACGGAGGACTTTAAAAAGACAAAGAAGAGAATGGGTTTTCATGCATATTCAGAAGATAAACATGAGAGTGAGTGTGGTTGCATAGCTTTTTTGGTGCATTAAACTGGAAGCCATGTGTGGTGTGCTCTGCGTCAACACGCGTCCCCAGTTGCTCCCAGCGGCGCAACGTCGCCGCTTGAAGAGCATCAATTAGTATGCAGCTTTCTTTTCACATATTTAAATAATACACATCATTAGTTATGCACAGTAACGAAACCAGAAATATAGTTATGTTCGAGTTAAAATTTTGAACTTTAAAAACTTTTCATATTTTAAATTGATCTATTCAAACTAATATCATATTATTTTAAAATTATATAAAATTTACATATAATTTTTTTAAAAAAATTAGGCCACCCGAACTGATATGCATGTGGCTCCACTACAAGAAAAAATGCTTATGGTGACATTCATAAATGTCATCATATTCAATATTTAGTGGCATTTAAGTTTTAGTGACATCTCCAACAAATGTCATCTATTCCAATGTCGTCTTAAACTTACTGACATTTTTTAATGTCATTATAAGATATTAATGACAACTTCATACGTGTTACTAATAATTCATATAATGACAATTTTAAATGTCAGGAAAACTCATATTTAAATACATTTATAGATGCCTTGTTATTATAGTAACAATGACAAATTTATATGTCAGTTAAAATCATTTAAAATGACAACTAAAAATGTCGTGTATGTTATTTATAGTGACAATAACAAATGTGGGAATATTTAGGGTTGGATAAATATAGGAGAAGGGAAATTAGATAAAATAAATGTGAGAATAAAAAACATATTAGATTAGTTATCCTGACATTTTTAATTGATGTCATTTTTATATGGAGGGAGACAATTATTTTCCCTCCTCCAATATTTATCTAACTCAAATATTCTCACATTTATTTATAGTGAATTTTTTTAGTTTTTAACGATTTTTTACGATGTGGGAAAAGTAATTGTTTCCCTCCATATAAAAGATGACATCAATTAAAAATGTCATGATAACTAATCTAATATGTTTTATTATTTTACACATTATTAATTTTTTACAAGTGTCATTATTAAGTATTTGTAATAACATTTAATTAAAAGTGTCTACAAAAAAGTGTCACAATAGCCATTTATTGTTTTAGTGCTCTGTCACGGATTACCCAGCAACTTATATTAGATCATTTTATGTATTTCTACCCTAATTCAATTCATAAAAAATTATTACTTTTTATTTTAAAAATTCAGTTAACCCGTCTCACAAAAGACTGTTTATATACTATAACACACACATATATCAATCATTGATTACTTTGATTATATTAACTTCCAGCAGAAATTTTATATATATATATATATATATATATATATATATATATATATATATATATATATATTCTGATTGGTCCGTTATTCATTTAATAAAAAAAACATTTTGAAAAAATTTACGAAAATATTTTTTGGAAATCAAACCTAGGGGTGGGTACGGTACGGTATACCGTACCGAACTACGGTACCGTATACCGTACCGAAAATATCGGTATGGAAAAATTCCATACCGATACCGATACCGAAAATTCGGTATATCGAATGTCGGTATACCGAATTTTCGGTATGAAAAAAATTCATACCGGTACCGTACCGACACCGAAAATTCTGTCGGTATACCGAAAAATTGTCGGTATGTTTTCGGTATACCGACATTTTTTCGGTATACCGAACTTAAATTTTAAAAAAATAATAAAAATAAATTATTTTCGGTATTTCGGTATATACCGAAATACCGAAAAAAAAATATCATGTACCGATACCGATACCGATACCGAAAATTTCGGTATGGTATCGTACCGTACCGAAATTTTCGGTATACCGATTTTTCGGTAAGTTCGATATTTTTTCCAGTACGGTTTTTCGGTATTTCGATATTTCGGTATTTTTTCCCACCCCTAATCAAACCCTCTGCTTTTGGATTTATTTTCTGCATGCCCATTTAGATTTAGCTGACTTGCATATCAAAAGCTGAGCAAACCTTGCAGTCTCGCTCGTACATTAGATTAATTCACAACACGACACGCCAAATTGCCAATCTATATTAAGTTTCTGAATGTTGTCGTACGTAATACACGTATTATTCAACAACAATTACTTTATAAATTATGCTACTCAATCATTGAAACGTAAAATATCCATCTCAAATCATGAGAGAGCATATTAATTTTGATGCTTATGTTTATCTTTAGAGATTTTGATAATCTATAATAAATTCGGTATTAATGCTTAGACATTTTGATAATCACATTTTTGTTTTTTTTTTTTTGTTTTTGCACATGTCGTATAGATGACATTGACATGACACCGTTTGATACAAAATATAAAGAATTGCTATTTATATTTCATTTTGTGTTATATATATAATCAAATTTATTAATAAATAGAGTGCAAATAACAAAAAAATAAAAGATAAATATCAAATTTCAAATGTGGTTGAGTCATCAAGGCCATAGCTCAACGAAGTAAAATTTCATACAATAAACAATGTAAATATCTTGGAGATGACCGAGACACACAATTTTGGAAATTAAAGTAAGAACGTGATTATGCAACTCATAGCAGGGAAATGTTATACTCCACCGAGTGTGTTCACCCGATGTAACATTCATTTTTTATTTAGGTCGTCAGTAGAAAAATATTAGCTAAAAATATTATTTTTGTGAATATCGTTAGGATTTATCCATCCTCACGCGCGCGCACACACACATATATATAATCATACGGTGATACATTATTCTACCAATATGAACCATCATATTATTATTAATCACATCGTGTATTTTTAATAAAATAAGTCCTCGATAATGCATGGAGTGGGAATATCCAATGAAGTGGCTCCACGTACAACACACAAATGTCACCTCCTGGCGGATCCCTCAAAGTACTTAATTAAGCTGTGAGCTTCAATATTCTTCACATTTACTAAACTTTCGTCTCCGCCGTTCTCACTCGGCCAACAAAGAGAGGAAAACATGAAGTATTGCGTAGAAGAGCAAAAGCCATGCATTTATTGGGTGGAAAGATTCCTCAACGATTGCCTATGCAACGTAAAAGACGAATTCTCGTTCAGTTTTGGGCTAATGAGCCTTGTGTTTTGGGGAGTTGCAGAAATCCCACAAATCATCACTAATTTTCGCTCCAAATCCGGCCACGGAGTTTCTCTTTTGTTTCTTCTCACTTGGATTGCTGGGTTAGTTAATTTATTCTATATTATAAGTTATAACCATGACCTCCCAGAAACATATTATTCGTGATTAAATTTCTGGGTTCTTCTTTTTTAGTATTTTCAGTTTCATAGTGTGTCTTTTCACTTTTGTTTGAATAATTTTGGCAGCGACATATTCAACTTAGTGGGTTGCCTTCTTGAACCAGCAACGGTGTGTTCTATTTTTGCTAAATGTATGCCAGGTTTTCCTCATATGTTTTGATTGTAATAATTTTATATTTACGTGATGCAGTTGCCGACCCAGTTATACACAGCAGCGGTAAGAAAAATAATTCTTTCCGTAGATGTAATGTTTAATTTAATACGGTAAACATTCATAATATTTTATATATGTTATGATATAATTGTTTTCCAAGCTCTGAAGTTCTCTTCTTTCCCCGTTGATTGGAATTGTCAAACAGCTTTATACAATAAGCACAGTAATCTTAGTGCTGCAAAGCATATACTATGACCACTCCAAGAAATGGAAGAAAAGATCCGTAAAGAAATCAAACCAAGAGGTTTTTCCAATTTCTTTGCAAAAAATAATGCTTCAAATCTTCTGCTTCTCAATCATTTAAATAACAGATATGGAGTTAAATCTTGTATGTAGGTTGAAGACTTGAAAAAGCCTTTGAAACCAACTAGACAATCAGATTCTGCCATCCCAATACCTGGCAAAAGCCGAGCTTCTGCCCCAAGAGAAGTCTATTACTATACGTCGGTTTATTATTCATCCCTGTACCATAATTTTTTCCCAAGTTCAAATTTTTATTTGATACCAACAATATATACTTTTGCAGGTCAGCAAGATCAATGGCCAGTAGCACAACTCCGCCTGTCCGATCTCATCTCCGCCCGGTGAGGAGTGGTCCTTCTGCTGTGGGGCTTGAGCACGACTCGTCTTCAGATGACGAGGATGCTCAAATTACACCCCAGAAATATTCCACCAAACCCAAGGGAATCCCGAGATCTGTGAGTGTTCTTGTTTATTATATCGTTCTGATCGAATAGAGTGGAAATGGGATGTTTATGTTGTCCATTTTGAACGAGTTAATCTAATATTCTAACATAGACATGGAATGGATTTGGATCTTTCTTGTCACTTGTTTACAGCCTGGAAAATGTCGTGTAGTTCCTCAGATTTTAATTTTATAGGAATGATTCTGTTTGTGTTGCATTCACTCGAGATAACTTTGAAGTTGAGTGGTTTTAATAACATGTCATATTACATTTAAAAAAAATCCTTTTATATGATTATAATATCCATATTGCATTATTAAAGTTAGCACATCATGCTAATTTTGGCGAGTCAGTGTCACATCAATTTTTTTTTTACAGTTTTATCTTTTATAATATTTATTAGTTAACTTTTCTAATATGAGTTATCAGTGATTTTTGTATATCTTCTTGGTCTTTTCCGATTTTTCTTGAGCTTATCTCTAGTTTATCTAAAAGTTTAAACTATCTCATTAAATCTTATCTAATCACTATTCTATAAGTATTATATCCTAATAAAATAATATATATTTTTTACAACAAAATTAACAAATACAAAAAAATTTAATATGCGTGTAACATGAGATGATTCTAGAGGTCAAATGACTAGTCCAGTACTGGTTATGATGTTCGTTTTGTTTTGTTTTGTTTTGTTTTTTCCGGAAATTATAGCATAAATAATTTGATAAGGTAAATTTCAAATTTGAAGTATTAATTGTATGTGGGGATAGAATATAATACAATGGTGATAGAGTATTTGTAGGAATTGATCGAAATTGAGTCGATGTGAGAAGAACAAAAATTATATTTCCTTATCATTTCTGTGCATTGTGCTATATCAGGCTGGATACGGGGCATTTTTAGCTACATCGATCAGCCTGCCACCGGAAACCAATGCTTTGATGCAAGTTTGCGTCGGATTAACCGGGAGGAAATTGTTGCAGGTAACGATTTGTAGATCAATGAATTCATTTCCTTTGCTCCGGATTAACAGCAAGGATGTTTCTATTGCAGGAAGGTGTATCAGAAACCGTGTTAGGTCAGTCATTGGGATGGATGATGGCTGCCATTTACATGGGCGGTAGACTGCCTCAAATATGGCTAAATGTGAGTGTTAGTATATAACTTTAGCTCAAGTCGATGATCCCTTCGAAACTCGGCAATAAATACAGATTGTTCAATTCATTTTTCTCTTTTTTTGTGGGGGGTATCTGACTTGTGTTTTTGCTTTCTGATTGAGCAGATTAAAAGGGGAAGTGTTGAGGTAACTGATTCTCACCTTTTTGTTTGTGATTTTTTCCGAGTTTTCTTGAGAAATGAATTGAAGGACTAAAGGGATCTAATATCTCAGGGCTTGAATCCTTTCATGTTTGTCTTTGCACTTGCTGCTAACGCTACTTATGTCGCCAGGTACACCGTCTCCAGAGGCGAACTTAAGAAACTTATGCTCGAAATTGGAATTTCTTTTTCGATTTATCACCTATGCAATGTTTTTAATGTCTATGCATTTGGTAAAATATGATGTGCAGCATTCTTGTTAGGTCAACAGCTTGGCATAAAATCAAGGCAAACTTGCCATGGTTGCTAGATGCTGTCGTATGCGTACTGCTGGACTTATTTGTATCCTTTCATGTTCTAGTATTCCTAACATTTTCTCTCAAAACAAAAGGGGAAAAAGAGAGGTTACTCCTTAATTACAGATGACAGATAATATTACAGTATGTGTATTACAGGTACTTTGGCAGAGCAGAACATGAAGAATGCAATGAAGCAGACAAGAAATAGAACAGAATTTTGTAGTTTTTCTAAGTTATTCAAAAGAATTTTTCATGTAATAAATTCAAGAGATGTTATTTATTAAAATCTTTCCTTTACCTGTTAAACCAGTTGTAAGATTTAGTGTAGTTGTGTGTGTGAACAAAATACGAATGATTCTCCTCGTGCGATCTAACTCTAAACAAAAATAGAGGTTTTTAAAAGAGCCGACATATTTTCAATTAAAATGACATCAGGAAAAGGATCCTCTTCAAATCAATCCCAATTCTACGCACAAAAATGGTCTAAAACACGTGGGGGAAACTCACCGTTGTCAAGAATCAGCCGGGAAATCATAAGCCTTTCGATTATAACGAACGAAACATAATCATACGAAAAATGTAGTCGCGACGTCGTTTGGCGGAGAATATTCTTTTTGTTCGAATAATAAGTTGGAAGACCAGATTTTTTTTACGTGTGAATTCGTCGTCTTTATTTTTCGATAGATATTAACTAAAGTCTGAACTACAGCAAACCACGCTAGTTAGATAAATCATGTGAATGTGACAAATTTGTCAAAGCAATTGCTTGCAGAGAAAATCAAATTCTTAACTATCGACTAAATATTCAATTATTTTCAATATGTTTGGTATTTTCATATTATATACGTATGGTCCACAAAATTACCTAGGAGGGTAACGTACAATTGCTCTTTTCAGTAAGGAGTACAAAATTTAATTTATAACCAAACCTCTCCAAATTTAGCACAATATTCCCTTTTTTAACCCATGGGGATTTAATGTTGTTTGTTGAGCTACCCACTAAATTTGTTTCACTTCACCTTAGATTTTGATGCACTTAATTTGTTCACACACACATATATCTATAATATTTATACTATATTATTAAGTGTGAGACCCTTAAGTAATTATTTCAGAGGACACCAAAATATTTAATTTCATAATTACCCTTCTTATCCTACAAAAATCTACTCAAGTTACTCCATATTTTACATAGAAAAAAATTAAACACAATTTTCGTTTTAAATCGAAAAACTCTTCTAAATTGAAAATAATTTCGTGTTATTTGTTTAATATTATTTGATCAAATTAAATATAATAATAAGACATATAATGTATGTGCATCTTTTACTAATATATACCATGAATATAATAGGCGAGAGAATTTTGCTGTTAACGTGTCACCACCATTGCTCTTGTTATTTGGATTTTTTGGTTGATTGGTTCATGAATTATTTTTCAAACAGGGTACATCTAGCGAAAACTATGCAATTAATCATTTCATTCCTTTTACCACTATTTCACTTTATGTTATTTGAGTAGATCTTTTTTGTGAAACGATTTATCTGTGAGACGGGTCAACATATCGATATTCACAATAAAAAGTAATACTCTTCACTTAGAAAGTAATACTTTTTCATTGATAACTCAAAAAAGATATATGTCTCACAAAATACGACACGTGAAATTGTCTCGTACAAATATTTATCATGTTGTTTTGATCCTCGATGGGGAGAGAGTGGCCATGACTTGGGAAGGTGGATACTTTGATGTTCCTACCGTACATAGGTTGTACATGTGTCAATGTTTTATTGGTGGAACAAATGATTCAGTGCCAGGGAAAAGAAAAAAAAAAGAGCAAACAAAGCTCACCAAATACTTTGCTGAGAGTTTGATCGTCATATAAAAAACTGTTGATTCAAACGAATACGTAAAAATGGATAAACTAATAGGTAATAGTTGGCACAAACTTTATGTAAAAATAATCCACAGCGGAAACAAAATGGCTGCGGACAAAAAAATTCATTCCATATTCTAACTTAGCTTTTACAATCTGATGATAAATTTCATTATATATTGTGGCCTAAAGATTTTCGAGTATTATATAGTTGGGTTAACGAGCGAGTTCTGATTTCGTTGTGTAGCCCAATTGTTGGGCTATCTCCCGTGTCAACTTGGACGTAACACAGTATGTATCTATCGGAACATAAAAACATCGTGTTTTTACTAAACAATAGTGAAGAATGGTTCAAAGAATTTGAAATCGAGGAAATACATATGTGGATGAATGAGAATGAAATATTAATCATGCATGCCAATTTGGTTTTGACTTTTGAGGGTTTACATTTCGCAAGTGGAGTCATTATGATTGTGGTATTGAAATAAAATCTAAAGTGGTAAAATTTTGTTTATATTAATAATTTTCTACATCCCCACTGCCACCTACAATTAATTTGTTACACCAATCAATTTTTTTTAAATTTTAAAAAAAACTATTTCCATTGTAAATAATCACTAAATTGCCATGCATATGCATGAAATTCGCCGATATCGTCATAATGTGCTCTCGAGAGAAATAGAAATGATAGTTATCACAATAACAGTACGACTGGGTCTAATATGAGACCATCTCACGGATATCAATCAGTGAGATGGGTCAACCCTACCGATATTCACAATAAAAAGTAATATTCTTAGCATAAAATGGATGACCCAAATAAGAAATCTGTCTCACAAATACGACCCGTGAGACCGTCTCACACAAATTTTTTCTTAACAATAGTTAGACACATTACCAACTACTAAGCTACTTTAGTATAAATCATATTTCATCCCTCAATTTTAAATAATATCACATCGATCGATACGGTTAAATTTTCCATTTGATCAATACCGGAAGTACGATTTTGAATAATTGAGTTCATTTTTCATTAAAAAAAATAAATAAATAAGTAATATCAGATTATATATCATAAAAAAGTATTCGAAAACATGTTAGTTAGTAAAAAAAATTAAATTGAAAATAGCTTGAGCTAGAAGCTATTTATGGTAAGCTATTTATGGTAGGCTCTCAATTTTTTTATTTTTATTTTGTAACAATTAAAACAAAAATATTTTTAATATAGTTTGATACTTAATTATACATTTCTCTTGGAGAATATTTCAAAATCAAATGATTTAGAACATTAAATTCGAATAGCATAGCTTGTTTAAATCAACACATTTAATTTACGTATTACCTTTTTTTTTAGCATACTCTTTTTTTTTAGCATACTCTTATGTATTCATTAATTGCATGCTTATTTACATATCTTTAGTTTATATTGCTTAAATTTCTATTTTACGTATAGTTTTTTAAAAAGCTATTTTATGTATAGTTTTTTTTGTGTGTAAAATTTAATATATTTTATTATATTATTGCAATCATAATATATGATATATAGAGAGAGAACACGTCATATTGATATCAGTGGCGATCATATTATATAATATATAAATTAAACGACGCCATTTTCTTTATTGATAATTGGTAGGTGATAATACTTTCTTTAAAATTGGTAGGTGATAATACTTTCTTTAAAATTGGTAGGTGATAATACTTTCTTTAAAATATAACGCATATGTTCAGAACAATATAATAGAAAAATCATTATATTTATGGCAACTTAATAATTTTGGAAGTGATATGCTTTTATTATGAACTTGTAAATATTTATCGACTGATATTTCTACAAAGTTGTCATATTTATAATTTTTGACTAATATTTATCTTTTCAGTGCATATTGATCAAATCACAGTATCAAAATAAACGTTTTCAATGTGAAATATATAGTTATGTTTTCTAAGCTAAACATAATATAAAGTTAATTTGATTTTATACGCTCCATGGACAAGAATCTTCAACTTGGACCACGAAATCATTAAAGATCTTTGACCCTTTTTATTTAAAATTTTGATTTTGGTGAGTGAACTTTTTTCAATAAGAACATGAATAGGTATCTTCTCAGAAGGTCTTGTAATTTTTCATGGATGACCCAAATAAGATATATGTCTCACAAAATACGACCCGTAAGACCATCTCACACAAATTTTTGTCTAAGAACATTTATATTTAATAAAATAAAGAATCTTTTTTTAATATTTAAACTCGAATTCTAAACAGGCAAAAACTTGTGTGAGACGGTCTCACGGGTCGTATCTGTGAGACGGATATCTTATTTGGGTCATCCATATAAAAGTATTACTTTTTATGCTAAGAGTATTACTTTTATTGTGAATATGGGTAGGGTTGACCCGTCTCACGGATTAAGATCCGTGAGACGGTATCACATGAGACTCACTCTTCTAAACATTAAAATCACACCTTCAAATTGTTATTTCTTGTTTTTTAAGTGTATTTAAAACAGAGAGAAACCCAATTTTTTTAACAAAAAAATTTATACACGTGATAAAAATATTTGCGAAAGACTGTGACGTCGAAATCGGCTGACAGAATTCAATAATTAATTTGGAATGCAGCCAAAAAACGAATGAATGACGACATAAAAGAGAAGTTCATACAATTGGAACTTAAAAATAAAATAAACAAATAAAAGTCGTCAGCCCAATCAGAAGTCCAACTCCTTAGCAATCACTATCGACCATTTCAAACCGACGCCTCCCAACTGTATATACAAAATTATGATCAAGAAAATCAATATCCCTATATATTTTTATAGAGAGTATTTCATCTATTTTATTTGAAATGCATTGTATTTCAATACCCACAAATAATTCAATTTTTATACTTTTGAAGTGTTTCAACCATAAAAGTTCAACATTTGATGCTACTTTTAAAATGAAATTAATGAGTGATAATGGTAATGATTAAATTGATCAAATTGCAATTTGTTGCTTCAACAGTTTGCACCACATCGTGTCTTTGTGTATGTTTTTTATTTATTATTGTTGGACTTAGAGGCTTATTGGACTTGTTTTTTTTGAATGAAAAATTGGACAAGCAAAAGACCTAATAGATGGTAGGTGGAAAATGTCTCAGATAAGAAAATAATCATGCATTAGTGAGGTTATATTGAGTTACACTTTGTGAAGGTGTGAGAAAGATTGACCAAGAGGTTCTTTCTCGCTCACGTCAGCAGAAGAGGGGTGCAAATCATGGGTCCGATTTGCAATGAAAAAAGACTTTTGTGCAAGCGTACGAGTGCGACTTAGGTCGTCGAATGTCGGACCGATCAAAACAAAAATTTCTCACCAAGGTTCACCTGGTTTTTGCTAATTTTATTTTTGAAAATTATTTTATGGACTGACCTTTGGTGTCTGGCTGGAATGACCTTTGGTGCTCCAGCTAGACTGACCTTTGGCCCATCAGATGGCCAGCATTGACTATCCATATGGAACCCGAGTGCCTATATATATGCGGCCTCAAGTCCTTCAGAATCACCTCACACACTCTACAACAGTCTCATTCCTTCAACACTCTTATATTTGTCTCGGCTGCTGCTCTTTCCTCCGGCTATTATTCCTCTGCCCTCGTGATAAAGTTCAGATACTTTTCAGTTCGCCGTGGTGGTGCCTCGTGTTAGGTTACTGCTAGTTGCTCCGTTGTATCTTAGGAAACAGACGTCCGAGTACATTCTCGAAGCACATACCGGATGAGACAAATCTGTTTTAAAGACCTTGTATTTCATACAGGCCTCGGTTTGGTTTATTTTAAGCCTCTACTATTTCTTCACTGTATTGTTTGCTGGTTTTCTTTACCGAAAGATTTCTGTACTATATCAGTCCATATATTGTGCAACAATTATTATAATGATTATGGTGATTTGAACATAATTTTTTTCTTCAAGATATAAAAAATCATGTCATCAAACCAAGAGACTGTTGACTCCATATATCGAGAGCCTAAAAACAAGACCAAAGAGGTGAGGAAATATCTGGAATATTCCCAATAAAATAACTCAGATTTTCTGAGTTAGGGATTAGTAAAAGATAGAGTGTGAGGCAAAAAAAAAGTTAAATTTGTGTAATTCATGCATAAGAGTAAAAACAAATGAAGCTACTCATGACCAAGATCGAGCCGAATTCGAGAATGTGATGAATGTGGTTGTTTGCCTGTAGAATTTGTTGGATTTAGATTTTTCATTTCTGCTGACTATGTTTATAAATGCGTCAAGGACAAGTTGTATGTCTGAAAACTTTATGTGGAGTGTGGACTGTCTTGAGGCTAACATGTATAAGATAGTTTTAAGTACGCACAACAATTTCCTTTGTGCTCAATGTACCGTGACGGTAGACTAACTTCTTTTGATTATAGTTTTTACCGATCCTTTTTTTTAGGACGAACTTTTTTATTTGATTCAGGTTTCTATTTAAATTATAATAATCTGAGATTTCGAATTCTAACTCGAGCATCTCTCGATGCATTCACGAGTTGAGCTCGAGCTTGAATTTGACTTTTCGATCAAATTTGTTGGGAAAAAATTTATGCCGAACTCGAGTAATATCTCGACTCGTTTGCATCATAGATATTTTTAACCGTGGGAGCACAAGTGACCTTTATATTGGATTTTGATTTGATTAGTTGCGAGTTATGGTATGTTTTACTTATTCATTTGGACTCTCTGACAGTTGGTATATCCTATAAAAGTTTTAGAAGATTTGTCGTCGTTTGCTTGGAGGTTTCTAAAAGGTAATTGTGGAGGCGTATGGGGGTGTCTCGAGCTAATCTTAACATCATGTAATCCACTCTACTTAGCTAAGGAGTTTAAATATTTTAACATATAAAATTTTCGGAGGATATATAACCAAAAAGGAATGCAAATAACATCTATAATTTTAAAGAATTAGATATCTTATGAGACGGTCTCATGAATCTTTATCTGTTGTGATCAGACGCGTAACTCTACCGAAATTCAAAATAAAAAATAATACTTTTGTATAATAAAAAGTAAAAAATTATAAAATCGTGTACTACTACCATACATGTGAATTTAACCCGTGCAGATTTGGTTGTGCCCAAATAAATGAATTCATGTGCCTATATATGCACACACAAACATCTGTTTCACATATCTATAATTGTAAAATAGTCTCTCGTCAGCATATTTTGTTAAAAAAAAAATTAAGAAAAATTGCTTCTGTTTCCTGAGGCTATCGTTGCTTTCACCTTCTTCTCCGCCCAATTGAATATAGAACTATCAGAATCAACCACGCGAGTAATTGCAGAGAATTGTGGGAGCTCCGGTGGGGTTTGAGGGTTTCACTGCCTACCTCGTCCGAACAACGACGAGATATCTTTTCGGCCAACGCCACCACTTCGTCTCCGCCGATGATGTTGTTGCAAAGCCTGAGGTATTACCTTTCCGAGCACCCATCAATCGTCGGATTCCGCTGGAGCCACACCCAATCCTGGGGTTCCACCTGGTCTTTTTTGTTCTCCTCCATCGCCGCTTACGTCGTCGCCTCTGCGTTCATCCACCTCCTCCTCCTCTTCCTTTTCCGCCACCGCCGCCCTCTCCCCCTGGGGCCCATCCCAGCTGCGCACTCTCTTTGCATGGCCCTCATCTCCGCTACCATTTTCTCCGGGACATTCCTCTCCTCTGCTGCAGAAATCCGAGATACGCGGTGGTCGTGGCGGCGGTCTCGCACCACCCCTTTCCAGTGGCTCCTCTGTTTCCCCCTGGGGACGCGGCCCTCTGGGCGCGTGTTCTTTTGGTCGTATATCTTCTACCTCTCCAGATTCCTCCACGCGCTGCGGACGTTCATCACCATAATCCGCGGCAGGAAGCTTTCCTTCTTCAAACTTTTCAACAATTCGATTCTGATTTTCATGTCCTTCCTCTGGCTCGAATTCTCGCAATCGTTTCAAGTTCTCGCCATCCTCCTCACCACGCTGGTTTACTCCGTCGTGTACGGATACAGATTCTGGATTGAAATCGGGCTGCGAAGCGCGTGTTTCCCGTTCGTGGTGAATTGCCAGATGGTGTTGCTGAGCTGCAATGTGGTCTGCCATTTTGGGGTGCTACTGCTGCACATAATCAAAGGTGGATGCAATGGGATTGGGGCCTGGATCTTCAATTCTGTCCTAAACGGAGCGATTCTGTTTCTTTTCTTGAATTTCTACGTTAAAATGCATTTTCGAGGAAGTAAGGTCGGTGGCGACCGCCGAAGCGCCGCCGTGGACAAGGCTGATAAGTTGGAGCTAATCAAAGGCCGTACGTAATATTTGAGGTCTTGAGATACTTTATTTTCCTTTTTTATCCCTTAAGTAGGGATGTAGGGTACAATGTCGTTAGAATAAACTATTGATAATGCCATGTAAATTTAATTGATATCAGGGGCAAAGTCGTAAAAGTGACTTTTTTATCGGGCGATATACAACGAAGAAGATGTATCAAAAGTTTAAATATAATTTAGTTTTTATATACTGAATTAAAAAATTATCCAGTGATTAATTTGGAAGCAAGAACGAGTAATATTCTTATTTGTATATTTATTTTATATATAATCGGTTAAAGTCAATATTGTCTGCCAATGCGTTAAAACATGCAGAAGTTGGTGAAAAATCCACAATCAAAACATTTCTTTGGGTTCACTCTCTACCCACAAAATTGTGTTAATATATCATACAAAATGTGGTACACTTCATATGGAAATGTGGTACTAAAAAAGTACTCAGGGGGCGAACACAAAAAAATTGACTACTGAAGACTGAAGACCAATTTCCCGTTAAAAGATTCGAATCTTTGGACCTAATGAAATTACAAGTTCTAGAAATAAAAAAAAATCATTTGAGCACACATTTTATTTTTTATTAATATTTTATTTTATTAGACAAATTTATCACACAAAGTTTACATAACGTGATTTATCTAATTGACGTTATTTGTAGATTACTGCATTCAGTCTGAAAATTTATTCAGAACACAATTACTAGTAATGGTTGCGGATTTCGCTACAACAATTAAATAAGGAATAAAAACCCAATATGTTTACTTGAGTTATCCATGAAAAAATATTACTTTTTATACTAATAATATTATTTTTTATTATGAATATCGATATAGTTGACATGTCTCACAGATAAAGATTCGTGAGACCGTCTCTCAAAAGACTTATTTCATATTTCATTTTTTCGTAAAATGAGTAAACTTGATACATATTTAAATTTATAATTATAATAATATTTTTAACATAAAAAATAATATTTTTTTCATAAATAAAATTTAATTTGATATTTGTTTTATAAAATTGGTGTATTAATTTTTTATTTTAATTTTTGAAATGAATGGGCCGCTTTGAAATGTACGACCACATGAAAAATAAGGTTCCGAGAGAGAATTAGTCACTTTCCGAGAAAAACTTATTTAAATTACAGTGGTTCAATCTTGACTTCAGTGTCCACCATTATTGGAATTTGAAATAATCAATTGAATGATTTATTTTACGACTCTCATAATTACCTGTCCACAAAAGGCCCTTCATAGAAAAAAAAGGCCTTTCATATAACTCGGGTTTGTAGTTTAATGGTTTCATCTCTTGTACGATTAGTCGATTCTTCGGATTCGATCTCGACATGAGTTGTAGTAAAAAAAAAAAGAAAAAAGCCCTTCATATGGCTTACAAATATTTATTTTTATCAAAATTTAAATTTTTTTAAAATAAAATTAGAGGGTTAATTAATGTGGTTGTCTTTATTAATTTTTTTTTAAAAAATCCATAACCATAACCGAAACCATGTTGAATCATAACCGAAAATCGCAAAATAATCTTAAATTTTATGTTATACATTAACCTCATTTATTAATATAAACTAAATTAAATTCAGCCTTCCATTTTTTTTCTTCAAATATTATTAAAAGAGGATTGGCATTTTGCCTTGATTTTACAATACTGATTTTGCTTTAATTATATTTAAAAAAAAAAAAAAACTATTTCTTATCGTAGAAATCAGAACTAAACCATAAGTCATCGGTACTGTTCTAAGTTTTGGAACCGAAACCGAAAAATTGTTTCAAAAGAACTATTGTATACATCTATATTTTGAGAAAACTATAGTTGGTCTATATATATCTATAGTTTTGATATCCTCCACACTCACCCATTGGATGCACAATTTTTCTATATTTCATCACATTCAATGGGTGAGTGACACATAATCGGTGCTCACATAGATGTGCACGGTAGGTATACAGGATATCAAAATTATATATATCTATACCTAAAGCTAGCATAATTTTAGTTATTTTTTCAATTTAGCTTGAGAGTGATAGTTGATGTTTTCAATTTAAAATAGAAATTTTATTTGGATTAAAGCTCAAAAACATCTATTTCCACAGTGTGCTCTATTTTGTCGCATTTTCCAACTTACAATATACTAATATTAAAAAAAAAAAAGTATAAGTTGAGCCAATGCTTGACGAATATCCTTTAAAGATCCTTGATTTGTCCACAATTTTGTCTTCTTGTGGTTGATCCAAATAACGCAAAAACTTGAAGGTCTCAATGTTTGTATTTTGTGAGATAAAATTTTTATTTGGGTTATCTATGAAAAAGTATTACTTTTTATTATGAATATCGGTAGCGTTGACCCATCTCACAGATAAAAATTCGTGAGACCGTTTCATAAGTGACCTACTCTCCAAATAAAAGTTTCTTCTGTTAACGTCAAATCATAAACCTTAATCTTCTTTGAAGAGTGTGAGAGCAAACCTTATTTTTTATGAGATAGGGTTTGTTAAATGTCCCACATCGGTTAGATAATTAACCTTTGAGTGGCATATATTGGCTTGGACAATCCTCCCCCCTTGAGCTAGTTTTTGGGGTTGAGTTAGGTCCAAGTTCCAATCTTTACATGGTATCAGAGCCCGGGTTTCACCGTTATGTGTTGGACTGCCTATAATTAGGCCAGATGTTCATTCCTGGGTGTGTTAAATGTCCCACATCGGTTAGATAATTAACCTTTGAGTGGTATATATTGGCTTGGACCAGCCAATATATGTTGTTTAGTGTTAGACCTTTCATTGTAAGAAACAATCACACATGCGATGCGCGTGCTTGAATTTTGAGGTGTGCTATCTGACAACCAAATACAATTATAATCAAATCGAGAGTTTCTTGTAGTTATGGATAGATGAATTATGAATACCATATTTCATTATGTGAATGTTGAATTTTTTTTTAAAAAAAATTGAAACATAAATACATGTGTACACGGTTTCACAAATTAATTTTGTGATACATATATTTTATATGAGTCATACATGAAAAAATCTTATTTTTTACTGTAAATATAGACAATGTTGATTTATAATAAAAATTTGTGATACCATCTCACAAAAAACTCAATCAAAGATAAAATGTTTGTGATATGAATCATATTGAGTGTTTCTTTTTGTAAAACGGCGGTGATAGCAACATTCGTATGCAAATGTACTGTTTTATTTATTAAAAAAAAGTTTGAGAACCCAAATTTAAAAGAGTAAGTCTCATGTGAGCCGTCTCACGGATCATAATCTGTGAGACGGGTCAATCTTACCCATATTCACAATAAAAAATAATACTCTTAGCATAAAAAGTAATGCTTTTTCATTGGTGACTCAAATAAGAGATCCGTCTCACAAATACGACCCGTGAGACCGTCTCACACAAGTTTTTGCCAATTTAAAATTCCAAGGTAATTTCAAAACTCAAATTATATATAAAAATTGAATTTCAGAATCCAAATCACAAATGCTAAAATTAATCATACAACAAATAAAAATCTATATTGTATTATATTTTGCTTTTGTTTTAAAAAATCCATAGGGGTATAATCATGCATTCATGGAAGGCTTCACCAATCAATTTGAGAAGCATTTAAATAGTAAGGACAATAAAGATATAAATGATTGAAATTATGTAAGAATATAATATACATATTTTGACTAATATTTTGGTATATGATCCATCGATTTTGGACATTGTCCTATACTTAGAACTATATTTTTATGTGTCATATTTAATATCTAAGCATTATTCTACATAGAATTGTATGTTTATTTTTAAAAATTTAGGAGATAATAAATCATAAAAAAATTATAAAGTAAGTAAATTTTATTATATTTATACCTTACCCTTGCACATATAATGATATAAATTAAACTCGAATTTAAAAAGGCAATCAATCTATTAATTAAAAAAAAAAAAACTACTCCAATTGGACATAGTCCAGCCCAAACTCAATAATAACCAACCCACTTTCAAACCAAATTGGTCACAAATAAGTCACGAGTAATAATAATGTATAACTTACGTTAAAAAACTTAACCATGTATAACTCAAAAAATTAAAATAAAACCATGTATAAAAAATAATAATACCAACATTGTAATAAACCACTACACACAAGGGATCCATGTAGCAACATTGGTATGAATTTTTTTTAAAAGTTCAGTGCCAAAATTAAATATTTAAATATTAAAAAAGTACCGAGATTTTGATAACGTCGTAATAATATCAGATTGCGTTTGGATATAAATATTTCGATTTACGGGATAATTTCAAATCAATGAATTTCAAATTAATAAGTTAGAGAGTTGATTTGAAATTATAGCAAAAATACATATTTCATATTTGGACAAAACATAAGATATTTAAAAGCATCCATTCTAATTTTGATTTAAATAAATAACGCGTTTGAGATGTATAATTGATGTTAAAAGTGAAAAGAAGATCATAAAATACACCCTTTTTCCAAATATCACATCTTCTTATTTTCCTAAATATACAAATAACTTATTTCCAATATTTTCTAAATTAACATCTAAAAGTTGAATAAATATTATGATCTTCTTTTCACTTTTATGAATCAACCATGTAAATTATTTTTTAACTTTTTCCAAAATTCTTTCCTGTTGCAAAGTTAATTATATCAACTTCTTGCAAATTGAAACTGTTGACCAAAATATAAATTTATCAATTATTAATTTTAATATTATTCTATAGTCGATTTCAAAATATCAATTATGCCATTTTTGTTTGTGCATGAATTTCATTTTGTGCGGAGATAACAAAGTTCATATATACTAGCATGAATGTCTGTTTACTTTTAAGGGAATTAAGACCGACATTTCATCATTTCGTGCCTGAAAAAAGGGGGGAAAAACGTGGATGTTTTAGTTTTACGATAATAAAAACTCAAATGAGACGGTTTCATGTGTCAATTTTTTGAGGTGAATCTTCTATTTAGGTCATACATAAAAGATATTATTTTTTATACCAAAATTAATACATTTTATTGTAAATATGGACATTATTGACCGTTTCACGAATAAAAATCAGTGAAACCGTCTAACATGAAACATACTTTATTACAAATTATGCGTGCCATAGTCTCTGTTGAACTTTGTTATCATCTAGCTGGAAATCTCGCTGAATGCACTCTAAACGTGAAAATATTTAAACAAGACAAAAAAAGTAGTTTGTAGAATCTTGAAACTTTGGAATAAATTTTATTGATTTTGGAATAAATATTATAACATCGAAAACAGCAATAAGTTTTTGAAATCGAGTGGATTCTTGATATTGTTGTGAAACAATAAAACTCTCTTGTACCATGTAATGATTTTGTTGGATGTAATAATTGTCTTTACTGGATAGAAAGATCGAAACGTGATATTTTAAATGTTGTATGATTTAAAATATTTGAGTTGTATCATTACCACAAACTATTATTTTAGTAAAACAACAAACATCCGATCCGACAATTGATAAACGAAACAATATCGCGGTTTCGATTCTCGTTGAAAACAAAGAGAAAGAGTGCAATGATTGAGTGAGAGATTGTTGAGATTCAATAATTTTCCGTGTTGGGTATAACAATCAAAACGTAGTGTTTAAGTTGTTGTATGACTTAAAAAATTTGAGTTGTACTATTACTATCAACTATAACTTTGATAAAACGGAAATAATCGATCCTACAATCTCATATTTCATGTGTGTTTGTGCATGCTTACATCTTCGAAAGGATAGCATCTTATCTACAACTTCATCGGAGAACAATACAGCAAATGCCAAAAGGCCTCAAAAAAATTGTATGTTACAAAGTGAGCCGCCAAGAAAATACATCTCTAACATGCTAAAAGGTTAAATAGAAGCCAATTAGTAAAAAAGAGTTAAAGTCCATTCCCATCAGGCAACATCTAAAATGTTATGTTCTCTGAGAATGATCAAGAACTGATGAACCAAACGACACATCCCTTTCTCGGGGTGCAGGCGAATAGGAATAACAAGCTCTCTTCAACTCATTATACCTCTCCAAATCAAAATTCCGCAACTTCATCAAACGCCTCTGCTTCGTGTTAAACCGGCTCTGGAAGAACCCTTCGAAAGAAGGCTCCTTAGTTGTTCTTAAGAAGAAGGCGTAACCGCACATAAAATACATCGATGTAACGTAGAAACATATAGGTTCCATCACATCCCATGTCAGTTCCCAGAATGTTAACCTCATGAATGCTGCTGTTTGGACAACTAAAAAGCCCAAACCACACCAGAGCTCGCGTTTCGCGAGGGACTCGGCTTTCTTGTCGATGGCTGCTTTTCGTTGCTCCATTTCTTGAAATTCTTCTAGTATTTTTGGATCATTGGGGGCATTGTGGGATGAGGGCAGAGGGATTAGGCCTTGGATGGCTTTCATAACCTGTAATCAAATAAAAATTGGGCAAAACATTTTATGGGTTTGACCATTTTCAAACATTTGCAAGTATTGAATCTGGATCTGGTTATATATTTAGACTCAAGATTATACACAAAACAAACGAAACTTCCAAATGTTCTTTCACTCCCACAAGATCTAATCCATCCCATCAAGCCGGTACCAGCTCTGACCCAAGTTCACCAAAGTTCAAACTTTATTTACAATTTTGTTAAAAAAAATAAACATTTTTTCCCTGAAATATACTAAAACAAACGCTCCTTTTTATATCTGTATGGATCAACTCACCCTCCACTCGGTAAAGGAAAAAAATAAGATCTCCAGTTTTCAAAACTTTCCTATTCTATTGGGAAAATTTCTGCCTATAAATTGGTGTATTTCTATCAAGTTCGTCTTTTTTGGAAGGGACTATGGATTTGTGGTAAAGCCAAAGCATAAGGTGCGGATTCACCATTTCTGTTTCGTTTCCCTGTGGAACAAATACATCACACACAATAAAAAGAATGCTTATCAGTACTTTATAAAATCAAAAACATTTTAAAAAATCTAAAAATCAAGAACTCGAAATTTTTAATCCAACCCATTACTCTGAACCCATACCGAATCATGGAACATCAAGCAAATTCAACATTAAACTGAGATTTTTGTATAAAAAATAAGGAGAAACCAACCTGTTGAGGCCTGAGGAACACTGTGTTTCCAAGAACAATAACAGCCCCAGATTTATCCAACAATTTAGAAAACTCAATCCCCTGTTCCTCATTCGATGCTTCCTTAACACAAATCTGCAAGAATTCCGAATAAGAGAGACAGCTCTTTTCAATCTGCCGCAGCCTCGACTTCACCATCTCAAGCTGCGACAGCAACAGAATCTTCCTCGCATCCGCCACCGTCACCTCCCCCGGCTCTTCCTCCTCCATCGGCGGCCGCAGGTCATCAAGCCTGATCCTTTCTCTCGCAACATCCATCCCCCGAAGCTTCTCCATGAGCTTCTCTCCGGTGGGGAAGAATCGTAATTCGGGCGGCGACGTAGCCGCAGAGTGGGAGTAAAAGTACCGCCGGTAAACTCCATTGTCTCCCGGATCATGGACCAGGTTGTTCGGGGTTTCGTTGAGATTGAGCGCGGCGGCTCTCGCGGAAGCCCGTGGAGAAGAAATCCAGCCATTTCCCGAGGCCGGGCTGGTGATCTTTGATACATGGAAAATGCGTTGGATTAATGATTTATGGAACGCCATTGTTGATGGTAGAAGGTGTTTGCTGCTGCGTTTGAATAGCTTCAATAATGGCTTGCTGTAAACTGGAATTGATTATGGGTATACATATATAGCCACCCATACAACTCAGTCAAAGAAAATAACAAATAATTTAATCGAATTGTTTTTATCAAGAAAAATAACAATTAGTAATGATTGTGAGGAGTAATCGTAGTTTTATTACTTTTTATAGGGAAATTAATTAAAAAAAATTAATGGTTTTGAAATAAATGAGAAACGCAGCAACTCGATTATTTTAGGCTGAGTTTTGCGTTGAAAGATCTTTTACTAGATCAAATTTATAAAAAAATATTATTATTTTATCTAAAATATATTATTATTCAATCTAAATATATATCGAATCAACTCATATTATAATTATAGACAAAAACTTGTGTGAGACGGTTTAATAGGTCGTATTTTGTGAGATGAATATATTATTTGGGTCACCCATAAAAAAATATTACTTTTTATTGTGAATATCGGTAGAATTGACTCATCACACAGATAAAGATTCGTGAGACTGTCTCACAAGAAACCTACTAATAATTATAATCTATCATATAATCTCACAAAAACCTAGAAATTAGTTGGTAATGCCAAGCCCTAAATATTGCCGAATATTCGCATAACATGGTAATATTAATTAATTTCACTTATTTACTCTTGTCCAAATGTTTACTATAAAATAGCGTCACGTTATGTATCTTTATACCAAAATAATTAATGCCTATTTTTTTAATAAAAAAAAATTGGTCTCTCTCGTGGAATCTCAAACAACCTAGCTTACCAAAGTTTTGTTCCACGTTTTCTGCTATACAAACAAGAATATATAAAATATAATAATTTTAGATGAGTTGATGTTTATACTCTATTTTGTGTTATCTGCACTTTATATAAAATATGTATCAAATTTATTCATAAATAGAGTGTAAATAACAAAAAATAAAGTATAAGAGTAGGTCTCTTGTGAGACGGTATCACGAATGTTTATTTGTGAGACGAGTCTACTCTACCGATATTCACAATAAAAAGTAGAGTAAGTCTCTTTAAGACGGTCTCACGAATCTTTATCTGTGAGACGTGTCAACCCTACCGATATTCACAATAAAAAGTAATACTCTTATGCTATGTTTGGTGTGTAGGATAGGATAATTAATTGGATTGATGTCAAAACTCAATGTAAGGATATACAATTGGATTGACAATCCCTTCAAAACAATGTGATATCTTTTCAAGCAAGTATGTTTTTTTTATCATGAACTTCTTGATTAATTGGACTCATAAAAAATGAGACAAACATGAGTTTAATAATCTATCCTTTACTTATCACACACACCAAACATATCATTAGTATAATAAATAATACTTTTTCATTGATGACCCAAATAAGATATATGTCTCATAAAATACGATCCGTAAGACCGTCTTACACAAGTTTTCATAATAAAAAATAATACTCTTAGCATAAAAAGTAATATTTTTTCATGGATGACTCAAATAAAATATCTGTCTCATAAAATACGACATATGAGATAGTATAATATGATAAAAAAAATCTGAACTCTCATTCAAAATAAAATATACGTCCTCCCATTCTCTCTTTATTGAATCCATCTTATATATTTTCAGATTAATTAATTAATTGTAAGTCAAAATTTAAAATATTCAAATTTATTAACACAATGACAGCTAAAACAACACCTTCCACGTTGTTGGCCCAAAATTGAAAGCATCCATGACCGTAGATTACCAGAGAACGACGATCCTGGCCGCCGAATGAACAACGCTTTACACGTGTTAATCGTGAGAAGCAATTATAGGACGGCGCCAATGTGGTAAAATCGGACGGCGCATAGAAGATCACGCATCCCTCGAGATGACGTGTCCGAATTATTTTATTATTTTGTTCGTATTTTATTAACAACCCGGAAAGGGTGGAGATGCTTTGACTCGACAGTTGTCGCATTAATGGGTAAACGTAGCCGTGTCGCCACATCACATTTGGGGCAAAACATATCCGAAACCCGAACCAAAATCCGTTCTATTTAATGGGCTTTATTGTTACTTTATTACTATTATTTTTCTGTTGCAACAAATGCGGGGCGTAGAAACGGGGCTTTGACCCGAAAATTTAACGAGCATTCTTCCATTTTTATAGCAAAAATCTACAAATCTGAAATCTTCCGCCAGAGTATAATATCAAGATGGATCTAGTTCAATCTTGAAACAATTTATCAAACAAAATTCAGCATCAACCGAACCGAGCTACTTCGAGATGGTTTTTTTTCCCATTTTAATCCGGTCTAGTTGAATCTAAATTAGATCCAATCCCATGCAATTTGAATCCGAAAATTAAATTCAAACTCCAGATCGATGGCGGCGATATATTCAAATTCATATGTTAGATATAATTGTCTACTACGAAATTAATGTTGGATTTAATTTGTTCCAAATATTATATTGTTCGTGCTCAAATGACAAAATTGGATACTTCTTAATGTTGTATATTTTATTATAAATATCAAAGTCCAATCAATCCAAAGTATTAACTAATTCAAGTTTTTCTCTGATCTCCCGCGCACTCTCGCTCTTACATGATATCTTTATCCTGCATGCATTACTTTAGATTATAAATTCTAAAATAAGCAGTACAAGTTGGCATACATATATATATATATATATATATATATATATATATATATATATTGTCATTTAATTGGTCAAAATTGGATCATAGTATAATAAACAAATTGTTTGTATTTTTAATCCGATTTTCACCAGTTTTTTCAATTTGATAAGTGAGTAATTCCTGGAGGGGGATTGGGCTTATAAAGTAGGCTCGTTTGCTTAAGGTCTATTGCCAAGCTTGTCCTTGTTTGTTTATACCAAGCGCAGCGAGAGCGTCTTTTGAATATTGTTTGAGGATCGATCTTTCTGGTGACCCATTGGAGCTCACAACTGTAAATTTTGTTCTCGATTAGTATAGAGATCAAGTAAACAAAAGGAAGGTTGTGAGATGCTTTCTCGTTTATCATTGCCTAAGAAATCTAAATAATTAACATAAAGAAATGAAGGACTGAAATACGTACAATGTTATTTCATCAGGTGAGAGTAATTACGTTCCTATATTTGGTATTTATTGATGAAATCAACATATAATAATGTCTTAAAATATGCATGGTTTATTCGCTTTACTTTTATTTAATACGCTCATGCACTCAAACTCATATATGATTCATATTAGCGATTAAACTTGGTAAATAAGGCAGACAAAGTTATATGGCAAAAGTAACGAGGCTACGTATTCGATTCTTGAATATAAAAAGGAGCTGCAATAGGAATAATTCAACTTTCTGGAATCCATAGAGTAAAACTGAACAGTAAGTCTTGATTTTCTGCACTCGGGTCATCATGTTTTTTTGAAGTATTTATTTATTGGATCATCAAGAGCATGTTACGTGTGTTGTATAATTAGTACTTATATAAACAAGACTGAATAATTTACAAACAAAAGAAGAGAAAAATGCGAGACAACAATGTACTGTTCGAGGCCCAAAAGTCGTTTGACCTGGGATTGCTCTGCACATGGGGCATGGACCGTGAATCCTCAGCCACGGCTATGCAGCTCTCGTGGAAGCAATGCCCACGTACACTTAACAATTCTTTTCATAGTCTCTGTGGGATTGTATTCTTAATAACATATTGGACAAACTGTGCTGTTGGGCCCTGGGATTCGTCGACTTCCTCCAATACCAATCGTTTTCAACTTATTTACGATATCATTATCTCCAGAGCCTCCTGTCACACCCGAAGCTGGGGGTGGAACTCGATTGGTGCCACAGCTTGCTATCATTTCACAACGTAGGGGCGCCTGTTGTCTCCGAACAGCAAGGTTTATTTGCTGTTAAAAATAAAAATATATTATGCATACACGATGTTATCCGGGTAAATCGGGTGAGCAAAAGTCAGGATGATCTACCGGATGATTATATAGTGTTTAAGTAAAATGAGTAAGGAAATGATATGTCTCGTGAGGAAGGTATATCTCAGTAATCTTGGGCTTCTACCGTGACCTGCAAACAATGAAATGAACTCGTGAATGGGCGCCAGAGGAGTGTTCGACGTATCCACTCGATCCGATGTTTAAGTTAGCAAGTGAAGAAGAAAGATGAAATGGCTTGTATATGTAGTGATATAGGTGAGGTGCTCTAGAGTTCATAATTCCACAATCTGTGAATGAGAAGTGTATCTGCTATTTTTAAGAGGAAAATCTCATGATTATCTTGCTTTCAGTGTCAAATTGCTAAGTATGGTAAGGTGGCAGCCCATACCATGTGCTTCTGATGGCATCTCTGACACGCCAAACACATGTTGTTCTGACAAATAAGATAGCCCAAACCGATACACTCGAGTGTGGTGCACTTCTCGAGGTAGCCCTGGTAGAAAGTTCCCGGAAGATTGTATGTGAGCCTGGGCTCTTGCCCGTCCGGATAGAAAATATCCCGGGTGATCCCATGCCCGACTGATGAAAAAAGTGATCTGAATATTTGATTCTGTTTTGGGTTACAGGCTCCTATGGGGTATCCCCGATACACAACACATATAATATACATGTATTATGTCTCACCACGTATAGCTTGTATCTCGTCGCTCGTATTTATAAATTCTCTTTTTTGGGACTTATTTTGTCCTAATCTAGTTAACTGAATTTGTTTTAAAAAAAATAAATAAATCGATTGCTTTCTGTAAGCATGGTCCACGTACGTATTTAAAATTATATGCACTTCATTGTAATTTAATCTCAGTTGTCCCATTAATCATGAAGAGAACTAATTTTCGTAAAAAGATATTAATTATTGGCGCAAACGTACGCCATTCCCCAAGCCCCACAAAAGTTGGCATCCACAATACCCCACAATAGATATGTGAAAACTATGAAATTCAGTAAATATCGTGAGAAATTATAGTAGTTCACTAGTTTAATGAAATGAGATGAATTTAATATAAAGTATATATATATATGTTGTGAAAAAGTAAAAATTTACGATAAAAAGTAAAAATCTCAAACTCTCAAAATTTACCAAACTACACACTTTATAATATTTTTCTCTCTACTCAATTGTTATTTCATTCACAAATGAGTGCTCTATTTATAGAGTTTCATATACAAATATTCCAAAATAAATTACCTCATTACATACATCATCACACACTAATTTTCAATATTCAACACCTAATTTTACCTAATTTTCAACATTCAACATTCAACATACATATTTTAATATTATATTTTCAACACTCCCCCTTGTGATGATGATCATAATGATTGTCTTCATTACGTGTTTTTATACTGCCTCGTTAAAAACCTTACTTGGAAAAACCCATTGGGATAAAAACCATAGTAAGGGAAAAAGAGTGCAGTCACGTAAACTCCCCCTGATGTTGACATGAACAGTTCTTCACAAATTTCGTAGATTGCGCATCCCAATATTATATATGTGCTTTCTGAATATTGACGTAGGAAGTGCCTTTGTGAAGAGATCTGATGAGTTTTCACTTGATCGAATGTGACGAACATCAATATATTTATTCTTCTCAAGCTCCTTGGTGAATGCGAAGAACTTAGGAGGAATATGTTTAGTTCTGTCGCTTTTTATGTATCCTTCTTTCATTTGAGCAACACATGCAGCATTATCTTCATATAGTATCACAGGTTTCTCGTCGAATGATAATCCGCATGAGATTTGGATATGTTGGGTCATTGATTTTAACCACACACATTCACGGCTTGCTTCATGTAGTGCAATAATCTCGGCATGATTTGATGAAGTTGTTACTAGTGTTTGTTTCTGTGAACGCCAAGAAATTGCAGTGCCTCCACGAGTAAATACATATCCAGTTTGGGAACGTGCCTTGTGTAGATCAGATAAGTATCCAGAATCAGCATAACCAATTATACTTGGATTAGCATCTTTTGAATACAAAAGTCCCAAGTCTGTCGTTCCTCGTAGATAACGGAATATATGTTTAATTCCATTCCAGTGTCTCTTTGTTGGATATGTGCTAAATCTTGCCAACAGATTCACGGCAAAAGATATATCAGGCCTTGTACAATTTGTAAGGTACATAAGGGCACCGATGGCACTTAGATATGGTACTTCTGGACCAAGAATATCTTCATCATCTTCACATGGACGGAATGGATCCTTTTCTATGTTTAATGATCTAACAACCATTGGAATACTTAAAGGATTTGATTTATCCATATTAAAACGTTTAAGGATCTTTTCTGTATAATTTGTCTGGTGAACAAACATTCCACATTCTTTTTGTTCAATTTGCAAACCCAGACAATACTTGGTTTTTCCAAGATCCTTCATTTCAAATTCTTCCTTCAAGTATGACACAACTTCTTGAATTTCCTTACTCGTTCCAATGATGTTTAAATCGTCAACATATACAGCAATAATTACGCATCCGGATGTTGTTTTCTTAATGAAAACACAAGGGCATATTGAATTATTTACATATCCCTTCTTCATCAAGTGATCACTTAGCCGATTATACCACATTCGGCCGGATTGCTTTAACCCATATAATGATCTTTGTAATTTCACAGAATAACATTCTCTGAGTTTTGAACTTTGTGCTTCAGGCATCTTAAATCCTTCAGGGATTTTCATATATATATTACTATCAAGTGATCCATATAAGTAAGCTGTAACAACATCCATAAGATGCATTTCTAAATTTTCAGATACCGCCAAGCTAATCAAATACCGAAACGTAATTGCATCCATCACAGGAGAATACGTTTCTTCATAATCAATTTCAGGCCTTTGAGAAAAACCTTGTGCAACAAGTCGAGCTTTATATCTTACTATTTCATTTTTCTCATTTCGCTTTCGAATAAAAACCCATTTGTATCCAACAGGTTTTACACCTTCAGGTGTAAGGACTATAGGTCCAAAAACATTACGTTTATTTAGCGAATCCAATTCAACCTGGATGGCATCTTTCCATTTTATCCAATCCTGCCGATTTTTACATTCACCAAAAGATTTTGGTTCATGATCTTCGTTATCATTTATGATGTCGATTGCCACATTATAAGAAAATATATCATCAATTTCTTCTATATCTTTTCGGTTCCATATTTTTCCAGTATTAATGTAATTGATAGAGATTTCATGATTCTCGTCAGTTTGTGGTTCTGACAGAACATTTTCATCATCATGTGTTTCTTCAGGAACATCATTCTCTATTTTGTGATCATCATGTGTTTCTTCAGAAACATCATTCTTTATTTTGTGATCATCGTGTTTCTCTATGAATTTTCTTTTACGAGGATTTTTATCCTTGGAACCGACTGGCCTTCCACGCTTCAGGCGTTTAATGACATCATGAGTATCTTCCATTTGTTTCTTTGGAATTTCAATTCGAGCAGGGGCATTTGCAGCATGTATATATGATTTAGTTACCCCTTTTGTGTCTGCAAATGCATCTGGTATTTGATTTGCTATTCTTTGCAAGTGTATAATTTGTTGTACATCTTTTTCACATTGTTTTGTTCTTGGATCCAGATATAACAATGATGATACATACCATGTAATTTCTTTTTCGGTATGTTTTTGTTCTCCCCCTAACATTGGGAAGATTTCCTCATTAAAATGACAATCAGCAAAACGTGCTGTGAACACGTCTCCTGTCTGAGGTTCAAGATATCGAATGATTGATGGACTATCATAACCGATATAAATTCCAACCTTTCTTTGAGGTCCCATTTTCTTTCGTTGCGGTGGTGCAATAGGCACATACACCATACACCCAAAAATTCTCAGATGAGAAATGTCTGGTTCTTTACCAAATGCAAGCTGTATTGGGGAGTATTTATGATATGCACTTGGTCTGATGCGAATTAATGCAGCGGCATGTAAAATTGCATGTCCCCATATAGAAATAGGGAGTTTTGTTTTCATAATCATTGGTCTAGCAATCATTTGCAGACGTTTAATCAATGATTCAGCCAATCCATTCTGTGTATGTACATGAGCAACATGATGCTCAACAATAATTCCCATAGACATACAATAATCATTGAAAGTCTGGGAAGTAAATTCACCAGCATTATCAAGTCTAATTTTCTTGATTGTATAATCGGGAAATTGATTTCTCAATTTTATTATTTGAGCAAGTAATCTTACAAATACAACATTTCGAGTTGATAATAAACATACATGTGACCATCTGCTGGAGGCATCAATCAATACCATAAAGTATCGAATGGTCCACATGGTGGATGGATTGGTCCACAAATATCACCCTGAATACGTTCAAGAAACATTGGTGATTCAGTTTGGATTTTGCCTGGTGATGGTCTTATAATAAGTTTTCCGAGAGAACAAGCTTTACATTGAAACTTATTATTCTGAAAGATCTTCTGGTCTTTCAACGGATGACCATGTGTATTTTCTATAATTCTTCGCATCATTGTTGAACCAGGATGTCCCAATCGATCATGCCAATTGGTTAATATCGAAGAATTATCAACTACCATGTTTGATTCAATGGGACTTATATGTGTATAATGCAATCCAGTAGGGAGCATTGGTAATTTTTCAATCACATATTTCTTTCCTGATTTATATGTGATAAGACACATATATTTCTCATTCCCTTCATTCATTGTTTGAGTATCATACCCATGAGAATATATATCATTAAAACTCAACAAATTTCTTTTCGATTGTGGTGAATATAAAGCATCATTGATCAAAAATTTTGTACCATTAGGTAACAAAAATTGTGCTTTACCACATCCTTTAATCAAGTCTACAGGACCTGATATTGTATTCACCGTTGTTTTTGTTGGTTTTAGTTCCAAGAAATATCTTTTATCTCGGAGGATAGTGTGCGTTGTACCACTATCGGGTATGCAAACTTCAGTTTTGCTCATTGCATTTTCCATATTTGAACTTCAAAAAAAATATGCAATGAAATAAATTACTGGCAATATATATTTAAATATAACATATATCATAATTATACAATAAAACATTATTCTATGAATACATGAAAAACAAATTATTGTACATTTATATTCTACCACTATATTGTTCATTTTCAGAAAAATCATTTAGAAAATCTGCAGCATCAAAATTGTTCATTTCTATCCCACCAACATGTTGATCATTTCCAGAGAAATCATTCATAAAATCACCAGCATCAAGATGAGTTGAATCACTCAAACGGTCACTGCGTTCAGTGAAGTTGGTCTCCTTTTCTTTCCCCTTTAATGATTCTTTATAAAGTTTACAAAGGTGCTCAGGGGCTCGACAAACTTTGGACCAATGTCCTGGAGTACCACATCTGTAACAAGAACTTTCATATCTTTTTGAGTGATCCTCATTAACACTTGTATTCTCATGATGCCTTTTCTGTGGATGGTTTGGGACGCTCTTTTGAGATGAGTTATAAAAATAACTATCTCTATTATTTTCAAAACCACGGCCTCGACCACGACCACGACCAAATCCACGTCCACGTCCACGTCCACGACCTCGACCTCGACCTCGACCTCGACCAAAATCTTGTTTTTGAATTTGATTTTGGTTTCGAGGTTTAAATTCATTTTTATTTACAGCATTTACTTCGGGAAATGCTGTTGATCCAGTGGGTCGGGACTGATGATTTCTCACTAGAAGCTCGTTGTTCTTTTCCGCCACAAGAAGACAGGCGATGAGTTCAGAATATCTGGCAAATCCACGTACTCTATATTGTTGCTGTAGAGTAATATTTGATGCATGAAATGTGGAAAATTTTTTTTCAAGCATCTCAGATTCAGTAATCTCATGGCCACAAAATTTCAATTGCGAGATTATTCTATACATCGCCGAATTGTAATCACTGACTTTTTTAAAGTCTTGGAATCTTAATGTATTCCATTCATTCCGGGCGGTCGGAAGTATAACTTCTCTTATATGTTCAAATCTTTCTTTTAATCCCTTCCACAAAGCCATGTGTTTTTTTTCAGTCAGATATTCACATTTCAATCCATCGTCGAGATGTCGACGTAAAAATATTATGGCTCTTGCCTTTTCTTGTGACGTGCATATGTCATTTTCTTTAATGGTCTCGCTTAGACCCAATGACTCAAGATGCATTTCTACATCTAGAGTCCATGGCATATAATTTTTCCCAGTAATGTCAAGAGCGATGATTCGAGCTTTGTCAAGTTTGCCATGGTGGTACTAAAAATCACGATGCATTTTATTAGTTAATGAATATTGCAATACAAAGTAATGGATAAACAACAAGTACAAGTATTCGTAAAAATAAAGAAAACACACGAGGAGGATATTCTCCGATAAATACAAGACTCGTGAGTATGATAACTAAAATAATTAAAAATAACCTTGCGAAAGCCATCTTCTTTTTTCTCCGAAAATTTGATGAAGAATAATTTTTAGAGAAGAAGAGAAAGTTGGGGTGATTGAATGAGTTTGAGAGATCATATTTATAGGGCAAAAACTAACCGTTTTGTTACCGTTTATGACCGTTGGTGAATAAAAGAATAAATGTATGTATTTGTATAATTTTATGGTAATAATATGGTATATATAATATTAGACATGTTTAAATAATTATATATATCATATCATAATATTATAACGACTGTCATAATTTATTTTGTTTAAAAACCTTATAGGCTTTTATACTTGTCGTATCCCTTGCCGGGAGTGTGGGATGTCGTCTTAACATCCTCCCAGGATTTATAACAAGTTTATGAAAAATTTATTTTTATTATTTCTAATAATAACATTATATTGTATATTAAATAAATACACAATAAACAAATAACAGTAAAATAAATATAATTACTTTTGTTACCTTTTTCTTCTGTTTGGAGCTTGGAAAAATATGTAGGACTTTTAGAGCTTCGTGCTGATAACGTGTTGTGAAAAAGTAAAAATTTACGGTAAAAAGTAAAAATCTCAAACTCTCAAAATTTACCAAACTACACACTTTATAATATTTTTCTCTCTACTCAATTGTTATTTCATTCACAAATGAGTGCTCTATTTATAGAGTTTCATATACAAATATTCCAAAATAAATTACCTCATTACATACATCATCACACACTAATTTTCAATATTCAACACCTAATTTTACCTAATTTTCAACATTCAACATTCAACATACATATTTTAATATTATATTTTCAACAATATATATATTATTGTTCTGCATAATAATCTCAATTAATTTTTAAGATATATGATGTGGGGTTATAATGGGACTTAGGTTTTCATAAATATATTACCCCCTCCGGTCCAATTATATAGTTCACGTACTTCCCAAATATATAGTCAACTTTTCACATTTAATAAACTCTTTTACTGATATACTCCTATTTAATGTGCATAAAGTATTCAAATTTCATTTCTCAATATCATTAAGTAAGGGTGTATTAGGATATTTGCTTGTATATATAATTTGTTTTTTCAGTAATATTCTTAATCTGCGTGAAAAAACAAAATATACTATATAATAATCGAGAACTTATTGAAAAAAATAGATAAAAAAATACGTTTAATATAATCTATCGAAGGAATTGCTATGCTGAGTTGTGGAAGATCTTTTAACGTACCATTCGCTTCTAGATAGCATGGAACGACCACTCATATATATTTGGAAGTCGAGTTTTCTCCCGGTCGACACAGCCGACGATGATCCTATCCTAATTCCTATCCTATCCGAAAGTGAAAACTGCACCAGGAGACCCCGAAAATACGACATTGTGGGAGCCATCCATTAATAACTCAAATGTTGAAGTTTCAGTCATTAGTTTGCAATGAACTGGCTTTGTCAGTATTTAGAAATATCTCAAGACGAGTGATCTTTTTCCTGTAACACAATTTAATGAATGAACAGGGAGGGGGACGACCAAATGCACCACCGCCTTTCAAGCACGAGGGAATATTAATTGAAAAAAATAGAAAAAATATATTTTATTTTTTTATTTTTTAAAAAAGCCCTCACTAAGATATTGATAATTTACTACTTCTCAATTAAGTTAATGAAATGATATTTTTTGGGAAGATGTGCGAATGATGAATAATAATGATATTGTGTGTGTGCATGCATGGCGAAGAACAAAGTGGTGATCGCCTTTTGATCTGGAGGAGGATTCATTTTATATTATTCAATTTCACTTTTTTAATCGGTATCTCAAGGTTGAGTGAGTCTCATGTGAGACCGTCTCACGGATCATAATCTGTGATACGAGATTCACAATAAAAAGTAATAGTCTTAGCATAAAAAGTAATACTTTTGCATGGGTGACCCAAATAAGAGATCGGTCTCACAGATACGACCCGTGAAACCGTCTCACACAAGTTTTTGTCCTCAAGGTTAGTCGCCGACACAAGAGTAATTTCCTTCTGTCATATGTGAAATATGCCCTAAGATCTATCAATCTTCTTTTCTTATATAAAATTTTATGTTTTTTTTTAATTTCATTCACTAATTTTTTTTTCCCATACGATTGATTTTCTTATAAGGATTTAGCAAAATTGGGGTTGTTTTATATATATATATATATATATATATATATATATATATGTATGTATGCGTGTGTTTGTGTTGTTAGTTGTTGTGTATTTATTAGGAAATTCTGGTTGAGTCCACTATTTTTAATTTGTATGTTCTTTCTTATTTTAAGTAACAGTTAAATTTTAAATATCTTAATAAAATGAAATTGAAAAGGTTGAAATTGTTATTTTTCTTCAAATGTCATTTAATATCAGAAAACAATGCTGATATTATTTACTAATTAAGGAATCAAATTCATTGCAAACGATATACACATGAAAAAAAAATTGGAAAGAAAAAGAAAAAGACAACTCGAAACTTTAGAACATCTTCTTCTCTTATCATTAACTTGGCCGAGGAGCTTATAATCTTAGAATCTAATGTCTGAATTAATGGCCCTAAACGCTGCACACGCAATATTACAATATTTCATCAAACATAAATATTCGAACAAACTTGCACGTGTAAGATTTAGGCATTTGTTATTCGATCTTCAACTTGTTAAAGATTAGAATTTAGACTTAATTCATCCACAGAAGCTAGCTCAAGAAAAAAAGATTATACAAGTCTATATATGGAACTCTCATGGATTTTATCTAACTTATGTGGAACAACTAATACACAACTCCTCACGTCCGGAATGAACATCTGGAGCGTGAAGTTTATATATGACTCAACTATGAGCAGAACGAGGGGTACAATTATGGGCAGTCCAACACATAACGGTGGAACTTGAGCTCTGATATCATGTTAAAATTGAGATTTGAACTTAACTCAGGCTAAAAAACTATCTCAAGATAAAGATGATTAAGAAAGACTAAATAAATATATATATATATATATATATATATATATATATATATACAGCTGGACGCATGTATGTACAAATAGGCACCGCATTCACAAGTACTCTATAGCTATAAATCAACCTGCTTAAGACCAATCCCTTCGAAAGTTTTACAGTGTACTAATCCTTCTCCATTCTCTTCAAAATCCACAGATTTTTCCACATCTCTCCCCCACCAATTAATTCTGTTCTGCATTCATCGCCATTTCTAGAGCAATTTAAAGGGTCAGTAATCTTGAAAATGGAGATGAAATTTACAGCAGAAGGATCAATGAGAAGAGTCGATTCAAGCACAAAACTGGGGAAATTCCTGAAAGAACAAAGAGGGAGGCTTTACATAATGAGGAGATGTGTAGAGATGCTTCTTTGCTGGCGAGACTAGGCAAGAATATTATTCATGATGATCTTAACTATTTAATTACCTTCGAGGGTTTTTACTTATAAATCGTCCCAAATATATTTAAACGAAGCATTCATATTTATCCATCTGGAATGGAAAAAATGATCTTTTTTATGACCAGGGCTCGGCTTTTTTTTTGTTCTTGTTTCAGTTATATGTATAATATGTACTAAGATCGTGTCATGTAATGAGTTAATGATAAGATTAATGACGTGATGATTGGATTTGTTTTATAACTTGTTTAGTTTGTTCTTTTCAAGCTGAGTCTTTTGCATTAGCATTATGCATGTGGTATTAAAAATGGCAGAGAAAGTTCATTGAGGAAAAAGTGGAGTTGTGTGTTAATTGAGGATTATGGCCATTTGGGGTTATCTATAATGAATTTAAATTCATATATTTTGGCTTAATGTACTTTAGGTATATTTAGGGATTATTTCATCCTACCCCTGCAGGCACTGCCTACAGGGGTACATCCAAGGGCCAGAAAAAATTCTGGCCCAATTAATTAAGAATGTTATAATGAATGTTACAAAAGATATTTTTTCCTACTTTATGCCCTATGTAACACTATTCCAAAAAATATTCGACAATTAATTCAAATCATGCAATCAAATCCTAACTTGTAATATCATTATCATTTTTAACTTACGGTAGCATAATCGTGTACAATGTTTGACTTTACAAAAAATAACCAAAATACTATCAGTACGATCTCAAATCTTGTTAAGTCAATATTTCAATTTTCATAATTCTCTTTCTATTCGGAATCCTTAAATCTTGTATTTAGAATTTACAATAAATAGAATAAAAATAAAGGTTAAGTCTTTGAAGACTTAGTTATAGAATAAAACGAGCTTATATATTTATAACAAGTTAAACGGTATTTTATCAGAGCAGTAATTCAATAGGAGATTATATTTATATCGATAGTAACATATTATTATGAAAATATCTTTTCAAGTGAAATGTAGTGAGTGTTCAGGATTTTGAAGTGAATATGGGCTAATGAGATGGCTCCAACCAACATTCGGTCTAATAATTTTTCTCATGTACTCAAATTTTCAGATCAAAGTCACGTTGTTCAGATGAACTATGAACCCAGTTTAAACTCATTGTTCATTAGACTCATTTTTCGAACCAAAGTCACGTTCCAATGGACCAACTATCAGGTATATTGACTGTTGTCTAGAGCTCCCGTCGTTCATTCAATCATTCATTTATTTAGTAGCTGATCATTAACTAGTTAGAAACCAAAAACATTCCAGAAAATCAAATATGATGAATAATATGATCAACAAAATATGAAATGCACAATATGATGATATATATCATGAAAGTTTACTTTAAATTCCAAGCCAAAATGACCATAATTGAAGAAAAACCGACAATGAATCTCACAGTACAAACCTCACCTTAGTAGCTTATATTTTTATCTCGGTTGTTAATCCCTAAGTCAAGATACTTTCTTATAAATATAATTTGAGTGATTTTACAGTGGTTAAGAGCAGTAGTAAGTGTTGAAACTTTTTGAAATTCATTTTTGTACAAAATTCACACCAGATAATTTTGAATAAGGCTTCAAAAAATCATAGTAAATAGAGTACATGTCAAAAAATTACCAAACTTTTCTAGAATGTCTACAAATAGTGCAGAGTTGTTCACCATCACAAAAGTATGTAAAACATCCGTGAGTGTACCTCAGCCACACGCCTGCAAGGTGGCTCGTCTTGTCTTGCTCTACAACTTTTGTGTATAAAAAAATTTGAATTTTGATTGGAATTTTCCAAGATTTTGAAAAAAAAAATGATTATTTGGCTTGTTTCGAAAGTCCAAAAATAGTTTTTCAATGACTGTAAAGATAATCGACTGACACATTTGTAAACTATGAAATATTTTGTACAATTTTTATATTATGACCAAAACAAAACAAGTTTAATAAAAATGAGGAAAGCAAGCTGGATGTATCTACTTTAAAAATAGTTTTCTGGAAAAATTTTCAGAAACTGTTATTCACGAACTCGAATTTTCTGGAAAAAAACGGGATCCTGATCTTGTTACATCTCTAGCACACGATGATTTCTGAACAAGAAATTGTTTTGTTAAAATTCGAAGATATTTGGACAAGATTTGATATTTCTCTATTTTCTCTTATTTTTGCTTCTTCTCGAACCCACTATTTCTCTATCTAAAACCCATGAAATTTGATCAATTTATCTAATGAAATACTTAGATTGAGACCTATTTATTGTAGGGACTGAAGTGAGTGAGTCATCATCTCTTAATACATCGTGTCAAACTTATTTCTTGACGCCTGCTTAAGTCACCAACTCTTAACACATCATGTCAAACTTATTTTTTTGAAAAATAAGGTTAAAATTTAAATTAATTATTCAATATCTTATTTTACTATATCTTGATTTATTATTATTTATACTATTATATAAAAAATATGTCACCTAAAAGACATCATCTTTTGTTTTCCTTTACACAACATTTTTCTCAGAATTGTCATCGCAATTTATTTTCAATATTACTCATCTCAAATTGCATTATGACATCTCACTCATTTCTATCCTTTATTATTAAATATAAAGGAAAAGTAAGCATTTAATAAAATTTAAAAACTCACACTAATAATTTGCAATTTATTTTCAATATTACACATATCAAATTACACTATAAACCGCTCACTAGCTTCAGCAATTATTTTTAAATTAAACATCAAATAAGAATTTAATAAAATTTAAAAATCTTATATAAATTATAATTATAACTTTACGCACAATAGTTTTTTTATGATGATTATGTTATTAAAATGAACCTAAATATTTTTATTCAAGTCATATTATTTTAGAAACATATTTTATGTGTTCATGACGTTCAATATAACTATATTAAATTTTACATATGTGATAATAAATTTCATTTGATATAATTAAATTATTATTATTTACATGTGTTCTTGAGAATAATACTAGTATAATATAATTCTAAACCCCAATATTTTACAAACCAATATATTTTTTCGGCTGAAGATAATGTTTCTACAGACGAGTTACTTTCCTGAGACGAGGATTAAAAGATTTTTGTGTAGCATGTGGGTTCGTTCCCTGTCCCAAGAAATTTCATGTCCTTTATTTTATTTTATATTTTTTAGTTTTGTTTTGTTGAGAGTTCTTATATGATATCAGTAATTTAATAAAATTAAACTAAAAATCGACAAAAAAACATAATTTTAAGACAAAAAACAACTTTAACGAGTCAAACGACCAAGAGAAAACATACCAATTTAAACGATTAAATTTATATTTTTCTTTGTTGCATTGAAATATGAAAAAAACTTGTGTGAGACAATCTCACGGGTCGTATTTTGTGAGACAGATCTTTTATTTGGGTCATCAATAAAAAATATTATTATTTATGCTAAGAGTATTACTTTTTATTGTGAATATCTATAGAGTTGACCCGTCTCACAGATAAAAATTATTGAGACCGTATAGACATACTCTTGAAATATATATATATATATATATATATATATATATATATATATATATATATATATATATATATATATATATATATATATCATACATAATTATGTATGATATATATATGAAGTCTAAAAAAAAAGATAATGGGTATGCATGATTTGTATAATCAGCAGGTAGGATGAAAGAAACTGTCGAATAATGAATAAGCCTGTAGGCTGTAGCCTTGAACGAGTAGCGTAGCAACGTTGGAATGGGTACTAATCCGACACGTGTTAAAAGCAACTTTGATTGGTCAAAATGTCAGCTTTTACTGGACACACGTGCACCAGTTGGCCCAGATCTGTTTGTAATTTCCAGTCCCTTTTCGAATTGGTAGGGTCACGCGGCCCAAAAGGCCCACCCATCTGTTGCCCATGGCCATTATTACCGGCACATGTATGTCTGTATGCTCACCGTCTTGCCCGTTTCACCCCAAAACTCTGTTCCCTACTTCTCCAATGTAGTTAGAATCATTAGATGTTTAATTCGGAGTTAGACACGTGTTATTATTTATAATAAAAAATATATTAAATTTTGAATATATATTTTACTCATTTATACATCAATAATATAAAAAATAATATATTTAAATGATATCATTATTAAGTGGACTTGAAATTTATCTTTATCAACATAAATATTATATAAACATGCAAGTAGTGAATTTGAAGTTTATGATCTTGTTTTTATAAAAACAAAAATAAATTTAATACATTTGAAATTTATACATTTTTTATCGCTCCTATGCCAAAAATTTAGAGAGAAAAATTAGAGAACAATTTTGGTCTCAAGAATTTTATAAATACTCAATAACAAAAACTTGTGTAAGACGGTCTCACAGGTCGTATTTATGAGACGGAATTTTAACTGATTGCAAACAATTCATAAAAGTTTATCCTAAAATTCATAATTTTAATACAACTTCTTAATCTTTACGACAATAATTTATGTAACTCCAAAAAAGTATTATAAAAAACGATTGTAATGAAAAAAATGACTGTATAGATATAAATCATGTGCGCATAGGTAGCTAGTATATATAAAGCGTCGAGATTATAGTACTTAAAAAGTTAAAATTACAACATTTTGTTGAACTGAACTTAAACTAGGACTATGGTGCACTGATTTGAAAAGTAAAAAGCTTTGATTTTGCTACAATATGATTGATTTTGTTGATTTAAAAGATTAAATTGTGCAACAGCATGTTTGTTTTCTTGACCAAAAGTCTCCAGATCCAATACCATATCGAATATGACAGAATGAATCGCAACTTAAAACTCTGGTAAAAGCTTGCAGTATCAAATATCCAATGTCAGCAATTATCGTGCTATTAAAGTTGACTCGTTTAGTCATTATCATCCTTACTAAATTGTTGCTCCACAAAAATATACAAAATCTGAAATGGTCACTTAAAAGTTGAATGATTGAAGTAAAACATAAATCATATTCTAGAGAAACATTCGGACCGCAGAATGATGTTCACTAAGTGAAAAGGACTTCTGAAAGTCCAGCGCAGACAACAAAAGGTTAACTATAACCCCTTTAACTCTTTTTCTCACAGAAATAAACCGCGGAAGCCCTACTGTCAAAGAGTCAAAGATGAACTTATACAACGTGCCTATACTTTTAGAACCTCACGTTTCTCAAAGTTTTCTTTTGAAGGAGAGACAACGGCAAGAATCACCAAACCAGCCAAAACAACGGTCATGATACCCAAAGAATTAATCAGCAACGCTTCAGTTGAGTAGCGTGATATTATCTTGTGCATTTGAAGAAATGTCGCCTTCTCAAGAAAACCAGTGGTGCATGTAGCCACTGCTAAGGCATAAATATAAATGCCAAAAAATACATGCCATTGCAGCAGACCAGCACGACTGTTTCTTGAACCGCCTGGATACCAAAAGGTCACAAATCCAGCAGCCCACTGCAGAAGAAATTGTCAATTGATGCAAGCTGGAGAATTGATGCTTCTAGAAATAAGAATGTTTGGTATAGTAAGAAATAATTAAAAGTAGGGGCGAGCGTCAAGAATCTAAAATTACTACCTGAATTCCAAAGAAGAAAAGGCAGGCTAGGCCAAGCCAAGAGTGGAGACTATAGAAGTTGTCAACGCCTTTTTCATTGTGAAACTTCCAAGCAGCCCATACTCCAATTACACCAAAACATAGAGCCAAAAATTGCAGAAAAAGATGAACTATTTTTTTGAGGCCTTTGGTTCCTGAGAGAGCTTTATATGCTATCATGGCTACAGAATCCAATTAAGGAAATTCAAAACCTTATTCAGAGTTTTCCGTGTAAAAAGAACACTAATTGGTGTGTCTACAAAGCCAAGAAAAAAATTAAATTAGTTGTACCTATACAGTATGCCAAAAAGAGATAACCCATTCATGGCTTGTGAAGAGGAAAGAATGGGCGCATTAAAACAACAGTGCTTGCTTGTTAATATCATTGCGAGAAATATACAGCTGACGATATTCATTTTTTTTTCCACATTGCCTCTTATCCGTACATCCGCAAGATATAACAGACACTTCAACAAAATTATAAAGACCGCAACAAATTGAACTAGTTTTTATCAACATGTCCATAAAACTGAAATTCGGAAAGAATCGAGAACAAAAGTTTCTCTGACCAAACTGATGATCCAACGGAGCGAAACTGCTCTAAAATGATAACAGTGTGCAAAATTCCCTATGTCTCACAGAGACAACCACAGCATCCATCGTAAGTTCTTTTCAACTTCTAAACTATTTAAAGGAACCTCAGAATTTGTTATGGTTGAGCTTTAATAATTTGTAACAAGGAACAACGGGGAAGTTCTAAATTAATCACCAAACACAAAGCTAGTAAATTATCTACAAAATAATGGAACCAATTTCTCAATAATCCATATGAACATGAAAAAAAAATCTGTCAGCAAGCCGCATATACAAACCAGAGGTCCCCAGTTACAAGTATTGAATCCCAAACTATCGATGAAGATCAACTTAACATATTCTATCAGATGGTTCATACTTTAATACTTGAAGTTGTAAGTTTTTTTTTTGTGCATTTTGAGCGACTGATACAATTCTCCCTGTCTGATCTTACCAGCAACATGATATTTTCTTTACGAATTCATCGTACAAGAAGTTAAGAAAACTTGAGTCATTCTAGTTCGATCTAACAGCAAACAATGCTTCGATGCGACATCACTGGGATTCGAGCTAAACTGTATTCTCTCCCACATATTTTTTTTTTACCTTCACCATTCAGGAGCAGAAAGCCAATGAGCATTAAAACGGGGTGAACCTGAAAATCATATAAGAAAAACCATTCAATCAATCAAGCATTTCGATTTAGGTTAACCAAAATATTACCCACTTCCCGAATTCATCCACCAACTCAAAATCAACAGTAAGAATGAACAGAAAAATTACGTTGAAAATGAGAGCTTTATCCTCGGATACGAGAGCCATTCCTCCTCTGAAACGCTGGGTCCATATAATTGTAAGTGCGGCTAATGTAATTCCGATTAACCGCAGGAGAGGGAATATCGGGAACCGAACAACCGGCACCGCCATTCGAAGATGCAATTCAACCGATGAAAGCTGAAAAGAACAGACTACGCCAGCCCTAAGAGCTCATCGAGGCAGAGGGGTTGACATTTGACTTTCTACTGTGTTTTTTTATTATCCTTTTTTTTAAATTCATTGTTATTTCGGTCAAATAGGCTCGGACTTGGATTCGAACTCGGAGAAGATCACGCTTCCACCATTGAAAGCTGATTAATTAGATACAAGGTCGGTATAAAATTCTCTCGAATTAGTGACTGAATATGTCCAATTTGGCTTCCACCATAGTCTAACTTAATTCATGAATTAAGCAGTTTTAAGAAAGATAAGAAGATGAACATAACATAATTTTCTTGACAAAGATTTATGTTAGACGGTCTCACAGGTAGTATTTTGTGAGACAGATCTTTTATTTGAGTCATTCATACAGATAAAAATTCTTGAGACCGCCTAAAAAGATACCTGCTCAATTGTTTAGTATGATAATTTAATAAGATGTCATTACAATAACATAAATGGATCGATCAAATATATTAATTAAACAAATCTTTAGTTTTGAGGATCAAGATTATGTCTTTTACGATAATCTAATTATGAATATGGCACTTACATTACATCTATGCCACCTTGTTCTAAACGGGAACAGTCATTGAAATGACATCGTTCTCCTCCTCAAACTTTGACTCCTTCCAGCCATATTTCGCTTTTCCATTTCATCACCTTTCATTCCCACTACCTCAATTTCACCACAAGAATGCTCCGACGACGATGGATTTACTGTAAATCCTCGAATTTCATCGAGACTGCTGTCTCCTGAAGAAACACTGTCAGTTGGTGTATGAAATATAGTAACACTTTCTTTCTTCGAAGCCTGAAACGAATGGCTCCTGGATGTCCCATCATACAACGGGAGAACGGTTTTCAACCCTGATTTTTCCCCGTCCCGTCCCAAACTATATGTCGTTGAGAGCTTTCTCTTGATGCCTTCTCTTTCTTTAACTAAGTCGTTCAGTGTTTCAAGCACTCCATTCGTAACTGCTTCCTCTGAAGCTTTTTGTTCAAGCTTCGTTATTGCCCTGTCAAATTCTTTCTGTTGCACACGTAGCGAACGCTGGTTAAACAAAAGAGTACTGCACTTAGCTGCGATAAACCCAATTTAGTTTGACGAAACTGCCAACATCATGAAACGGTGTGGTCATATATAATGCAAGAAATTTAGCTTACTCTCTTTTCAAGAAATGTTCCAAGATTCAAAATTTGAAGCCTTTTCTTCCTCCAGAAGACGCAGCAGTACTTGACAGATGCTGCCAGTAAAACCAGCAGTACTGATTCTGATAATAGAAACAATACAATCGTGCTTGGGTTACCTGTGTAACATGTTAAAATCAGACCGAAGCTTTGTGTCGCTTCAACAAATATGATCCATATCTTGAAACCAAATTACCTGTGTAGATACCGATATTCTTGGGCTTAATCAGTGAGCAGCTAGATGCAAGCTTCTGACCTGGAGCAACAGCAGCAAAATATAAGACGTTTATGTATGTTTTTTCTACTTAGTATAAGTATATTTCAGCCGACAGAAGAATATTACGAGTAGAACGACAAGGGAATGGATTGCCATTTCCTGCAAGATGAAATGATTTGAATAATGAGCTCCTAATCATTAAGAAAGTATAACGAGTTAGGATTGAGGTTTTGAAAACTTACTTGAAACAGCAAAAAATGACAGAAGTGTTCTTTCATCCGTCGAGAAATGCTTCATATCGCTTTGTGACAGATTGAACAATAAGTTACTATGATCGCTCTCAGACCAGTACGAGGACCCCAAAACTGGAACCAACAATGTAAATACAGCATTCCTAGGTTTCATTGCTGCAACATAAGTGTTCTCTCCTATAATATTGGCTTCTCTTTCCTGCATTTCTGTCTGAGAAACATAAACTGCATAACCGGAACAGTCAAGTACTGGATTAACCTGAATAACCGAACTCACACGCGTTGATTGTGGGAACTTTTTGAGAGATCCAGTTGGTGAAAATGAGTACAAGAATCCATCCAATGATCCAATGGATATCCACCCTGCTTTATGTGATCAGCTTTGGTTTCAAAGCTTCATAATAAACTTAATTTACTCGTACTATGTAATATTACCGTTAGCATCAACAACTGGCTCGTAATCTTCTGAACTTAAAGGTCCAATACTTCCTTCCCAGACAATGCTTCCCATGGAAACTTCCAAGGCTAGAATTTGGGTCTTATCGGGTATAATGACGTACAATAGACCGTTGTTCCCAGAAGTGATGGTAAATTTGTTTCCATACAAACTAAAATCTTGGATCCATTTGAAATGAGGACCACGAATCGATAACGAGTAGAGTTCTCCGACAGTGTTTGAGACCTTGCAAGCAGACAAGAAAACATCATACTTACCAAACCTTAAAACTAAAAAAAAGGATAAAAAATATATGATGATCAAGGCTTACATATATACTAGCTTCACAATGATCAATGACTGGGACAGAAGTAAAATAACAATCCGTGGTACATTTCCGCAACCTTGGCGATAGCCATGCCGATAAAGCACCGGACCAGCACTCCAGAGAAGCTTTCCATGTAATCTAAGTGCAAAGAGGCCTCTGTTCTTAACATTTATAACAACACATGAGCTAGATATACTTACTGCAATTCCAACAATATCTGTTTCAACCGGACCAAAGAACACTTCAACCGCAGAGTCAGTAGTTCCATTTTTAAAAGGATGGATTTTAAGTACCCTGTTCTCAGCAACCAAATATATCTGCCGTTGGGCTCGAAAATATCAGTGATCACTATAAATACGTCACAAAAATTAAAATTTCATGTAACGAAAACGAGCATCGGGAGGGCCTTGCCTTTCTTGAACCCCCATGAACTGGAGCTATATCAGCACGGCATGTATAATTTAAATGTACTGTCCAAGCAATGGATCCATTCTTTTCAAAGGCGAAAAAGCTCTTGTCTGAACATGCAAAAACCCGCCCGTCATCACCAATGAAGTTTTTGAAAAGTTGGCCACCGGCTTTCTTGGAAGGCTTCTCTGCTGAAACAAGAAAATTCTCCAGACTACTTACACGCCCTCTATCCGCCAAATCTTAGAAGTTTAATATCTAATTTTCTGAGAATCTTAGGTTCGCTCCTGAATTCATTAAAGCGCACTTTTGTCTCAATTTTCCGGTAGGAAACAATTCCAACTCGAACATACAAAAACCGAAAAGCGAGCAAAATACAAAATACCCGAACTGGAGAAGATAGAAGGGTACCTGCAAATAATGCCAGTCTCTTGAAGTGTTGAGAATTATAGGTTACAGCGAGCGGCAATTGGACAACAACGGCCAAGATTATTACAGAAGGATGAAGAATAAACATCTCTCTTCTTAAATTTCGGAAAGCACTAAATCCGAAAATTACCCACGAAGAAATCCTTATCCGGAAACGGTTAATATAACCGTTTTTTCATGGCGGGAAACAGATTCAGCTTAATAAATTATGTACATTATTTACATGATTTTAAAAAATAATAAAGAAAAATTTTATTTCTTTGAAGTCCTACAAAATGCAGATTACTTTGAAAGTTGTATCTAATAAGTATTTTCTAACATTTGTAGTTCAATGCGGGTCTTTTTAATTTATTTTTAGATATATCAAATTATAATACCACTTATTTCTTTAAAATTATCCTCATTTAATATAATACATAATTATAAAACATATCGTACAAGCACAACCGTGCGTCTTGTACTAGTATAGAAATAGTATGTAGAGAGTGGGGGATTTTAGGTTTTTTAAAAACAACAGGAAGTTACTAACCATCACCTTAAAATTAAGGATTACATTATAGTTAAAAAAAAGAAAATTTATTTCTTTGAAGTCTACAAAGGCGATTCTTAAGTTATCTAAATTACGCCATCAACTTTGAATTTTGTTGTCGGATCTTGTCCTCTGTGTTAAACTAATTTTGATTAGACAAACTATTTTTCTACTTGATTTCGTACAATATTGCAAGAAATTGAGCTTCGAATGATTTGTGATGGTGTGCAATAGTGAGCAAGGTTCTAAAAACGTCAAGCGCTCCGAAGCACGGATATCGTTCTCCAAGCTTTTCAAGCTTAAGCGATGTTGAGTGAGACGGCAATAATGAAAAGAACATGAAACACTTATTGGGAAACTGTAAATGAGAGGGAAATTGTGGGTAGGAGCTGATTTCGTAGTTTTTTCCCACTCCACTCTCTTGATCCACGTTCGTAATTTCCATCTACCAAGCATATTTTTACATTAATCTTTAAAACACTGGGGCTGATTTGGTGGATCCTATGTGAAGTATCAAGATGGAAATTTTCAATTATACAATTTATATGAAATATGTATATAATACATCGAACAGAGAATTCTCAACAGTTGCAACTTGCAAGGTGAGCGCTCATTGCGGATCTGCGAGTTGAAGAATCTTGAACTCGAGGGGCTCAAAATCGGCTGGTTGCGGTCCGAAGAGCTCTATATTGCTTTTATCTCAGAAGGGGCTAAGATGATGAGCCAATCTCAACAAAATTTCTGGGACAAAGCGTCTTCTTGGAGAAGCCAAAGCATCACTAGCAAGAGCTTCCTTGTCGTCGGCATGTATGAAGGCTACTATATAGTCGAAAAGCTCATCTTTTCCGCCTCTAAGAGGATCCTGAATTTAGGAACTTACTTTAGAATCCAGAGACCAAGAATTACATAAAACAAAGCAGAAATAGAATCATTAGTTACTTGGAGGAATAGATCTGTATGGGTTTTCCCATTATATAAGATAAGTTCAGCTCGAGCCCCCGCTATCCTGAGCGTTTCCGCAAATGCTTTACTGTAATCACAACCAAGTTTAGACAGCAAAACAGAGAACGTCTTGATTATACAAGAGATGGCGTGAAATTGAATTGTTTTTAACGTAAAAAAATTATCGGCTTTCTTAAAAAATCTAACCTTTCATCCGATGGTATGGAATAATCTGAGGTACCGTGGAAAAGGATAAAATGAGGCAGCAGAGAAACTGCATCATGTAAGCTTGGACTTCGTGCAATAAATTCAGGAGAGAAGTGCTTCAATGATTTCTCCCCTTCCATTATACTGTGAAAAAAAAGCATGACGACGAAGAAATAAACATACAAAATTTGCTATAGGCCAAATGTTAAGATAAAAAACCAAGCACCTTAGAAAGACGGAGCGATACAAGCCTCGGCCATGGAAATGATCCACCAGTTTGAGTAAATTGTACCTGTTGTTTGATCAATTAGGAGCTATAATGCCCACCAAATAGCACGGTGCCTATCATTGTGTAATTTTTTTTATCATTATCCCATTTAACTCACCCCCCAGATAAACCAAAATAAGCTCTTATCTGGGACACACTCCAAGAAATGTCATCTCCTTTGGACTCTTTGACTGCTTGTTGTAGAAGAGCACACGCAGAAATGTGGGCACCAGCTGATTGACCCATTAAATAGATCCTAAGAAATCAAATGGATAAACTTGGTATTAGAAGATCTATGGTCGTACCTGATCTATCATATGTTGTGTTTCGGCCTAGCACTTGTCACCAATACTGGTCTTTACACAAAGAAATAGAGCAGAAATAGTTTATCATTTATCGTTGTTTTTCGTCATATTACAAGACAAAGAGTAATGTCATACTGCTTCCAGCATCACAACTATTGAGGTCAGAATGTGTTGGCCGTTAAATTATGAAATCAATTCCTGTTATCCAATGTAGGGCTTCAATGATGATACATCGAGCTATCGCCTATCAAGTGTAGTAGGATTTGCCATTTGAGCCCTTTCATCCTTACCGAACTCTCCCATTAAGAAGCAACTAAATCTAAATGTAAAAGACTAAATGACTCACTTGTTCGGGTCGCCTCCAAATTCAACAACATCGTTACAGACATAAGAGATCCCCTGAGAAATATCGTCAATCATATCACTAATTGTCCCCTGTGGAAAATTTCTGAATCGCAGATGTATATATTAGAAAGTATCGTGTAAACTCAAAGATGGTATATTTATTCCAAAAAGAAAATGCATTATTATGGATAATAGGATTAACTATAACTCAAACCATGCCAGATACCTGTAATCAATGCTAGCAACTATGATGTCTCTTTCTGCTAATTGTAATCCTAGAAGAGACCCCCATGCCTTATACCTGCAAATATAAATCATTTTTATAGTTTTGGATAGAGTTGTTTTACTTGGTTCAGCACGAAAGCCTGCATGTTTTTTATGATGGTAGTGCCAGTTACACTCTATGTAATGTTGATCACTCTCCATTTAGCTTTTTACTTTATACATCGAAGAATACACCCCCTGAACTTAACATATAATTTGATTAAGTGGAAAGAATATTTAACAGACGCTTTCTTCGGCGGCTTAGTTTTAAACTTAGTTCATGTACATAATTTAGATAACTGACTCTTTATATATGCTTTTATGCATGGGATAACAAAAACATTTGAAGTAGGCAAGATTTTCCTTCAAGCATTGAATAGTTGACAAGTAACTACTGTCGTAAAAATGTATATTTTGAATTGTGCAATTAATACAAACATAATGGTAGTTTAGTCAACTTATAACATAAGAAGCCGAAAGATAGTGAAATTAGCAACACCTCTTTACTTTTAAAACAATCTTAACAATTGTACCAAAAGAACAAGCATGTTGAAACTCTAAAGTGATATCTCCAAGGACAAGCTAATATTCAAACTCAGAACCCGAATATAAATGAGAGGAAATGACCTCTAGCTTACTCACCCGATGATCCAAGCTCCACCAGTTACAAATATCACAATAGGCTTTAGGCCATCACTATTTTTTGGTAAATACAAATCCAATCTGCAAGATTATTTCATGTTCACGCCTCACGGCACCATGAAAGTAAATAAAGTAAGAAGGAGAATTATTTTGGCAAAAACATACCTATTTCTTGGTCGATCTCCGTAAACAATACTTCGATGGACTTGGCTTGAAAAGAAGTAACAAAATCCAACTACAAATAGGCAAATTTATAAACATAAATAGAACTATGCATTCTCAAACAGAGGGAGGCATGTCGAAAGTGTCATTATCTCTGAGATATCTGACTACCGAAAACAGATACAGTCAAAGTACTTGCAGAAAACCGCACCGTATTTCCATCTAAAGAGAAGAAAATATATGAATCGTAAAAGTATCAATTGCAGTTTCCACCGAGGAGATACGTAAAAAATTCGAAAAATGGAAACATTTGCTTATTACTTGCTAGTACTCTACCTAGTTATGCATTATCAAAATGCTTTTCAAGATTTCTGATTCATTAGCATTCCTTAGTAAAAAGGATTCTCTACGCCCAATTTACTGAATAATTTGAAGAATCGAATAAAAGTTCGACAATTGATGCTCACCTTGGAGAAATCCAGGCAAAAGAAACATGGCATAAAGAGCAAGAGAAAGGAGTCTCGTGATCCATCGGTAGCCTACCCTGAAAACAGATATTATTAGTGAACATTCATAATAAAAATCTCTCCTTCCAACAATCCAACCTTTATTATTATTTTTTCTGAATATACAAGAACTCTTTATTCGAACTACGTTGCATCTAAAACCCAATAAGATCAGAACTTGCACAGAATCATTGTCCAGAAATAAAACAGTGATTTTGGGAATTAGCATATACCCAAGATAGCGAAGGAGCTTGAAGCTGAGCCTGGTAATCAAATAAGTCTCCGCCGCAGCGTGGCCGACCTCACGGCCAAACGACCTCTGGCGAGCAAGCAGCGACGACGTTCTCCTCCCACCTCTCCTCCTCCACTGCTGGTCCGGTGAACCACTCGGAACACTAGAGACCCTGAACAGAGGATCCGATGGCGGGTCTGGCTCTACCAGTTCTTTTGAAGAAACATAAGGCGGCAGAGACGCCGTCGCCTCCATACCCGCCGATCGGACAGATTCCAATTATCCCGATGGAGATGATTTTGTACGCTTCGGAAGAATGGGTTCTCACGGGGATTTGCGAAAGAATCCTATCTTTCGGAAAGCTTACACCAACTGTGGGATCTCGCATTGGGTAGCGAGATTCAAAATCTTTATAGAAGATGGACACAACTGTAAAGAAAGGGAGGTTTTTTACAAAGTAATTCAAAGTGTCATCGTCTCAGAATTTTCGATTTAATATATGTTCCACCTTTCCATCATCGGACCTAAAACATTAGCCAGTCATCGTAGATAGACCAAAAATTGAATTAAATATACATTTATGCCCTTGAAGTGATTTTTTTTCCAAATATATTATTTACTTCTTTTTATATAATATAATATAATATTATAAATATGAGTTTGGCTTATTATTAATGGAATCTTTCTTGTCATAAAAATAAAATAAAGTTTCTTTTGGTCATTTTTTTGTAAAAAAATGAAAAAGTGGCACCTATTACTTTAATTTGTTCATTAAGTTGTATTTACAAATTTTATGAAAAATGGGAGGGTGGAAAAGTATATTCACGCCAATAATAGGAATAAAAAAACCATAAAATAAATATTAAAATAAGCATCACGTGTCACTTTGTGCACACATTTGTCAAAATATTGGAAGACGCAAACGTACGGTTAAGTAACTCCCTCGGTATTGTAAATTTGTAAAGTCTGTTTATTTTGTCAACTCTCATCGAATTCTCGAGAAGAATATTAAAGTTAAGTTTCTATTATTATATTTGAGTCAACTTCCCTGACTTATTTTATTGCTCACTGAATTTTGGAATTTTCCTATTTACAAGTGACTTTTTTGCATTCTTAACGAATTTTTAATATCTTATAAACTGTCAAAAATAATTTATTTTGATATATATAATCTTTTTTGAATCAAAAAAATGTTTTTTTAAAAATTCCATTTTCTTAAAAACAGGACCCGTTTAGAATTATGTCGAAATAGAGTCAAGGGATGAACTGCGAATAAAACTTAGTATTGTTTTAGATGAGTTTTGGACACGATGATTCGATGTAAGTTGAGTACTTTAACAAAATTATCAATCAACAAAAAATGTCACGAAATAATTAACAAACGTAATTTGACATCGTATTTTCTTTTTGTTTGACCTAGAAGCGATTTCTCGCAATTGGATCTCCAACTTGTAACTTCGTCTCAAACTTAGACTTTACTATCAGATCGATTATAAGTCATCAGCAAACTTAGACTTTACTATCAGATCGATTATTAGTCATCGATATCGACAACCGTATTGTGAGGTTACAGTTATATTTGAATCCACCAACCGTATCATACAGTGCAATCAGTTAATTGTGTTTAAACTATGACTCTGAGATACCTTGCACAATTCTTTTTCTAGAATCAAGATTACGCCTCTAGTGGCCTAAAAGAGTAAGTATGCTGCAGTGATCAATCTTTTCTCTTGTTTCTATCTCTTTTCTTCCTCAGACCCAACTTTTTACCGAAACCACCATCTCTGAATGGCAGATATTGGAGTGTTCAAGAATGGAGCGTACTGCTGTATTGATGGATTCACAGAACGCCCAATCATGGCCCATGTATTTTGATGGTATCCAGCAGTAACAGGAGAATGATACATCAGCTTCAAAAGCTGCCACGAAGACAATTCAAGAATGGAATCAACTTCAATAAGTTGGAGATCTTTTGTCCATCAAACGTTTGACAAAGGAATATCCATAAATATCATAGAATTCAAGGTATACACAGTATTGGTAGGATTTTGGGCACGGGATTCTCTGAGATAAGTACCGAGTCAAGGCCAAGTGACGGCAATAATAAAGAGGACCAAGTGACGGTAATTTCGAAATAATTGCACGAGTTCATACCGACAGGATAGTGGACAACAATAATGGAATGTTTAACAGAAACTCGCCAATATTTAACAAGAATTAGATACACGGAAACAACAATTTCAAGTTTCAGTTCAAAAGCAACAAATACCTGCCAGTGCATGAATGCCTGTATGATATTCCGCTGCCACCTGTTTATTAATTCAAGGCACAAAACATCAATTTGGTGAATAATTCAAACACGGTTATAAAATAATGAGTTGAATCAGATTTTGTTAATAAAGGAAATGTAGAGGATACTGACGAGAAGAGAGAAATTATCAGAAGGAACCCAATTCCTATCTCAGCTTGTGATGACAAAACCCCAAGTGTGGTCGTGTTTGATTCAACCCAAACACAAGCCTTTTCCAAGTACCTCCTGTGGAGGATCATCAAGAATGTTTCAAATAGGAGGAACAAAATTAAACACAAATTAGGCTTTCATTTATGACCGTTTAATGATTATTAAAGGAAATTTAATACAAATCTAGGAAAAAGGAAAACTGAGCCTTTAAACACACGCTCTGAAGCTAGAGCTTCATCAATGATAAAAGTAGATATTCGGTAAACATATAGTGGATATGATTATTTCAATCTAATAATCACCTTAGATTCCCTTTTCTCGATAAATATCGTTCAAGAATCTATAGGTTAAACAACTTTTGCCGTACGATCCTTCTATATATCAAAGCAGGATGAATGAATACATAAAATTCCAAAAAAAACTCAATAGATAACCCATATTCCCAGGAAATTAGCCAATTTTTTGGTATATAAATTTCTGATAGTGTCCCAACAGAGATGCAACTATAATACTATATACTAGACATTTGAAGGACTGTAGCTTAGACATAGTCCACTTGATGTCATCCTCAATCAAGGGTTGTGACAATAAGCAATACCAAAGGACAGTGAGTGCGATATAAGAATTTGGAAATATTCTGCGCAGCCAAAAACCGACTTTCTCACCTGTACAAGGTGGAATGGCTAAAGTTATGCCTCAAGAACTTTGTAACATGCTCAAGTGCCCGGCACAGAATGGGAATTAAAGCAACTGCCAACATGGAACTTGGTACTTTCAGAATATCGCGCATTCAGAAACATGACTGAGAAATTAGTAAGTGCACAAGTAATACTTACATTTGAGGCAAACATTTGAGGAAACAAAGTTAATACAGTAAATGGCATAGAGAAAATCTTTGGTAGCCACCACGGACTGAAACCACACCTGCAAAGCCTGCAAGTTCCATGCTCTTGGTTTCTGCAAGCGACAATCAGTTACCATAGGCAGTAAACCAATAAATAGAACACAATTCATGCACCGAGACAAAGAAAGAACTAAGTGGCATTACCCCATACAATGAATATAGAGAATACAGAGAAGAACAAGCAGTTCCCAAGAACGAAAGCCGATATGCCCGATTTGATAGATTATTTGGCGCAAATGGAAACACTGAAAGAACTCCCACGAGAAATGACTGCAGATTAAGGGGAAAAAATTTCAATTATCCAAAAATAGAATATTTAATGAAGATAGAAAAAACCCTGGGAAACATTATTAAAGTTTAAGCCGTTGAGAGATTTCCAGAAACTAACTTTAGTGTCATGATGTAATTTTTATTATGCCAAAAATACCCTCTAAATTACAAAAATACCCCGTTTTATTTAATAAAAAATATCAGAAAATCTAATTTAGTGAGTTTCAGTTATAACTATCATCTCATCCACTTTCCCAAAAAAAATTAAAATTACTTAAATATTTATTTATCTTAATCCAGACTTTTAAATCTTTAAATTCAATTATCATACAACTCCTAACGTAAAAAAATATTATAAAAGGCATGAATTTAAAAATAACAAAAAATTATTTAACACTAAAAAATTGTATTATGTATATATGCACCCATAACATGCCAAGAGGTGCTATTGTAAAATAATTTTACAGATCTAGGTAAACTCATAGTTGTCAAGGGCGCAAGGCGCACCGAGGCTCACAAGGGCTCTGGAGCCTGAGGCGCAAGGCGCGAGCCTTACCGAAGCAAGGCGCACATTTTTAATTTTTTTAAAAAATACATTTATCTTAGAATAATATATTAATATTAAAATATGAAATAATTAAGTCACAATGTCACACAAAACAACAAATAATTATTAAGTTCATAATAATAAGTAGCACGCTGTCACGTTGTTGGCTTATGTAATTCTGTTGCAGTCTGCACAGCTCGTCGCCTTCTGTCATTTAATTTGTTAACTGGGCTGCTAGGGTTTGGGGTTGTGTTGGGCCTTTTAGATTTTAAGTTAATATTAAAAAAAAACTGAGAAGTTGCATTTTCTGTTATTTAATTTGTTAACTGGGCTGCTAGGGTTTGGGGTTGGGTTGGGCCTTTTACATTTTAAGTTAATATTAAAAAAAACAGAGAAATGCAACTTCTCTGTTACTGAATTTAAAAAAAAACACAATCTCAGGCGCGCCTAAGGCGCGCCCGAGAGCCCTTCCAAGGCGAGCCCAGGCGCGCGCCTGAGCTCGCCTTTGTAAATTGTTGTGCCTGGGATTGCCCAAGTAGCAACGCCCGCGCCTGGTGGCGCCTCTCGCCTCAAGGCGAGAGGCGCTCGCCTTTGACAACTATGGGTAAACTTGATTTTGCAAATCTTGATCAAAATCAGATAAAATGGACCCATCCTTCCAAGACGAGGGCCCAAAATGTTTGGAAGTTATACTAGACAAGAAATTGCACAATATAATAAAAGCCGTGAACACATTAAGAACATTTAAAGCAGACAGTGAATCAAATATAGACCAATAAAGCAAGACATGATGCCAGCTCCAATCTGGCCATAAAAGTTGTCATTCTTGCACCTACCGAAAAGCAGTTAAACAATGAAATAATTTCAAATGAATTCAACATACCCAAGCATTGACAGAAAATTGGATAGTCTGACTATCCCAACGCAATGATGTAGTGTTAGGAGGTGGAGTTGCAGGTGTCCCTGATGTTCTACTCGCAGACCCTACATGGCAAGTTCAAGTAAAAAAATCACCTAACATCGAAGTAAAGAATGAATAAGATATGTTGGCAAATCATCACCACGTCTCATTAATAAAACTATTTCAGACCTGAACTTCGTTGACGAGGATTACTTCCAGAAGCAGACGATGGTGTTGATTGTGGCGAGGCTGCTGAAGATTTTGCAGGTGCGGTACTAGTAGTCATGGGCTCCACAAGTAGATCTGGATCCTGGGATGTAATATACATCAACTTAGCTCCAAAAAATAAGTATCAAGAACCAGCATGCATAAACATTCTCTTAATGCCATATTCAGAATAAACATTCCAACTAATATTCACACTGAAAACTTAATCTCTCATTTATGCAAGACCAACTATGATAACGAGGAAAATCCAGGTTCATACACTCCTAAATTTATAACGGCGAACTGACCAGATCCCATGAAAAAGAATTCCAATAAAACAAAAGTCCCAGATTTTCATGTTCATGCTCGCGTCAAGCACATAAAATTTCTTCACCAGCTGCCATCTAGACCACAAAAATGATCGGGCCCAGATAAAATTCGTTTGTTTCGTTTGACAAACACCCAACTAAGCAACTCAAATCATCATTCTTCTATACATGGGAAAAAAGGAAAATAATTAAACTGTATAGATGTAGCCAAGATAAATCTTCAACCTTGAAGAGGGAGTAAAGGAAATTAAACCTCGATGCGATTCTTTCTACAAATCAAGACCTAATTTTGACAACCAAAAACCTTCACCAAGAAACAAATTAACGAAAAGCAAAAGAATATCCATCCATATCAAAATCGATGAAATAAAAAATATGAAGAAAGAAGGCATACAATGTACCGCTGGTAGAACTTGCGCTTGAAGTGATCAACGACATCAGATCTGGAAGACATGTGAGGAGGAAGAAGAACGTTTGACCAGTAATCCGCCCACCGCGTATCGTTCTCATAATCGTAAGCGGCGGCCCCAATCCGCTTCAACTTCTGCGGATCTTCTCCTTCTCCGCCACCCATGATTTTCTCTCCGCCCAAGAAATTTCTTCGTGCCTATTATAGAAGAGAGAAACCCTCAATCTGAATTCGGAATTTAAGCCTCACTCTTTCACTAAAACGTGGTCACATTTGTACTAGATTCATCGGCGTTCCTTGGTACCAGTTCCAGAATTGCTATCCTGTTTTGCTCTAACAATCTCCGGTTTGACTTAAAATCGCTGGTGTGTGATTCACGACTTTAGTGTCATAGATCAATTTGCTTTTGAATGCTTAAAATTAAAATTTTACAAACCAAAAATTTCGGGTTTTTTTAATAAAATATTACAAATTTTGGTTATTAAATGTCTTACCAAAATGTTTATTCGATTTCTACGAATGATTATTTTAAGTGTATTCCGCTTGGTTTAAAAACCAAACGCGATTTAATTCATTGATGTTCAATATTTCAAAAAACGAGCTATTGTAGTCAACGATTATCTCCCAATCAATCCTATCGCTACCTCACATTGTATATTCTAAAACCAGAGATTTCAAAATATTACGTAGTTCGGGAAGAATGAAACTTAAAGATTGCTTCCTTTTTTCCCGTTGCAAAATTCTCCGTAATTTTATTATATAATCTTGTTTTACTTAGAGATAATTGAAGGGGAAAAAAATGAAAAACAATCTTCAAGCCTCATTCTTCTCTAAGGCATAGTTTGGTACATAGTATAGGATAACTAAGGGATATATAGTATAAGGATAAATCAAAGATAAATATAATGATAAGATAATATGTTGAATGTTTGGTATGATTTTAACATGAGTGATTAAATTTATATATTGTATTGTAATGACAAAATTAACCTTACTATAAAAACTTATATTTCATTCTTATCAAGATCTTGTAATTGCATGTCTCAATTCTTAAATTATGCTATATAATATATAATACACACACAAACATGTATATGCGTGTGTGTATATATATATGTATCTGTATATTTGTATATATGTATGTATTTAATAAATATTTAAAATTAGCGGAAATGATTTAAAATATTTAAACAAAGAGAAACCAAACAAGAAAGCCAAATTAAAACCATCGCATATTTAAAAAAATAAAACCAAAGTGAAGTATATGTGTGTGTGTGTGTGTATTTTTTGTGTGTATATATATGTATCTATATATTTGTATATATGTATGTATTTAATAAACATTTAAAATTAACTGAAATGATTTAAAATATTTAAACAAAGAGATACCAAACAAGAAAGCCAAATTATGGGTTGTTGCCGATGGAAAATTTGGGGGCTAATAATGTCATTTCATATTATTTATTCTTTTATCATGGAGATATCACTAACATTTGGTGGGATGTCTTCTCCATGATGGACCACCAATATCACGGGCCCATTTAATTTTTGTGGGCTTTTAAAAAGTGAACCAAACATATGTTGAAGAGTGATAAATTATTAATCACTTAGTTATCAAACACACCAAACTATGCCTAACTGTATAATCTTTTGAAATATGGTTTTAGAATATACAATGTGTGGTAGGATACTTTTTTGAAAAATAATATGCCATGGGAATTTTTGGGTAGGTCACCAGATGCTTCATTTCGAGTATGATTTAGAGATTGAAATATTTCTACTTGTGCTTTCATATGTCCAATTATTCTTGCATTTTGGAGTGCTTCTGGTTCTGGAGCTCGTCACTGATCGTAAGCTTGTAGATGCAACTCAATCTTTCGGAGATGAAAGCTTGGTTGAATGGGCAAGGTCCACCACCCTCCTTGTTCATTATCTTTTTGATAAAATGGTTTTAAATGAAACCGACTCTTCGGAATTTTATATTTTTTTATAATATCGTTTCATCCATTGTAAAAATATATGAAATTTTGGATCATATTGAACTTTGCTTGTCATTAAGACATCTTACTAGTCCTCCACTCGTTCGAGCACTCAGACAGAAGATTTCAATGACTTCGTAGATCAAAGGTTGGATAAAAACTTCCTACCAACTGAAATCTTCTTGGTTTTGATGATGGTGAGAGCTTTAGATTTGATGGACGAATCTGCATATTTGAGCAATGGGATGATACTGAGACAAAATGGGATTCATGATTCCAGAAATCGCTATGATCCAATCAGAACGATTTATTGGATGACATTTGATAGTCAATATTGTTGGTTTTCATGTGCATCATCTTGATATATAAATATGAAAATAAAGAATAAAATTGGACACCGAAATTTACGTGAAAACCCTTAAAAATTATCGGATTAAAAATCACGAGCATGATAAAAAGATTTTTACAATAATATTTTGTGTGTTATAACATTTCACCATGTTTCCAAATAGAAAACACTTTTAATGCATAAAAACAAATACATGACAAATACTATATAATTTATACATTCAAAAGCTATAAAATGAAAGAATATAGAATTGAGAATGAAATTATTCAAATGTTCTGATTTGTGCATGTATTTATAGCTAAGCTCCATGGTTGAACATTAGATTGCATGAGAAATTTCCGTCTGATTTCACAAATTCATCTGCAACTTGTCAACTGCACAATTTTGTCCAACTTCCGTTTGATTTCACCCGCTACCACCTACCAATTAAATATGTCCACTTGGAGATTTGATTGAGAATCAAACACATCTTCATGTATCTTTTCAATCTTATCATTCTATGTTTCTGACGTTTCTGTTAGGCCATTTGAGGATCTACACCATTCAAACTTATCAGTGTCTATAGTTTTGGTCAGAACATCAGCTATGTTATCTTTTGTATGGATCTTCTGCATAACCATACTTCATTCATCTATTATTCTTGGTAAAAAGTGAAATTGTATTCCAATGTGTTTAATACTGTAATGAAAGGCTGGATTCTTTGCGATGTGCAAACCACTCTGACTGTTATAAACAAAATTACATTATCTTGTTTGTGTCTGATATTTTTTAATAACATTTTAATTCATCATGAATAATTTATGTATTTAAATTAAGTTAAACACATAAATATACTAAGTTGGATTTGGAAATTTGTAGTGAGCAAGAGCCCAATTTTGCTTCAACATAGATACGTTTATGCTGATAAGCTTTGAATATATCAATCACATCAATTTTTTTAAAGGATTTAGATCATTATTCTCTTGATTGATCATCATCACATTCATGCATTTTTAAGGTGTATTGTCTTGTGAGAGATTCAAGAAAGTGGTAAGAAATAATCTTCATGAAATATCTCTATTCATGAATGTCAATAGAAATGAGATTTGATGAATTCAGTCTCAGAGATTTGATGCTCCTATTTTGACAGCTTTACACTGGAGTTGAATGTCGTACACCACTATGAGCCAAACTACATTATATAAAATTGTTTGGATCCTATATATATAATTTTAAAAAATTATATATATGTTATTTTTTTAGTAACAATTCATTTATTTTTTTTAAAAAAATATTTGATCCGAGTTCAATTTTCATTAAAATAATTCTTTTTTGCTAAACCGGCCCACAAAGAAAGGGAACCCAAATTTTGGGAAATCCGATTAATGATTAAGGGTTTGTTAGGTATTTAAATTTTGTAATATTTTATTAAAAAACCCAAAGTTTTGAATTTTTTGGTTTGTAAAATTTTAATTTTAAGCATTCAAAAAGCAAATTGATCTATAAATAATAAACACTTAATGAACAAATTAAAATAATAGGTACCACTTTTCATTTTTTTAAAAAAATGACCAAAAGCAACTTTATTAATTTTTTATGACAAGAAAGATTCCATTAATCATAAGCCAAACTCATATTTATAATATTATATTATATAAAAAAGAAGTAAATATATATTTGAAAAAAATCACTTCAAGGGCATAAATGTATATTTAATTCAATTTTTGGTCTATCTACTATGACTGGTTAATGTTTTAGGGCCGATGATGGAAAGGTGGAACATATATTAAATCGAAAATTCTGAGACGACGACACTTTGAATTACTTTGTAAAAAACCTCCCTTTCTTTACAGTTGTGTCCATCTTCTATAAATATTTTGAACCTCGCTACCCAATGCGAGATCCCACAGTTGGTGTAAGCTTTCCGAAAGATAGGATTCTTTCGCAAATCCCCGTGAGAACCCATTTTTCCGAAGAGTACAAAATCATCTCCATCGGAATAATTAGAATCTGTCGGATCGGCGGGTATGGAGGCGACGGCGTCTCTGCCGCCTTATGTTTCTTCAAAAGAACTGGTAGAGCAAGACCCGCCATCGGATCCTCTGTTCAGGGTCTCTAGTGTTCCGAGTGGTTCACCGGACCAGCAGTGGAGGAGAGGTGGGAGGAGAACGTCGTCGTTGCTTGCTCGCCAGAGGTCGTTTGGCCGTGAGGTCGGCCACGCTGCGGCGGAGACTTATTTGATTACCAGGCTCAGCTTCAAGCTCCTTCGCTATCTTGGGTATATGCTATTCCCAAAATCACTGTTCTATTTCTGGACAATGATTCTGTGCAAGTTCTGAGCTTATTGGGTTTTAGATGCAACGTAGTTCGAATAAAGAGTTCTTGTATATTCAGAGAAAATAATAATAAAGGTTGGATTGTTGCAAGGAGAGATTTTTATTATGAATGTTCACTAATAATATCTGTTTTCAGGGTAGGCTACCGATGGATCACGAGACTCCTTTCTCTTGCTCTTTATGCCATGTTTCTTTTGCCTGGATTTCTCCAAGGTGAGCATCAATTGTCAAACTTTTATCCTATTCTTCAAATTATTCTGTAAATTGGGCGTGTAGAGAATCCTTTTTACTAAGGAATGCTAATGAATCAGAAATCTTGAAAAGCATTTTGATAATGCATAACTAGGTAGAGTACTAGCAAGTAATAAGCAAATGTTTCCATTTGTCTTTTTTTTTTTTTAATTTTTTACGAATCTCCTCGGTGGAAACTGCAATTGATACTTTTACGGTTCATATATTTTCTTCTCTTTAGATGGAAATAGGGTACGGTTTTCTGCAAGTACTTTGACTGTATCTGTTTTTGGTAGTCAGATGTCTTAGAGATAAGGACACTTTCGGCACGCCTCCCTCTATTTGAAAGCGACACGTCTTCATTTTTTTAATCGATTTTGATATGGATGGATATTCTTTTGCTTTTCGTTAATTTGTTTCTTGGTGAAGGTTTTTGGTTGTCAAAATTAGGTCTTGATTTGTAGAAAGAATCACATCGAGATTTAATTTCTCTTACTCCCTCTTTAAGGTTGAAGATTTATCTTGGCTACATCTATACAGTTTAATTATTTTAATTATTTTCCTTTTTTTCCCATGTACAGAAGAATGATGATTTGAGTTGCTTAGTTCGGTGTTTGTCCAACGAAACAAACGAGTTTTATCTGGCCCAGATCATTTTGTGGTCTAGATGGGCAGCTGGTGAAGATCATACGAGCATGAACATGAAAATCTGGGAATTTTGTTTTATTGGAATTCTTTTTCATGGGATCTGGTCAGTTGACCAGTTCGCCATTATAAATTTAGGAGTGTATGAACCTGGATTTTCCTCGTTATCATAGTTGGTCTTGCATAAATGGGAGATCGAGTTTTCAGTGTGAATATTAGTTGGAATGTTTACTCTGAATATGGCATTAAGAGAATGTTTATGCATGCTGGTTCTTGATACTTATTTTTTGAAGCTAAGTTGATGTACATTATATTCCAGGATCCAGATCTACTGTGGATACCATGACTACTAGGACCGCACCTGCAAAATCTTCAGCACCCTCGCCACAATCAACACCATCGTCTTATGTGTGGAATTAATATGTTAATGGAAGGAAATCCTGCAGGAGGTTGGTCATAATATTGCTTAAGTCATTTATCTATTCTCTCAATTAAATGGGAATATATATTTATCTTCATTTTTTTGCAATGCTTATAATTTCTGGATATTATAGATTTATAAATTTCGTAATCAAAATTTTCTTTTTAGAATAGCAAGAAAAAGAATGAGGCGGTTTTGGGAACTAATTCTAAGATGGTATAGACTTTCGCGAATTCAAAAATAGTCTTGTGTAGCATCTGTCACCTTCTATCTTGCAGGTTACATTCTTTTAGCATATATCAAACCTTCGAGAACATGTTGTCTTGTTCAGTCTTGAGAGTTTTCTTGGATGACCAATTATGTTGGTTATCCTGAAAGTTTGTAATTTGGTCGAATCCAAAGTTTAAGAGGGGGCTAGCTATCGATTCAGAGTCGGATTCCTGATTCATCAGTTGGTTCTAATGATTGTATTCAATGTCAGTGTTACTATATTGTCCTCGCATATGTGAACTTGGGATTTGGACATGTTCACTAATGTTGGGCTCCATCAGCCATTATGCTGATGGAGGATAATGATTATGGCATGACCGAAATGGTCTTGGTCATTCTTCTTGGTGCGACAAGCTCAATGGTCACAACTCATTTAATTTTGTATCATGTCGTTGCTCTTTGTTGTGTGCGAAAAGTAGCAGTCTTCGGTATGAATGAATCCATCTTCCTGGATGATATGCCAAGTAACAGAACTTTTATCAGCTTTACGAAGAGGCAAGTCCTCTTTTCGAGAACCCAATGGAACCAAGTACGCGATGACATCGGCTACGACTAGCACGATGAAAGGTTTGCAAGCTTTTCTGATATGAGAGTCACTCTAGAACGTATGAGAGATGCAATCCAGAATCTCAATGGAGAAGCAACCCGTAATGTCTCTTGAGATGAACCAGTTTAGATTGGTTGAGCAAAGGTTGTGTATAAAGCTCCATATTAGATATGGATAGGGAGGCCACCCAAATATTCTTTCTTAAGAATATGATGGTTCCCTGCTTATGTGAAGCAGACAACGAGAGATAAATTGGGTTGTAAAGCCAAATTTTGCTACTTTGTGGGATATCCAATGAATTATGTTGGATATTATTTCTATGATCCCAATGAAACAACTGTGTAAGTTTCAGGGAATGCCACATTCTTAAAGAATGAGTATCTATTGGATAGAAAATGCGGGATGATAGAACTCGAAGAGATTCGAGATCCATCCATTTCTGAAATAGTTGAACTAACACCCCAACAAGTAGTTGAAGAAACACAAACTCCTAGGAGATCCGAAATGGTCCCAAGGCTTGAAGCATTGTTTGATGCTGATTCATCTAAATGGCTTGAAGCCATGTAGTCAGAGATGGACTCTATGTATTCAAACCAAGTATGGTTCTTAGTAGATCCGCACGGTGGAATTGTTTCCATAAGAAGAAAATAGATTTACAAAAGGAAACTTGGGGTGGATGGGAAGGTAATGAGCCCAACGAGATTTTTCTTCAGACCACTTACAAAATTAAGCATATTAACTACCCAAATAAATGACATTATTTTTTCAAAAGCCAAAGAAATTTTTTACCAAAAATTCCAAATGATCAAGAAATTCTTTTCGCAAAACCCGAAGACATAAAAATTATTCCTTTAAAAAGAATAAATGAATATGTCAAATATAAAATTAATTGTCAATGGGTAGTCTTTGTATATATGTGTGTGTGGCAAGATTACTTTAAGCAAAAACATATATTCATCGATTAATTAGAAACACAAATTTACTCTTTTATTTATACTTTCTTTTAGTAAATGTATTTTGCGTTGTCATGTATTTATAGATAAATATGAACGGAAAAGAAGTGAAGTAACATCGATCATAAACAAACTATAGCAAAGAGGCCTATCCGGTAATGAGTAATGACAACTTAACAAAATCTCAAGACAACAAATACCCAAGCTCAAGGCAACAAACACCGAAAATCCAAAATTCTATAGATAATGTTCTATGCAAAGAAGATGCGTTAATAGCTTTTTTCATTTTTGTTCAACCAATCTAAACTTGCTCATCTCCATAGACATTACAGGTTGCTTTTCCATGGAGATTCCAGATTACATTTCTCATACGTTCTAGAGTGACTCTCATCTCAGTAAAGCTTGCAAACTTTTTATCGTGCTTATCGTAACTGATGTCATCATGTACTTGGTTCTATTGGGTCCTCGAAAGGAGGACTTGGCTATTCGTAAAGCTGATAAAAGTTCTGTTGCTTGGTATATCATCTAGGAAGGTGGATTCTTTCGTACTGAAGACTGCTACGTTTCGTAAACAACAAAGAGCAGCGACATGGTACAAAATTAATTGAGTTGTGACCATTGAGCTTGTCGCACCAAGAAGAATGGTCAAGGCCATGTCGGCCATACCATAATCATTATCCTCCATCAACATAATTTCCATTAGGTTAGATGGAGGCCAACATTTGTGAACATGTCAAAATCTCAAGTTCACATATGCGAGGACAATATAGTAGCACTGACATTGAATACAATCATTAGAACCAGCTGAAGAATCAAGAATCCGACTCTGAATCGGTAGCTAGCCCCTTCTTGAACTTTGGATTCGACCAAATAACAAACTTTCAGGATAACCAACATAATTAGTTATACAAGAAAACTCCCAGAACAAGATAACATGTTCTCGGAAGCTTTATATATGCTAAAAGAATGTAACCTGCAAGATAGAAGGCGACGGATGCTGCACAAGACCATTTTTGAATTCGCGAAAGTATGGACTATCTTAGAACTAGTTCTCAAAATCGTCTCATTCTTTTTTTTGCTATTCTAAAAAGAAATTTTGATTATGAAATTTATAAATATATTATGCGCAGAAATTAGAAGCATTGCAGAAAGACGAAGACAAGTATATATTCTCATTTAATTGATAAATAGCTTATCAACATTATGACCAACCTCCTGCAGGATTTCCTCCCACTTAACACAATTTGATCAAATTCTATATTAGTGTGGTAATATGACGTATATTTTTATAAAATGTATACAATTATTGAGTTATCTTATGGAATTTGATCGAATGACAAAAGATAATTTAACTCTTATTGGTAAAATTAATATGTCAGTGGAAAAGATCCTGCAAGAGGTTGGTTATAATATTGTTAAGCCATTTATCTATTCTCTCAATTAAATGAGAATATATACTTGTCTTCATCTTTTTGCAATGTTTCTGATTTTTTTCTATTATTGATTTATAAATTTCATAATCAATATTTTCTTTTTAGATTAACAAGAAAAAGAATGAGACGCTTTTAAGAACTAGTTCTAAGATGGTCCTAACTTTGAGTGAAGTTAAATAGAGTTACCGAGCATTATTATATTATATTTTTAAAATGTTAAACTTCTTAAAAAGAACTATTTTTTACTAAAAAATATATTGAATATATTAAATTTAAATATTAATTTTGTATTATTAATAATTTAATAGTAAATGTATGATATTGTTCAAATGTATAAAATATTTTATTGATAAAGTTTTTGGCTTATTTCGATATTAGTTAAAATAAAATAATTTAAGGACATAGAGAAATTAATTAATAGTAGTAAAATTTTGTAGGACAAATATAATAATCAGTTGATACATATGTAAAAGTAATTGGCTCAACAGAAAGAAGTGAAGTAGATTATTGTTGGACTGCATGATTGATTATTCACTCAAGCTCAGCGTAACAAATTTATGTTATCTTTTCGTTATTATGTATATCTAATCAAGATTCATTACTCAAAAAGCTAGAATGAATAAAGAAATACAGGTGAATGAGTAATCTTTACACACACACACACACACATATATATATATATATATATATATATATATATATATATATATCAAATCTTTTACTATTTATTAAGTTTAAGCACCACATAGAAACTGTCGTGTCTTGGTCTGTTTTCTAATTACCCAAAATTGCCCCTAAACCCACGCACATTCCCTCACTTTCTCTCATTCCACGTCTAAAGAAATTAATTCAATTTCAAAATATCAACCCCATAGGACCACCGGCCCACCAACCACGTTACCGGAAGAAAATGCTTCATTTTCATTTCAATTTCAAAATCTCCATCTCTCACCCTCCTCCACGTTCGAGAGCAAACTGCTTCAAATTTAAAAAACTTCACCCGTCCCATTTTTAAAGAAAGAAAACTGCTTTGATGTCAAAATCTATCTTTTTGAGATATTGGATACTGGAGATTGGACAATGAAGAACAATTTTCCTCTCCAAATCGGTAATTTATATTTCATTTTCTCATTCTCACTTTCTCAATATCTGCACTAATCTTCGCATATTATCTCAATTCTATTTTTGAAATTTCAGTCCAGGTACAAATGGCCCTCTACTCAACTCTGCAGCATCTAAGGTTTAATCTTTTATCTATTGTTCCTTTTATTATATAAATTAGTAATTTTGCATTCTACTTTCCTCTCTAAGATGTAAACTTATCATATCATTGCATAAATTTATGTTTTAATCCTCCAATTTTGCTTTTCATAGTTGCTCATAAAATTGCTCTCGACATGCTCGATGAAATGTGAGAAAGAATATTTAGTAGAAGATGTAAACAAGTATTAGTAAAAACGATGCATTATCCTAGGTATGACATATATCAGAGATTCAGAGTCATTTTCGAAAGTGTTTGTTTTCAATATGATGTATTTAATTATTTGCATTAATATACAGTGTTATTAAGGAAATACATATTTTGATTTAAGAAACTCAAATATTTTGTGGCGAATTTTATAGTCATTTTGAATGATTTTGTGTTATCTATTTCTTTTTTGTTATAATTTTTTTCCTTATGCTCGCGTTGATCTAATAATTTCTTTAAACTAGCAACTGATGCACATTCTCGAAATTGAGACATTGATAGAATGCATTTCTCCTCGCAAAATATTATTATATATTTATAATTACCTCTTGCTTTACAATATTTCAATATTTTTTTTAACTTTCATAATATAAATTTTGAAATAAATACATTCTTTACCATTTTTTCTACTTTTAGGTACTTCATTTTATTTTTATTACATGCAATTCCCCACTGTCTTTTCGAATTCATGATTTCGTATCATTATTTATATTCTTGGATGTATATCTATTCATCAATTGATTTGGATTTCACACTATATTTAAAGTCATTTGATTTCACAATATATTTAGTACGACATCTTTTTTGAATCTACGATTTTGTATAATTATTTAGCATTAAAATGCAATAACATAAACTTAAAATGTTAGATGACTAAATACAAAAGTCATATTTGCAATGAATAACATTAACTTTACTAAATTTGTAGCCTATCAGGACGCAAATTATTGATTTGGGTTGGAAAATCTTAATCGGGATGAACATAGCAACAATAAGACATTCACTTATATTATCTTACACACTTATATTAAAGTTTATGTATCCAAACAATAAGACATTCACTTATTGTTCAAGTGCATATGTAGCTTACATAAAATATATATATATATATATATATGACATTCACTTATATTATCTTACACACGCAACGCGTGTGCATCAGTCGCTAGTATTGATAAATCTTGTTTCCTTTAGACACATAACATCGATCATATTCTTTGTTACCTTTTTAGCAGCTGAATGTTATCAAACTGATGGTGCCAAGCTCTTTATTGTCCTATCTCGCTTCTCACTTTGAAATAAAATCCAACTGCTAAAAGGATAACAAGGAATATGATCGATGATCAGTGTATAAAAGAAACACGATTTATCAAAATTGTATATGTGCATGTAAAAATTACTCACTCATCTATAGTTCCTTCTTCATTCTTGTTTATTGATTAACGAATCCTTGATTATATATATAATGGCGAAGAGAGAACAAAAATTTGTTACGCCGAGCCTGAGTGAATGATTAGTCATTCAGACCAGCAGTAATTTGCTCCACTTCTTTTTGTTGAGCCAATTACTTTTGCACATGTGTCAACTTATTATTATATTTGTTCTTCAAAATTTTACTACTATCAATTAATTTTTATATGTCTGTATATTATTTTATTTTAATTAATGTCAAAATAAACCAAAAACTTATCAATAAAATATTTTATATAGTTGAGCAATATTATATACTAGCGACTGATGCACACGCGTTGCGTGTGTAAGATAATATAAGTGAATGTCATATATATATATATATATATATATATATATATATATATATATATATATATATATATATATATTTTATGTAAGCTACATATGCACTTGAACAATAAGTGAATGTCTTATTGTTTGGATACATAAACTTTAATATAAGTGTGTAAGATAATATAAGTGAATGTCTTATTGTTGCTATGTTCATCCCGATTAAGATTTTCCAACCCAAATCAATAATTTGCGTCCTGATAGGCTACAAATTTAGTAAAGTTAATGTTATTCATTGCAAATATGACTTTTGTATTTAGTCATCTAACATTTTAAGTTTATGTTATTGCATTTTAATGCTAAATAATTATACAAAATCGTAGATTCAAAAAAGATGTAGTACTAAATATATTGTGAAATCAAGTGACTTTAAATATAGTGTGAAATCCAAATCAATTGATGAATAGATATACATCCAAGAATATAAATAATGATACGAAATCATGAATTCGAAAAGACAGTGGGGAATTGCATGTAATAAAAATAAAATGAAGTACCTAAAAGTAGAAAAAATGGTAAAGAATGTATTTATTTCAAAATTTATATTATGAAAGTTAAAAAAAATATTGAAATATTGTAAAGCAAGAGGTAATTATAAATATATAATAATATTTTGCGAGGAGAAATGCATTCTATCAATGTCTCAATTTCGAGAATGTGCATCAGTTGCTAGTTTAAAGAAATTATTAGATCAACGCGAACATAAGGAAAAAAATTATAACAAAAAAGAAATAGATAACACAAAATCATTCAAAATGACTATAAAATTCGCCACAAAATCTTTGAGTTTCTTAAATCAAAATATGTATTTCCTTAATAACACTGTATATTAATGCAAATAATTAAATACATCATATTGAAAACAAACACTTTCGAAAATGACTCTGAATCTCTGATATATGTCATACCTAGGATAATGCATCGTTTTTACTAATACTTGTTTACATCTTCTACTAAATATTCTTTCTCACATTTCATCGAGCATGTCGAGAGCAATTTTATGAGCAACTATGAAAAGCAAAATTGGAGGATTAAAACATAAATTTATGCAATAATATGATAAGTTTACATCTTAGAGAGGAAAGTAGAATGCAAAATTACTAATTTATATAATAAAAGGAACAATAGATAAAAGATTAAACCTTAGATGCTGCAGAGTTGAGTAGAGGGCCATTTGTACCTGGACTGAAATTTCAAAAATAGAATTGAGATAATATGCGAAGATTAGTGCAGATATTGAGAAAGTGAGAATGAGAAAATGAAATATAAATTACCGATTTGGAGAGGAAAATTGTTCTTCATTGTCCAATCTCCAGTGTCCAATATCTCAAAAAGATAGATTTTGACATCAAAGCAGTTTTCTTTCTTTAAAAATGGGACGGGTGAAGTTTTTTAAATTTGAAGCAGTTTGCTCTCGAACGTGGAGGAGGGTGAGAGATGGAGATTTTGAAATTGAAATGAAAATGAAGCATTTTCTTCCGGTAACGTGGTTGGTGGGCCGGTGGTCCTATGGGGTTGATATTTTGAAATTGAATTAATTTCTTTAGACGTGGAATGAGAGAAAGTGAGGGAATGTGCGTGGGTTTAGGGGCAATTTTGGGTAATTAGAAAACAGACCAAGACACGACAGTTTCTATGTGGTGCTTAAACTTAATAAATAGTAAAAGATTTACTATTAAATTATTTAATAATTAATATTTATATTTAATATAATATCATTCAATATATTCAAAAGTTCTTTTTTAAAAGTTTAACATTATTAAAATAAAATATAGCTCTTTACTTGTCTTAGCTCGCTCCTCATTTTGAAATACCATTCAACTGCTAAAAGTGTTAACAAAAATTATGATCGATGGTCGGTGTCAAAAGGAAACAAGATTTATCAATATATGTGTGTGCATGTAAATATTACTCACCCACCTCCAGTTCCTTCTTCATTCTTGTTTTTTGAGTAACGAATCCTTGATCATACATATATAATGGCGAAGTGAGAACAAAAATTTGTTAGGCTGAGCTTGAGTGAGTGATTAGTCATGCATGCCTGTTGAGTCAATTACTTTTTCACATGTGTCAACTCATTATTATTTTTGTCCACCAAATTTTACTACTGTTAATTAATTTCTATATATCTTTATATTATTTTATTTTAACTAATGTGGAAATAAGCCAAAAACTTTATTAATAAAATATTTTATACATTTGAGCAATATTAACTATTAAATTATTTAATAATACAAAATTAATTTTTAAAAAATTAAATTTATATTTAACATAATAGTATTCAATATACTTTTTTAATCAAAAGTAATCTTTTTCAAAAAGAGTAACATTTTTTTAATGCTATGTAGTTTTGTTTTAACTTCACTCATCTTTCTATAAAAAAAATGAAAAAGCAATATACATATAGTAAAGAAAAGGCAAAAACTTGTGTGAGACGGTCTCACAGGTAGTATTTGTGAGACGAATCTCTTATTTGGGTCACCCATTAAAAAATATTACTTTTTATGCTAAGACTTAAGAGTATTACTTTTTATTGTGAATATGAGTAGGGTTGACCGTCTCACAGATTATGATCCGTGAGACAGTCTCACATGAGACTCACTCAAGATTGTTCCACATATATTTTTCAATCAATTTGTAATAGATAAAAAAGATGAATATATCATTGATTTTGAGTTTGAATCCGATATAGATGAATTATTGTAAAAACATGGAGATGATAAAAAAGAAGAATTAAATATTTAAGTAAAAAAATTGTTTTGATGATTGTCTGAGCTCCTAGACGTTGTATGGTGGCTGTTCGTCTTCCTACCGTTTTTTTATAGACTACCAAAGATCATCTTTTGGCACATTCTGATTTGAGCAGAACAATGATTTCTTGAATCATGAAGGCCACTTTGTCCCCGTTTCATCCCGTTACTCAAATCTGCAGATTTTTATTGAATCCAAAGCTCTCACTCTCTGCAAACCAAGAGAATGGGTTGGAAAGGCATCCACAAAGTTCAAGAAGTTGAATTAACATATTGCATCTGGCTCATTCTAGGTCTTCTTGTAGCGGAATGGCACACAAGCCGAGGCCGCTTCAACCATCCGGAACATTTCAGTTTCTAGGATGTTTTTGTCCAACCTTGGATCTACCAAGTGACTGAAATCTTTTGTCTCCGAGTGCTCGTGCGAGTAAAGGACAAGCCTGAAGAATAGACAATGAAAAGCTATCTAGCTAACAAGAGCAGGGCTTAATATGATCCAAGATTCGAACATACTATACTCTTACTGTTGATGAAACAAAATTTATAAGAATCCAAATTTCGGGAAATTCAACAGGATATAAACCATTTTACCAAAAAGATAACGAACAAGAAGGGGCGATGGACCTCACCCATTTAACCAGGCTTTCATCTCCTAAAGGTTTAGCTGCATCGATAGGTTTATGACCAGTAATGAGCTCCAGAAGCACAACACTAAATGAAAAAAACGTCAGACTACTCGGTCAATTTACCAGTTGATGCATACTCAGGAGTCAAGTATCTGTATTAGATCCAAATACTTTTGAAAAAACGAATGAATATAGAATACGTATGCCAATTCATTACAAGAATAATTGGACTTATAATTCGAAATATTTCAATCTCTCCAAATTTTAGTCAAAACAAAGCATCTGGCAACCTACCCGAAGGTTCCCATTACCCTTGTTGACACATGGTTATGTGAATCCAACTCGAATGCCAGCTTTGAAGCCTGTCCATTTGTGGAACGAAATTACTTCAGAAACGCTTATAATGCTAGGCTATGATGTATGAATGTATTTATGTGTTCGAAATTGACATACCCGAGCTTCGAAGTTGTTATCCAGGAGAATGTTTAAGGATTTGATATCTCTGTAGAATGATAAGTGGTTGAACTGATAAAGACAACCAAAACGCGAGTGATTCCTTGCAAAAATTTAAAAGAAATTGCAGGCCATATAGCATATCATTTTCAAATAATATCCTACCTCACATTTTATAGTATGAAAATGTATTAACTCTGAAGATAGAAGCTTAAAACTTACATTCCTCGTGAAGATAAGTTAATCCACGAGCTGCAGCGGCGGCGACTTTGACTTTAGTAGCCCAATCCCTTGTCTTCAGCTACATACGCCGATAACTTGAGAACTCAGACAGCAATATTTGTCCGGAAATGGGCAAAACATCATGAATATGCGATATAGCATGATGATGGTAATACACGTCACGCCCTGAAACCGAGACACAATATTGGTGTTATTTAACAATTTAAAATTGTACAACAACAAGTCGTGTATTACATAAAATAACCAAAAGTCAGTCTATTACAAAAATCAAGACTGTTTTTACATAACATTAATGCGGAAACGTTAACATAATTGAAAATAAAAATAAAATCGATGCTTGAAACTTCATGTCTCGAACTTGATCATCAATCCCAAAACATGTGTTGTCCATCATCTTCCAATTGATTTTCACCTTTATCTAGGGAGGGAAGTAAGTGGAGGAGTGCCGCAGAACATTCAGCATGTGGGAACAATCGTACACAAAAATATCAAAATATACATGTAATATGAGTTCAAATGTGACGTCACAGAATATATCGCAACATGAATCAAGACATGAGACAAACAAAATTCAAAACAAGACATCAAAACATATCATAACTGAAGAATAAACTCGCACTTTTATTCATCTTTTTATCAATGATACTGATGAGTCCCTAATTATTACTACTCTAAGACGGCGAGACCATATATCCGTTATTATAACCCACCACCTCAGGGCTTTATCTTCTTTTATCATGTTTCAGAAATTTTCTTACCACTTGTAATTTGAATCATAAGAGTGTATTTTTATTATTCATAGCATAACAAAATAATCATGTGGAAGGAAACATATATGAAATCAGAGGATATGAAACAAATAATGTACGGTTGAGTTTTAAAAACTGAAACATCATTATTTTAAAATACATATACAAGCCTTTTTATTTAATCTTAAGTTGAGAATAACGTGAACAAAGTTGTTGGAAAGGTTGCTAAAATAGACACAATTCCTAGAAGACAACTATTCTTTGAGAACTTGAAAGTGGTTGTTTTTCCTTGCTCGAAGTGGCCAGAACTTTGCTTACAAATGGTTGCTCGAAGATGGTAGAAATCAACTTCTAAAATTTATATAATGGACATCACCTTCTTACCCTAGTTTGGTCAGATTTTTCGCTCGAAAGTAGCAGCACTCTTGCTCAAAAATGTTGGTGTAGGGAAATTCGAAAATAGGAAAAGAAATATTTTGTGTTTCATATGATTTCCTTCAGCTTTGGGGTAGTATTTATAGACTAGAAAGGGGAGAGAAACTCAAGAGAACTGAAGAAAATTTGAATGGGAACTTCCTCGTACTTTAATGTTTCGTCACCTAAGTACTTGACTCTTGGTATCCACGATTCGATGGAAACTTCTTCGTACCTTAATTATTAATTCAGTTTTCCTTTCATCAGAAGTGGTACAAACTCAAGAATATGACTTGGATATGTATATATCTTCTTAGTTGTGAAACGTAGAAAACTAGAATTCTAAACATGTCGGGTGGGATTGCTAATCTATAAGAAAGTGTTCTCACTTTCTCTAGAATTCCAAAATGTCCAACATATCTGAGGTTCACTTTCTCAGCCTTATTGAATCGGTTCACAACTTTCATGGTTGACACTTTCACATGTGTTTTTTTACGCACTTCAAATTCCACCGATCTTCTCTTTATGTCAATGAATCTTTTTTGTCGATCTTGTGCAGTCTCTTTGTGATGATAGTAACTTTATCAACTGTTTTTTTGGATCAGCTCGAGTCCAGTTATAGAATTTTTCCCTACTTTATCCCAATATAGTGGTGATTGAAATTTTTCTCCATGAAGATCTTCTTATGATGTCATTTCAATATTGTTGTGATAACTATTATTGTGAGCGAACTCAATCAAGGGCAGATTTAATTTCCCCGAAGTTTGTTGAAAGCTCTTCCAAAAACAGGATACAAATCTAGGCTCTCACGAGCATTATAGTACAAGGTGTTCAGTATATGTATTTTTTATCTCTAATTTTTGAAGCAAAGTATATGTACTTTTTTTTATCTCTGATTTTCCCAGAACTGATTTTGCTCTTCTTCTGTTTTGAAGCAAAGTATATGTATTTTTTTATCTCTAATTTTTGAAGCACTGAAACATAGTGAACTAATGGTAGGAATATATATTCTAAAACATTTCTGATTACTGAATTCTGATTACTGTTTACTGGCCTCACCCCTTAGAGAAGAGAACATATGGGGACTGATATCAGTTTAGCCATGAAATTCACAAACATGCTCAGTGCTTGCTTGCTAAATTTTAAGTTCTGATTTCTGTTCTGAAACATGTTATTCCTAAATACCGTTTCATGTTTTGAAAGTAAGAGTTTCTGTATATTATTTGTATTATTGTTTCTGTTGAAAATGGTTTTGAAAACTAGGAGTTATTCCCGCCCCCGCTTATTGGTTGACGATCAAATCACTCACCCTCCAAACACATCTCAGATAAGAACAAGGAAGAAACGTTAGAAGAAAAAGAGCAAAATCAGTTCTAGGGTTGGTGAATAAGACTGTTGTTTCTGAGTTCTAATTTATGTTTTTATGCTGCATCTTTTAAGACATTGTTATGTCTGGTTTTTACATTTTTGCTGTAAAATATTAGTTACTTGAGTTTGTACCAGACAATGAAATTTTCAGTATTATGAATAAAAATATTGGTTTATGAACTTTTTTACTTCTGAGGTTCGTTGTTTTCGAACGTGAATTTGAGAGCAACGCCGATGTCGACCAACCCCGTCCTTGGGGTGTGACAACATTGACGTGTAACATTGGAGTAGCATCTTTCCCAAAGAAAATAATTAAGAATTTCAACAAAAAAGAAGAAGATATAAGACTAAAACTGAATTTAATAACATAAATAGAAAACTAAAAATTGAAAAAATATATATATGACTAAAAATGTTATTTTCTCAACAACAACAGAACATTATGAGCATGCGAAATATACAGTAGAGATCCAAGGTATTAAAATGATTGTTGAGCTTACTTCTACTAGAGGAAGGATAATTCAAGAAAAAAAATCAAGAGATGGTTCATTAAGTTATTTAAGTGTTCACTTCATCCGTAAAACATATTCTCTGTCTTTGTGCCCCACGTGAGTTGCACATGAATATTATATATATATATATATGTGTGTGTGTGTGTGTGTGAGGGAAGATTACTTTGAAGAAAAACATATATTCATCGTTTATTAATTAGAAACACAAATTTGCTCCTTTATTTGTACCTTCTTTTAGTAAATGTATTTTTTGTGTTGTCATGTATTTATAGAGAAATATGAACGGAAAAGAAGTTAAGTAACATCGATCATAAACAAACTATAGCAAAGAGACCTATCCGGTAATGAGTAATGACAACTTAACAAAAGCTCAAGGCAACAATTACCGAAAATTCAAAATTCTATGGAAAATGTTCAATGCGAATTGGGAAGATGCGTTAATAGTTTTTTTTCATTTTTGTTCAATCAATTTGAACTTGCTCACCTCCAGAGACATTACGATTGCTTCTCCATGGAGATTCAGGATTGCATTACTCACATGGTCTAGAGTGGCTCCCATCTCAATAAAGCTCGCAAATCTTTCATCGTGCTTGTGGATTCCTTCCCATCTCAGTGTATTCCTTCATACCGAAGAGTGCTACTTTTCGCACACAACAAAGAGCAACGACATGATACATAATTAATTGAGTTGTGACCATTGAAATTGTCGTACCAAGAAGAATGGCCAAGACCATTTCGGTCATGCTATAATCATTATCCTCCATCAGCATCATTTTCATCAAGCTGATGGAGGCCAACATTAGTGAGCATGTCCAAATCCCAAGTTCACCCTTGATATGCGAGGACAATATAGTAGCACTGACATTGAATATAATCATTAGAGCCAGCTGAAAAATCATGAATCCTACTCTAAATCGATAGCTCGCCTCTTCTTGAACTTTGGATTTGACCAAATTACAAACTTTCAGGATAACCAGCATAATTGGCCATCCAATAAAACATCCAAGACGGAACATGTTCTAGGAGATACTCCAAAGGCTTTATATATGCTAAAAGAATGTAACCCACAAGATAGCAGGCGACGGATGCTGTACAAGACCATTTTTGAATTGGCGAAAGTCTGGACCATCCTAGAACTAGTCACTACCAGAAAAATTACAATCAACAACGCACAACGACAACGGAAATCATGAAAAACCATCGTTAAAATTAGTAACGGAGTTTATGGCAAACCGTCGCAACTTGTAGCGATGGTATGTTAAACCGTCGCTAATTAGCAACGATTTATTATGGTGACGGTGATCATAAACCGTCGCTAATTAGCGAGGGTATATTCCTCGCTTAGCGACGATTTTCGATAAACCGTCACAAATAACAGAAATGTCAACGATTTTTATCCGTAGTGGTTGTAAGTATTTTCAACAAACATCTGTTACAACAGTTGTAAATTACCTATGACAACGGATTTTATCCGTTGTCGTATGCCGTTTTTGTTGTAGTAGCACTGACATTGAATACAATCATTGAAACTAGCTGAAAAATCAGGAATCCTACTCTAAATCGATAGCTAGCTCCTTCTTGAACTTTGTATTCGACCAAATTACAAACTTTCAGGATAACCAGCAAAATTGTCCATCCAATAAAACATCCAAAACTGAACAAGACAACATGTTCTAGGAGATACTCGAAAGGCTTTATATATGCTAAAAGAATGTAACCCACAAGATAGCAGGCGACAGATGCTGCACAAGACCATCTTTGAATTGGCGAAAGTCTGGACCATCTTAGAACTAGTCACTACAAGAAAAATCACAATCAACAACACATCTACGACAACAGAAATCATGAAAAACCATCGCTAAAATTTGTAACGGATTTTATGATAAACCGTCGCAAATTGTAGCGACGGTATGTTAAACCATCACTAATTAGCGACGATTTATTATGGCGACGGCGATCATAAACCGTCGCTAATTAGCGATGGTATAATCCTCGCTTAGCAACGGTAAACCGTCGCAAATAACAGAAAAGACAACGGTTTTTATCCGTTGTGGTTGTACGCATTTTCAACAATACCATGAGTTACAACATTTGTAAATTAACTATTTTATCCGTTGTCGTATGCCATTTTTTGTTGTAGTAGCACTGACATTGAATAAAATCATTAGAACAGCTGAAAAATCAGGAATCCTACTCTAAATCGATAGCTAGCTCCTTCTTGAACTTTGTATTTGACCAAATTACCAACTTTCAGGATAACCAGCAAAATTGGCCATCCAATAAAACATCCAAGACTGAACAAGACAACATGTTCTAGGAGATACTCGAAAGGCTTTATATGTGCTAAAAAATTTAACCCACAAGATAGCAGGCGACAGATGCTGCACAAGACCATTTTTGAATTGGCAAAATCTGGACCATCTTAGAACTAGTCACTACAAGAAAAATCACAATCAACAACGCACCTACGACAACGTTCTTAGTAAAACCTTCGCTACAGTTAGCTACGGTTTTGGCCAAACCGTCGCAATTTTTAAAGTAACATCAGTTTAATCAAAAACCGTCGCAAATTGTCTATAACTATACAAAATTTCAGTCCATTATTCTCCACACCACTTCACAACAGTTAAAATTTTTCCCACTTAGACAATTTTAGTTTCTATTTATGGTAAAGTTTTTAGTTTCAATTTTTTGTAAATTTTTAAGTGTTAGTTAAGATCATAAATATTGTTAGTATAGTCTGATTGTAAGTTTTATATATATATATATATATATATATATATATATATATATATATATATATATATATATATATATATATTAAATTATTAAAATTAATTTTTTTTTACTGAAAAACATAGCGACGGAAATCATGAAAAACCATCGCTAAAATTAGCGACGGACTTTATGGTAAACCGTCGCAAATTATAGCGACGGTATGTTAAACCGTCGCTAACTAGGGACGATTTAACATACCGTAGCGACGATTTATTACGGCGAAGGTGATCATAAACCGTCGCTAATTAGCGAGGGTATAATCCTCGCTTAGCAACGATTTTTGATAAACCGTCGCAAATAGTAGAAACGACAACGATTTTTATCCGTTGTGGTTGTACGCATTTTCAACAATACCATCAGTTACAACAGTTGTAAATTACCTATGACAACAGATTTTATCCGTTGTCGTATGTCGTTTTTGTTGTAGCAGCATTGACATTGAATACCATCATTAGAACCAGCTGAAAAATTATGAATCCTACTCTAAATCGATAGATAGCTCCTTCTTGAACTCTGGATTCGACCAAATTACAAACTTACAGGATAACCAACATAATTGACCATCCAATAAAACATCCAAGACTGAACAAGACAACATGTTCTAGGAGATACTCGAAAGGCTTTATATATGCTAAAAGAATGTAACCCACAAAATAGCAGGCGACGGATGCTGCACAAGACCATTTTTGAATTGGCGAAAGTCTGGACCATCTTAGAACTAGTTACTATAAGAAAAATCACAATCAACAACGCACATACGACAATGGTCTTAATAAAACCGTCGCTACAGTTAGCAGCGGTTTTGGCAAAACCGTCGATAAAGTTAGCGACGGTTTTGGCCAAACCATCACAATTTTTAAATTTGATACGGTTTAATCAAAAACCGTCGTAAATTGTCTATAAATATATGCATTTTCAGTCCATTTCCTCCACACCACTTTACAACACTTAAAATTTTTCCTCTTAGACTATTTTTGTTTCGAATTATGGTAAATTTTTTTATTTCAATTTTTTGTAAATTTTTAAGTGTTAGTTAAGATCATAAATATTGTTAGTATAGTCAGTTTTAAGTTTTTTTTATATTTTTATTAAATTATTAAAAGTACTTTTTTTTATTTTACTGAAAAACATAGCGACGAAAATAATGAAAAAACATTGTTAAAATTAGCGACGGACTTTATGGTAAACCATCGCAAATTGTAGCGATGGTATGTTAAATCGTCGCTAATTAGCGACGATTTATTATGACGACGGTGATCATAAACCGTCGCTCATTAGCAAGGTATAATCCTCGCTAACCGTCGTAATTAGTGACGGTTTTTGATAAACCATCGCAAATAGTAGAAACGACAACGGTTTTTATCCGTTGTGGATGTACGAATTTTCATCAACACCATCAGTTACAAAAGTAGTAAATTACTGTTTGCCGTCGCAAATAGTAGAAACGACAACATTTGCCGTTTTTGTTGTAGTAGCACTGAAATTGAATGCAATCTTTAGAACCAGCTGAAGAATCTGGAATCCTACTCTAAAGTGATAGCTAGCTCCTTCTTGAACTTTGAATTCGACCAAATTACAAACTTTCAGGATAACCAGCACAATTGACCATCCAATAAAACATCCAAGACTGAACAAGACAACATGTTCTAGGAGATACTCGAAAGGATTTTTATATGCTAAAAGAATGTAACCCCCAAGATAGCAGGCGACGGATGCTGCACAAGACCATCTTTGAATTGCCGAAAGTCTGGACCATCTTAGAACTAGTCACTACAAGAAAAATCACAATCAACAACACACCTACGACAACAGAAATCATGAAAAACCATCGCTAAAATTTGTAACGTATTTTATGGTAAACCGTCGCAAATTGTAGCGACGGTATGTTAAACCGTTGCTAATTAGCGATGATTTATTATGGCGACTGTGATCCTAAACCGTCGCTAATTAGCTAGGGTATAATCCTCGCTTAGCGACGGTAAACCGTCGCAAATAACAGAAAAGACAACGGTTTTTATCCGTTGTGGTTGTACGCATTTTCAACAATACCATCAGTTACAACAGTTGTAAATTAACTACGTCAACGGATTTTATCCGTTGTCATATGCCGTTTTTTGTTGTAGTAGCACTGACATTGAATACAATCATTAAAACCAGCTGAAAAATCAGGAATCCTACTCTAAATCGATAGCTAGCTTCCTTCTTGAACTTTGTATTTGACCAAATTACAAACTTTCAGGATAACCAGAAAAATTGGCCATCCAATAAAACATCCAAGACTGAACAAGACAACATGTTCTAGGAGATACTCGAAAGGCTTTATATATGCTAAATGAATGTAAGCAACAAGATAGCAGGCGGCGGATACTGCACAAGACCATTTTTGAATTGTCGAAAATCTGGACCATCTTAGAACTAGTCACTATAAGAAAAATCACAATCTACAACGCACATACGATAACGGTCTTAGTAAAACTGTCGCTACAGTTAGCTACGGTTTTTGGCCAACCGTCGCAATTTTTAAATTAGCGAATGTTTAATCAAAAAACTTCACAAATTATCTATAAATATACGCATAATAAGACTTAAATTATCTTTTGTCATTCGATCAAATTCTATAAGATAAATCAATAATTTTATACATCTTTATAAAAATATAGAGTAATATTTTGAAACTATGTGAAGAAAATATTGTTGAATTAAATTCTAGAAGATTAAAATCGATATTTAATAAGTTCAAACTCGTTCGTGTGTTTGAAGAAAAGAAAAAGCTATGTTTACCTAGCAGCTGAATGTTATTTCAAAGTGAGAAGCGAGTTAGGACAGTAAAGAGCTTGTCACCCCCATTATATATATAATAATAAAAAACAAATAATCAAAAAATAATTTAAAAAACATAAATATTTATAATGGAATAGTGATATTTCATTCCGCTACTCCACCACGTGACCATATTTATAATTTCTCAAATAATAAATTTCTAAAATTCTATCCAAACACTAGCAAGAATTCACACAAGTATATGAAATAATACTCCACATTTTACTTATAATTTTTTTGGCAAATGTGAGACGGTGTTGGCCAAACAGTCGAAATTTTTAAATTAGCGACGGTTTAATCAAAAACTGTCGCAAATTGTCTATAAATATCCGCATTTTCAGTCCATTTTCCTCCACACTACTTCACAACACTTAAAATTTTTCTCTCTTAGACTATTTTAGTTTCGAATTAGAGCAAATTTTTTCGTTTCAATTTTCTGTAAATTTTTAAGTATTAGTTAAGACCATAAATATTTTTAGTATATTCTGATTGTAAGTTTTTTTATATTTATTAAATTATTAAAAGTAATTTTTTATTTTACTGAAAAACATAGCAACGGACATCATGAAAAACCGTCAGCTAAAATTAGCGACGTATTTTATGGTAAACCGTTGCTAAAATTAGCGACGTATTTTATGGTAAACCATCGCGAATTGTAGCGACGGTTTAATACGATGTCCCTCGCTAAGTTTAGCCAAGGTGATCATACAGCTTTTGTTGTAGTAGCACTAACATTGAATACAATCATTAGAACTAGCTGAAAAATCAGGAATCATATTCTAAATCGATAGCTAGCCCTTTTTCGAACTTTAGATTCGATCAAATTACAAAGTTTCACAATAACCAGAATAATTGGTCATCCAATAAAACATCCAAGATTGAACAAGACAACATGTTCTGGGAGATACTCGAAAGGCTTTATATATGCTAAAAAGAATGCAACCCACAAGATAGCAGGCGACGGATGCTGCACAAGACCATTTTTGAATTGGCGAAAGTCTGGACCATCTTAGAACTAGCCATTACAAGAAAAATCACAATCAATAATACACCAACGAAAATGGTCTTAGTAAAACCGTCGCTACAGTTAGCTACAGTTTTGGCAAAACCGTCACCAAATTTAGCGACGGTTTCGGCCAAACCGCCGTAATTTTTAAATTAGCAACGGTTTAAAAAAAAACATTGCAAATTGCTAATTGGCGACTGTATAATATGTCGCTAACCGTCGCTAATTAGCGACAGTTTTTTGATAAACCGTTTTTGTTGTAGTAGCACTGACATTAAATAAAATCATTAGAACCAGCTGAAGAATCAGAAATCCTACTCTAAATCGATAGCTAGCTCTTCTTTGAACTTTGGATTCGACCAAATTACAAACTTTCAGGATAACCAGCATAATTGGCCATCCAATAAAACATCCAAGAATGAACAAGACAACATGTTCTAGGAGATACTCGAAAGGCTTTATATATGCTAAAAAGAATGTAACCCACAAGATAGCAGGCGACAAATGCTGCACAAGACCATCTTTGAATTGGCAAAAGTCTGGACTAGCTTAGAACTAGTCACTACATGAAAAATCAGAATCAACAACACACCTACGACAACAGAAATCATGAAAAACCATCGCTAAAATTTGCAACGGATTTTATGGTAAACCGTCGCAAATTGTAGCGACGGTATGTTAAACCGTCGCTAATTAGCGACGATTTATTATGGCGACAGTGATCATAAACCGTCGCTAATTAGCGAGGGTATAATCCTCGCTTAGCGACGGTAAACCGTCGCAAATAACAGAAAAGACAACATTTTTTATCTGTTGTGGTTGTACGCATTTTCAACAATACCATCAGTTACAACAATTGTAAATTAACTACGACAACGGATAAAATCCGTTGTCGTATACCGTTTATTTGTTGTAGTAGCACTGACATTGAATACAAACATTAGAACCAGCTGAAAAATCAGGAATCCTACTCTAAATCGATAGCCAGCTCTTTCTTGAACTTTGTATTTGACCAAATTACAAACTTTCAGGATAAACAGCAAAATTGGCCATCCAATAAAACATCCAAGACTGAACAAGACAACATGTTCTAGGAGATACTTGAAAGGCTTTATATATGCTAAAAGAATGTAACCCACAAGATATCAGGCTACGGATGCTGCACAAGACCATTTTTGAATTGGCGAAAATCTGGACCATCTTAGAACTAGTCACTATAAGAAAAATCACAATCTACAACGCACATACGATAACGGTCATAATACGATGTCACTCGCTAAGTTTAGCCAAGGTGATCATACCGTTTTTGTTGTAGTAGCACTAACATTGAATACAATCATTAGAACTAGCTGAAAAATCAGGAATCCTATTCTAAATCGATAGCTAGCCCTTTTTCGAACTTTAGATTCGATCAAATTACAAACTTTCACGATAACCAGAATAATTGGTCATCCAATAAAACATCCAAGATTGAACAAGACAACATGTTCTGTGAGATACTCGAAAGGCTTTATATATGCTAAAAAGAATGTAACCCACAAGATAACAGGCGACGGATGCTGCACAAGACCATTTTTGAATTGGCGAAAGTCTTGACCATCTTAGAACTAGTCATTACAAGAAAAATCACAATCAACAATACACCAACGAAAACAGTCTTAATAAAACCGTCGGTACAGTTAGCTACGGTTTTGGCAAAACCGTCGCTAACTTTAGCGACGGTTTCGGCCAAACCGCCGCAATTTTTAAATTAGCAACGGTTTAATAAAAAAAAACGTTGCAAATTGCTAATTGGCGACGGTATAATTTGTCGCTAACCGTCGCTAATTAGCGACAGTTTTTGATAAATCGTCGCAAATAGTAGAAACGACAAAGGTTTATATCCGTTGTGGTTGAACGAACTTTCAACAACAACATCAGTTACAACAGTTGTGAATCACATACGACAACAGATTTTATCCGTTGTCTTATGCCGTTTTTGTTGTAGTAGCACTGACATTGAATACAATCATTAGAACCAGCTGAAGAATCAGGAATCCTACTCTAAATCGATAGCTAGCTCCTCCTTGAACTTTGGATTCGACCAAATTACAAACTTTCAGGATAACCAGCATAATTGGCCATCCAATAAAACATCCAAGAATGAACAAGACAACATGTTCTAGGAGATACTCGAAAGGCTTTATATATGCTAAAAAGAATGTAACCCACAAGATAACAGGCGACGGATTCTGCACAAGACCATCTTTGAATTGGCAAAATTCTGGACTATCTTAGAACTAGTCACTACATGAAAAATCAGAATCAACAACACAACTACGACAACAGAAATCATGAAAAACCATCGCTAAAATTTGTAACGGCTTTATGGTAAACCGTCGCAAATTGTAGCGACGGTATGTTAAACCGTCGCTAATTAGCGACGATTTATTATGGCGACGGTGATCATAAACCGTCGCTATTTAGCGAGGGTATAATCCTCGCTTAGCGACGGTAAACCGTCGCAAATAACAGAAAAGACAACATTTTTTATCTGTTGTGGTTGTACGCATTTTCAACAATACCATCAGTTACAACAATTGTAAATTAACTACGACAACGGATTTTATCCGTTCTCGTTTGCCGTTTTTTGTTGTAGTAGCACTGACACTGAATACAAACATTAGAACCAGCTGAAAAATCAGGAATTCTACTCTAATCGATAGCTAGCTCCTTCTTGAACTTTGTATTTGACCAAATTACAAACTCTCAGGATAACCAGCAAAATTGGCCATCCAATAAAACATCCAAGACTGAACAAGAAAACATGTTCTAGGAGATACTCGAAAGGCTTTATATATGCTAAAAAGAATGTAATTCACAAGATGACAGGCGACGGATGCTGCACAAGACCATCTTTGAATTGACAAAAGTCTGGACTATCTTAGAACTAGTCACTACAAGAAAAATCGCAATCAACAACACACCTACGACAACAGAAATCATGAAAAACCATCGCTAAAATTTGTAACGGATTTTATGGTAAACCATCGCAAATTGTAGCGACGGTATGTTAAACCGTCGCTAATTAGCGACGATTTATTATGGCGATGGTGATCATAAACCGTCGCTAATTAGCGAGGGTATAATCCTCGCTTAGCGACGGTAAACCGTCGCAAATAACAGAAAAGACAACTATTTTTATCTGTTGTGGTTGTACGCATTTTCAACAATACCATCAGTTACAACAGTTGTAAATTAACTACGTATGTCGTTTTTTTGTTGTAGTAGCACTGACATTGAATACAATCATTAGAACCAGCTGAAAAATCAGGAATCCTACTCTAAATCGATAGCTAGCTCCTTTTTGAACTTTGTATTTGACCAAATTACAAACTTTCAGGATAACCAGCAAAATTGGCCATCGAATAAAACTTCCAAGACTGAACAAGACAACATGTTCTAGGAGATACTCGAAAGGCTTTATATATGATAAAAGAATGTAAACCACAAGATAGCAGGCGACGGATGCTGCACAAGACCATTTTTGAATTGGCGAAAATCTGGACCATCTTAGAACTAGTCACTATAAGAAAAATCACAATCTACAACGCACATACGATAATGGTCTTAGTAAAACTCTCGCTACAGTTAGCTACGGTTTTGGCCAAACCGTCGCAATTTTTAAATTAGCGAATGTTTAATCAAAAAACGTCACAAATTATCTATAAATATATGCATAATAAGACTTAATTTATCTTTTGTCATTCGATCAAATTACATAAGATAACTTAATAATTTTATACATCTTTATAAAAATATAAAGTAATATTTTGAAACTATGTGAAGAAAATATTGTTGAATTAAATTCTAGAAGATTAAAATCGATATTTAATAAGTTCAAATTCGTTCGTGTGTTTGAAGAAAAGAAAAAGCTATGTTCACCTAGTTTCTGATGATTCAACTTTAGATATGTATATATATGAAAGTTAGATTTCGATCTTACCTGCAGCCTAGCAAGCTATCGTTGATGGTGCAAGCTCTTTACTGTCCTAACTCGCTTCTCACTTTGAAATAACATTCAGCTGCTAAAAGGGGAAACAAGATTTATCAATATATATATATATATATATATATATATATATATATATATATATATATATATATATATATATATACTCACTCACCTCTAGTTCCTTATTCATTCTGATTTGAGTAATAAATTTTGAGTAGATATACATAATGGGAAGAAATAACAGAAATTTGTTACGTGAGTTATCAATCATGCAGGCCAGCCGTTGTAAAGAAAAATGCGGCGCATATATCACAGTCTGTCGCTTGAAGTGACTCTTTCCCATTTTTTATATGTAATAATAAAAAACAAATAATCAAAAAATAATTTAAAAAACATAAATATTTATAATGGAATAGTGATATTTCATTCCGCTACTCCACCACGTGACCATATTTATAATTTCTCAAATAATAAATTTCTAAAATTCTATCCAAACACTAGCAAGAATTCACACAAGTATATGAAATAATACTCCACATTTTACTTATAATTTGTTTGGCATATATATATTACTCACTCACCTCTAGTTCCTTATTCATTCTTGATTTTTGAGTAATAAATTTTGAGTAGATATATATAATGGGAAGAAATAACAGAAATTTGTTACGTGAGTTATCAATCATGCAGGCCAGCCGTTGTAAAGAAAAATGCGGCGCATATATCACAGTCTGCCGCTTGAAGTGACTCTTTCCCCATTTTTTATATGTAATAATAATAAAAAACAAATAATCAAAAAATAATTTAAAAAACATAAATATTTATAATGGAATAGTGATATTTCATTCCGCTACTCCACCACGTGACCATATTTATAATTTCTCAAATAATAAATTTCTAAAATTCTATCCAAACACTAGCAAGAATTCACACAAGTATATGAAATAATACTCCACATTTTACTTATAATTTTTTTGGCAAAAATTTGTGTGAGACGGTGTTGGCCAAACAGTCGAAATTTTTAAATTAGTGACGGTTTAATCAAAAACTGTCGCAAATTGTCTATAAATATCCGCATTTTCAGTCCATTTTCCTCCACACTACTTCACAACACTTAAAATTTTTCTCTCTCAGACTATTTCAGTTTCGAATTAGGGAAAATTTTTCGTTTCAATTTTCTGTAAATTTTTAGGTATTAGTTAAGACCATAAATATTTTTAGTATATTCTGATTGTAAGTTTTTTTTATATTTATTAAATTATTAAAAGTAATTTTTTTATTTTACTGAAAAACATAGCGACGGACATCATGAAAAACCGTCGCTAAAATTAGCGACGTACTTTATGGTAAACCGTCGCGAATTGTAGCAACGGTTTAATATGATGTCCCTCGCTAAGTTTAGCCAAGGTGATCATACCGTTTTTGTTGTAGTAGCACTAACATTGAATACAATCATTAGAACTAGCTGAAAAATCAGGAATCCTATTCTAAATCGATAGCTAGCCCTTTTTCGAACTTTGGATTCGATCAATTTACAAACTTTAAGGATAACCAGAATAATTGGTCGTCCAATAAAACATCCAAGATTGAACAAGACAACATGTTCTGGGAGATACTCGAAAGGCTTTATATATGCTAAAAAGAATGTAACCCACAAGATAGCAGGCGACGGATGCTGCACAAGACCAATTTTGAATTGGCGAAAGTTTGGACCATCTTAGAACTAGTCACTACAAGAAAAATCACAATCAACAATGCACCAACGATAACGGTCTTAGTAAAACCGTCGCTACAGTTAGCTACGGTTTTGGCAAAATCGTCGCTAACTTTAGCCACGGTTTCGGCCAAACCGCCGCAATTTTTAAATTAGCAACGGTTTAATCAAAAAATGTAGCAAATTTCTAATTGGCGACGGTATAATTTGTCGCTAACCGTCGCTAATTAGCGACAGTTTTTGATAAACCGTCGCAAATAGTAGAAACGACAAAGGTTTTATCCGTTGTGGTTGAACGAACTTTGAACAACATCAGTTACAACAGTTGTGAATTACATACGACAACGGACTTATGCCGTTTTTGTTGTAGTAGCACTGACATTGAATACAATCATTAGAACTAGCTGAAGAATCAGGAATCCTACTCTAAATCGATAACTAGTTCCTCCTTGAACTTTGGATTCGACCAAATTACAAACTTTCAGGATAACCAGCATAATTGGCCATCCAATAAAACATCCAAGAATGAACAAGACAACATGTTCTAGGAGATACTCGAAAGGCTTTATATATGCTAAAAAGAATGTAAACCACAAGATAGCAGGCGACAAATGCTGCACATGACTATTTTTGAATTGGCGAAAGTCTGGACCATCTTAAAACTAGTCACTATAAGAAAAATCACAATCAACAACGTACCTATGACAACGGTCTTAGTAAAACCGTCCCTACAGTTAGCTACGGTATTGGCAAAACCGTCGCAATTTTTAAATTAGCGACGGTTTAATCAAAAACCAGTCGCAAATTGTCTATAAATATACGTATTTTCAGTCCATTTTCCTCCACACCACTTTATAACACTTAAATTTTTCTCTCTTAGACTATTTTAGTTTTGATTTATGGTAAATTTTTTTGTTTTAATTTTTTGTAAATTTTAAGTGTTAGTTAAGATCATAAATATTGTTAGTATAGTCTGATTGTAAGTTTTTTTATATTTATTATATTATTAAAAGTAATTTTTTTTATTTTACTGAAAACATAGCGACAGAAATCATGAAAAATCATCGCTAAACATAGCGACGAACTTTATGGTAAACCGCCGCAAATTGTAGCGGCGGTTTGTTAAACCATCGCTAATTAGTGATGATTTATTATGGCGACGGTGATCATAAACCGTCGTTAATTAGCGAGGGTATAATCCTCGCTAACTGTCGCTAATTAGAGACGGTTTTTCAAAAACCGTCGCAAATAGTGGAAACGACAACGGTTTTTATCCGTTGTGGTTGTACGCATTTTCAACAACACCGTTAGTTACAACAATTGTAAATTACCTACGACAACGGATTTAGAACCAGTTGAAGAATCAGGAATCCTACTCCGAATAGATAGCTAGCTCCTTCGTGAACTTTGGATTCGACCAAATTACAAACTTTCAGGATAACCAGCATAATTGGCCATCCAATAAAACATCCAAGACTGAATAAGACAACATGTTCTAGGAGATACTTGAAATGCTTTATATATGCTAAAAGAATGTAACCCACAATATAGCAGGCGACGGATACTGCATAAAACCATTTTTGAATTGTCGAAAGTCTGGACTGTTTTAGATCTTACCTGCAGCCTTGCATGCTGCCGTTATTGGTGACAAGCTCTTTACTATCCTAACTCGCTTCACACTTTGAAATAACATTCAGCTGCTAAACATGTAAATATTACTCATCCACCTCTAGTTTCTTCTTCATTCTTGCTTTTTGAGTAATGAATCTTGATTAGATATATATAATGGGAAGAGATAATAAATATTTGTTACGTGAGTTATCAATCATGCAGGCCATCAGTTGTAAAGAAAACGGCGACACATATATCAAAATCGCCACTTGAAGTGACTATTTCTTCATTTTTTATATATAATAAAAAACAAATTATCAAAAAATAATTTAAAAAACAGAAATATTTATAATGGAATAGTTATAATTCATTCCGCCACTCCACCACGTGACCATATATATAATTTCACAGATAATAAATTTCTAAAATTATATCCAAACACTAGCAAGAATTCACACAAGAGTATATGAAATAATACTCCACATTTTACTTTATAACTTTTTTTATATCACTGCTTATTATATTTATTTTAATTTTTTTTAAAAAAAAACTAAATTTTCAACTATTTGTTATGGCATATAATTTAATATTATTAAATATTTTTTTATAAAAAAAATAAATTATTTGCAATAAAATTTTAAAAAATGAAATCGTAGCAATTTAACATTAAATTTGAGACGGGGAAATATATTTAATTATATTGGCTCTCTTATCCCTCGTGTCTCAATAAACTCTCTTAGTAATTTCATTCTTTACAACCCATTGATTTAAGATCGAACACGTGATATTGACCCCGATGCATTTGTAAAATCGAGTGTTCGTCGCGTTATCAAAAATGATCGTTGATGATAAATTGGCAATTTAAATTTTTAAAACCGAAAAGCAACCAAAATAGCATATGTATCAATCGCTCTCCTAACATATTTAATTATTAAATCCCAACATATATAGATTTCTTTATTTATATTGTTATTAAATATTATAAATTTCAGCTGTTCAAATATATAGAAATGTACTTAACGAGTTAATTAGCTTTAGTTTGGTTAAAATGTAATTGACTAAATCATATTTATAAAAAAATTAATTTTATTTATTCTTTCATAAATAAACGCTGTTTATTTATTGAAAATTGCAAATGCAATAGGAGTTTGAGATTGTTTTTTTATAACACATGTTCCCATTCATACATAAAGACACCGTTTGAATATATATACTATTAATCCATTGATAATCTTATAACAATCCCACGTTTACTTGGTCATATTATTATTTATAGACCTAATTATTTATCTTATATCAATCAAAAAATTTATTGATTTTAAAAATTACTGATATTACTACTTAAAATTATTATTATTAATATTTTATAAATTGTTAAGAGGACAAAATGATCATTTTCACTTTATCTCAAATTAAATTAAGAAACTATATTTATAATCAGACCAAATATTATAACTATCAATATTTTTTTATAATTTTTCTATCTTATATACAGTCAACCTTCAGGTATACTCTAGCATAAAAAGTATTTTCATGTACCAAATATAATCGTCTCAATACACGTTTACACACCTTTTTCTATTATATTAGATAGTATCTGTATGTTATTTAATTTTACATTCAAGTGGTGTCAAATACCGATAAAAAAACTAAGGGATAAAATGATAAATGCTAGTGTGTGTTAATTGTATGGAATGATATTTGTATTGAGAAATAATAATTGCCTATGTAATAAGAGTATTTGAAATGTAGCAATTGGGTGATTATATTGTTTCAATTATTTAATTTGTGTTACTATCATTAACTATAGTTTTTGTACAGCGGAAAATATTTGATCTCGCAATTTGTGTCAAAATCCCGTGTTTTATTCTCATAAGTTACAAGTTTATATAATTATTGGCAACTTGAGTATAGGGAAGCAATAATGGTCTTACTAATGTTTTAGTTGTCACACGATTCAAAGATTCTACTGTTTGTATGTATGAATTTAAGATATTTGAATCCATTATTTTATATCATTTATGTTAAGCTTGTTTTTTAAATTCATGAACTTAATATTCTATAGAATTTGAAATAATTTAGAATTTATTTTAAATCCTCTCACCAAATCCATAAATCGAGCCAAAACTCAATATTAGATATATTTATTTAATATTTTCAACTTAATTTTCTGATTTACCTTTTTTTTAAAATAAAAAAATTAACTAAATGGATGACTATTCACCACTTCTCTCCTCACCAACTCTTGTAACATATCATTCCAAGAATCAATCGGACCAGGCAAACACCAATGAACACAATCATTCGGAATGGTCTGATTTACCCCTGGCCAGTGCCCATATTTACTCGGATGCCCATCCGCCCTCAACACCATCGGCTTCGTCGCATCAAACAACCTGAATCTCACTCCAGTTCTCCTCCCAACGGTCTGCGCAACTCCCAGCTCCTCCATCTGTACCCTATACATATCCAACTCATAACCCTCCAATTCCTTGCCATTCCTCCCAAACGGCGCCGTCCGCGCACAGTCCCCGCCCTTATCCCACGGGCCGCCCTCGAAATGCGACGGAGCAAAAGTCCTCAGAAACGCCACGCCTTTGAATTCCCGGGCTCTGTTGATCGCCCGGAACGCCGTGCGGAAGGCCCATCTGTAGCTGAAGGTCGACGCCATCTGGGTGATATTGGGATCGGAGCAGTAGAGGCAGCCGGCCAGGCTGCGGTTGAGGTAGAAGTACGTGGGGCGGAAGAACCAGTGGCCGGCGGAGATGATCAAGAAGTCGAAAGTGGCGATTTTTGCGGTCCACGTCTCGTCGAATTCGTCGAGGTAGAGATGGTAAGGGCGAGTGATATCGTTGGGATCGGATCTTCGTGTTCGGACCAAATAAGGCGAGGAGATGATGGAGATGTTGAATTTGTATTGTGTGTATTGGTAGAGAATGTTTTCGTCCGTTGGCTTGGAGACATCCAGCGGGCGGACAACCTACGATAATTCAAATTTAATATATATATTCATCCAAAAAAATTAATATATATATATAAATTGTATTTCCATTAATTTGTTGTGAAAATATTTTTTTACTCGAATTATTGACAAAAACTTGTGTGAGATGATCTCACGATTCGTAATTTTTGTGAGACATCTCTCTTATTTAAGTCATCCATTAAAAAATATTAATTTTTATGCTAAGAGTATTACTTATTATTGTCAATATTGGTAGGATTGACCCGTCTCGTAGATAAAGATTTGTGAAACCGTCTCACAAGAGATCTACGGTAGATTATTTATATAACTTTAGTATTGTTTTATGTGTTCATATTTATTGAGTATCTGTACAAGATTCCGCAACTAGTCCAGTTCAATGAGATTAAGATAAATAATCATAAAACGATATTAATCTTAAATGGAATCATAAATTGATTTTAAAATTTTAACTCTTACAGCTTAACGTGACAAATTAATTTTTATAATATAATTAAATATTAATAAGTCTCTTGTGAGATCCGAGACACATCAATCTGGTCCATACATGCCATGGAAATTAATACCTCTGACATAAAAAATAATATTTTTTATAGGTTGAGTTGTGTCGGATATCGATCTCACAAAATTGACTCGTCGATAATCTCACAATTTTTTTGTGATTAAATATCATATCTTTTATTGGAACTACTGAATAATTGATTTTAGAATAGTGATAAGGCTGGTCAAACTCACACATCAACTTATAATTATAATTCTAAATTACTTGGATGGGTGAGTCAAATACGCTTGTTCTTTAGATTTAAAGAAGAAGAAAATAAAAAGTTGGTTAAAACATAGTTTCGTTCTAGCACAAGAAACAAACCACCAACCTAATTGGAAGTCTGAATTAAATCCCCAATTATTTAAATAAAATTGTAGAAACAATAATGGGATGTAATTAATTACAATATGATGATAATTATAATAAGATTTGATAAAGATAGCTCGCCTAATAACATAAAGGCAAAAACTTGTGTGAGACGGTCTCACGGGTTATATTTGTGAGACGGATCTCTTATTTGGGTCATACATGAAAAAGTATTACTTTTTATGCTAAAAGTATTACTTTTTATTGTGAATATGGGTAAGGTTGACCCGTCTCACAGATTAGTATTCGTGAGACGGTCTCACATGAGTCCTACTCTAACATAAAAATATGTATACCAAGGCTAAAGTCTATGTTTCTAAATACAAAAACTTTTGTGAGACAGTATCACGAGTTAATTTTGTGAGACAGATCTTCTATTTGGGTCATCCATAAAAAATATTATTTTTATGTCAAAAATATTACTCATTATTGTAAATATGAGCAAAATTGACTCGTCTCACGGATAAAGTCTCACAAGAGATCTACAAGTTTCTAAAATATTTTAATCTATTTTATATACAAAAATTAAGTCTCAATTTGTGATATTAATTAGTTTGTATATGAAAATACCTAGAAACTAATTAATAGTTTGTTAGTTGTGCCGATCTTCAGTATCTATTAATTTGACCGTATAGGTAAAAAAAACATGACATATAACCATATAATTAGTCGTATTCATTTTTAAAAAATCTAGGCAAAAACTTGTATAAATAGGTCTCCCGAGTCGTATTTTGTGATGCTTATATTTTATTTGGATCATCCATAAAAAATATTAATTTTTATGTTAAGAATATTACTTTTTATTGTGAATATATGTAGGGTTGATCCGTCTCATAGATAAAGACGAGACCTAATCAAATATCTATTATTTATAAATTTAAACATATAAAAAAAATACATTTATTTACCAAGTAAATATTTGATTGGACGATTGCAAAAAGGGTCGGCTCTAACTTTTTGTGTTACAACCATATTAGCTAAGCAATTAAAAAATAAATCGTCAGTTGTATTTTGTCACATTCGTAATATTCTTCCTAGAAATAATAAAACTTAATTATATCACAATAGAGTGATTAAAAAGAGTTTTAATGTGCTGCAAATTCATAATACATATTTAATATCGATAAATATTAGATATATAATTTTTCAATTTTTTTAGGTAAAAACTTGTGTGAGACGGTCTCACCGGTCGTATTTCTGAGACGGATCTCTTATCTGGGTCACTCATGAATAAGTATTACTTTTTATGCTAAGAGTATTATTTTTTATTGTGAATATGGGTAGGATTAACTCGTCTCACAGATTATGATTCATGAGACGGTCACACGAGACTCACTCATTTTTTTATCATATGTAATAGATAAATGTCACTTCATGTAAAAAAAAAAAAAATTGATCAAGAAATTACCCAAAAATCAAGTCTTGATCGAAATTAATTACTAGTTAATTATGACAGAGAATTAGATGGAGATGTATACTTACTCGCGACAGAAGGCAAATCAGAGATTGCATGTGATTTCTCGCGACTGAATCTCCAACGAAGCCCAAGGATTTCCCCTTCACCAGTTCCAAGAACTTGTGCGGGTCGAATATGGGGAGCTCGCAGTCATCGGGCCTCCATCTCCATTTCATGAACCCCGTGTCGGGCCGCCCGAATTTCATGCAGTTCTGATGCTCCTGTATCGTTTGACATATCGCGTTCGTGTAATACGGGCCGCCGGGATTCGGCACCCACTCCCCGGAAAACAAGTCGCAGGTTGTACCAGGATCGCCGCTGTTCGGGACTTTTCTACTCTTTTTTCCTGGGGTTTTGGCTTTGGAGTCAGCCTTGGCGGTGATTGGTAGTGGTAGTGGTGGTGGGTTACTGGCCGACGATACGCCACTGTCGGGCGTCGTTGTTTATCTCCGTCAGCTAAAATTATGGTGTTCTCCGAGGGTTTGTCGTAATATGTGATAATGAAAGGTAGAGCTAATTTCTTTGGGAAGAAAGGGAAATATAGTGTGAAAATTAGAATAAAGAATATAAGTATTGAGAGAAACTTGGGGGATCTTTTTCGGGTTTGTAATTTTCCTGAGAGAATTTCAGAAGCTTGAAACTTCATTGAAGAAGTTTTCTCAGGAGAGAATGAAACAGAAAACCAAGCTGGTGTAGATGACAAAATGTCAAGAGTACTGATGGCTTTCGATTTATATATTCAAAAGATATTTAATATTTTATGGTTTTGTATCATTTTAAAAATAAACAAGTTGTGATTTAAATAACATGTATCTTTATTCAATTTAAATACAAGTTATTAAACTACAGTAAATTTTGATTAATTAGAAGATTTTAATTTTATCTAGGCCAACTTACAAAGCAGTTTTAAAATTTTCACTATATAAGAGTAAATTTCTTGTAAGATATTTTTACGGATTTATATTTATGAAACGAGTTTATCTGAGTCATATTTACAATGAAAATTAATATTTTAGAAATACAAGTAATATTTTTACATGGAACGATTAATGTTAGAGATATGTCTCACAAAATTAACATGTGAGACGATCTTATATGAGTTTTTGTTCATTTGAATAGATCTCTTGTAAGATAGTATAATACATGTATATAACAATGAGATAAATCGATCCTATTCAGAAAAGTAATATTTTTAGAATAAAAATAATACTTTTTAATTGGTCTGATCGGGTAGGAGATCCGTATCAAAAAATTGACCAGTGAGACATTCTCATAAGTTTTTGAGATCATTTATACAGTTCTGTTTGGAATTTGGAAATAAATAATTACATTAAATTTGATTTATTTTAATAACAATCGAACTGTAGCGTGATCGGCGCGTGATAATGTGATATCGTGGCCGGTGGTAATTTTCGCGTGAACGATGATGATATTACTAATTATAACTAAAATTAAACATAGGCTAAATTTTATTATAAGCATCTCTTGCTATAGACATAACATTAGTAGACATAGTCCCAAAACACATTAGTAGACTTCATAATGTTTTGATTATGCTAATTTTTTTTAAAAAAATATAATATTTGTACTTTAAAATATATAACCACAATAACACCAAAATCAACTCTCAAGTAGTCAAGTTGCCAAAAACTTAAATAAAATTGAGTATGTATCTTGTGAGACGGTCTCACGGATCTTTATTCGTGAGACTGGTCAACCAAGTTCATATTTATAATAACAAGTTATATTTTTGACATAAAAATTAAAATTTTATCATGAGTAACTCAAATAGAATATTTGTCTCATAAAATTGACCGTGAGTCCGTGTCACATTAGTTTTTGTGAATAATATTTGTCATAACATGATATATTGTTTTTATTATTCTAAATAGTTTATACAAACTAAAATATTTAGAAATAAGATTATATCATTTTAAAGATTTTCTGCCTAAAAAAATGCCTATTGATCTAGCCCATACGTATTCCGTGTTATAACCTTTGAATCCATTTACTTTAAGGTTTCGTTAATGATTGTGACTTTCTACTTTTCGATTAATTTTTCTAATTTTCAAATCAAGTATAAATTATTATTTTAATTAATTTTTTTTTACTCTTAAATTATCTAGTCCGCCCTTCCGCTACCAATTGTAGCTATACTTCAACGAATTTAATGATGATTGTACATAGACTAATTTATAGTTTGGACTTTTTCTTGTTACACAAATTTAATTATTTATTATAAACAAGTAATTTGTCACATCTTCTCAAAATATATTATTGTGCACACTTGCTTAATTTCCTTACATATATATAAGTTCCAGAGTTGTCGATTCCATTATTGTATGTAATCTAAAGGGAAAATTAATTTATGGTCAATTAAGTTTTCAAATTTTGGTTTATGTATAAATTTTAATTTTCTGTTATTTTTGTTCAATCGTCGATGTAATATCTGACATGTTAATAATAATTTATGTCACGTCGGTATTTTCGGTCTCAGATCAATAATTAGACCAAAATAAAAGAAGATTAAAAGTCTGTATAAAAAACACACTTTAAAAAATTAGTAAAACCAAAATCTAAAATTAAACATGTAAGAAGAGAAAAATAAACCATTTTCCAATCTCAAAATTAGCAAATGCCTACACTTTTGTCTCTCTAAAATTGACAGCACAACTGATTAATATGCTTTCCTTGTAAGAAAGAATCTCTTACTTATTATTTTTGCAAAAAAACAACTTTGGTCAAAAATAGTTGACAAAAATTTGTGTTTGATGGTTTCACGGGTCGTATTTTGTGAGATAGATCTCTTATTTGGGTCATCATTGAAAAAATATTATTTTTTATTGTGAATATCGGTAGGATTGACTTGTCTCACATATAAGATTCGTGAGACCGTCACATAAGAGACCTATTCAAAATGGTTTCTTGGTGCTAGAAGCAATTTATGCTTCAATTAGTAGAAAGGCAGAATAATTTTCTACACATGAAATTGGTGGAAAATCAAATTTAATTTCTTTGACTTTTATAAGCAATATGATTATGACCTGATCAAGTTGTTGGTGAAAGTATAGAGTATTTAATTTAAAGCGAATAATTAAACACATATATTGCGTATTTGTTATGTTAATGAATAAATACTATTAATGTTTCTTCACCAACAATCTACTAACAAACATCTAAATTTCTAGCAAAATCTCAAAGAATTATCGAGAGACACGTCTACATCAATAAGTATTTCATGGTTGATATTCGTTTACGAGATGATCATTCTACACAAATTCGATCAGAGCTCTCTTATTGAATTGCTCATTCAACGAGCATTCTCAATATTATGCCTTGAAGAGACTCGAACCTCCACGCTCTTTAGCACGAGATTTTGAGTCTCGCGTGTCTACCATTTTACCACCAAGGCATCTTGAAAGTGTATCTTATTTCATGAATATGATATCTATCTATTGATTTTGCGAAAGACTTTGATTTCATATTGGAAATCATTTTGTAAACGATGAATAAAAGTAATGAGAGTGTCAAAATTGATATACAAATTATAAGAATTAAAAAAACCTATCAATTTTATTTTCTATATGACTATTTTGAAATTTTCTGAATAAATAAATAAATAAATATAATGTACTCTCCAATAACTTATACTTCTATTTTCAACAACTGTAGCAAGAAATCATTCCAAGAATCGATCGGGCCAGGCAAACACCAATGAACACAATCATTAGCAAATGACTGTTTTAGCCCTTGCAAATGCCCATATTTACTCGGGTGCCCATCTGGTCTCAACAACATGGGCTTCGTCGCATCAAACAACCTAAACTTCGCCCCTCCGTTTCTCCTCCCTGCTTTCTGTGCAATTCGAAGCTCCTCCAGCTGTATCAGATACATCTCCAAGCTATAATCCTCCAGAGCAGTCTCGTTCCTCCTAAACGGCGCCGTTCGCACGCAATCGCCGCCCTTATCCCACGGGCCGCCCTCGAAATGCGACGGCGCAAACGTCCTCAGAAACGCGACGCCGACGAAATCGGAGGCTTCGTTTATCGCTCGAAGCGCCGTCCGGAATGCCCGTCGGTAGCTGAAGCTAGCCTTCAAGTGGCTGACTTCGGTTTCTGGGCAGTAGAGGCAGCCGACGAGTTGGCGGTTGAGGTAGAAGTAGGTGGGGCGGAAGAACCAGTGGCCGGCGGAGATGATGACGTAGTCGTAAAACGGGATTTTGGTTGTCCAGTTGAGATTTACTTCGTCGAGGTGGAGATTGAAAGGCCGCTTTTCGTCATCGGGATCGGTCTTGTCCGTGTGGACCAAGTAAGGCGACCAGAACATGGAAATGTTGAAATCGTGTTCGTTGAATTCGTAGCGTTTGTTTTGATCCAACGGGTGTGATAGGTCCACAGGAGTTGATGTCTGAAAATTGGATAAACAAATAAATCAGAACAAAATTAATTATTTTTATTGATAATAATATTCCATGTCATATTTTCAATAGTATAACAAAATAAATTAATTTACGATGAAAATTAGAGAATGCTATTTATCCATACAAAATCAGATGTAAAGCATATTGTAGTAATTTAATGACCCATTAAAGTAGCAAGATATACACAATTTATTAATGTTTTTTTACAGATTTATGAATTCATGGAATAATTCTATCAAGCAGGTAGTTTATTTTTATAATTCAACATTTCCTCGATCATGTTTAAAACAATTATTGGATTATATCTACTTAACACATGAATGTTAATGATTCAACACTTATCACTAGGTCAAAAATTGACAATCAAGACGCAATTTTATTTTCCTATATTCATGATAGCAGAGATAATATCATAAATTTGTTTTGTCCCCAACAAAGACAACATCATTAATTTTATAGTCAATTTAACTAACCAGATCAAGCTACGCAACGACAACAATTTGATGCACGAGAACTCCATAGCAGGTCGTTCATCCCAATATTACTCTTATTCTTGCATGTTTAACCCAACAAATGATTTTCATGTTAAAAAATTAATTTATTTCAATATAAATGAGAAAATCTAGTGGTACTAATTCACTATAAATCATAATTTAGCCATCCATCTTATCCCACAATTATAATTTAATAATGATATTATGCCTAGTTATATAAATATTTTGATTAAAATTATTAATGTATTTTACTATTTAGATCATCACATAAGGATTTTACAATTTTCCATCACTTTGTTCCAAAATTAAAAATAAAAATTGATGGTGTTACAAGTTAGCTCTTTCTTCTACAAGAAATTTTACTATAAACTATCATAATGCGGCATGTACAAAACTCATACTTCCATTTTTCAAGTTTCCAATGATCTTTATTACACTGTAAGAAGTAATTATGATAGATAACCACACACACAAAAAAAGGCAAGAAATTGAGTTATTTGGTCGTGGAAAGGAAATATACTTACCCTTGACAATAGGCAAACCAAAGACTGCATGTGATTTCTTGCCACAGAATCACCCACAAAAGCTATGGATTTTCCCCTTACCAGTTCCAGAAATTGAACAGGATCAAAGATGGGAAGATCACAATCATCGGGCTTCCACCTCCATTGCAAGAAACCTGTGTCGGGCCTCCCGAATTTCAAGCAATTCTGGTGCTCCTGTATCGCGTTGCACGTCTCGTTCGTGTAATACGGACCCTCTGGATTCGGCACCCATTCCCCGGTGAACAGGTCACATTTATCCTGATCCGCTACTTTCGATCGTATCGTTTCGATCCGATCATCGTCGTGGCCGGCGGCAGTTGCGAATTTCTGTATTGTGTTTTCTTCACGTACATAATCTCTCCGATGGACAACGTCCCTCTTAGCCCGACGGGCCTTGGTCCTTCTTCCCTTAACGTTCCGTCTACCTACTGGTGAGGAGACATGGCGCTGCACCACCGTATCATCACCCCCTTCGCTACTCTCACACCTCTCCGCCTCGGCGGAACAAGGCTGATTTATATCTTCCTTCACAGGAGGAGCCAAATATTCCAAATGAGACGTCGGCTGTATCGTGTCCTCTGCCGAATCCTGCAACGATTCGTATGCTTTCGATTCTTCCGTTAGTTTCTTGGAGGAATCTCGAAACGAAGGGTAATATAAAGGGATTGTTAGGAGTACCGTTAGGGCTATAAGTGGGGCGATCTTTGGAGTTTTTCTTCTTGTTTGTTGAGGTTTCCCCAATGGAAGTTCAGAGACTTGGAGCTTCATTGTAATCCTCGTGTTCTGTAAAAAAAGGAAAGGGAAAATCGGAAAATTCGTGAAGAAAAAAGACCAACTCTGCGCAGCTTTCGGTAAGGTGGTAGAGAAACCAGTGATGGCTATGGGAAATGGAATAATTAATAATAATTGGAGGAGAAATTTCAATATTTCCTTCGAAATATAATCACACAATTTTATTTATTGCGTGTAATATTATACATACATAAATATGAATATATATTATAAGATCGATAAATACTAATAATATTTATGAAATAATTCAATATTTGATTAGGAAAATGAGATGTAAAATCAATATTTAAAAATAATTCAATATTTGATTAGGAAAATGAGATGTAAAATCAATAATTAAATATTGATTATAACTTTTCAAGAAGCTGAAATTGGTCAGCAATTGTTAATGCCTGGCCTCATAATTTGAGGTTTTAATTTGATGATTATTATTTTAGGCATTTTTAATTATACTTTGTATACTTTATTCCAAAAAATAAATTGTGTATGATTTTCAGTTAAAAACAATGTACCTCTAAATGAATTAACGAATGTTAAGATAAAAAATTAGACTCTTTTTTAAAATATGATACTATCGAATATATAAAATTAAATTTTATTACGGAAATATATTTATTTGGTATTGTTTTTAAAATAAATAAAATCAAATCTGTTTGATCGGATTATCGATTTTTTGAAATAAATCAGTTGGTCTGTTATTTCGATTAAACAGAAACTTTTTTTTTCATATCTAAATTTGCTAATATAATAAATATATTTATATTGTTGTTAATTTTATTATATTTTTTATTTTAATATTTTTAACATTATTATTAATACAAATAATTTACCTAACATCATCATCATCATCTTATTTTTATTATTAATAAAAAGTAGTTCACCTATGTTTTTTAGTTATTTAATTTATATTCAAATAGATATAATATCATAATTATAAAAATTATTAAGAATCCTTACTATAATTTAAAATAATAAAATGAAATTATAAAAATTGATTATAGAATATGAATTTACAGTTTGAATAATAGATGTTATTATTCATTTATTTTGTATGATTCTTTATTAATATTATTATTTTTTAAAATAAAAATAGTGGCGGATTGCCTTAATTTGAAATTACGATTCTTTTTTCTCCAATATTTCGTGCCGACCTACGAATTAGTGAAATTACAATGTCGCCGTCGCGAACAGTAGAGGCCAAAAAGTCTATTTTCGGAACGTTTGTCACCAAAATGATATTTAAAAAACATAAGGGTCTATTGACTAATAATACTTTTCTAGCCTGTATGATCTATTGGGAATTCCACCCTCTTCCCTATAGATTCTCAAAACATCCCCAATCTGAAAAACACTAATAACCAGAAATCATAATCAATATGAATTTTGTATTGAAAGTGGTGAGGATTTTTAATGGAAGTGGGAATGTCTTCACTGATGCTAACCTAAACTCCATACTCAAGTCTTTAACTAGTGTTGGGAGATTGAGAGAGTGGAAAGAAATATTGGGAGCAATGGAGAAGGGTGGTTATCTACCTAGTGTTTCTTCTGAATGTCAGATTGCCTTCAAGCTTTGTAGTGGTGGGAAAAGTAGGGAAGCTCGGGAATTTATGGATAAAATGGTAGAGGCAGAGGGTGATACGGATAACAGTACTTGGGTTTCTTTACTTGAAGGATACTGCTTGGATCGTGATTTGGATGAAGCAAATTATACGTTACGCAAATTGTTAGCAAAAGAGGGCCTCTTCAGGTTGTTGGTGGGTACGTATTGTCGAAAGAACAAGCCTTGAAGTGCATACAAGTTACTGAAGTTAGTTTTAGAGATGGTTAATGGCAAAGGGTTAACTCCTCGGCATACCATATACAAAGAATTAACGAGGAAACTGTTGCTCACAAATCATAGCACTGGATGTGATGGATATGATGAAGAATCATGTGGAATCCTCTGTTGCATATCTCTCCAAGATTGGCAATGCTGAAGAAGCTGACTGGTTTTCACTAGCCCTGGCTTCAAAGATATCTCCATCGGAATCTGTGTGTCTTCTTCTATTATTTAAAAGCTGTTCGACAAAATGAAGCTCAGGATTTCCTTGCCAAATGCTCTAGTCACATAAAGAATCATGCAGATGTTTTGAATTTGTTTTGTACCATGAAATCTGGAGATAGAGCTCGGAATGTCACCAGAGTCCTTTAGGACTCGAAATATGTCTTACCTGTTGTTTCTTGTAGTACTATGTGATGGGGTATTTCCTTTTCGATCCCGTCTCCTCACATTCCAATTTATTAAATTTTGTACCGGTTTTTTAAGCATGCTTAGATTTTGATAGAAATAAATTCGGGAATAACACACGATGATCATATTTTTTGATAAATGTGATTATGATATTCGAATGGTGAAGTTGTGATGTTTTGAGGTCTTTCACGGGATATAAATTTAAATTTTGTTAATTTTAGTCATGCATCGTAGGCTAGGCGCTCCATAAACAAGAGAAGATTTGAGTTTCATACAGAAAATATCGGCCCGAAACAAGAAAGATAGACTCTGGGCTTGAACCGAGTTCGCAGGCAAGCTTTCCTCCTGCAACTGTCGAAATAAGCAAGACTAGCAGACATACCAGGGGTGATGCCCGTGTTCGTTGTGAGGTGTAAAACACTTCTCCAAGCAGACTGGTGTCGGATCATTTCGTTTGCAAACTTGTCGTCGACTAGAATGCTACCAAGATCAGGGTCGTCTTGATCTGGTCCGAGAAGATTGCTCTACCGATTCAACCTCTGTTCGAAATCCGGGACAATTTCCCCAAACCTAAGTTATTTGGTTGTTTGTTCTATTAAAATAATGTGTTCCAATTAAGTATTTTGTAATTATTATACAATAATCTTCAAAAAGTGAGCTAGGTCCTAATGTGATCCCAGCTTAGCACGTCATAAAAAAGATACATACAAGTCTTCAACTGTAATATTTCCACGGACTATACTCAAACTCAAAGTTAGCAGAATTCTCAGTATGACTCAAATAAATTCAGCAAGATCGCAGCTTCCCCATTCCAAATCACAATTGACACCAAGAAACTCCAAAACCCGAACCAAACCTTGATTTGGTTGGCCGAAGAAATCAAAGGGATCCCAACCCAGCAGCGTAAAAGATGCTAAAATCTGTAAAATTTCACAGATGATTAAGTATCAATCATACTGATTTATAAAGAGACAAAGAGAGATAGAATCAACGCAAACACCAATCTCTTGGAAGTCTTGCTAGTATCTAAAGCTGGTTGAGCTCAAAGTCCTATCCATATTTGTAAAATTTTCAATATGGACAGGAGAATATATTTCAAGAATGTTCAAAGCAAAGAGTCCTGGACCTGGCACAACATGCACATGCCGCGGATGATATTATCCGGCTTTAATTCGAGTATACTTTAGATACTCTCATTTGAGCCGCACCGATAATGTCCTTAAAAGATATGTTGGAACAGGACATGTTTTTTTTTTAAAATGAGTCGGACTTTATGTGGCATTTTTATTTTGAGCATTCGAGATTCCCCCTGCTTGCTAAAGGCCAAACTAGTGTACCGGGTATTCGGATGGATCCTTAATGCTTAAACTATAAAGCGCAATTAGAGAAGGTATTCTTAAGTTGCTTCGAGTCCTGTAAATGTATTAATTCACCTGGAAAGACTAATGTTTTCAATTGGTAGAAATGTTTTGTTTCATTCTAAGACTTGCTTGTACTGGTTGCTTTTTTGTGCATCCATGGCAGGGCAGATACCCAGAAACTTATTTACGACAACATATCAAGATTTCGATATAATGCAACTCTATTCTTGTAGTGAACACCAAAGTCTAACAAGACTTTAAATTTGTGAAAAAAAACGAAAACAAAACACAGAATCACAGCCTTCTCTCCAGGAAAATTCAGAGAACCTGAGAAAAGAAAATAGTTGATAATACTTGTAGACTTCTATTTTGTCATTTGCAGAGAATATCTTGGAATTCTCTAATCATACTGGGATAAGGACTATTGAGCTGCATATTAGCAATCATCTGACGAAGCTCGGAAGTTTCTTCTTTCAGTTGAGCATTCTCTTGAACTACTCGTCCATGATCCTCCGACACATGGTTCAACTTGTCGACGAGTTGATTATTCTCACCCCGCAGCCAAATGACTTGGGACCAGAGCTCATCCAAGTGCTTCTGCTTCCTCATACGCGATCTTCTTGCAGATTCTCGGTTAGAAATCTTTCTTCTTTGCTTCCTCTCATCTATGACGCTGCATTGTTGCTCATCTGCTTCATCAGAAGTTGTATTGTTGCTCAAACATGTTGTTTGAGGATTAAATTCACGAACTTTTGGATTAATGCATACTTGAAATAAAGGGTCCGGAAATCTGTTACTAGTCGTAGCAAAATGGGTAGGGAAGGCAATCAAATTTGAAGGAAATATATAGTGGAGCTCGCTGTCTTCACCCGGTTGCATTTCTTTAGTATTACCAATGTATATCTGTAAGTAATATGAGAATGGAAAATGCAAGTGAGAAGAAGTGTTGGTGTTAGAAGGCGAAGGAACTTCTGGTAATTTATAGTGTGGAATACCCCATTCTATCGATTTATTGTGCAGTAGAGTTCGATGAGACCATGGGATACTGATGCCAATTGAAATTTCGCTTAGTGTTTGAACCTAACTCAACCTCAAAAGCTAGCTCTGAGGGAAGGATTGTCCTTATTTATATATACAACTCTCAGATATTTTATCCAACCGATGTGGGACAACTAACACACTCCCTCACGTCTAAGAATGAACATCTGCAGAATGAACATCTGCAGCATGAAGTTCACAAATGACCTAATTGTGGGTCAAACGTGTGCCTCAACTAAAATAGATGGGTGAAGTTTCTTAAATTAAATATTAAATAAATATAATAAATTATCTAAAATAAAATTCTATAAAAAAGAATGTAAATACTTCATTTCATACATATTTGAAAGATTCAATTAGTTGGTTCAAAGACAAAAAAAAAGTCGAAGTTGATTTTGGACAGTCCAACATATGACGATGAAACTTGAGCTCTGATAACATGTTAAGAGTAAAACTTAGACCTAACTAGCTTTTCTACAATGCATTAATTTAACATGATGGACTAGTCCATACATTATGTTGTCCATGTATATATTTCTTTCATGCATGCATGATTATCATGGATGTTATTAGGGTCAGTTCCACCCGACATGTCAAATACCCCGAGGATTGATCCAATGGATATCGAGAGGACACGTCATTATTCATGTGATGCAATGTACTGATCGATTCACATGAAAATACACATATGTCCTCTTCATCACAAAAAGACTGCTCTTTTCATATGGAAGTGTTTATAGATATTACTTAAATTTTGAAATATTGGATGACATATGGATAATCTTCAAGATTTATTTCAAGTAAATGCTTACATAAGTGAGACGGATTTTATCATGGCCTCATGGGGCGTGCAATGATTGAATTGGGGAATACTAGGGATAGTGGATTGAGAGGTCAATCTAAAAGTGGTGTTAATACAAGGTTGGCCAGAGTAAAATTGTACACCACAATATATTGGAAATAGTCTTCTGAAAGTGGCAATCTTAAAGGGAAATATCGGTGATTCCATCGATCGCCACTTTTGTGGACTTAAATTAGGACAAAAAATTTGTACTTTTTATTTTAGTCATATTTCAGTATTGGGATTTTTTTGTCAGATACAGAAAGGAATGTCTTACTAGCACATTAGGCTGAAAATTGAGTTGGGCAAACCCCAGATCATCATGCATGACTCAACAAAATTAATATAAGTATGAGTCGGATCGACCTCGAGTTTGAATATTTACTTCGATTAATATATGAGTTAAGATTAGGCTTGTATAGGCTCATCTCATTTAAAGCTCAATCCTATTCGGGCGGCCCAAGCTCAATCCAAAGCTCGAAAAATTTTACGAGCCGGACACGAGCTGCACATACATGTGAGCTTTATTGAGCTGAGCTTGAGTGAGTCTAGCGTGTATTTCTTGTATGCATTAAGAAAAATCTTCTACGGTTTGTGGTGAGTATTCAAAGTTGTTGAGTGCATGAAATTGTACTTTGAAAAATGCATCTTTCCACTGAGAAGAAGGGGTGGAATGGAGGCAAAATGCTTTCTCCTACATATTGGTTCAAGCTGAGTGGCCTAAACGTTCAACTATGTCATTAGACAAATGTTGACTCCTCTTTCTTTTCTTGTCTGAATTTGTTGCTTTTGTGGTTTGTTTGTTTTTTTTTTTTTTTCTGATGATGATCATCTACTTTTTCCCCATGTATGTCTTTTACCATAATGGGGATTGAAAGGTTGAATACAAGACATCACCACTTTTTTTTTCCCTTTTTTTTTTGCTTTTAGGAGTTCTGCTTTCGTTTTTCCACCTACAGAATTTCGAAGGATCACCTTGCTATTTTACTTAGGAGCACATAAGCCAGAATCTTCCTATAGAGGGTAAAAATGCAAGGATCAATATCATCAAGCAATCTAGAGTTGCATTGCAGCCTAGACGCGAGCTTGCACGATCCTTGAAATACCACACTCGCGCGCGCGATGCCTTATTTAACCACTTCGATGCACTGCTGGGTATAGATGTAGAGAATTCGATACCGAGCCAACCAGGACGTCTAAACCATAGGTGACTACTCGTCACGAGCTGTTGATCATCCACCGGCATTCACATGGTGGATGAAAAGGTGTTTGGTTACTTAAAGCCGATGATACCAATGTTTTTCCTTGGTAAAATTGGTGTTGACAAAACATTTTGGAGATACCTATGTTTCTTGCTTTTGTTTGTCGAAAAGTATATCATGTAATTAATCACTTAAAAGTCTATTTAACTTTTTCTTTTGTTCGATGAATTCGTTTGTTCAATTAAAGTATGATTGATGGTGTTACATCAATTGTTTCGGATGATCGACAAACCACCCAACCGAATGGAATATTACGAAACTGATATGTACGAACAAAGACCTTATTAAATAGAAAATTAATTGTCGAAATCCACTCGTTAGAACAAATTTTACTCAAGCCAATTGATGACCCTACTCAACTGAATAAGTCGAACTAAACAAAAGATATTCCCTGAAACTATCGGTTTATTAAAAATCCAACTGATTTTTTGGATAAAGTTTTTCGTACTGATACCACCTCTGATTGTGTGTAAATGTCAAAATTCTGCGATTAATATCCGTATTGTAATATTTTAAGAAAAGACGATGACATGGAAAATGACCTGAACAACAACTACCGTATTTGGAACGATAATAAGATTTTATTTGATCGACTGTTGGATCGAAGACAGTAAATATAAGAAATAAGCAATCAGTCAACAACTTTATCAACATTCAAAATTATCTATTACTCTCAAGCTATTAAGAGCCAAATCGATTAAAATTTTCAAAAGTTACACACTTAAGAGTTTACATAAGACCATCAAAGAACTTTTGTACATAGAGTTTTCATTATACAATACTTGTAATCTTACTGTAAAAGTTTATTGATCAAGTTTTCTTAATTCAGTGAAATATTCTAGTTAGGCAGTGGTAAGATTTACTGAATTAAGTTGTTACAGAGTTTTGTAATTCCAAAGTCTTCTAATAAAAATCATTCAATGAGAAAAAATGAGTGACGTAGGAGTTATTTAAGTCTTCCAACATAAAAAAAAAAAAAAAAAGTTGTGCAATTCACATTTCAGCTACGCTGCTTTTAGCTTTCATTTCATAACCAAACTGATTGTCTTTCGTTTCATATCCAAACTGATCATTACTTAAGTCATTTTTGTGAGGTATAGGGCCAACGAAAGCAGGGGATGATCGTCGGTGTCATGAGGTTGCACAAACAATGAATGGCTCATGGCATGCTTCTAGGCGAAAGGAAAATGAACGAACCGATCTTACACCTGAAGGAGAGTGATTTCAAAAACTGTCTAAGTATGAGATTGTGCAGTTGAGGAGTGCTTAAAAGATTTGATATGTATTACTCATATCAAGAATGTGCATCTTCTTTTCGGAAACTCATCACGTAAGAACTCCAAAGTTAAGCATGCTTGACTTAGAGCAATTCTGTGATGGGTGACCCAAGTTTTATAGGGTGCGTGTGAGTGAGGACATAAGCACGCTGGAAAAACTCGTCTTGGTACATTGGGGAAAGTCGTCAAATCTGGGGCGTTACAGTTGGTATCAGAGCCGACCTCTCATAGTACGGTGTGGTTTGGGGACAAACCAAGTGGAAGCTGGTGGGCATGTAAGGCCCGGGGCCAAAGAGGGCAGGGGATTATCGACGGTGCCATGAGGTTGTACGGAGAATGAACGCCTCCTGACAGGCTTCTAGGCGAATGGAACATGAACGAACCGATCTTACACCGGAAGGAGAGGGATTCCAAAAAACTGTTTAGGTATGAGACTGTGTAGTTGAGGAGAGATTAAAAGATTTGATGTGTACTACTCATATCAAGAAGGTGCATATTCTTTTCGGGAGCTAATCACATAAGAACTTCAAATTTAAGCGTGCTTGACTTGGGACAATTTTGGGATGAGTGGCCCCCTGAAAAGTTTCATAGGGTGCGTATGAGTGAATGCATAAGGACGCTGGAAAGACTCGTCTTGGTACAATGGGGAATGCCACCGAATCTAGGGCGTTGCAATTTTTGTATTCAAATCGTGTCACTAAGCTTCTTTTCGTGGAGTACCTAATTGCTAACTTATTGATACCTAAACTGACGAGAAGTCAATTTCAGTCTAAGCTCAACCGTAGTATTTCTCAGAATTTATTAAGATTATTTATTCACTCCCTCTAAATAAATGATTAAATTATTAATGAGTAAATTTTATTTCGGTGCGTGCATGAATTATATGTTAATTATATAATATTGTCCATAAGCTCAAATATCTTAAGTCCAAAAATTTGTCCATCGATATTAATTTCAATGGTATATTTATTTTTATGAATAATTATAATGATGAAAATTGAAAGGTGTAGATCAAGCCAAAATATGCACCCTATCCTATGGACATCGTTTATCTTTTGGTGGCGCCTTGTCTGTTTATTTGCAAAACCCTTTTTTTTTACTCAAAAATATAAATTTCATCGCAATGCAATTATCACACATTTATCTATACTAGCAAATATTTTCTTCATATGAAAAGAATAAAAGAATTTCACCCTCATGGAATAATTATAAATGAGAATATCTTCGGAAAAATAATTAATTTATATTTGATTTCGAATAAGAACAAATAACTCAATGACAAAAACTTGTGTGAGACGGTCTCACGGGTCGTATTTATGAGACGGATCTCTTATTTGGGTCATCCATGAAAAAGTAATATTTTTTATGCTAAGAGTATTACTTTTTATTGTGGATATGGGTAGGGTTGACACGTCTCACAGATTAGGATCCGTGAGACGGTCTCACACGAGACACACTCTAACTCAATTGTCATTTATATTATATGATGCAAATTTATTTCGTGAGAAAGAAGAGACGTACATATATATAATTAATATAAAAAATAAATATTATATGTTGAAAATGTGTAATACATTTTTATTTTTTAAGTAATTAGTTTAGTTATTTATATTACTGAAATCACATAAAATTTAAGATTTCTTGTAATTGTAAAATAAGTGTAGTATTGAATAATTGAAAAATTGATCGAGTAAAAAATTTTTTTTAAAAAAAAAATTGATTGAGTAGTTGAGTGTAAAAGAATATGAAATTCGTACAACGTAAATGATCCAGGCATTATATGTGCCTTAAAATTTAATGCTGCCATATTTTAGAAACTGATAAGAATTTCCAGATATTACATGTCGGAAAATACCACTCCCCACGAATTGGAAAATTTGAGTATTTGACAAAGATTTTGATATATAACCTATTAAATTTTCATCGTCTTACGCAATGTATCAAGTAAGTGTGTGTGTGTGTGTGTGTATTGCAAGTAACAAAAAATCAAAGAAAATTATAAAACAAAAAATATTTAACCTTTAAATTCTATTTTGGTTGTAATCAATAAATAATGTAATGCATGCATTACATTATTTATTGATTACAACCAAATTAATATAAAACTAAATTTTTATAGATTTCCAGTTGTATTAATTTAAATGTAAAATAAATTAATTTTAATTATGTACATTAGTAAATTTCTATTTATTTTTAAATTAATCTAAAAATATGTTATAATTTGATCTTTAAAATCGTGTATGTAATTACGAAAATTACGACATCTGAATTCTGAATTCAGTTGAAAGGATGAATTTCAGTTTCGTTTGTACGTTGTTTTTGGTGATGATCATTCAGTTTAGATAATCAAGTTCACCATTTATGCAGTAAATCTACACTTTATGCATGCAAAGGCACACGCTTAGAAAACGCTGGGGTGTGCCATGCAGATAGAAAGAACATTATTCCTTATTGACATAAGATAAAATCAGAGATTGAATCTTATGGCCTAAAAGTTAATTTGGCGGCACGCTGATTTTGTTGAGAGTGTAAGACTGTAATTTCAAAGTATTTTTGCAGTTCTGGCAGATGGGCAAATTCTGCTTAGTTCCTCTACCTCTAGTTAAACTGAAATAATTGAACTTATCTTTAGTCCTGCGGTAGAGCTAGCAATCTCATCCTTGGATCTTGAAGTGGTCGGTCCTACTCTTCCATCATGATTAAGGCCGCTCAGTTCTTATAACAATGATGCTCCAAATTCAGACTGGTTGTTTTTAAATGTATATGACTATGATTAAATTTTAAAAATTCTGCTTTATTTCATCACCAAGACCTGGAAGCATCACAAAATGTTCACATTTCTGCTAGAAACTGAATAGGCTATTTGCCACGGTAGTTAATTTGGATGAAGCTGCAGATCGTCAAGGTGTTCGTGGAACGCATGGACAGCCGGCTTTTTCATTGTGACCTTTGTGGTCACAGGCAGATGTTTTACACAATAATTTGTAATGGAATCACATTTCCTTAAAAATGCCCTTGTCATGGAGTTTGTAGTATGGTAACGATGAGTGAGGAACGGAATGTAGATGATGATGAAGAATTACCCGCAGTCTCTTGTTGTTAGACCATTTTTTGTTAGATGAGGATCTTTATGTTTAATTTACCAATCAATTTTTTTTCTCCACCTTCTGTTTGTGAAAAAGGTTTTCATATATCAATATATGTGACCTTTTGTACTAGTGCCATTGACTAAAGGTAGATTAGGACGCAATATTTTGACTCACTTGTTATAAGTTCTAGAGAGGACTATATAATATAGTTCAGTCAGGCATAATTTTCCATTATGGCGTCAAATTTGAATTTTCAAACAATTACGTGAATGTGTCGTACAAAAAGGAAGAGTAATATGTCTTCAATGTGTTGAAAGGCAAAAACCAGAAGACTTATGTTTGCATCAGTTCCTGAATATTTTTCGGTATGCAGACAGAGGTGCCACTGAAGCAATAAGTGGCGAGTACTCTGTTACTGATTCCGTAGGATGATAGCCATCCCAGAAAAAGTGTTGTTCTGGATCGGGACACGCGGGAAGCCCTGGAATGCATGCTGATGTCCCATTCATCAAAGCTATGCAGCATGGGTTACTTGTATCTTTCAAACCTAAAAGTTAGACAAGATAATTAGTGGATGGTTGATTGGCTATACTCACTTTCTTGGACCCATCCCTGTGGACATGCTTTGTACATATAATAAGTAGATTTGAATTTAGTTACCGTATTGAGATGGGTTGAGGATCGCATCATATCCTAGCCGGTGACCCTGGCCAAGAATAAAAGATGAGCCTTGGAGTGTAGATGCTAGATTTTGAAGCATGGAGGCTAACTGAAGATTAAACATGATTGCCATCTGATTCAACTTCTCGACGCAGGGTCCACTGTGTTTGTATTGCCTAATAATGTGTGGAATGCACCCAAGAGGGCCGAGCTCGAACATCACCACCTTCCTTGCTCCCAACTTGTACAATCTCTGCAATGAGAAAGTTCAGTAGTTTGTGTATTTTCTTGATTATTTGTACGAGGAACACATAACCAGAGGAGGACTCATGTTTTCTGATGAGCATTGACAGAGTATTATTCGATGCTACCTGGAGGTGTAGGGAGAGTTTATTTATAAGAATGTTAGCGAATGATTGAGGACTTGTGGTGGAGTCATATTCTTGTGGGGAGACAATATCTAGGACCGAATTCGAGATACTTCGAGGATCGATCAAAATGTTGCTTGATTCATTGCTGTATTGAGCTGCAAAGTAACCGAGGTAGTCATTGCTCCCAATCGTGATCACAAATAATGACTTTGATAAATGGCTTGAAAGCTCCTCTGGATTGTTGTAGTATTTAGGCAAATCCTTTTCAACTGTTCGTTGAAATAAGTTGATTTGGTCACTTAGACTCAGGCACTTTCCCTGCAGACAACCACAGTTTACATGTTAAGAAAATTAGTGAGATGAATGGATGGATATACACTAATGTAAGAATATACGGTCTCACGGATCTATATCTTGAGACATATTAATTTGATCCATAATTGCAATGAAAAGTAATATTTTTAAAATAAAAAATATATTTTTCACGGATCGAATCGGTTTGAAGAACGGAACGGTCTCACCAAACTGATCTGTGAGACCGTTTCACAGGAGTTTTGTGGTAATTATAAAATCGGGCCAGAGTTTTTTTTGGAAGTAATATTATGTTTTATTTTTAGAAAAAATGTAATTTTGCTCTTGCACATTTGTCTCTTCGCGATTTTGGTTATCTATGTTGTCAAGTTTTAATCTTAGTTTTTTGTGTTTTTTTTTTTTTTGCAATTTTAGTTTTTTATCTGGCATTGCGTTGATATGGTAGTGACATATACTTTGTCATACTAGCACCCTGTGCAAAAAATACTAGAATCGCCAAAAATTGAAAGAAATTCAATAATATAGAAAATCAAAACCCCCATATATTCAAACAAATAGGACCGAAATTGAAATGTTGGCTTATTTTTGTTCTTGTTCCTACTTATTTTTCATTTTTGCTTTACAATTGTTGAGATAAACTAAAAAGAATATTAATGCTTAATATTTTTCTTTTTTTATTTAAAAAAGCATAGTAAACGTAGTGGTTAAAACAATTTAAATAGTAAAAATTGTATTCATAATCAAAAAGAAATATATAATCATATATTACGTAAATGTAATAAATATGATAATCGCAAATTATATATGTATATATGTGTGTGTTGTGTGTGTTTGTGAGCACCGAAGAGATGTCACTCACCCATTGAATATGATGAAATATAGAAAAATTGTGCATCCAATACCTATCGTGCACATCTATGTGAGCACCGATAAGGTGTCACTCACCCATTGGATGCTATGAAATATAGAAAAATTGTGCATCCAATGGGTGAATGATAACTTATCGGTGCTCACATAGGTATGCACGATAGGTGTGCAGCATATCAAAACTATATATATATAGATACGTATTGAAATAAAAAATAATTAGTTGTTGAAAAAATTTACCAAATCGCGTCCAGTTTGAGGAAGAATTCCACATGATCCAGAGGCAAAATTCAGTCCTCTCAATTCCAATTCACCTCTTACATTTAGCAAGCCAATTTGATCAGCCAACTTCAAGCATTTTCCCTGAAAAAGTCAACCCCCCGTTACAAAAATTATTATGTAAAAAATATCGAGTATTTTTACATAGCCAATCTAATTTTTTTAATTATATTCACGGAATAGTTAATTCATGTCAGACATATATATATAATTTTTATTTCAAAAAATCAGTAAAATAGTAAATTTTTAATCATAAATATATAAACAAACTTTTATTTACCCCGTTTTCCATTCCCGGTAGATTAACGGCACACGGCCCTGTTAATCCGTCAACCAAACTCACATATGGAGGAGGAAATGGCAATCCAAGAAACTCAGCTGCCAAAACAAAAAATTCTTACTTCATTAATTTTTAGCAGCAAGATTTGTAGCTACTAAACAATCGAGATATTGATTTTTTTTTTTTTACTTAAGAGGATTGTTGATCGAAAAGACATTCGTTTTGTTAAAATTACCTATAAAATCGACGGTCGTTTTGCCGTTGGTGAATCTTCCGGTGGGTCCTCTCTCGAAGTTCATACCATAGGGGGGATAATTCACCTTGGATAAAGTTGGCAGCAGATTATTATTGCCACTGTCGAACAGAGAATCGCCGAAGGCATACAATGCAGGTGCTGAAGGAGATTTCTCTGCCCTTCCGAGACTAAAAACAAGAAATGCGATCAACATTGGAGATAGCAAATATGTATTCATTTTACTCCAAAGTTTCGTGAACAAGAAAAATGAGATTTGAGTTTTGGAGACTTTTTGAAATGAGTTATCAACCCATAAAGACGGGGAAATCATGTGCTATATAGATGGAATGATGTATGGTATGTGAATTTATAAATGAGTAGGGTCTCTTGTAAGACAGTCTCACGAATCTTTATCTGTGAGATCGGACAACCCTACCGTATGTACAAGAAGAGAGAATGGACTTTTTAAATGGATAAATCTGAACAAAAAATGTTATAGTAAGAGAGTGAGTCTCATATGAGACCGTCTCACGGGTCATAATCCGTGAACGGGTCAGCCCTACCCATATTCACAATAAAAAGTAATACTCTTAGCATAAAAAGTAATACTTTTTCATGGGTGACCCAAATAAGAGATCCGTCTCACAACTACGACCCGTGAGACCGTCTCACATAAGTTTTTGCCATAGTTAAGAGGTGGTTGTGTCCAAATCTTCAATTTGACTTTAGCATTAGGACAATGGCTAGCACTTTGAGGATTCTGAAAATATTCTTGCGATATTGAGTTGTCACCCGCACCTCTTTTACAACGGTACAATAGCACGTAGCAGCCTCATGTTATATCGTTGAAAGATTACCTTGTTATTTTCCTCCACCGATATTGGTGGATCCAATATATATTTATATCGACCATTGAATTTATTCAATTCCGAAGGAGCAAATAACAACGAAATTTTAAAAAAAAAATCAGAAATTTTTAAAATTGAAGGTCAACTTCCTCCGGACTATATTGAATCTTTATCTTAGTTTCTACAAAAACTTACGTGAGATCATCTCACATGTCAATTTGGCATGACTCGATTCATCTCATGAAAAATATTTTTTTTTATGTCAAAAGTATTATTTTTCACTATAAATATGAGTCGGATCAACTCATCTCATAAATATAGATTCGTGAAATTGTTTAACAAAATATTTGCTCGTTAGTTTTAAAAAGTAATTCTAAGTTAAAAATTTCGTAATAATCTCAAAAAACAACTAATTTAATTTATTAACTTTATACAATTTACAACAGTGAATAATAATAATAATAATTTGGCGCAAAAAAAACCAAAATAAGACTGATATCACAAAATTTGACAATATGGTATTCATGTTTATACATAACACAGAAACTATATATATTAATTCATTCAAAATGCGATGAAATTGATTTATGCTCTTCCAAATTAGGTTGTTAAGTGTATGAGGTTACTCAAAATATAGTGATAATCATACGTGCGAATTGTTTCGGGCGCGACGCTGTGAGAGGACCGGAGCATAGGAATGTTTGATGGTCGAATTAAGGACGACAAAAGTTTTTTTTTTTTTTTTCCACCAAACCTCCCTTATAAAACATCGGAAATGCACACTAAATAGGCATTCTATATTTTATCATTTCATAAAAGTTGCATAATACTCTATGCACCATCTGAAATCATGCGAGTTGAAATATTTTGATGATATATTATATAATAATGATCAAAATGACCAGCGAACAAAACGGTCAGAAACAAGACTTAATTTTCTACGAGTCATATTTAAGGTTCACTAGACTAGTTCGGTTATTACCTATGCTAACATAACGCTGCAAGATCGAGCTGGATTACACATAACATCCGAAGTAGTCTAGCCAGCCTGAATATTACTTGTAGCAAATTAAGTTTTCTTTCTAACTTTTTGTCCGCTGTTCATTTTGATCGTTAGTCTATGAGATATTATCAAAACATTTCAGCTCGCAGAATTTCATGTGATACGCAGGGATGTTCGTACAACTTTTATAAAAAAGCTAAAGTTTAGAATTCTTTTTTAATTTTCAAATAGAAGAAGTAAGTATTTTCGATATTTCATTGGAGAGTTTGGTGCAAATTTGACAAAAAATATGAATGAAAAACAGCTAGTGTAAAAAAAGGTTTTATACGTAGGTATTTATTGGTAATTGGTATAGAAAGTAGTTTATTTTCTTAGTATGGGTCCGAGATATTTTTCTCCTTATCCACAAGTTTTTATTTGCGTCACGGGGATTTTTCTAGTAAGGCCACAATGTTATTTTTTCTTATCACACAAATTATACATATATTTTGGATGTATAATTGTCCCGTTTTTCATGCGGAAAAACTATTGTCATTATCTTAATTACAAATGATATTGTCAACTCTTTGATTTTGTGATTTTCTAATGAAAATTTCAGCTTTTTATGTAAATAAATTGTTTGGCTTATGGTACGTTATAATCAAAGAATGTAAATATGTTGTACGAGTAATCGGTCTCACGGATCGTATTTGTGAGACGGATATCTTATTTGGGTCATCTATGAAAATATATTATTTTTTATGCTAAGACTATTACTTTTTTATTGTGAATATGGGTAGGGTTGACTCGTCTTACAAATTAAGATTTGTGAGACGGTCTCACATGAGATCAATTCTATATGGCAAAAACTTGTGTGAGACGGTCTCACGGGTCGTAATTTGTGAGACGAATCTCTTATTTGGGTCATCCATGAAAAAATATTCTTTTTTATGCTAATAATATTATTTTTTATATGTGATATCAGTAGGGTTGATCTGTCTCATAGATAAAGATTTGTGAGACCGTCTTATGGTAATGGATCAACTCATTGCTCCAAAATGTGAAATCGCTCACCTTAGGCGCCCCTCACCTCCGGCCCGACAGGAATGTGAGAAGAGGTAAATCACGGTGACTCAGCCAACCAACAACAGCTAGACCTTATGTTACGCCGCGCACAAGAAGCTCCCCTCTTATGGACAATTTTGGCAAAAGGAAAACATCGAGGTGTGTTTCCTTTGTTGGCATGGAAGAGTTCTTTTTTCTTTCTAAATAAATAATACTGGATAATAGTAGTAGTAGACCGTAAGAGCCCACTTATATCCTGTCCAGTCCACTACAGAAAGGCCCAAAGAATAGTCCAAAGCCCACTTTTAGCATTCTATTAAAAAGTATACCGCGCACGTTAGAGCACGTCCCCCACCAAAATTTTCTAAACTGAATACGGTTGCCTAGGGCTCCTCAAAATCTCTCGTACAGTAAATATTCTTTTAGTATACATAATACTCCCATGTTTCCTTGTATGCAAACACGTACATTGCTCGAGAATTTGAATCTCAAATGGTAAGAATTGGGAGCCGTGTTGAAGATGAAGAAGCTCCCGATGGCTCTCCGATAGGTATACAAGAATGCTTGTTTGTGTGTGTGTGTATAGGTATCTAGTCGGGGAGTTAATGTCTGCTCGTGTTTATTTGTGTGATTTGAGTTGCGGAATTTTGAAATTTGAGCAGAGAGGGTGAGAGTTGATCATAAGGTGGATGCTTCTCGGTCGAAGCATTCGGAGACGGAGCAACGTAGGAGGAGCAAAATTAATGAGAGGTAACTGTTAATTTGGGATGGAGACAACCATTTCCATTGTGAGACCTCCATTTTTATTTCACAGTCATCATACGTATCTTCTTGGGTGGAGATCATTGTAAATTTTATTCATTGCAGATTTCAGATTTTGAGGGATTTAATCCCTGAAAGTGAACAGAAGAAAGATAAAGCTTCATTACTGCTGGAGGTCTGTTATCCGCTTTTACAGTTAAATTTTTGAATGGTTTCTTACTTCTGGTACGAATGCTAAAGCTTTATCTATACAGGTTATACAGTACATCCAATTTTTACAGGAGAAGTTACAAATTTATGAGGGAACATATCAAGGTTGGAGTCCAGAGCCCACAAAGTTGGCTCCATGGGTAAAATATACATGCTCTTTGATTTCCTTTTGATGCTGCACGAGTGAGGCTTTTTCTTTTTTTTTTGGCTCTTACTATTGGCTTCATGTAATTTTCACCAACAATCTCTGCAAAGTGATGCAGACATCAAAAGTTTGAGCAGAATGTAGTTCTTTCTCATTCATGTAAATTGGGTTGTCTGCATCAAGTTGTGTTATGATATTCTATCCGTGTGGGAGAACCATTGTTGAGAAACGACCAGATTCAAAGTGGGGATGGCATGACTGCTGCTTTGTGTATCATATAGTAGTTATAACAGGCGCTGTAATCTTTTGAATTGCTTAGTCAAAATTTTTGTCCATTACTTATGGTTGACACTTGACAGAAAATCAATTCTGGACCAGTTGAAAGCTTCCTTGACCAAACTCAGCTTCAGAGGCATGTATATGGGAGTGAAGACGACGGTGTTCTCAACCCTTTACGTCATGTACGGAACTCACCAGAATCTGAGTTGATTGGATCTGGCTTGTATAAATCTACAGATAACGTACCTAATGCAACAAATCAACCTCTTCTTATTAACCTGCCAACTCAAGCAGCAACATTTGAGGGTATGTCTGGTCAACCTAATCAAGAAAGTTTTCCTGATGCTGAGCATTTGACCCAGCTGTCGCAATCCCAATCATGGCCAGGGAGATCATGTGTGGATGATTACTCCATTCCTATTTTCAATACAAACGAGAGTGAACTGAAGAGTGAAAGTGGGGAAGCCAGTCAGTCAAATCTTTACTCTCAACTGTAAGCACCCATTATGAAAAGAAAAGGAAATTGATCTATGTATATGACATATACCCAATTAGACCTGTTCATCTAATTTTATTGGAAACTGCATTTGGTGCTGTTAATTATTTGATATATGCTATTGATTGTCGCAGGTTTCGTATCTCTATAACAATGATCATAGTGGAACACGCTTAAATAAATACTCTAATAACGCACCATATATCAACATTAATGCACATATTTGATGGGTATCAGTGAACTGGTTGTTAGTGTTTGATGGGATTTATGCTTAGATATGTGATTCTTTTTTGGCAATTAAGTTGGAATTTCATTGGATTTTTACATACTGATGATACATGGATAGAAAGTCTCTTTAGGCTTTTGCATAGTTTACAATTTTGATGTATAGGGATATAATGTAAGTATGTAACCATTTCGTTTAAACTCGTGACTTGGAGATTGTATCTAATATCACTAATGAAAAGCTTCTAAGTAGATGATTGTAGTTACTTCTGATGTCGGTTTTTTTTTCAACATCTTTTTGTTAAAGGAGATTTTTTTCTAAATATTTTTTAACCTAATCTCTGTGTTCCCCATTCATTGATAGGAGATTTTCATGAAAATAATTACATATTTCTGGGGTTAATGCTTATTTTGTTGACAGGATATTGAGTTCTTTGAAGAATGCTCTACAATCATCTGGAGTGGATTTATCTCAGGCCTGCATTTCGGTGCAACTTGATGTTGGCAAACAAATAAATGACAGAAGTACCATGGCAAAGTTTAGAATGAAGGTTCTTCCATCTTATTACGAAGCTATACTTAACTTTGACTCCCCTGTGCCTATCTATGTTTGCTTGCTACTTTCTCAAACTATTCTCAAGTAACTGCCTAAAGATCTCCGGAAACTTCAATAGTATTCTGATGTATTCCAAATTCATATCATGTAATCTCTTCGAGTGCATGTTGGCTCCTACAATTGATTGGGAAAAGGGGAAACCAAGAAGAAGAAACTAGTAGGAACGGGAAATAGAAAACGGGGAATCCAGAATGGTCGAAGCCCAGGAGAGAACTTATCAAATTTTATTGCCTGTACAAAATAACCATCTGGCATATTTATTCCCATTTGACCAATTGATTTCTAATTACAATAACTCTGTCAAACAGAGAATGAACTTATACATTATCATCTGTATTAATGTACGTTCCCAATGTTAATATCGTACCATATTCAAAGATCAATTAACATTTTAACTTGAAATGTACTCCTTGAGATGCAAACTCTACATGTGCTGGAAATTTTTTCAATTTTTTCAGTTATCAGTCATGGACTGCAAAAATCAGAATTATGAGGAAAGGTTCTTATGAATGACTGCAGTGCTTGTGATGTTCAGCACTTGGACATTTTCTCTGTCCGAGGAAACTGTGCACAATCTATTATGATCCAATCGGATTACATTGTGTGATTCATCTATGTAACTTAGATTTTAGTGTTTCCAAATCGGATCTACTTTTATGTGCTTGGTCTCTTACATTTTTCCTACTGATTTAGGATAATCAGAATCCACCTGGTCTTGCTTCTGTGGCTTCTGGGAACGAACATCCTCATAAACGGTTCAGAGTTGATGAAAGCTAGTGCAGTGCTCCCAGACGAATGTACATACATGCTCATGCTCTTCCGAAAGGAATTGTCATCAGGTTTTAGCATATTATGTAATTTTTTTTCAATTTTGGCAGGCTTCCCTTTCTTTATAACGAGGTTTTCCGTAAGGGGGCAATTGCATTAGCTTAACTTGGGTAGCTACTTAGTTGTCTATCACTCCGAATATTACATATTCGGGCTATATCGAGCATCTGCCCTATTGCTGCACCTTTTAGCCTATACTTTATCTCAGACTATTAACTATAATTATGAAAATGTGGATAAATGAAGGTTATAAGATGGGTGAAGTTGCATTTATTGGGTGGAATGCCTTAGAATAGAAGAGCTGTTTCAGTAAAAACTCCATTTTATTAAATAAATAACAATGGGTTTTTGATAGAGAAACATTTTGAAAATAAAATGCTCAAAAAGATAGAAACAAAAAGACATAATATTTGGCTTGTGAGTATTTGTTTCCCTTCAAAAAAAAAATTTGTTGTAAACTAAAAATGAAAAGGAAAAAAACTTACAAAAGTTGATTTTGCTCAGGAATTTTTTAAATTCTCAGCTTCTAGCTCGAAATCATTTTGATCAGAAATAATTGATCAAAACGTTCACAATCTAGCTCATACGTTTTTGTTATTTATTTCTTTTTTTCTTGACAAAACATCTCATCTCAACATTTAAGTTTAATTGCAATAAGTTTGGAATTGACTTATTTATTGTCTTTCATAAATCAAATCAATAAGTAAAAAATATTTATATAAATATAATAAAATATTTTAAATTAATAAAAAGTATTCGCATTCAATTATTATTTCCAAAAATAAAAAAAAATCACAATAATAAATTTCAAAATCCATTGGATTTTATGAGAAATTTACAAATTTTGATTAGAATCCAATAAAAAAAATATCTTGAATAAAGATCTAAACGAAAGGAAAAGTAATATATGTTTAAATCTTTATTCAAGATTTTCTTTTTAAACGAAAGAAAAAATTAATATATATTAAAATTTAAAAGAAAAATATGAAATAAAAATGTTAATATATATCCAGATTCCTATTTAATATCTATATGCCACTGGATTTAAGCCCAGAATTATTGGGCTTAAACTTTCTTTAAAGCCCAAACGGGCATTTATATTTCCGTTTCTGTTGTTTATCCTAAATTTCTAGGTTTTAGTTTGTGGTGATTTCATCCGAAGCTCCACAGCCTAAATCGATTATACACAGTTACAAAGCAAGAGGAGATGAGGAAGCTGAAGTTTCATGAGAATAAACTCCTGAAAAAAGTTGATTTTTTGGAATGGAAGAGAGAAGGCGGGCACAGAGAGAACCAGGTTATGCATCGGTATCACCTCACGGGCAGAGACGACTATAAAAAGTATTTCTCACGATTTCATTTCGAATTTATGTTGCGGGACTACTAAATTTTCTGGATATTGGTGGAATACTTGGTGTATGAATTTTTTTGTTTAATTTTTCTGAAAATTTATGTTTCTTCTGGACTGGACTGGACTGAACTGAACTTTTTAGTTATTGACGGTTGATGAACTGTTTTCTTATCTCTCATTGTTTTTTCAGGTATTCGAGTTTGTGTAGAATGGTGCAGAAGCTTGTGAATATTTTGAAACAGATGGATCCGAGAGACCCTTTTCGGATTGAGATGACTGATGCCCTTCTTGAGAAGCTGTAAGATTTACTCGTCAAGTCTGACTTTTAATGTTTCGTAGTAGTTAATATGTGCTCGTCTGGATTCAAGAAAATATTTGTCAATTACTATGACGTTAACGACCAAAATTTAGGTGACAATAGTTAATTGTCTCGTAGATTCTTTAGTTTGAACAGAGCATGTAACCGTCTGTGACTAGTTTGGGTCTTGTGGTGGACCTGTAGGGGTGGAAGGACTCAGGTTTCCTTGTAATTTGTTGGACATAGGACTTCATGCCTCTTAATTTCCCTTTTTGTCAAAAGTTATGTGAGGTATTTCTATATATACACAACATGCATCAATTGCAGTTGAATCACGTGAAACTTAACTGTCTCTTGGACCTGCATAATCTATTGGCATTGAATGTGCCTAGTATGGGTTGCAAGGTGTAGCAAATGTTTCTAGTTGTTCACTAGGTAATGCAGCTAGAAACCAACTGTTCCAGCATCATAGTAGCAGAGCTTTTATTTCACTTTGCCCGCAAATTGTAACCATATGTGGAAGCGTCTTACGAATAGAATTAAAAATTAAAAAGAACATAAATAAAATAAGCTTCAAGGGTTGTCTCTATCATTAGCTCTAGAATTGCTGTTGTTCCTTATCTGGGAGGGGAGAGGAAGGAGCTGAGTATTTGGGGAAACACTCAGCAAGTGGACGACGTTCGAGCATATACAATAACATTATACATGATCTTTGAAAATAACATAACATGACATAACATATTTAATTCATAATCGTAATGTATAGTGTATAACATAAACACTAAAATTCATCTTATTTTCACGGTTTACTAATATTAGTCCTTAATTTTTGGTTCTCTAAGGTGTCGAGACCATGACAACGGTTGTATCCCACTGTATCAAGGAAATAAGCTTATCGTATTTTGGTCGTATTTTGGAATTCTCACTCATATCCAGTTGAATCATAACAATGCTAAAATGTAGGATAGTTTTAATCATAACACAAAAACGAATGAAATATGCTGCTCGAAACTTTTAAAACGAACGTAATCGAGTCATATACGAACTCTTATTTTAAAACAAGCCTCTTCCTTTAATCTTGAATAAAAAAGACGTGAAGAATGATTGCTTGACTCGAAAATAATCCTTGAATCTTGACAATGCTTGGGCAGAACTTATGCTTGCAAAAGCTTCGAAAGTTTGACAGCACTTTGAAAGAAATTCGCGAATTTTTGGGTTGAATTGAAAGTTTTGATTTCGTGAAGAGGGTAGGGTATTTATAGGTAATGTATCTATTTAGATAAACATATTATCTTCATTTTTAAATTAAAATTTCAAAAATTAGGATAGATTACAATGCGGAGATTTGAACTTTGGTTGTGGATAGATGAAGACCACGATCTTCTTATCTTGTAAATATTTAATCTTGAAGTATATGTCTTGTACTCAATTTTCACAATTTTTTATCGCGTTTACTTATCTTGTAAATTTTTTACCTTGAAATATACACATGGATATGTGTACACAAAAATTCGAAATCTATGTACTCATGTAGTTGAAGTTTCAAATCTCCCATATAAAATCTCATACAAACTTATCCGGTACAAATTTCGAGTATTAAAAAAAATAAATACCGAGTTTGAAAATTTGCGGGTTTTACATGATAAATAATAAGAGGGGAGAAATATATATTTGATTATTTTTATTTTGCATCAATTCAGTTACAGAATGGGTGTGATACCATCTCGGAAAAGCTTGGCTTTGTGTGAACGCTTGTCAGTATCAGCTTTTTGCCGGTAAGAAGTCTGTACCATGTAGTTTATCGCTGTGATTTAAACAATGATAGGCTGGTGATGTTGGTGCTATTTTCTTTTTGTACACATGCTTGCTTCAGGCGCAGGCTTGCAACTGTCATGGTGCTGTTGAAGTTCGCAGAGCACTTAAAAGAAGCAGTGACATATATTGAGCAAGGCCATATTCGCGTGGGACCAGATACTGTTACGGACCCTGCATTTCTTGTCACAAGGAATATGGAAGATTTCGTTACATGGGTCGATACGTCAAAGATAAGGAGGAAGGTCTTGGAATACAATGATAAGCTGGATGACTTTGATGCTATGAACTGAGAATTCCTTCACAAGTTGATTTCTTGCATCGGATAATGGTTTATATGTGATTAGGTACTATGGCACACTGTAAGCTTCGTTTGTCTTGGTAAATTGTAGGGTTGACGTTATGGTAAGAGTGACAGATCTAAGAATTAAGAGCTTAAGGCTCTTTTTAACATATCCTGGGAGTGGAAAATCCCTTTGATTTTTCAGAATCGATATGTATGAAATTTCAAACTTGAGTTTAAAATGTGTTAATTTAGCTTGAGCTTTTGAAGATTGACGAACTCAACTCCACAACACGCTCCTCTCTGATAGTACAGATGAGCAGATGGAACATACAAATCAACATAAAACTATGTCAAGACTATACAAATCACCATCAAATTTAACTTTTTTATTGAAGAGAATTGCATCTTTAAATTCATTATGCAAAAATAGAAGAAACTACAGTCACCATTTTAGGAAAGCCATTAATCTGTTTGAAAGGGAATGGAGGGAATGAGATCGGCAACAAGTTGCTTTGCCGATCATTTACCTTTATTATCTGCTACTTGGGATGGTTTTACGGCAGCTTCTTTCTTGGGGGGCAAAAATGGGATTCCAGGCAGTGGTGGCAGACGTGGAAGCAGCGGTATTGGTGGCAACCTAGGAAGCAACGGCAGTGGAGGAAGGTAGGGCCCAAGTGTTGGTTGTTCAGGCGGTGTTGGATCTTGAATTGGAGGCAAAAACGCTGGATCGTTAGGATTCGAAATGGAGGATTTTTGAACTTTCCGGTTGTTGAAATTCTTGATGCCTTGTCTCTCATCGCACATTTCTGGTTCCTTCATTGGCTTCAACGTAAGAAACCCATCTGAGAAAATGTTTCTTCCTTGTTTTCCTGATCGGAAATGGTGACTTGCTGATGCCGCAACGGTGCAGTAGGGATGGCTGCTGCTGAGTAAGTTAACGGAACAGCCCTTGATTTTTCTGACTTGTTTGCTTATATAGGGAGGGAGATGAACTTTGAATTCTCCATTGTCGTTTGTTTTCACTTCCTGTCTGAAACTGATTTTTGCTGAACTTGTGTCCTTGCACTCCACTGCAACAGACGCACCTAAGACACATGACAGTATTTATTTTTTGGTTAAAATATAATAATAAAGATCAAGGGCAACCCTTCACTTGAAATATAAAGAAAGAGTTATTGAAGATGAAAAGAACCTGAAAAGAAGTGTCTGATCTGTGGAAATTTATGTTGGAAGCATGTATCACAGTACGCAGTTCCGTAAACAACGGCAAGAGATGGAAGCTTTTTCACATATTTAGCCTCAGAAAGGTTACCATATGTGAAAAATAATAAGATTACTGCCGAAAACAAAGACATGGTTTGGATCATAAGTACCCAATATCACATGTATCTGCGGGGTTCGATTCTGAAAATGAAGATCTATCGATCAACCAACTATCAAATTCATTCACAAAATCAAATTTATGTCCTTGTTGATTTGGAATTCTTGATTGCTTAAACATTTGTAGTGTGAGAAAAGGCATGGCTTTTATGTCATTCATGCAGAAACCAGTGAACTGCAAACTAGCAAAAGTTATTTCATCGGTATTGTAGCGGTCAGTAGTAGACAGGACAAATATAAGATTTTAACTTTAGAATGAATTTGGTTTGGTTATGGTTGAGAATTGGATGAATGGGCAGTTGGGATTCTAAGTTGTTCCCGAGAACTTGCTAGCTGCCACACAATTCATGGGCCTTCTTAGGCTGAGTTCTTTGAATACACAAGAGTTACACTGTTTGCCTTCAACTTTACTTTTAGACATTGAAACGAATCGACACACACAGAGTTATGAGCATTGAATTCTCCTCTTCTAACATTCTGGGGGTTAATGAGATGACACTACCCTCACTTCATTTCAACGGGTAAGATCTTGCCACACATACAATTTCAAAAAAAAAAAGTTGGTTTTATATATGCATAGGCAAATCTTGGTCATCCGTCCTATCATAAGACAATACCCACATGGATAGGATGAAATAAACTCATTCTCGGGGGCTAGAATTTCCAAAGAATTAACTAATTTCCTTTCGGTCATTGTTTCATCCGAGTACTTGTTTATTTATCATAAAATGCCGGTTTGTTTCACCCTACCGCCTGCACGGGTAATGAACGGTCCGGATCACTCCACATGAGTGATCCGGGCCCACCTCCATGTTAAAAAAAAATAAAAAAATTGACTCGAAAAAATCCGAGCCGTTAGATCGACCTCTGCGGATAGTGCTCGCAGGGGTAGGGTCGAGTTAAACTAAAATGCCAGAAGCTGCTTCGCATCATTCACCGGCTTTTACGCACATGTTCCTCTGCAGGCAGTGGTGACCGACACATTACAAAGGGAGGCACCTCTGTCAAATTACAAAAATATTCAACCTATTTTAATGAATTTGTAAATTGTCTATAACTAACACATCTTATTCACTTTCAAAAATCTTTTAAATTTCTAAAAGTTTTATTTATTTTTAACTATATTTTAAAAAAATTAGATGATTATATAATCTATTTGCACTAAATATATTTATATTAGGTCTCTTGTGAGACGTTCTTACAGATCTTTTCTCGTGAGACGAATTAACCCTACACATGTTTATAATAAAAATATTATTTTTGGTATTAAAAGTAATTTTTTTATGAATGACTTAAATATGATATATATATCTCACGAAATTTACTCCTGATGAAACTGTCTAACGAGAATTTTTGTGCTATATTTAAGCCCAATTCGTTATCACGTCTAAGCCGACTTAGTCATTTAGTGGGATAAAGACTCGTGTGTTGGTGTTGAATATTATGAAATTAATATAAATAAGTTAGCTATTAAAGCTACTTACAAAGTAAACAAAAAATAAAAATTCACCCATTATATTTTCACGGAATTATTTTAAAAATAAAATTTAATTACTAAAATATAATATTTTCTGTTAAATTCAGAGAGTAAGTATTATATCTAAATTTAGGGTATTAATGCATAAAATTTAGTTTTTCATCACTAATGGTATTTAAAGAAAATGAAAAGAACAAAATACTTGAAAGATATAAATTAAGAAAATGAAAGGATTAATATAAGGGAATTTAGTTGTACTAATACAAATAAAATAGAATAGTTAGCAAAATAACTTTGGTCAAACATTTTTTAAAAAAAAAGATCCACGTGTATATTTGAAAACACTAATATACACTTGAAAAGTAACATTTTTTTTAAAATAAAATCTGATCAAAGTTATTCCCCCAATATCCCATCTAAAACCTGTATTTTTAAAAAGAACCTTACTTAAAATTTTATAATATAGTGTTACATAATTTAAAATAATACTCTTAGCATAAAAAGTTATAACTTTTTCATGGGTGATCCAATAAGAGATCCGTCTCACAAATCGACCCAGTGAGACCGCTCACATAAGTTTGTTGCCTAAAAAGCTTTGCACCATTTCTCTATCTTAATTTAATTTTGGATTTGAAACGTTAAATTTTATCATCATAAAAATGGTCAATTTACTATAACTTATTAAAAGTAGGTATCTGTGAGACATGTCAACCTTACTGATATTCACATTACACGTAAGATTATTATCATAAAAAGTAATATTTTTTTAATGAATTACCCAATAGATATATGTCTCACAAAATACGACCTCGTGAGACGTATCTCAACACAAGTTTTTGTCAATTATTAAAGTCAAATATTTTTCATGATATGATGTTCACAATTTGATTTTATTTTGATAAATATTTACTTATTATTATTATTTTATAAATTGTTTCTACTTAAATTATCCATTTTTAGTAAATATTACGATTTTATCTTATTAATTTTCTATTAGAAAAATTTAAAAAGAAAAAGGAAGAACGAGGCCATACTGCAAAAAAGGGAATTGTACAGTACTTACTATTTATTAATTTTTTTAAAAACGCCAATTTATCTTTTATTTGACTACTAATCTTGGTGAAAGATTCCATGTTCTATTTCTAGATTTTTTTTTTCATATACGTGTAAACTTTCAAAATTTAATCATGAAATTATTCATTTTTTATTTTTTTGACACAAAAGTTTCTTTAAGTCTTACCTTTTTTTTTTTTTTTATCATATTTAGTTAATTTTGCTGGTGTGAGTTTATTAGTAATTTTGACATATATTTCTATCTTTTCCAGGACATACATTTCTATCTTTTCCAGATTTTTTTATCCGACTTATCTCTATTTTTTTAATATGTTCAAACTATCTCAATAAGTTTTATGTATTCACTTATATATAAGAGTGGGTCTCATGTGAGACCGTCTAACGGATCTTAATCTGTGAGACGGGTCAACCCTACCCATATTCACAATAAAAATGCATACTCTTAGCATAAAAAATAATACTTTTTCATGGATAACTCAAATAAGATATCCGTTTCACGAATACGACCCTATAAGACCGTCTCACACAAGTTTTTGCCTATATATAGATATCATATCTTAATTAAATAGTATATATTTTTACATCAAAATTATCGTTGCTCCAAAAAATTGAATATGTAAGTCACAAAAAACTAGTATATGTTTGGTTTGTACGATGTGATTTTTGGTCATTTTATTATAAATTTAATCACTTAATGTAAACAAATTATTATTTTTTAAAGTTTATTTTACGTCCAAATCAAATATTTCAATAATAAGGCGATTTTTTTTGTATCTAGTGTCATCCAGACCATAGTAAACGGCAGGAAGCTCTTTTGTTTACCCCGTTTCGTCTCTCTTCTTGTTCTCTCTCCCTCACCCCGTGTGTGTATATGTAATATATATATACGAAGAGAGAAGACAGAGAATAAACTGCAGAAAAATATATACTTTTTGCTGTGATTTTGCGGCCCTTGTGAATTGTCCCTCCACAATCATCTATCCCAGGTTGCTTTGGCAGACCTTTGTTGTTTTATTGTATAATATTATTATTATTTTTTTTGCTAGCTTATCTTTCTTCTGTTACAGTCTCCCTTCTATTTAATTGATTGGAATTTATGAGAATCGCATAATCTGTCATGGTTTTTCTTGATGAAATCAAAATTTATGTTCTCTTACAATACTGTACGATTGCTTGTGTTTCTTGACTTTAAAGAAAGAGATATATACGATGTTTCGTAATTTGGGTATTTTCTTTACGAATCTGTAAGCTGTTTTTTGAATTTAAAGAGAGTTATGTAATAGGTTGGTTTTTTGTTATCAAAGTCACCCAGAAAGGAAATTGTTCTAGGGGTTGATGGGTGGCGGTAAATTCCAATTATTTTTCTTGGATGGTTCATCCAATTTGATTGTATTTAAATCTTTTGTTATTGTAGCAGAGGTTTGTTCAGTTACTTAAGGCTGCCATATAAGGAAAGGCATTCGGGTATTGTTTCCTGTCGAGAGAGGTGCTTGCTCGTGAAGTCGATGCGTCTTCTGCGAGCTTGATTCCTTTCTCGCTGTAATTAAGTTATCGTCGACCTCAAGATTTGATCTTTATTGTTTCTGCGATCATATTCTTGCTTTCACATGGTATCGGCGGGAAAGAGAGTCTCGTAAGATTAAATTTTGATTATCATTTCAATCATGGGTGCTGTTTGTTGCTGCTGGAGGGATGAATGGGAAGATTTTGCAAATCCGAACAGCTCTGTGTATAGGAACTGTGTTTGCCTTCGTTGCGTTGTTCAGAACTTCTTACTTGTGGTATGATGTGGTTTCTTCTCTGTCAAACTTTATTTGAATGAATGCTTATAATCCGACTTTGTTGCGCTTTAAGTCATTTTCTGATTTTAGGGTGCTAGGTTCAGTGGCTATATTGTTCTCGAACTTTATTATAATTATATAATTGCATTCTGCAGTATGAATCAATATTTCACAGAGGACGACATGCCTTGCCTTCTTCTTCTCAGGGGACAACATCTTTCAGTTCTACGGAAGCACTTGATGACTCTTTAGCTGATATGTATCATGCTCCTCCAAGACCTCTGCCTTATGATGCGAATCCAAGATATGTCCGCATCCAGCCGGATGAATCAGTCTCAAGAAGGGAGAAAGGCTCAACTCATGCAAACAATGAAATGGAACCGCTAAGAATGAGTGCATTTGAGAAAGAGTCTGATTCATTGAGTTACACAAGCAAACAGAAGGACTTTACGTGTGATGAAGGATCGAAAGAATACCATTCGAAATCTCCACTAAAGCTCTCAACAGTTAAAACCATGACAGGTTTTGCCCATATTTACCCATCTTCGGAGGATGAAGATTTTTGTCCAACATGCCTTGAAGGTACCGAATAGTAGCTGCTATGATAATGTTATGTTCTTGCAAAATTTATTTAGTTAGATATGCCAAGTAAACATCTTTACATATTCATAATCAAAATTTACCGTGAATTGATTGTGTGGCTAAAAGTACTATCAGCGGTAGTTGCATGCTTAGGAAATAGCAACATAATAGGAACAAAACTCTCAATAAAGCTTGAATTATTTTGTAACGCTCGCATTTTATTGGTTGTAGTTTGAGTTTATCTCTAAGCAATAAATAGAACTCGTTTGTTATGAAACTGTAAGACTGTTGCATCCTCTTCTGCAGAATATACCGCTGAAAATCCTAAGATACTGACAAAATGTTCTCACCATTTCCATCTTGGTTGTATATATGAGTGGATGGAAAGAAGTAATACCTGTCCGGTTTGTTGCAAGGTACAGACTGATCCTTCCTGGTGTTTTGCTGTCTGGTTATAATTTACAGTCGCATTTATTTGCTTGCAAGCTTTGAATTGTACTTTCTCCCCTTTATTTTTTTTCTGTTATCTCAAACTTATTAAAACTCCTCGTGCTTGTGTATGTTGTAATCTTTTGTCATCCTTTCTGCACTGGCTAAGATTAATTTTTTTCTAAAGCCCGTGGTTAGTCTCGTTAACTGTGCATAGGCGGATAGTTATGTGAAGGCCTTTGCTCTTCATTCTTCATGCTCTAGTCCCCTTTATTTATTGCTTTTCATTTGGAGTACTTGTAGGCTTGTTGATCAAACTTATTTTCCGTGCGGAATTCTTTGGCACTGTGCATGTTTCTTAATCTTGTAAGCTTTTATGTACCACCTTATTCTGTATGCCCTCAAACAACAAGAGGGATCGGAAGGTATGCAACAGAACTACAAACTAGATAATTGAGTGTTGATGGGAAGTTGAATGGTTCAATAGAGAAGTAAGGTGGTGAAAGGCCGCTAGGACTGGTAAACTGTGACCTCACAGTAGACTCGACTAACGATGCTATATAAATCCGTGTGATATGTAACTACTGCTTAACTTTTGGTGGACTTGAGTATTTCGGGGCCTTGGCTTGTCTGGGTCTGTTGTATGAGAGGACAATCTTTAACATGTACACCACTTAAGCCAGGTGCCAGCATCTGAAACTTCAAAAAAAAATTAAGTAGCAAATACATTATAAGGAGTTATGGGAGAAAGAAGCTTTTTCAACTGAAACCATGCCGAGAAAATTGTCGCCGGTCCAATAAAATCCCAATCTAAAATTGCATCCATCTTAGAAGCGCTGAAGTTTCAATGAAACATTGATTTGCTGTACAAATAGACGGATATATGTTTCAGTCTCAGAGTCTGATAAATATATAATTGGTTTACAGGTGATGGCATTTGATGAAACAACTTGATTTTTCAAAGAAGCTCCGGTCACGCATGAGTGTAGCCGCCACCGGAGAAAGAAGAGCACTTTGAAGGAGACAGGGAGTGTAAAGTCATTTAGCCGCCATGGGAGAAAGAAGAGCACTTTGAAGGAGACAGGGAATGTAAAGTCATTGTAAATACCGCTTGCTAGTTAAACAAGAGTGAAGTGTTGCCATTATACGCAGCAAGACAATATCTCACATATATAATTTCTCCCTGTGTTTCTTTGTATATCATCCGATCCTGACATTTATTTGGTTGCAACAATTGCGGAACGTGAGCAAGTTGAATGGAGTTTGAGGCTGTGAGGTGATATTTCAGTTTCACAAGATTTGAGAGCGCCAGCTAAATCGAAGTTGGTCGATTCGAACTCGATGAATTCTCTCTTTTATTTACAATCGATTCATTTATAAATTAACTGATGTTTGATAGATTGATTTATTACTGTTGAAAGATTGATAACATAATTTAGGAGGGAAGAGCCAATCTTTTGTGAAAACTTGAAAATGAAAGTTTAACAGCCATCATCTCAAAATCTGCATCTTAAAACAAAATTTTCGAATTAAATCTGTTTAGTTAGTTAATTTGGTTACATTTTTTTAAAAAAAAATATGGGTTCGGTTTTTTTTTTTAAAAAAAATTAGTAGATAATAATATTAATTTTGTTTAGGATTAACTGATAATGGTAATATCCAAAATATATTTTGTTGTGGGTCGTGACTCATCAGTTCGGTTTTGGTTTTATAAAAAAAATCGATCGGTTCGATTTTAAGAAATTCAATTCAGTCAGTAGACAGACGAACCGACCGGACAAAAGACTCACCCTAAGTTTAAAGAGAGAAATTTCATGTGGAACAAAGTCTTTGGCACCATCAGTTTCGGACATGCACGTGAATTTTTTTTTGGATAATTCCAGAGCGTTTACGAACCTTGATATTTTATTAAAAATATAATAATATATTAAATATATATAAATTCAAGCTTTTCGGATGTCTCGATCATTTGAACTTCATTCTTGAAGCTTACTATTCGAACAAAGATTCGAATAGCTCACAAATAAGTTCGAAGATTTCGTGTCTTCCTGTATTTGGACGTTTTCTGTAAATTTTCTTTGAGTGCTTATTCTAGTATCTTATTATCAAAATCCTCGTGCTTCAATTTGCTATTAAAATATGCTGTTGGTTTTTGGAAAGTGTTGTGTCTGTTATAGAAGATAATGCAAGTTAGAGTAACAATGAGTTGTGTGTTTTGCAATATCTATTGAGCACATTGTTTTCACCATTGCTGTCACTGGTTTGTCATTTTGCTTGCTCGCAACGGCCTTTGTTTCAAATGTTACACAGTGCCTTTGGCATTCTTTGATGTTCCTGCTTGAACGGTACTCATTCCAGGTTGTTCGCCAAGTTTCTTGTGGGGCTGCTCAAGTGGTTGTTTTATCTGAAGATGGCTTGTTACAAGCATGGGGTAATGTCTCTATAATATGTACTTAATCCAACATGCTATACTTGTTTGGCATTATCCTAATGCACACATTTTGTTTGTACCTGTTCCTTCTGATGCATAGTTTATCTATAATGTTTACTCTTTAATTTTCACTCTGCGTATTACATCTCCTATGTTGGTTGATATTAGTTTCTATATCGTGGCCACACTGGAACTGTGAAGTCGAAACTTTTCAAATTTGGGTTTTCATTTTATTAATAAAATTTTGTCACTCGTCTGTGAAATCAGGTTATAATGAGTATGTCCAGATTGGCAGAGGTATTACTTGTGAAGGCTTTCAGGCGGCTCGTGTAATTAATGGTTATGCTAGGTTCCTTGACGAAGCCCCCGAGTTTTTGAATATCATCCAGGTTTCTTGTGGAGAATATCACACTGCAGCCATGTCGGAAAAAGAGAGGTGTAGTGCTCCAGAGGTCCAGAGGAACCGTTGTGATGTAAAAAAATTCTTGTGTTGAGATGAGAATTGAAATTAGCCATATAGAACGAGTAATTAGAAATCTTGGGGATTAGAACTTCATACATCGAGGTTTCCTTGTTTCTGCTTTAACTTTTTTAGATTGTTTTGTGAACACTTACACTTTGTTTCTTCTTCAAATTATTGATCTCATTTATTTTTCATAGCTATACTTGGGGACTTGGGAGCATGGGTCAACTTGGGCATTGTTCACTTCGGTCGGGTGATATAGAGCTATTACCTAGATGTGCAGTTTCTAGATTAAGGATGTTTCATGTAGAGGTGTCCACACATGTGCTTTGACGGAGACAGGAGCTCTGTACGCTTGGAGCGGAGGGGTTGCAGGGCAGTTAGGCCTTGGCCCCGTGACTGGTTTATTTCCTTGCACTCTAAATGAATCTGAAACTATGCTTCGCAATATACCCGTTATGGTGATCCCAACAATCGTGCAGCTGGTCGCTTGTGGACACTCTCACACTCTCATTTGTACCAAGGATGGAAGAATTCGATGGTGGGGCTACAACAGCTACGGCCAGGCTGCTAATGAGAATTCTACGTACGCTTGGTATCCTTCTCCAGTTGAATGGTATGCAACCTATAAAACTGATGCTTGTAATTTTGTTTTGATAATGATTGATTTTTAAATGGGATCTTCTTTATATGTAGGTGTGAGGGAGAAGCTCGGAAGTTGGCTGCAGGAGGTGGCCATTCAGCCGTGCTGACTGATGCATGTTCCTTGAAGGAATTGTGCAAGTTCAGGCTTGCAGATAGTGTGACTCTTGTCAAATGCATCTGCCATTGAGGATGCTGCATCAGGAACCGGATCATATGCTTTGGTGCGTCTTTGTGGAAGATTCCTCTAAGAATTTTGATACTTTTATATACAAAAATTCTAAAACTACAAGATTAGCAGTCAGTCTGAAATCCATGCTGTCTCATCTCGGCCCTCTTTGTCCTATCTCGTCCCTCTGAATTTCGCCTAGCGTTGCACAGCAGCACAGCTACTATATTTCATTGAGAAGAAAACTCATTTAAACATTTTTTGGGCTCATGCAGGGAGCATTTTCTCAAGGGTGGAGATTGCGCCAATGATGATGACGACGACAATGATAAATTTACCCTTTCAATCTAAAGGCCATTGGATATTGTTTTAACCCCTTGTAGCACTGAATTTCTTCATGCAAAGCCATTGATATTGGTGTAAACTGTAAAGGAATAAGTTATGTTCATCTGTGAAGTGTGAATTGGAAAAAGTTGCGATATTATCATCGATCTCTGTACATTCTGAATAGTACAATAGTCCACGTTTAAAACCATTTTTCAGACATGGGGGCATATTCAAATTTATCTTAGAATGTAAAACTTTGTTGGACCGCAAATTAATAATGTCTCGGTGACCTGTTTTCTTGACATTTTTATCCACGAGCAAGGATATTTTTATTATCTCAGAGGAGCTCAATGTCAACATTTTTAAACCCAAAAAAACAATGAATCCAAAGATTTAAGAACATTTTTAATACAGCCATTTGTACAATAATATTAGAATCAAACCTTACCAGCCAGAATCTGACAACTTCAAGGTGGCCAATTACCTTTTACAAATAACTTACAATACAAAACATGTTTTACACAATTCATTTATTATCATTGCCTCTGCAATCAAACAAGATCAACAACATCAAAATCAATCCCTGAAAAATACACATAAATATCTAATAATCAAATGAAAATTCATCACATGATCAAAGCATCCATCCCGGAACCAAACTGTTGTCGTTTTGGACGTGATTCATCGAAGCATTCATCTGACTCGAATTCGCCTGATCATTATATCTATTTCAAAGGGGGAAATATTAAAAAATAAGTCAAATAAGGAAAAATGTACTTCAAAAGAGCTTTGCTTAATTAAAATTTAACTTGAGTAGAAAAAAAAATACCCAATTTGCAGATTAGAATTGCATTGAAGAGGTTCAAAGAAGCCTTGGAAATGAACATTGTGATGATGTGTATATGCATTGCTTTGTTCTCCTTCGACCCAAGATTGCTGAAAGTTTTGTCCAGCATATAATTCATGCAGCTGAATTCACCCAAAACAACAAAATGAAATGTAGCTATGATTACTAGTTTATAAAAAAACGCGAGTCGGGTAATCGCCTTATATTTTTAAAAAATTATAGGCATAAATCTTCTGAAAGTTAGATACAAATTAATGTAGTATGTATCCTCGTAATTTATAGAAATATAAGGTTTTTAAAAAACTTTTGATTTTTTATGGGAAGCTTTAATTTGTACTCTTCTAACTTACACATGGATCACGAATTCAATTTGCCCTTAAATAAAATATAAAATATTTTCACCAATATTTTTCCTTATAATAAACCACGAAAGAAATTTTCACAATATATGTTCCAAAACATATTCCTTGACAGCCAAAACATGCGAAAATAAAATAAAATGTTATATTAATGCAAATATATTACTATTAATTTATAGCATTGATAAAATGTTATATTAATGCAAATATATTACTATTAATTTATAGCATTGGGTTGACTACTAACCTTTCTTTCTAATGAGCTATTATCTTCGAGCATCAACTTCTCCTGTAATTAAAGAATGTACATAAGAAAATGCAATTGCCTGGCAATTATCAAAATATGAAAATTAAATATACACACACACACACACCTTAGCTTGAAGATCAGAAAGTTGATCAAGCATACTCTGTGTCTGCAATAAACAATTTAAAGTGTAAGTAGAGACAATTCCCTAAAATATAATCTTATAAATAATAATCAAATTTTGTAATTTTAATCAGGTACATATATATATATATATGTAAATCATTGCATACAACTATATGTAGTGTATATGTGGGAAATTAGGTTACAACTATTTAGGTTTTGACCTCGATGATCATGTAAATTAGGTTACTTTGTCTTTAGTCTCATTTCATCGCTGACATAGCATGAAGTTCGACTAGTCGTCAATATTAGATATCACGTCGACACTTCGATGAAATACAACTAGAAGCCAAAAAAACATAACTCAAGAGACCAAAACCTAAAATATTATATATTGATATCTGCACAAAGTGAAGAATTTGAATTTATTTTAATTTCTAGAAAGAGAAGTTGCATGAAAATGAATTTTTACCCTTGTAGACCGGATGTGGTGCAATGATGTCTCCAGTTGAGCCTCAATCTGCTCAAGATCATTCATGTTTAGGGGTCCCAAGTCATCTCCAAGAAGATGTCTGCATGCATCACTTTTATTAGGAAATTCATGCAACTTCAGAGGTAACTACTATTTTGTCTCTCTTGTTTCATGCTATAATCCACTAGCAGATCAGAACTGCCTAGCCATAAAACACAGGAGATGAATGTTAAATACCTTTGGCATCGTTGCAGCGACTCGTATTTCGATTTTAGTTTTACATATTCCACATAGCTGCTTTGCTACGAGAGAAATTTCAAGAATATATGAATAAGTTAATGTTTCTAAATTTAAAATACTTTGAATACAATCATTTTTTGAATTTTTCCAATGCTTACTATTTGTATAGAGTTGGTAGAAATATTCATCACACAAATATTACCTCAATGTCGTTGGTTGGATGATTGACTTCTTGTGAGCCATAACTGCATTTCTGATACCTTTCGAGTGTCTTGAGCATGCTGGTTAGTTCAAATGTAGAAATATTTAAATAAGATTGAAATATTGTAATTTCATAGAGAATATAATCTGGCATAGCGTGCGTCCGTGCGTGTGTGTGTTCTAATACAAGAATATTAATTTATAAAAGTTTATACTTTTTTTTAACCCATTTTAAACTGCTTAATAATACACACACGAGCGGAAATTTGATGCTGCGAGTAGAACACTTGGGGTCGTCGGATCTAGGCTTACAGCACCAGCCACGAATTTCCCCACACGAATGTAAAATATTCTCACAATTTTTCAGTTGTTCCAAAGTGCCCTCAAAGTTTTATATCTTGAAACACACAAAAAATCCATGTTTCCCACAAGTTAAATTAATCTCAAGACCATCTCTTTTAAAAAGACAATCTTTTAATTTGAATTCTGCTATTTAATAAACCGAGGATCAGAGATATCTGTATGCTCTTTTTTTTATTTCTTGTTGAGTACAAATCCAATCCTCTCTCATTGTAACCTTTCAATTTATTATACATTAATTAAGGGGTACAATCATATAACTTAGTCTATTTATCTTGAATCTTGATTTCGACCTGACCCTTAAATGCCCTTCTTCTCTATAAGATCTCAAAGATGCTACTTTGATAATATAATATTATGTAATCCTCAATTTATGCATGTAATTTTCTATCAACAAATATGGCAAACATTAAAATATCAAGATAATTCAATATCTCAAAAACTTTCGTGAAGGTCAATTTTGTGGGACAGCTCTACCCGACTCAATTTATGAAAAAAATATTATTTTTAATGTCAAAAATATTAATTTTCATAATAATTATTAATCGGACTCACTCGGATCACGGATAAAAATCCGTAAGACAGATACTTGCTGATTAAAGATATGAAGGTCAAATTAAATTGATGGCTCACCGATAGTAATTGTTACAACCCCTTCAATATTTTGAGCATATATTTTTAACCAGTGATTATAATAAACAAGAAAACAAACAAATGTAATAATATATGGTACAAGAACTTATACTCCATGAACATCTAAAGCAGGATGTGATCTGCAAAGAATTAAGGGATACTGGAATAAAAGAAAATAATATGCAATAATTAGCATTTTTTCCCTATCAAAATGGATTTGACTGAAGAAAATCCAAAATCTCTGGTTCCATTGGATTATAGATCAGGTCACGCTCACAAAAATTATAAAGTAAATCCGACTGAAAAGCAAATGAATGGTTTGATATTATTGAATAATGATCTGCCATCAAATAAAAGCACTAAAAATCAATAAACGTAGAAAGTCACAATTTTTTTTTAAAAAAAGTGCAAATTAAGAAAGAAAACGGAAATAATTTTCAAAAACAAGAATCTTACAAATTCTTGAACAAGATCCCATTACCAAAATCAAGAAACCTAAACTAAATTTCTGATCAAAGCTGATATTGATCAGATAAACTAATAAACAAAAACAAAAACAAAACTTGCATCTTAAAATCAAGAAACGTAAAGAAACCAAACCAAACCAAACCACAACCATAATCATGAACTAAAAAATACACAACTACGAAACAAAAAAAAGGGATAGATTTAAGGATCAAAATACTTGGAGGAGCTGCAGAATTCGTAGAGCTTTCCCCTATTAGAGAATATGATAAGCGCAACCTCAGCATCGCAGAGCACAGAGAGCTCATAAGCTTTCTTGAGTAGCCCATTTCTCCTCTTTGCAAAAGTAACCTGCCTATTTATTTTGTTCTCTATTCTCTTCAACTCCACCCTCCCTCTACCCATATTATTATAAGTAAACAAATCCCAACCTATATCTATCTATATATCCCTATATTTTCTGTATGGGTTCTGATATTTTTTTTTCTCTTTCCCTGTTAGCCAAAACTGTGAAAATCTTGAAACCCTAAACACAGGAAACTAAAAAAACTGGCATATTTATGCTCATATACATACATATATATGTACACCTGTAAAAGATTTCTTCTTTATTAATTTTTTTGGATTTGATTTTAATATTTAATTTCTGAAAGAACTAGCCCAAGATCTTTAGTTAGACGTGCAGATGAGATATGGAAAACCTAGGGTTGGTGTTATGTTTTATCCACAGGGATGAAGGCTGAGGTTTCGAGCGATGGGGCACGTGGGGCACAGTGTCGGGAGATTTGAGGGTGGTTGTACGTAACGCGGCGTATGGGCGCGTGGCGGTGGACCGTGTTGACCATCGGTTAATCAAAGAAAATTTCTTATCAGACAGCCGTCGCCAATTAAGTATGGCTCAACACGTGTCGGATCGTAAGTGGTTTCGAATCCTTGCTTTCTGCTAATAATCTGTTTCAGTCGTGTCCATGAATATATATGCCCTAATTGTATGTATATTTTCGAAACAATTATGTGACCTCTTTCGAAGAAAAATTATTACGTGACCTAATAATTAATTTAACATTGCTAAAAGGACAAAAATTAAGTATGACAAAAATTTATGTAAGACGGTCTGTGTGGAATGTATGTTTATTTAAATCTTGGCTCGAAACCATGAGATATTGGGGTCGAATCAGGGCCGTGCCTATTAGGAGGCAAATGAGTCCAATGACTCAGGCCCATATCTTTTTTTGGGCCCAAAATTTTTTTTTAAAAATTATTATGTATAATACTAGTTATTAGATAGTCCAAAACCAAGTATTTATTAAATAGAACTTGCTTAGCATGTTATCGATTTATTCTTCAATCTTCCCCAATATTCATCTGCAGACAAGCCTTAATCGACTCCAGTCGTTGCGTCGTCTCTAGGTTTGATTGAAAGATCCATGAGAAGCTGTAAGCCTATTTTCTTGTATTTGCTTTGTTCGAGCTTCTAATTTTTTATTGTAGTTTTTTATTTCTTCGGGGCTTTATGTGGTATCTATAATCTACGTTTTTTGACTGAAATTTTGGTGGATGTAATGCTTATCCGGCTTTCAAATGCTCATATTGCTTATAAAATATTGTTGATTATCCCGGTCATAGTAGCAAGTGCCGAGCGAAGTTTCTCAAAGATAAAGCTCATCAAAACTTTTTTCCGATCAACCATGTCACGAGAAAGATTAAATGGATTGGCTATGTTATCGATTGAGAAAGAAATTACTGAACAACTTGATTATACTGACTTGATTAGTATTTTTAGTTCTAAAACTATTAGGCGAGTTGTTTTTTAGTGATCATTTTGGACATATTTGATATATTTCTTTTTTTAATTTTTTATATTGTCTTTTGACGTATTGATTTAATTTGAAAAATAGCTATGAGACGAAAAAAATATAAACACACATTATGATTCGGAAGCATCTTTTTAAAAGTTAGACTCAGGCCCAAATATTATTAGGATCGGCCCTGGGTCGAATCTTATTGATTGTGTTAGATACCACTTAGTGAGGCATGCAAAGGGATGTCAACTTTCTCCACGGGTTTGGGGTCCCATGGGGAAAACCAAAAATGTGGATGGGGATTCTCGATTTTTTCGGTTTTGGGTTCAGGTCGGGGATGAGATTACTATTCTCATTCCCTAACCCACCCCGAAAATAATATTTATAATAAATGATAGTATTATTAGTATAATTAATATAATAATAATACTATTTTTAAAATATTATTAACATTAACATTAATATTAATATTATCACTAATAATAATAAATATTAATAAGTTTTGATTTGAGAAAATATCCGAATCCGTCATCGTTTTGTCATATTAACATTTTTGAAACGGATATGAGGACGAGTATGAGAGGTTGATCCCCGAATTTCGGGTTCGAGGAATGGGTTTGGAGATTCCTCGAACCCAAAAAAACAGAGATCAGGACGGTTATAGTGGTGTGGATGGAATTCGGAAACGGAGATGGGGATGTCAAACCCGCCCCCGCCCCGTCTCATTGTCATCCCTAGGCATGCATACATATAAACTGTTACAAAAAATATTGTTCGAATATTTTATATAAAATATAATTATGTCGGAATGTATTTTCCTCAATTATTATGTTTGAGTTTTTATTTTATTATGTATATTTATTTATATTAAAAATGGACTAAAATTGATAGCAGTGTCAGCTCCAGCCCTTTGGTCGAGCCTCCAATTTTTTTTAGATATTTTATTATTATTATTTTAGTTATTTTCATTTAAAACTTCAATGGCCTTCTCATTTTTTTTGTTAAAAACTTGAAACAGTTGCCAACTTTTTTACTTTTGCTCCTCATTTTTTGCGTAACAAAAAAAAAACTATTTATTTTTAACAAGCTCTTTTTCTTTGTTAAATTTCTCCACTCATATGAGTTAGGTGCTCAAATTGGGTCAATTATATATCATGTCGTTTTTTTTATTGAATGTGATTTTTTTGTCTATTCGTATGTTGTGATTGGTGTTTTATTTTTAATTAATTTTGTTTTTGGTCTCCGTGATTCTATAATATTTTAATTTGCTTATTTGGCCCTTGGGCTGAATTTTAATCAATTCATCATAATTATCCCTTGCATCTGTTAATATTTAAATTATAATTTGTATTTGTTTGTGAAAATTTAATTATTTACACTTCCTTTTTTTAGTGATACTTATTACTTTTGTATTATACATAGATTCATCTCTGACTCGTGAGATTATGCCTTGAAAGTTAATTCATTGAGCTGTTTTTTTGTCAACATATGTTTTTTTTTATAGTTTAATAAATTTTTTCTTAGTATTTTTTATATTCGTAATAATTTATATTTAATGATCAGCTCATATGTGAATATATATATATATATATATATATATATATATATATATATATATATATATATATATAAATATATAAATATAGTGTTCCATTAATTAGGTAATTAGGACCCAAAACTTACCTTTTGATAAGAAAACTATTTGCTTAAATGTTTCTACCATCCATTTAGTCAATTACAAAATATAAAATGGTAACCACCATAGGTGTAGGACCTAACATGAGCTTCAGCCCATACGCATGGACCACTAATAGTCATGAGCGTAGGTTGGTCAAGCATAAGACGTAACTTGTGTCCATGCACCGTCACTCATAGAATATCTCACATCTGAAAAGTGATTTCTTTCGTCTCCTCCAACACTCGAACCCAAAATCTTCAAGCTTAAATACCTAGATTCTTAGAGTGTTGACTGAACTAATTTCGATTTTAAAAATTAAAATAGTCATTAATTGGTTAATTTATTTTAAGAAGTTTGTAATTGGTTAAATTTAAGTAGGTATGCATGTATGCATAATTGATGTCATGTTGCATGCCACATTCATTCAACATTACCGTCATTTTTCTTATATTGTAGCTAGGTCCCTATGTCTGCAAGTTTGTGGTGTTAATTAGAAATTTGTAACTCAAATGTAAATTTAAACTAATGGTTACGATTATATTTTCATTATTTGACCAAATGCTAATTTTATTATCCTAATTATGTCCATAAAATTAATCTTACACAAAAATTTTTGCGAGACGGTCGGACAAGTCAATTTTGTGATAAAAATATCATATTTGTGTCACTCATTAAAAAATTATTATCTTTTATGACAAAAATATCATTTATTATTGTAAATATGGACATGGTTGACTCGTCTCACAAATAAAGATATGTGATACCTATTATTAATCTTGTCTTATTAAAATGGCAAGTTACTTTCATGAAAAATTCATTGTAACTAATGAATGTGAGTTGTCATTTGTGACACACACTTAGACACCAAAAAGAAATATCCAAAAAAGCACGTCGTTTTAAATTTTCCAACACACGTAACTAAAGATTTATTTAAAAATAGAATTTACTTTTCAAATGAAAATTATTTTTCTTTATTTCGAAATATTTGTGCTATCGATGTTATATAACTAAACAAAATTGAAGTTCTTTCATCTTTAAAAATATTGGACTCTAATATATTGTTGGATTAAGTGTATTGGGTTGTGAGGTTTATGGGCTTTCAATGTGAGTGAATGCAAATTTGGAAATGTGGGTTTGTCCCACGTCGGAAAAATAAAGTGGTATAGATAAATTTATATTGTGTTATACTTTATGGAGGTGTAACAATGATTGATAAAAAGGCTCTCTCTCGCGCACGCCGGCACAGGAGAAGTGCAAATCCTAATTTGAACTGGAAAAGGCTTGACTTGTGTGCAAGCGTACGAACGCGACCTGGATACGTCGAATTTCGAACCGATGAAGGAAAAAATCGTCTAGCAGTTTATGAGCCCTGAGACGACTATCTCACGAGTTGATAAATAAGTCAACAAATTTTTAAATTGAATTACTTACAGAGGCGGAGGTACATGCAATGATACCCGGGCATAAATTTTGTATAATTTTGGAATAGTATGATATTAGCCCGGGTAAATCAATTTAAAATATTAAAAATTCTAGATTTTAAAATTCTAGCCCAGGCAGAGCCATATTTTTTGCTCCACCACTGTTTACTTAGTTATCCTTTCTTAAGAATTAAATTTTTCACGATGTCTAATGGCGGATCTAGAACTTTAACAGCAAGTTTAAGCTCAGGTTGCATCGTCCCGTATGCATAAGCCGGTTATATTTTATAAACAGTTATTAACCCAACGATTAAATGACTCTTAGATGCATTAAACTTGTTAAATTTGTGCATACTAATCAAATACTCAAATTGAGGACATACCAATCTATAATGGATTAATATATCGAGCTTTTATATATTAATCTCGACCTTACAATAAAAAATAATATTCAAAATAAATGAAAATCTATAGAGAGCTCGGAATATGTAGTTGTATTATAGAGTTAAGGTAATTCAGACATCGTTTATGTAAAACCTCTTGATTTGATGACATTATCTCTCTCATTCATGAAATGAGTGTCATGCTCGAATCGTGGTCGCGAGTTTGCACATGGCATAGTACATTGTGTTTTGCATGGAATCAATGTTCATGAATGCGTATGAAGAAAGCAAGCAAGATTCTTATTAGTCATATATAATGTAAAATTTTCAAAATAATGAAAAACCATAATTTCGTAAGAAAAAGGACCCTTAAACCAAACAATATATATATATATATATATATATATATATATATATATATATATATATATATATATATATATGAATAGGCCTCTTGTGAGACGATCTCACGAATATTTATCTGTGAGACGAGTCAATTCTACCTATATTCACAATTAAAAATAATACAAAGTAATATTTTTTCATGGATGACCCAAATAAGAGATCAATCTCATAAAATACGACATATGAGATTATCTCACACAAGTTTTTGTCAATATATATTATTACCGTGCGATATTTATAATTTTAAAGTATTTTTACATTTACAAATTGAAGAATGTGACATAAATATGAAATTCACGGGTCCGAAAGAAAAGAAGAAATTAATATTTTAGTTCGTTAGTAACGTCTCTTCATTTCGTGACCTCCGTGTATTTTCGGGACTCGACTTTACGGTCCGGATTTAGGGGCTCTTCCACGTGTCAGATTATGACACGCTGGGAGATTAGGTTGCTAGAAGAATATGAAACGACAGCACAGTAAATTTAAGACAAATTTTACAAGTGTCGATAAACTGCCAAGTTCTGCCAATCTGCCGGCGAGAGTGATATAAAACGGAGCCGTTCTGTAATTATTTTCCTTTTTGACTGTCTTAGATTTGAAAATTGTACGGTTTTAGGGTTAATAATCACATGCTTTATCTAATATACTTTGTACAGAATTTTTGTCGTTTTACTATTCCATTTACCTGATCATATAATAAATTATTAATTATTATTTTAAAAACAAATTTTTAGATCAAAAATTATAATTATTAGTCAAATCGTAAAAAATATGTATTTTAGTTCTTGTGGGTATGAGTCTTTTCCCTCATGCCGTAACAAAACATGTATTTTAGTTCTTGTAATATTATTAAAAACAAAGTGAGCAAATGCTTTAGAAGCGCCGAGTCCTAAATTTGTTTTATATTGCAACAAAGTAAAAAAATAAACGAATACAACTTCATCTATTTAGATGATAAAAATCCAAAATAACTGACCATATAAACCGAATTGCATTTAAAAAATACATGAATGAGCCGTAATAAAATGGTTTCGTTTTTTACCAGAGATGTTCAAAACCGAAAATCGAACTGTTGTAGAGTAAAAACTGATCAAACCAAAAAATGCTCACCCCTAATTATACATGTGGCAGCACAAAATACACTTACTTGGGTGCTAATGAGTCGGACTGTTAAGCACATGATTACGGAAAAAATGCGCGTCTATAACTATCTGCTGATATTGTCTCATACCCCTCGTATATCAGTTTTACCATTTCTTATCACTGACTATGTCCTCAGCAAAGACAATATTATCTAAGATTTGACGTCATTATTTTACAACCCACTCAACCAACTAGATCAAGCAGTACACCATCAATAATTTAACACACAATTAGAACTTCACATGAGATAACTTATCTAAATACTACGTGATACCCATGGGCCCACTAGGCCCAGATCACATTTGGAGGTCGAGACCACATTTGGGTGGAAAGCCCATCAGGGCCCAGATATTCTTCTATAAATATCAGGTTTGAGTGTTTCATTAAAGAATTCACTATATTATTTTCAGCAGCACCCTTAGCTGCTCTCCACTTATATCCTCGGTCTCTAACTTGAACGTCGGAGGGGCTACGTCAGGACACCCTCCTGGCCCCTTTCTAATGGTTTTATTCGTGATTTCAGGCTCGAGACCATTTTGAAACCTGCGTCTGGACTAGTGACACTCGCTGGAATCAGACCCTAATTTTTCGTGAGTATCACTGCCCTCATATATGCACGCTTAAGTCGACACAAATAAATGATTAATTACTTACTGACATAATATAATAACATGTAAATCGATATTGGTAGAAGGATATTTTGTTAGATGAAAATCCATCACGGGCCGTGAAAGGTTTTGATGTTCTGGTAAGAGGAGGAATTAGAACATGTACATTGGGGATATTACCAAATCTATTCCATCTAAGTGTCTTACCATAATAACTGGTGAGTTGATTTTTACTCTGTAAAATATACCTAAAAAATAGACACTCTGAATTCATGGCTAAATAATTTTTTTAATATAAGCTTGCATTTATTAATATATCTTTTTTTAAAAAAATGAAAATATTTATATTTATTTTTATATTGTTATTAAGTTTTATTACTCATTCGAAAATAAATCATAAGATATATAATGGTGAATCGGTAATGGTTTTGCTAAAATATATTGTCACAATGCTATATTTCTCTTGGTCCAATTTAATATATTGATGATGATTTGGTTTGATAAAAATTAACGAACTACATTATCGTTTCATTAAAGAATGTAGGGGAAAAAAATCCTTCCATTTTCAATATAAATTTTAGGGGAAATTTTATTATTATAAAATTTAAATTTATCAATTTATCTAACAAATCTCATTCAGTATATTCCTAAGTTATTTATTTCTCCATCAATTGAATTGTGTTGCTAAATATTTAAATTTGAATTTTATAATCATAATTTATGAGCAAAGTGCAATTCTATTTGGTCAACTTTTAGTTCAAGAATAATGACATTTTTTACTCTCAAAAGTTCAATGATTGAATTTCTTTAACCTGCCCAAAATTTTAATATTTAAGATAGATTTTATTTTTGACCAAAGATATTTTAAAATTTTACTTCATAAATTTAAATCAACACGAAATCCAATTAGATGTTACACTAATAATTACTTGATTACGGTAAAGACAAACTTGGAGAAAAGAATTTACTAATCACACATTTGTCGGTGAAAATTTCAAATTTGGGTTTCATATTAGCAAACTATATATGTTAAAAAATAATTAAATTAAATTATCTTTAATTAAAATATGTATTTATATGTTAAAAACAACTGAAATTAGCTAATTTAATCCTCTAATTGTCATGTGTTTTGTTTTGATCATCTAACTTGTCAAGTTTGTATCTTAATCTTGTAACTTTGGTTTTTGTTAAATTTCAGTCATATTTCTCCGGAACACTAACGTGACACCGGAAAATACAAATTTTTCACTAAAAAATGTTTACGTCACATTAGAAATCGATGATGTTTATGACATCATGTCAGCAATCCGGTTAAATTGGACTAAAATCAAATTGACTATTTTCTAAAAAAAAAAAAAAAATATTACACCTTCATGATTTATAATTCCCCAGTTGATCAAGAAATTCTCTCTCTCTATACCAACCAAACAATCGACTGCCAACATATAGACTCCATCGTCATTGAGACACAAGGCAGAATCCTTGAAGAATCATATGACAAAGAAACAGAACATACGTGTACTATGCAAACTTTTAGAGTTTCAAGCTCGGTTCAGTGGAATCTTAGAGCACTCTGAGCAAGAAAAATGCCCTTTGGCAAGACAATTGCTGCAGCGAGATGATCTCGATTTCGCCTTTCCATCCAATGATGGAGTCTGATCAACAACAGGAATCAAACAGAACAAGCCCACCTTCTTTAATCAATCCAGAGCCTTTGCATCTGTAGCAGGAAATCAGCTTCAGGTCACCACATCTCTTGCACATTCCCAAAGAACTGCTAGTTAGGGAGTAATTCAAAGCATTAGAATTCATCTATATGATTAACTACAAAGTATTATTGGTTCTACCACACATCCCACGAGTTCGAGTCTTGAAGAATAAAACTCTATATTTAATTAAGTTGATCTTAGAGTAGTCTTTATTGCCTAATATTCGACCAACTTGTACTATGCTTTTTGGATATTAAATTTAGGATTTATATTCCAGATTTCAAGCTTCCTAGTCTTTGTTATCTAATATTTGATCAACTTCAATATATGCTTCAGGTATTAAATCTAGAACTAGACATCCTTAACTTCAGCGAACTCAGGATGGTTTTTATTGTATAACACTCTACCAGATTTCGAGCTAACGCACGTGTTTACACTTATAAGTTAAAACAATCCTCTTCTACAAGTTCAAGCTTATAGAAGATTTAATATCCAAAAATGCGAATCGATCGGACATTAGGCTACAAAAGCTGCCCAACAGCAACTTAATTATATACAAATGGGGTTTTGCGCTCCAAAAATATCATGTTGAACTGGTTTGCACTCCACACCAACGTAAATGTAAACATTCTTATGATTATTGTATATGTTTTGAGCGTTAAATGTAGGATATATATTCCAGATTTCAAGCTCGTACATGTGCTTAAACTTAGAACTTTCTTCTTCAACTCGCTGGAGCTTTTGAACAAATCGACTATATAAATTCATTGATCAGTTACAGAGTAAGAGCATGGCCATTTTATTTGTCCCTCTACTTCTGAAGATCGAATCATAAAAAGCCCTTCAATTTAATTCAAGATTCTAAAGTTGTACGCCTGATATTGAATCGATTTCAGCATAACAAGAACTTCGTTCTCCGCAGGTTAGCAGACGCTATCAAATCCAAAAGGAATTATACTTGACACAAAATTCAAAACTAAAGTAGTTTTTTAGCTCATCAATCAAGCTTGTAGGAAGAAAAATCTCCAAAATTCCAACTCGTAATTCAAAGAAATAAAAGGGTTTCGGGTGAAGTACCTTCTCTGGGAAGAAGCAATGGAGGAATCGATTTTAGGAGCGGAAATGGTAGCGTAAAGTATTAGAGCCCCAACAGCGTAGCCTGCAATTTCCGACGCTGTTCTGTTTTCAAACATGTTTCGTTGTTTCTTTCTTCACAGGCTTGGCATATCACTTGGAGTGCCTGAAATTTGTTCTAGTTGATAGCGTAGTAATAAATTAATTTATCAACCTCTAACATCGAAGTCGTTGTAGTATAGTGGTGAGTATTCCCGCCTGTCACGCGGGTGACCCGGGTTCGATCCCCGGCAACGGCGATATTTTTTAAAAAAATTGTGTTTATCAATGGGCCTTACAGGCCAGCCCAATGCATGTCTGGCCTATTTTATTCCAAAGCTCACGTTTGCATTGATTCTCTTCAAACTGTGTGAGCTTTATCTTTTTGTCCAAGACTTTGCCCAGATGTTTCTCATTTCGTTTCCAGGTTTCAGAAATTTTTTATTAAATTATCATCGTGATTTCTTCCATGTAATATTATTTTACCATAAGTATTTTTTTGTGAATTCTTCCATGTAATATTATTTTATCATTAGTATTTATTTGTCCTTTTCATGCATTAGTCCGTTTCATCAAAGGTTTTTACCATAAGTATTTATTTGTCTTTTTCATGCATTAGTCCGTTTCATCAACGGTTTGCTCGCAGCGTTCCGGAACGGCTGCTGTTGCGACAAAGTTCCGGAGTGAAATGGGTTTCTTACTGTAACTCTGTTAATGGAGTATTGTCGATTTTTTGGTGGTCACGACACTTTCCCCCACAAAATTTCCAATTTTAAATGTTTTTCAAAATTTATATTTTTTCCCCTCAAATCTGCAACAATCATTGGTCGACCATTGTATGAAATAATTCTACCGCCTTTAGCACTGCTTTTGTTTAATGTAATAGACAAGTCTTTAGGTTAAAAAAAAAAACTCATTTCATTTTTAAGCAAAAATACATGCTCACGATGTATTCGACACCACTTAAATTAGAAGTAAATATTTTGTAATTATTTCTAAACGGAATAACGAATCTTTGTACTTAACATTTTTAAGCAATAATTTGAATTCCGGATCGGTGAGATGGTCCTAGAGTTGAAAAGGGTATGTATGCGTTGTAAAGCTCAAGAATCTCCTCACCTTTTCATCTTGTTTATTGACTTTGAGCCAATATATATTTGATAGCATGTCGATAATTTGGTGGGTTGGATTATGACTTGAGAAGAAATGTAGCTATTTGAGATCATAGAAAGGGATTGATCCTAGAATTGAAAAATACTCGTACATGAAGAGCAACGGGGAGCCCAAAAAAATTAAAATGAGCAAGTTTTGGTGTAAACGGAATCTGGGACTGGATCCAACCTTAAATATTGGGCTTAGCCATATTGATCTGATCTTGATCCTAAAGTTTGATGAGCATATGGCACTTTCCTGCAAATCACAGATCCTCAAGGACTCAATTTCAGAGGAAAGGGATAAATTATCCTCAAGAACCCATGAAGTTAGTCGGGGAAGAAAAGTCCTCCGATTAATGGAGCCAGCGTGCATAATTTATATAAGTTGATTGATAATCTCTGTAGTCTGTATATCCTTACAAGCAGTGAACACTTGCCTTATAAATTTGTTGAAATATGTTCTAGCTGACTATGTGGGGCTCTTCGTTGTCGCTATAGTTGTCCTCATCATCTCTGCTAAATTCGGCATATTCATCTAGCGATGAGGCAGTGAATAATTCACCAGCCTTACTGTTGTCTTTGGTTGGTGTTAGCATCGGCTGAGTCGCACTTTGAGATTTCCCTTTGTTCATCTGTTGCACAGACATCGGATGAGCATAAGCTACAGAACAAAATAAACAAATATATAATGGAAGAAATTCAATCTAATCACATAAAATCCCATAAATAAGAATAAAGTTCACTACTAGAATAAATAACAATATCAAGGTTCCCATTTTGTGCTCTTCCTTTTCAGTAGCAACATGAATCCCTTCCAGTCTTGCTCTCACCACTTGAGTATCATCAGAACTTTCATCATAAATGTTTCTCTTGCTTTTCAGTAGCAACATGAATTCCTTCCAGTCTTGATCTCACCACTTGAGTATCATCAGAACTTTCATCATAAATTACATTTTACAAGTCTTTTCAGACTTCAGAGCGCTAGCATGCATGCATTATGAATGTGATACAACACACATTTCTTTCTTACATCGATTCCCAACAATCACATGATACCACTAGCACGTGCGCACATGGGCCATGGATATACATTTAAGATGTAGGTATAGATATGGTTTCTCTTAGATTTTCTAATCATGCACTAATGACAGGTCGATATCAGTCATTCGCAATATGTTTCACCAAAACCAATATCAAACTCTCACATAAAGTTGCCAAATCATGAGTGACAATAAAATCTTCATGACAGTAATAATCTCAACATATTCACAGAATGTGGAAATTGTTTCAAAAGTGTGCTTCTACTTCTATATCACGCACCACCAAGCACCCCCAAGGAAAACAACAAATATTGATAAAAATAAAATTAATAAAAGACTAGATCTTCTATTGGGATGAAACTTAAAGGATATACTTACAGTTCGAATCAAAGTTCTCCTTTCCCTCTCCCGAGCATTATTGATGGCCTATAAGCAATCAACATTCTAATAAGGCTCTAACATTACAATCAACAATCATTTTCATAAATTCACAAAAATCTAAGATAGGCAAGAAAACAAACAAAATAGGAAATTCTTATAATCAGGAAAAGCAAACCTCCTCTAGTGTCCTCTGTTCAGCTTCAACTTCAGAAATATCTCTGCAAGAGTACCCAAAAAATATCTTAAATACGCCACCTCCACCACCTTAACAATCAATTCATATAATCTTCTTCCTTTCTCGAGGAAATTCAATTCATCGAGATATTGATCTGGATAAAAAAATTGAAAAATGGGGGAAAATACACCTCCCAATTATGTGGCCAACAGGACGCGAGCACTTGGCACATACATGTTGCTCCTTAGCACAGCCTACACACATTTTCCCCCTCAGACAATCAGAACAAACCCTCTCGAGTTAAAAAGATCAAAACTTCCACACATTATGCACGTTATATTTCGTAGAATAATTGCCTTAACGCTTGATTAAATCATTTTTTCAAAAAAAAAAACTAACTAACCATTGCATAGATTGTGGTAAGCTTGTCGAACATTCCTCTTGGAACACTTCTGACTACAAATAATTCACTTAAATAAAATCAATACCCAGAAGATAATACTAAGCAGAAGAACCGCTACAGATAAAATAATTGCACGATAAAAGAAATTTTCAAATGCGAAACGTACCATTTCGAGGGTTCCATGAGAGGCTTATATTTTCCGTATTTTCTCTTCCATTCAATCTGTTCTTTACAGCGTGAGCAAACCCCTGTCACTTCTGAATACGGCCTGAAACTTCCCCCAACTTCCTGGAATCATCAATCCATAAAACAATTACATTAACAGCAACACAAATTCAATACAAATACATACATGTCTACGTTAAAAAGAGTGTGAATTTAGTATGAAAACAGATATATACGGTGGGATTAATTGTTCGGCCGGAGTTGGGCTTCCAGGCGACGCTGTTCTGGTGCTTCGGTGGACCTTTACGGATGCCTCCGCTCATCTCTAGGCGGCGCGTCGTCTCCCCAGACTAGAAATTTAGGCGTTTTATGTAGTAGCTAGTTTACTGGGCCGGATAAGTAAGGTCTAAGCCCATCTCAAATATTTGGATTAATTTTTAAACCTTCTAATTCATCTATCAACTCTTTATTCTCTTTCTCTCATATCTCATCGTCTTTCTCTCGTCTCGTCTCGTCTCTATCACTTTCTCTAATTTTTAAAATAAATCTCTATATACATTTTGTTTTTTCTTTTCATATGTTTAATTTTTGGCTGATTTTTCATTTAATAATTCTTTTATTTTAATATCTTAGAAAATTTTGAATTCAAAAACTGATTTTGTGATATTTAATTTATGATTTATACAAATAAATTTAATATTCAATAATAACAAAAGATGATCCACAAAATAATGTCTCTTAATTCTTAATAGTTGAATATACTCTCAACAAGCATGATAAAAAAATAAAATAAAATAAATTTTTTGAGTTATAATGTATAAAGAAATTTTACAATATTATGGATAAAATAATTTGTTTTCTTTGTTGTTTAAAAATTTATTATTTTTCTCTATTTTATGACTTCTACTTTTGAAATTCTACTATGAATAAAATTATAAAAAAAATTAATAAAATTATTGCAGTATATATAAAAAAAATTATAAATTTTTATTGGCTCATAAAATTAAAAATAATAGAAATTTTTTATTAAATTAAATTAAATTAAATTTTGTATTATCAAATTTTTATAAAAATTGTATATATGTATATAATGAATATGTTATATATGTCAATTAATTATTATTTCAAATATATTAATAAAATAAGATGTTATAATTAGATACAATTTTATAAAATTCTATAAAAAAAAATTTAAAAATTCTATAATAATATTGCAAAAAAATCTACATGAATCAAATAAATTTATTTGTAAATCTGTGAGATTCTATAAAAGTCAATAAAAATTTATCAAATCTAAAAAATATATCATTTAGAAAAAAGAATAGGTCTCTTGTGAGACGGTCTCACGGATTTTTATATATGAGACGGGTCAACCCTACTGATATTCATAATAAAAAGTAATACTCTTAGTATAAAAAATAATATTTTTACATGGATGACCCAAATAAGATATATGTCTCACGAAATTGATCTGTAAGATTGTCTCACAAGAGTTTTTATGTTAAAAAAATTAAAATTCATCAAAACAAACTTTAAATTAAATACACTCCATTAACTTTATTTCTCAAAATAAATACGCTAATAGTTAATTTAATGACAAAATTCTTATAAAATGGTTAAAAAATAATATTTTATTATTTTAATCTTCGATTAAGCCCATCATTTCGGATACAGACCCTCTAATGTGTAGAGGACAACAGCATTTTGTATTGTTGTGCTGTTATGTTTTTTTTTTCTTTTTTTTTTTTTCTTTTTTATATTTTTTTTAAGTTTTCTGCTTTTAGGCTTGCCATTAAAACACGATCCAAATTGTATTATTATTAAAATCAAAAAAACAAAAAATAATTCAATGTTAAATAATTGACTAACTATACTTAAAAAATTAAACTGAACGAAAAATTTAATTAAAGTATAAATTTATAACTATAAATATATATATTAAATTATAATTAAATTTATGTTATAAGAAATAACGTATATCTATCAAGTTAAATTAATGAATTTAAAATTAGATATTATTATATTAGTAATATATTTTTACTTGTTAACAAATTTTCACGAAAAAATTCTACTCCGATCTTAAAAAATGTTTACTTGTTAAAAAAAATTCCATACTTGTTAACTTAAAATTTTTACACACCCAAAAATTCTAAATATCAAATTCAATCAATAAATGTGTGATATTAGGAGTCGTTCTACTAATATTTTCAATGGCAAAAACTTGTGTGAGACGGTCTCACGGGTCATATTTGTGAGACGGATCTCTTATTTGGGTCACCCATGAAAAGGTATTACTTTTTATGCTAAGAGTATTACTTTTTATTGTGAATATGGGTAGGGTTGACCCGTCTCACATATTATGATCCGTGCGACGGTCTCACATGAGACTCACTCATTTTCAATAAGGGGCTGCATTTGGAAAAATACACTTTCATGAACCTTGTGAAATTATTTTGATAAGTATAAGGAAAATATTTTTACTCAGTGCATATAAAATTCTTAATCATCAATCACGACATCATTTATTTGTTAATACATAAAACCTACAAAAAGTATGAGGATAATATACTATTTTCTTAAATGAGATCTCACTTAAGCAAAATAATATTTAAGATAGTTGCACAATATACAAAAGCGGTTGAAGCAAAGCAACTAGATTGACAAATGAAAAAGTATTATGAATTTCTGATAAAACTGTTGAAAATTAATATTTAAAACATGTGTATTGAATATTTGTATGTTGAATATTTGAATGCTGAAAATAAGAGTTGTAAATATTGAAAATTAGTGTGTGATGATGTAGGTACTGATGAATTTATTTTTGGATTATTTGTAAAGAAATTATATAAATAGATCTCTTATTTGTAAAGAAAATCACAATTGAGTAGAGAGAATTTTTTTATAAAGTGTGTAGTTTGGTAAATTTTGAGAGTTTGAGATTTTTATTTTTTACCATAAATTTTTACTTTTTCATAAGACGTTATCAGCACGAAGCTCTAAAAGTACTCCATATTTTTCCAAGCTCCAAAACAGAAGAAAAAGGTAACAAAAGTAATCATATTTACTTTACTGTTTATTTATTTATTGTGTATATATTTAATATATAATATAATGTTATTCAGAAATAATAAAAATAAATTTTTCAAAAACTTGTTATAAATCCTGGAAGGATATTAAGAAGACATCCCACACTTCCGGTAAGGGATACGACAAGTATAAAAGACTATAAGGTTTTTAAACAAAATACCTTATGACACCTCATTATAAAATGTGATATAATATACATAATTATTTAAACATGACTAATATTATATACATTATATTATTACCATAAAATTATACAAATACATATATTTATTTTTTGTACACCAACGGTCATAAACGGTAACAAAATGGCTAGTTTTTGCCCTATAAATATGATCTCACAAATACATTCAATCACTCCAACTTTTTCTTCTTCTCTAAAAAATTATTCTTCATCAAATTTTTTGAAGAAAAAAGAAGATGACTTTCTCAATGTTATTTTTAATTATTTTGGTTATCATACTCATGAGTCTTGTATTTATCGGAGAATATCTTCCTCGTGTGTTTTCTTTATTTTTACGAATACTTGTACTTGTTGTTGATCCATTACTTTGTATTGCAATATTCATTAACTAATAAAATCCATCGTAATTTTTTTAGTACCACCATATCAAACTTAGTAAAGCTCGAATTCATTGCTCTTGATATTACGAGAAAAAATTAAATGTCATGGACTCTCGATGTAGAAATGTATTTTGAATCATTGGGTTTAAATGAGACCATAAAAGAAAATGGCATATCAACATCACAAAAAAAGGCAAAAGCCATGATATTTTTGCGTCCCCATCTCGACGAGAGATTGAAATGTGAATATTTAATTGAAAAAGATATCATGGCTTTGTGGAAGAGATTAAAAGAAAGATTTGAACATATAAGAGAAGTTATACTTTCGACCGCCTGGCATGAATGGAATACATTGAGATTCCAAGATTTTAAAAAATTCAGTGATTACAACTCGGCGATGTATTGAATAATCTCGCAATTGAAATTTTGTGGGCACGAGATTACTGAATTGGAAATGTTTGAAAAAACAGTTTCAACTTTCCACGCATCGAATATAACTCTACAACAACAATACAGAGTGCGTAGATTTTCAAAATATTCTGAACTTATCGCATGTCTCCTTGTGGCAGAAAAAAATAACGAGCTGTTAATGAGAAATCATCAGGCACGACCCACTGGTTCGACGACATTTCCTGAAGTAAATGTTGTAAGCAAAAAATGAATTTAAATCTGAAAACCAAAATCAAAGTTATAGACAAGATTTTGGTTGAGGACGAAATCGAAGTCGTGGTCGTGGACATGAACGTGGACGTGGACGTGGACGTGGAAGTGGTCGTGGTAGTGGACGAGGCTGTGGTTTTAAAAATAATCGAAATAGTTACTTCTATAACTCATCTCAGAAGAATGTCCCAAACCATCCACTGAAAAGGCATCATGAGAATATGAGTGTTAATGAGAATCACTCAAAAAGATTTGAAAGTTATTGTTTCAGATATGGTACTCCAGGACATTGGTCCCGTATTTGTCAAGACCCTGAGCACCTTTGTAAACTTTTATAAAGAATCAATAAAGGGGAAAGAAAATGAGACCAACTTCACTTAACAAAGTGAACTTTTGAGTGATTCAACTCATTTTGATGCTGGAGATTTTCCGATTGATTTCTCGGACAATGATCAACTTGTTGGTGGAATAAATATGTAAAATATTTTATTTTTTCATTTGATAACGTTTTATCGTGTGTTATATTTTTACATATGTATTGTATTTTATTTTATTTTTATAAATGTATTGTCAGTAATTTTATTTCATTGCATATTTTTTTTGAAGTTCAAATATGGAAAATGCTATGAACAAAGCTGAAGTTTGTATACCTGATAGTAGTACAACGCACACTATCCTCCGAGATAAAAGATATCTCTTGGAACTAAAACCAACAAAAACAATGGTGAATACAATATCAAGTCCTGTAGACTTGATTAAAGGTTGTGGTAAAGCACAATTTTTGTTACCTAATGGTACAAATTTTTTATCAATGATGCTTTGTATTCACCACAATCGAAAAGAAATTTGTTGAGTTTTAATGATATGTATTCCCATGTGTATGATACTCAAATAATGAATGAAGGGAATGAGAAATATATGTGTCTTACCACATATAAATCATGAAAGAAATATGTGATTGAAAAACTACCAATGCTCCCTACTGGATTGCATTATACACAGTCTCATTGAATCAAACATGGTAGTTGATAATTATTCAATATTAACCAATTGTCATGATCGATTAGGACATCCTGGTTCAACAATGATGTGAAGAATTATTGAAAATACAAATGGTCATCCGCTGAAAGACCAGAAGATCTTTCAAAATAATAAGTTTCAATGTAAATCATGTTCTCTGGGAAAACTTATTATAAGACAATCACCAGCCAAAATCCAAATTGAATCACCAATGTTTCTTGAACGTATTCAGGGTGATATTTGTGGACCAATTCATCCACCATATGGACCATTTAGACACTTTATGGTATTGATTGATGTCTCCAGCAGATGGTCACATGTATGTTTATTGTCAACTCGAAATGTTGCATTTGCAAGATTACTGGCTCAAATAATAAAATTGAGGAATCAATTTCTCGATTATACAATCAAGAAAATTAGACTTGATAATGCTGGTGAATTCACTTCCCAGACTTTCAATGATTATTATATGTCTATGAAAATCACTGTTGAGCATCATGTTGCTCATGTGCATACACAGAATGGATTGGCTGAATCATTGATTAAACGTCTGCAACTGATTGCTAGACCAATGATTATGAAAATAAAGCTACCTAATTCTATATGGGGACATGCAATTTTACACGTTTCATTAATTCGCATCAGACCAAGTGCATATCATAAATACTCCCCACTGTAGCTTACATTTGGTAAAGAACCAGACATTTCTCATCTAAGAATTTTTGGATGTATAGTGTATGTGCCTATTGCACCACCTCAACGAAAGAAAATGAGACCTCAAAGAAATATTGGAATTTATATCGGTTATGATAGTCCATCAATCATTCGATATCTTGAACCTCAGACATGCGACGTGTTCACAGCACGTTTTGTTGATTGTCATTTTAATGAGGAAATCTTCCCAAACATACCGAAAAGGAAATTACATGGTATGTATCATCATTGTTACATCTGGATCCAAGAACATAACAATGTGAAAAAGATGTACATCAAATTGTGCACTTGTAAAGAATAGCAAATCAAATACCAGATGAATTTACAGATTCAAAAGGGATAACTAAATCATATATACATGCTATAAATGCCCCTGCTCGAATTGAAATTCCAAATAAAAAAATTGAAAAAACTCATGATGTCGTAAAACGCCTGAAGCGTGGAAGGCCAGTCGGTTCCAAGGATAAAAATCCTAGAGAAAGAAAATTCACAGAGAAACACGATGATCACAAAATAGATAATAATGTTCCTGAAGAGACACATGATGATCACAAAATAGAGAATGATGTTCCTGAAGAAACACATGATGATGAAAATGTTCTGTCAGAACCACAAACTTACGAGAATCGTGAAATCTCTATCAATTATATTAATACTGGAAAAATATGGAACCGAAAAGATATAGAAGAGATTGATGATATATTTTCTTATAATGTGACAATTGACATCATAAATGATAATGAAGATCGTGAACCAAAATCTTTTGGTGAATATAAAAATCGGCAGGATTGGATAAAATGTAAAGAAGCCATCCAGGTTGAATTGGATTCGCTAAATAAACGTAATGTTTTTAGACCTATAGTCCTTCCACCTGAAAGTGTAAAACCTGTTGGATACAAATGGGTTTTTTTTCGAAAGCAAAATGAGAAAAATGAAATTGTAAGATATAAAGCTCGACTTGTTGCACAAGGTTTTTCTCAAAGGCCTAGAATTGATTACGAAGAAACGTATTCTCCCATGATGGATGCAACTACGTTTCAGTATTTGATTAGCTTAGCGGTATCTGAAAATTTAGAAATGCGTCTTATGGATGTTGTTACAACTTACTTATATGGATCACTTGATAGTAATATATATATGAAAATCCCTCAAAGATTTAAGATGCCTGAAGCACAAAGTTCAAAATCCAGATAATCTTATTCTGTGAAATTACAAAGATCATTATATGGGTTAAAGTAATCCGGTCGAATGTGGTATAATCGGCTAAGTGATCATTTGATGAAAAAGGAATATGTAAATAATTCAATATGTCCTTGTGTTTTCATTAAGAAAACAACAACCGGATACATAATTATTGATGTATATGTTGATGATTTAAACATCATTGGAACAAATAAGAAAATTCAAGAAGTTGTGTCATACTTGAAGGAAGAATTTGAAATGAATGATCTTGGAAAAACCAAGTATTGTCTGGCTTTAAAAAATTGAACAAAAAGAATGTGGAATATTTGTTCACCAGAAAAATTATACAGAAAAGATCCTTAAATGTTTTAATATGGATAAATCAAATCTTTTAAGTACTCCAATGGTTTTTAGATCATTAAACATAGAAAAGGATCCATTCCGTCTATGTGAAGATGATGAAGATATTCTTGGTCAAGAAGTACCATATCTAAGTGCTATCGGTGCCCTTATGTATCTTACAAATTGTACAAGATCTGATATATCTTTTGACGTAAATTTATTGGCAAGATTTAGCACATATCCATCAAAGAGACACTGGAACGGAATAAAACATATATTCCGTTATCTACGAGGAACGACAGACTTGAGACTTTTGTATTCAAAAGATGTTAATCCAAGTATAATTGGTTATGCCGATACTGGATACTTATCTGATCCACACAAGGCACGTTCTCAAATTGGATTTGTACTTACTCGTGGAGGCACGGCAATTTCTTGGCGTTCACGGAAACAAACACTCGTAACAAGTTCATCAAATCATGCCAAGATTATTGCACTACATGAAGCAAGCCGTGAATGTGTGTAGTTAAAATCAATGAGCCAACATATCCAAATCTCATGCGGATTATCATTCGACGAGAAGCCTGTGATACTATATGAAGATAATGCTGCATGTGTTGCTCAAATGAAAGAATGATACATAAAAAATGACAGAACTAAACATATTCCTCCTAAGTTCTTCGCATTAACCAAGGAGCTTGAGAAGAATAAATATATTGATGTTCGTCACATTCAATCAAGTGAAAACTAATCAGATCTCTTTACGAAGGCACTTCCTACGATAATATTCAGAAAGCACATATATAATATTGAGATGCGCAATCTACGAAATTTATGAAGAATTGTTCGTGTCAACATGAGGTGGAGTTTACGTAACTGCACTCTTTTTCCCTTACTATGGTTTTTATCCCAATGGATTTTTTTTTGTAAGATTTTTAACGAGGCAGTATAAAAAACACGTATTGAAGACAATCATTATTATCATCATCACAAGGGGGAGTGTTGAAAATTAATATTTAAAAAATGTGTATTGAATATTTGAATGTTGAAAATAAGAGTTGTAAATATTAAAAATTAGTGTTTGATGATGTAAGTAATGATGAATTTATTTTTGGATTATTTGTAAAGAAATTTTATAAATAGTCTCTCATTTGTGAAGAAAATCACAATTGAGTAGAGAGAAAATTCTATAAAATATGTAGTTTAGAAAATTTTGAGATTTTTATATTTTACCATAAATTTTTACTTTTTCATAACAAAAACGACTTTGCATAGTTTATTGACAAAAATTATTCATACATTTTGAGGACGAAGTTGATGGCCGTTTGTGGAGGGGAAACAAAACAATGTGAAATGGACAGAAACGAAGTGAAATGGAGAGAAATTTGGGCCCATATTTTTCCAAGCCCAATTGAAAAAAAAATACGATGCTTATTGGCCCATATTTTTCCAAGCCCAATTGAAACCAAAAAAAAATACTATTGCACAGTACACTGTGCTGTTGAACTGAATCCCACCATTTCCATGGATTTTTCCAAAATATAAGTATATCTTGAGTATCTTCGGCGTTCCGCTTCTCTCATATCCACGTGCAAATCTTGACTACCTTGCAAAGCCCTTAGAACAAGGGACATTTCTGGTCGGTATTGTGGTTGGAATTGAGTGCATAAAAGAGCAATTTGGATGCATGTTTTCGCCTGCTCGCTTGAAAACTCGATAAAGTTCCATGTCTCTAACAGGCCCAACTCTCTCCCTTCTCTCCACAGGTTCCATACCTGCAATATGGTACGTATTCCCTCATGTTTGTGAGTGAAAAGCACAGAGATTTATATATGTATTGGCTTATTTACTGTATTTGGTATCATCATACTATCAAGTTATTCACTACCTTTTTGGAATTAATTTGTTTCAATGTGTATGACTTACAAAAGTAATCAGGTCCGGGTGTTGATTAGAACGGCCATGTTTACGTCCACTTAGTATCTCCAGGACCATTACTCCAAAGCTGTAGATGTCTGATGCACGTACCTGGTTAGCCTGATAACCTTCCGGAGGGGCATAGTCACTGTACACATAAATCGCAGAAAACAACATTTAATTTGACCAAGAGAGTAAAGAATATTGTACTAGAAAGGATCTTGTAACTCACCTTGTGCTGATTACGGTATTGGTTTTAGTTTTACAGTAGTCAAATGCTATTTTAGGATTCATGTCAATGTCCAAAAAAATATTGCAGGGTTCAAGATTGCAGTAGATTGCTCTCAAGCCTGGACTTTGATGAAGATGGCAAACTCCTCCAGCAATCCCAATGATGAGTTTGAAGAACAGACTCCAAGGAAGCCGCTCACGTCTTTCTATTCGTGAGAGCAAGGTAATTAAAGTCATATATGTATCATGAAATGCAATTTTGAATTTCTGCACGTTATTCATCTATCTAGCAAGTATTATGTGAAAAGTTGGGAAAAAATAGCAAATGATTCTGAGTTACTTACCAAATAAAATATCATCAAGTCTTCTGTTTTCCATGAACTCGTACACAAGTATCGTCTCTTCTCCATGAATGAAGTTCCCTAATAGTTTCATGATGTTTGGATGCTCATATTTGGATAGATGGTAAATCTCAAGTTTCGACAGCTTACGCCCAAACCAAGAACATTTAGTCCGTTTAACCGCGACTACCTGAGTTGTATGTAACACAGCCTATGCAAAACAAGAACAAAGTACCTTAATACAAGGATGATGGGGTGAACTTTAACTCAATAAAGGTTAAATAGAGGGAAGTAATTGAGTTCAAAGTCTTGAAAAGTCACCTTGTAAAAAGTACCTCCTCGCCCTTTGCCCATAATGTTTGAATCAGAGAATCCAATGGTGGCAACTTGAATTGTTTCCCAATCAAACTCACTCAGTTTGAGCTGTGTTGCACAATCTTCTACAAGATCATCCTGCCTCTCATTAAAGAGTTCACTTCGTTCTATGAATTGCGCGGTCGAGAAGTTAGTTCGCAATAGCTTAATTTATTTATAAGGCATATGTGGGGCCCCAATTGTCAGGAATAAAGCCATGCCCCCAAACTCCAAAGGAAGAAGTAAGAAAACTCATAAATGCATATCCAAAGTAAAACCTTTGTATAATTCAGGGTCATCATTTTCCTTGATTGAAGTATGAAAAATTAAAAAGCAAATGGGTATATACTCGGCAGTTCTTAACACTCCATGGTATATATAAGAAAGCAAATGGGAGATCCAAAGAAGAATTTGCTGCTGCTGCTGTTTTATTGTTTCTTTTAGTGCCAATCTAGGCTCATATCGATGTTAGTTATGAAGTTGGTATAATTTCTTGGTTACAAACGTTGTTCACGAAATTGGTTGTGAACTTTTCTCTAGGTCTGTCAGCTACAAATCTGTTTAGGAGTCTTGCTCAAATACATCAGAAAACTTTGGATAAAAGAGTATAAATTTGATGATTGATTGATAAGATAAAATCATCATAATGATATATGTCGATCTTTAATGTGTTTAGACCCTTTTATTAGTTCTTAGGAAAATATGTATGAAAATGTTTCTCGATGTTGTTATTGCTGCATGATTACCTGATGTTGATTCTGTAAAGAAGAAAGACTTTGGCTTCTCCTGTAGGTCAAGTGCAAACTCAAGTTGTAATACAACTTTAGCCATTGATGGCCGTTTCTTTGGTTCATCATCTAAACAACTTTCAGCAACTCTCACAAATGTCTTCAAGCTATCTGGTAAGATTTCTCCCTTGATATTTAAACTAATAATCTTTTCAATATCTCCTTTACTAATGTTTTCTCGAGCCCATGTGGCTAGACTACGCTGATCTTCTTCAAGCCTAGGATCTAAAGCCGGTCTCCGACACAATACTTCTAACAAGACCACACCAAAGGCATATACGTCACTTTTCCTTGTCAGTTCACGAGTTCTAATATAATATGGGTCGAAGTACCCATATGTTCCCTTAACATTTGTGCTAACATGGCTTTGTGACTCGCAAATGTTTTCAGGTTTGGCCAAACCAAAATCTGAAACCTTAGCTACAAAATTTTTGTCCAACAGGATGTTTGAAGTTTTTACATCGCGATGTATGATTCCATGACCTGTGTGGAGATAGTCTAGTCCCCGGCCAGCTCCAATGCAGATTTTAAGGCATTGGTTCCAGGAGAGAGAAGAAGAATGATTGTCAGCCTTAGCTTGTTTGAAGAGGTGATCCCCAAGTGTTCCTTGGATCATATACTCATAAACAAGAATCATCTCCTGTTGTTCATTGCAGTAGCCAATTAGTGAGACAAGATTAACATGTCGCAGCTCAGAAAGTGTCTCAATTTCTGTCCAGAATTCACGTGCTCCTTGATTGGAGCTGTACTTTAATCTCTTTATGGCGACAGTATCTTGTCCGTTGTTAATAATCCCCTTGTAGACTTTACCAAATCCACCATTTCCAATAACAAATGTATGGTTGAAGTTTTGGGTGGCTGCTTCAATCTCAGCCAGTGAAAAACAGCGGCATAGCCTTCTTGCCCTGGCTGATGGCTTTTTTTCTTCTTTTGTAAAATCATCGTCCCAAAGTTGCTGCAATATATAAACAACAATGTTTACGATAGTGATTATAGTTACAATTGCAGTCGCAATTATATTTCGGTCCCCACAAACTTGAAGTAACTTTTGTATAGTAGGGAATGGTGACCGTCGTGCTGGTGGCTGTGGATTTGGGCCTGCAAGACTGTTGTCCAAGTTACTCAACTTTATTATTTCAAATCCTTTAAAGGGTCCATTCCTATCCATCAGTTCATCAGTTGACTCTATGGAAATCAATAAACTGTGTTTGCCATCCTGTTTTCTTCCTTGTATCGTGGCCATGTAGTCCCCATATTGCAGGAACTCACTGTCGTACATTTTTTCAATCAAATGAATATCATAGTCTACTCTGATTTCATTAATGGCGATTTTGAAAATCACTTGGGATTCTTTTGCGTTCTTGAGTCCTAACTCACAGTAATGAATCCTTACCAAGTATCTGAATCCCACGTCAACAGCTATCTTCCAAGTAATATTATTGAGCTTGTTTATTTTAAGCTCGGGAATGGCTGTCCTCATCATAAACATGTTAGAAAAATCATCACTCGGTTTCACAATCTGCCGGTGGATTATTTCAAGAGCGGTATGATTATGATTATAGACGTGGGACAGAGACTTAAGACCAACCATCTGATCTCCACCACGAAAATAAGAAAGATGCATAGGGATAGATATGATCTCAATACCATTGATGAAAGCATATGTACCATCTTGTGGTTGAATACTTTGAATACTTTGATCAGGATAGAAAACGATATCTAATCGTTGGTTTTCTTCTATGTTTATGCAGAATTCTTTTGCAAAAGATTTCACCTTCCCACCTAGAGCATCAGCAGTTAATGAAGCACTAAAGTTACTAAGCAGAGTGAAAGGACCAGCTTCAACGGTGAATAAATCCTTGAACCCTTTAAACCCTCTGTATAAAACTGGATTAAAGTGAAGGCGAACAAACTTGGGACCTGGATGGAGATGAAATGTGTATGAGAACTGAGATCTTGAAATCCTCGCTGCCTTGTACTGAGTTTTTTCATCTGATAGAATTGATCCACCTGCGACGCTTGAGCTTGTCGATGAGCCCTTTATCTGCACCGAAGCGGATATTTTTCCGTATTTATCTCCAATCCATTCCCTGCCATCAACCGCTGCAAAATTTTCGGTTGAGCCGCAATTTATAAGAATGCCACCCGTGAGTTGTTTGTGATCATGAAATGCAGCTGTGATTATCGTAAAGAAACCGATAACAAATGGAGCTGATAAAATTTCGAAGAAATCCATGTCAACCAAGGGGAAGGATACTTTGTCTTGTGGTGTTTGCTCAGTTCTTGTCTTACTTTCCAAGCGTTGACATTTTTTTTTTGTTTATCATATCTGCAGATTGATAAGCAAGACATGACTCATATTTTGTTGTCAAGTTTTTTTTAATGGCATTTTCTTCTCTGTTTTGGAATATAAATGCTGAACATGTTCTTTTTGTTTGAGGAAATCTTGAATAAATTTTCGTCCGCTAATCCGCCGAATTTGGGATTTAATATTGCAATAATTTTGGTTTTTTTAATTGTTTTTAATCTTATTTCTCCATTGCAGTAACATTTTTTTGTTATGAATAAAACCAAGGTATTTCAAATTCTCATAATTTTCAAATCCGTTGTCGAAATGAAATCCTTTAAACGGATCAAAGTTTTAAATAACGATGCTTCATTTAAAAACACTTTGGTTATGATTTAAAAAGTCAACCTTCATTCAGTTCATGAGACCCACCAACTGACTAAAAAATTATTTATTACTTTGTAAAAATGTATACATTTCCTAGATATATCAGAAATTTATTATTTTATGGCATGTTTTCATAAAATGTGTAGGTCGCCACCAAGCCTTTTTAAATGATTTTCACATATGATGTACAAATACTCGTAAAAATTGTCATATGTCACTTCGAATTGCAGCTCTGATTGTTGTACAAATATTTGTATAGTTTAAAATATCATTGTCATCATCATATATTTTTTTTCCTAAATTGATAAACGTTCGGTCCTGTAATAGATATTAGAGTCAAGTTCACAAATTCGATTGTTACTGATGGTAAAAAAATACGATTATTAGCGGGGTTGTTGGGGGTGGCTTGGGGATCAATGAACCTGATGATGACTGAGCTGCTATTTTAGGATTCATGTTAATGTCCAAGAAAATATTGCAGGGTTCAAGATTGCAGAAAATTATTCTCAAGTCTTTTTTTAGATGAAGACAGCAAACTCCTCGAGCGATCTCAACGATGACTTTGAAATGAACTGACCAGGGAAGCTGATCATATCTTTCTATTTAAGGTAATTAATGCCATACGATGAAATGAAATTTTATTGGCGGCAGTTTCTGTCACGCCCTGAGACCGGAGTTAGTCAACACCGATGTTATTCAACAATCACATAATTGCTAAACAACAAGCCTCGTAGTACTATATAAACCAAAACCAGTTTATATCATAAATACCATAAAAATAGAAACGTCTTTACAACATTAACTCTGAAAATGATAAAAATCTGTGGAAGCGTTTACAACTTGAATCATAGTTATGAAAGGCGAGCACCTGACTGCGCCTGTCGCGCCTGGGTTATGACCCAAGCACAAGACATTAAACAAGTGCGCGCCTGAGAGCGCCTCGGCCCAGGCGCGTCTCTGCAGAAAGGCGCGCGCTTGTGCGCTTTAGTATAATCTGAACCGATTCAATATATATAACTCAAGCCCAATAAAATTAAAAGCCCAATAACAAACAAAAGCCATGTTTAATGTTTAAAAAAGCCCTACAACATGCATGTGCCGGTCTGAAATTTTTCTGTGCGCTGCGGCCTCTCTACGTCTCAAAACTCTTTTTTTGTTCGTCTCTGTTCTAGTGTGCTTCATCTGGCTGTTACTCTGTGCTAGTTTGCTACTTCAGGTGTACTCTCTCTCTTTCTTTCCCCCTATCTCTTGCTCGTTATTAGTTGTTCTTGATTCCGCTTCCATCTCAATATTTTTTGCTTCAAGTAGATGACTTGTTTGAACTATTATTATTATTTGATAAATCATTTCTAATCAATCACAATTCACATCACCCCAGTTTCATTTTCATACTCCTCTGTCTTTTAGTAATGGAAGGTTTCTGATTAAACAGTGGTAATCATGTATTCATGATTTCATGTTATGCACCAAACCTTCAAAAACGTGCATCACATATTATCTCCATTACTTTTGTTAAAACGTGGGCTATTTTTCGCTATTATGTTTATAATTTTAAAATTTGTGTCAAATGCGCTTTACTTCGATAAAGCGTGCGCTTCGCCTCGCGCCTCAGGCCCCAAGACACCCTTGCGCTTTAGTGCGCCTTGCGCCTCAAATAACTATGACTTGAATTAAAACTCACAAGAACACATTCTTAATTAAAATTCTTCATGCGTCCACTATCAGTCCAAAAACTGGTGTCTGATTCTTCTTTCACTATTTTTTCTTCTGATTTATATGGGAGGATAGAGAAAGGGGTGAGTATTTTGGGAAATACTCACCAAGTGGGGGCCGTTCGAACACAACATAACAAAATGCATAAAAATTTCGAAACTCACACCTTTCATAACATGACTCATAACACGTGCACATCATTAACCAGACACTGAGATTCATCTACTTTCAATGGTTTACTGATATCAGTCCTTAATTTTTACTCCTCTAAGGGGACGAGGACGTATAGCGGTTATCTCCCCCACCGCGTAAGGGTACGTATGGTTGGGATTCTCACCCATATCAAGTTGAATTCTCACATTGTCAAAACATTTACTCATGCCAAAAATCGTTAACCAGAATGTGGTAGAAGAAGAATTTGCACTCGACCAAATTTTAAAACACACAAAATGCATAATCGAAATTTACACCTTTAAAACAAGCCCACTTACCTTATCCTTGGAGAAAACGTGAAAATTCGAGAAATGAGAAGTTTATTGTCATATTTTATACGGTGATGATCAGTCGACCAAAAAAGCTTAATCGCTTAATTCGGTGCTCCGATCTTCAGTTTCACGAATTCACTTGACAAAATGTAAATAATTTTTTTTAGTAATTCTCATTCATCGGATGAGTAAATTCTATAGTCGCATGCAGTATTTTCTAAAATAATTAACAGGTATGTGATGTGAACAACGACCATCAGTGTTGGGAGCGGCCCGAAGATATGGACACGACGCGAACACTGTATAAAATCAGCGCTTCTTCTCCGGGAACTGAGGTAGCTGCCGATGCTGCCGCCGCCCTTGCTGCTGCATCCATTGTTTTCAAGGAGGTTTCTCCAAATTATTCCGCCCGACTCCTACTCCACTCAAAATTGGTGACTATATATATTTATTATACATTTTTTCACATAGTCTGAAAAATTAGTATATATGAGTAGAACTGTTTAAAATTATTAAACTACTGTTGGTTTCAGTTGTTTCGGTTTGCAGACAAGTATAGAGGATCTTATCAGAAGTCTTGCCCCTTTTACTGTTCATACTCTGGTTACCAGGTAATAAATACCAAACGGCACCATTTTATTCCTAAGAATACACCATGCCCGTACTATGATGGTAGCTAGTGCTTATAAGACTGTATCATATTCTTCTATAATTCTATCAATGTTTCAAGCCAACTCGAGTTCAAATAGACCGAAGCTTGTCCGGATTGAGCTGAAATTTATTTTACAGAAACTCGTCACTACAAAAATATTTTACTCGAGTCTAACCTGTAAATTTACAAGCTTAATTCCCGCAATAGTTACCCATATTCAACATCTGATCTCGAGAGAAGAATTGAGTATGAAGTCGACAAGTACAATAAGATAAGAATCTGAAGCCACAGTTGGATCCATATATAGATTTTGAGCCAATCAATCATGCACCCACGTTATATTATTGTAAAACGAGGGAGATAATACTAAGCAGAAGAACCGCTACAGATAAAATAATTGCACAATAAAACATAATTTCGAATGCGAAACGTACCATTTCGAGGGTTCCATGAGAGGCTTATATTTTCCGTATTTTCTCTTCCATTCAATCTGTTCTTTACAGCGTGAGCAAACCCCTGTCACTTCTGAATACGGCCTGAAACTTCCCCCGACTTCCTGGAATCATCAATCCATAAAACAATTACATTAACAGCAATACAAATTCAATACAAATACATACATTTCTACGTTAAAAAGAGTGTGCATTTAGTATGAAAACAGATATATACGGTGGGATTAATCGTTCGGCCGAAGTTGGGCTTCCAGGCGACGCTGTTCTGGTGCTTCGGTGGACCTTTACGGATGCCTCCGCTCATCTCTAGGCGGCGCGTCGTTTCCCTGGACTAGAAATTTAGGCGTCTTATGTGGTAGCTACTTTACTGGGCCGGATAACTAAGGTCTAAGCCCATCTCAAATAACTCCTTTTATTAAACTTTATAGCACACTGGACCGGTTCTTGTGACCTTCCGGTCCACGAAATTATTAGTCGATTTAGTTAATTTAATTTTATTTAAATTCGAAAATTATCATTTCGTTTTATCTTGATTATCTTTTGCCCGTCGAATTTTAGTTATTTTTACCATTTATGTTTGACTATCTCGGTTTTAATTACTCATTTTAAAAGAAATCCGCATATTCTATGGATTAAACTCTCCAAATTTCAATAAAATTTCAACAACTTCATAGAATTAATTAACATACAAACATTAAAATCTCAGATATAACTATAAATTGTCAAAAATTGTAATCTCAAATATTTGGATATATTTTTAAAATTTCTAACTCATATATAAACTTTTTATTTTTCTCTCTCACATCTCATAATCTGTATTCTCTTTTCATCTTCTACATCCTTGTCACTCTCACTAATTTTCACAATGGATCTCTATATACATTTTTTTTCAAATGTTTCATTTTGACTGATTTTTCATTTAATAATTTTTTATTTTAATATTTTAGAAAATTTTGAATTTCATAATTGATTTTGGATTTTTATTTTATTATTTATACCAATAAATATAATATTCAATTATAATAAAAGATGATCCAAAAAATAAAGTCGTGTAATTCTTAATAGTTGAATAGACTCTCAATAAACATGATACAAAATAAAATAATATTAAGATTTAAGTTATAATTTTTTTTAAAAAAAACTATGATATTATTAATAAAATAATTTGTTTGCTTTGTTGTTTAAAAACTATATTTTATTTCTTTATTTTGTGACTTCTACTCTTGAAATTCCACGATGTTTAAAATTATTACAATATATGAAAATTATAAAATTTTATTGGCTTTTTGGCTATCATATTTTTATAAAAAAAATATATATTTCCATAATGATAAATAATATTATTTTTACATAAATAATATATATATATATATAATTGAATATATTATCTATATAAATTAATGATTATTTTAAATAAATTAAAAGTAATAATATGTTATAATTAGACACAAAATTTATAACATTTTATAAAAATATTGCAAAAAATTCTACATTGATCTACGTAAATTTGTTTGTCAATATATAAAATTTTATAAAAATCAATAAAAATTTATCAAATCCATAAAATCTATTATTTAAAAAATCATTAAAAGTTATGAAAACAAAATTTAAATCGAATACGTAGATTAGGTCCATCATTTCAATGTATTTTTCAAAAATATAAATATCTTGGGTATCTTCGGCGTTCCGCTTCTCTCATATCCACGTGCAAATCTTGACGACCTTGCAGAGCCCTTAGAACACGGGACATTTCTGGTCGGTATTGTGGTTGGAATTGAGTGCATAAAAGAGCAATTTCGATGCATGTTTTCGCCTGCTCGCTTGAAAACTCGATAAAGTTCCATGTCTCTAACAGGCCCAACTCTCTCCCTTCTCTCCACAGGTTCCATACCTGCAATATGGTACGTATTCCCTCATGTTTGTGAGTGAAAAGCACAGAGCTTTATATATTTATTGGCTTATTTACTGTATTTGGTATCATCATACTATCAATTTATTCACTGCCTTTTTGGAATTAATTCGTTTCAATGTGTATGACTTACAAAAGTAATCAGGTCCGAGTGTTGATTAGAACGGCTATGTTTACGTCCACTTAGTATCTCCAGGACCATGACTCCAAAGCTGTAGATGTCTGACGCATATACCTGGTTAGCCTGATAACCTTCCGGAGGGACATAGTTGCTGTACACATAAATTACAGAAAACAACATTTTATTTGACCAAGAGAGTAAAGAATATTGTACTAGAAAGGATCTTGTAACTCACCTTGTGCTGATTACGGTATTGGTTTTAGTTTTACAACAGTCAAATGCTATTTTAGGATTCATGTCAATGTCCAAAAAAATATTGCAGGGTTCAAGATTGCAGTAGATTGCTCTCAAGTCTGGACTTCGATGAAGACGGCAAACTCCTCCAGCAATCCCAATGATGAGTTTGAAGTACAGAGTCCAAGGAAGCCGCTCACTTCTTTCTATTCGTGAGAGCAAGGTAATTAAAGCCATATCAGTATCATGAAATGTAATTTTGAATTTCTGCACGTTATTCATCTATCTAACAAGTACTATGTGAAAAGTTGGGAAAAAATAGCAAATGATTCTGAGTTACTAACCAAGTAAAATATCATCAAGTCTTGTGTTCTCAGTGAACTCGTACACAAGTATCATCTCTTCTCCATGAATGAAGTTCCCTAATAGTTTCATGATGTTTGGATGATCATATTTGGATAGATGGTAAATCTCAAGTTCCGACTTCTTACGCCCAGACCAAGAACATTCAGTCCGTTTAACTGCAACTACCTGAGTTGTATGTAACACAGCCTATGCAAAACAAGAACAAAGTACCTTAATACAAGGATGATGAGGGTTTTACTCAATAAAGGTTAAATAGAGGGAAGTAATTGAGTTCAAAGTCTTGAAAAGTCACCTTGTAAAAAGTACCTCCTCGCCCTTTGCCCATAATGTTTGAATCAGAGAATCCAATGGTGGCAACTTGAATTGTTTCCCAATCAAACTCACTCCGTTTGAGCTCTGTTGCACAATCTTCTACGAGACCATCCCGCCTCTCATTAAAGAGTTCACTTCGTTCTATGGATTTCGCGGTCGAGAAGTTAGTTTGCAATAGCTTAATTTAATCATATGGTATATGTGGGGCCCAATTGTCAGGAATAAAGCCATGCCCCCAAACTCCAAAAGAAGAAGTAAGAAAACTCATAAATGTATATCCAAAGTAAAACCTTTGTATAAACAGGGCCATCATTTTCCTTGGTTGAAGTATGAAAAATAGAAAGCAAATGGGTATATACTCGGCAGTTCTTAACACTCCATGGTATATATAAGAAAGCAAATGGGAGATCCAAAGAAGAATCTGCTGCTGCTGTTTTATTGTTTCTTTTAGTGCCAATCTAGGCTCATATCAATGTTAGTTATGAAGTTGGTATAATTTCTTGGTTACAAACGTTGTTCACGAAATTGGTTGTAAACTTTTCTCTAGGTCTGTCAGCTACAAATCTGTTTAGGAATCTGCCCAAATACATCAGAAAACCGCACATGGTTTGGATAAAAGATCATAAATTTGATGATTGATTGATAAGATAAAATCATCATAATGATATATGTCGATCTTTAATGTGTTTAGACCCACCCTTTTATTAGTTCTTAGGAAAATATGTACGAAAATGTTTCTCGAAGTTATTACAGCTGCATGATTACCTGATGTTGATTCTGTAAAGAACAAAGACTTTGGCTTCTCCTGTACGTCAAGTGCGAACTCAAGTTGTAATACAACTTTAGCCATTGATGGCCTTTTCTTTGGTTCATCATCTAAACAACTTTCAGCAACTCTCACAAATGCCTTCAAGCTATCTGGTAAGATTTCTCCCTTGATATTTGAACTAATAATCTTTTCGATATCTCCTTTACTAATGTTTTCTCGAGCCCATGTGGATAGACTACGCTGATCTTCTTCAAGCCTAGGATCTAAAGCCGGTCTCCGACACAATACTTCTAACAAGACCACACCAAAGGCATATACGTCACTTTTACTTGTCAGTTCACGAGTTCTAATATAATATGGGTCGAAGTACCCATGTGTTCCCTTAACATTTGTGCTAACATGGCTTTGTGACTCGCAAATGTTTTCAGGTTTGGCCAAACCAAAATCTGAAACCTTGGCTACAAAATTTTTGTCCAACAGGATGTTTGAAGTTTTTACATCACGATGTATGATTCCATGACCTGTGTGGAGATAGTCTAGTCCCCGGCCAGCTCCAATGCAGATTTTAAGGTATTGGTTCCAGGAGAGAGAAGAAGAATGATTGTCAGTCTTAGCTTGTTTGAAGAGGTGATCCCCAAGTGTTCCTTGGATCATATACTCATAAACAAGAATCATCTCCTGTTGTTCATTGCAGTAGCCAATTAGTGAGACAAGATTAACGTGTCGCAGCTCAGAAAGTGTCTCAATTTCTGTCCAAAATTCACGTGCTCCTTGATTGGAGCTGTACTTTAATCTCTTTATGGCGACAGTATCTTGTCCGTTGTTAATAATCCCCTTGTAGACTTTACCAAATCCACCATTTCCAATAACAAATGTATGGTTGAAGTTTTGGGTGGCTGCTTCAATCTCAGCCAGTGAAAAACAGCGGCATAGCCTTCTTGCCCTGGCTGATGGCTTTTTGTCCTCTTTTGTAAAGTCATCGTCCCAAAGTTGCTGCAATATATAAACAACAATGTTTACTATAGTGATTATAGCTACACTTGCAGTCGCAATTATATTTCGGTCCCCACAAACTTGAAGTAACTTTTGTGTAGTAGGGAATGGTGATCGTCGTGCTGGTGGCTGTGGATTTGGGCCTGCAAGACTGTTGTCCAAGTTACTCAACTTTAATATTTCAAATCCTTTTAAGGGTCCATTCCTAAACATCAGTTCATCAGTTGACTCCATGGAAATCAATAAACTGTGTTTGCCATCCTGTTTTCTTCCTTGTATCGTGGCCATGTAGTCCCCATATTGCAGGAACTCATTGTCGTACATTTTTTCAATCAATTGAATATCATAGTCTACTCTGATTTCATTAATGGCGATTTTGAAAATCACTTGGGCTTCTTTTGCTTTCTTGAGTCCTAACTCACAGTAATGAATCCTTACCAAGTATCTGAATCCCACGTCTACAGCTATCTTCCAAGTAATATTATTGAGCTTGTCTATTTTACGCTCGGGAATGGCTGTCCTCATCATAAACATGTTAGAAAAATCATCACTCGGTTTCACAATCTGCCGGTGGATTATTTCAAGAGCGGTATGATTATGATTATAGACGTGGGACAGAGACTTAAGACCAACCATCTGAACTCCACCACGAAAGTAAGAAAGATGCATGGGGATAGATATGATCTCAATGCCATTGATGAAAGCATATGTACCATCTTGTGGTTGAATACTTTGATCAGGATAGAAAATGATATCTAACCGTTGGTTTTCTTCTATGTTTATGCAGAATTCTTTTGCAAAAGATTTCCCCTTCCCACCTAGAGCATCAGCAGTTAGTGAAGCACTAAAGTTGCTAAGCAGAATGAAAGGACCAGCTTCAACGGTGAATAAATCCTTGAACCCTTTAAACCCTCTGTATAAAACTGGATTAAAGTGAAGGCGAACAAACTTGGGACCTGGATGGAGATGAAATGTGTATGAGAACTGAGATCTTGAAATCCTCGCTGCCTTGTACTGAGCTTGATCAGCTGATAGTATTGATCCACCGGCGACACTTGAGCTTGTCGAAGAGCCCTTTATCTGCACTGATGCAGATATTTTTCCGTACTTATCTCCAATCCATTCCCTGCCATCAACCGCTGCAAAATTTTCAGTCGAGCCGCAATTTATAAGAATGCCACCCGTGAGTTGTTCGTGATCATGAAATGCAGCTGTGATTATCGTAAAGAAACCGATAACAAATGGAACTGATAAAATTTCGAAGAAATCCATGTGAACCAAGGGGAAGGATACTTTGTCTTTTGGTGTTTGCTCAATTCTTGTCTTACTTTCCAAGCGTTGACATTTTTTTTTGTTTATCATATCTGCAGATTGATAAGCAAGAGATGACTTATTTTGTTGTCAAGTCTTTTTTAAATGGCATTCTATTCTCTGTTTTGGAATATAAATGCTGAACATGTTCTTCATTTAAAAATACTCTGGTTATGGTTTAAAAAGTCAACCTTCATTCACTTCATGAGAGCAGCCAACTGACTAAAAATTTATTTATTACTTTGTAAAAATGTATACATTTCATGGATCAGAAATTTATTATTTTATGGCATGTTTTCATAAAATGTGTAGGTCGCCACCAACCCTTGAATGATTCTCACATATGATGTACAAAATACTCGTAAAACTTGTCATATGTCACTTCGAATTGCAGCTAATTGTGGTACAAATATTTGTATTGTTAGAGTAGATGACATGCAAGCCAACTGTTGGCTACGGATTTTATTGACTCAGTTGAAATTAACAATCTTTATTTTAATATAATTCATTATTTCATGGTTTGTTATTTCTTTATCTGTATACTCATGTTATCAAACATAGATAAAGACCTTGATTATATTTTAATACAAATGAATCGTAATTCGATGTTGAAACTCGTTTGTAAACACTGTATGATCTAAATTTGTTCCTAGTCGATTCAGCCATCTAAAACATGGATAAAGGTCACTTGAGCTCGAGACTAGCATCTGTGATGTTGTGTACTGCGTTTCTTGGTAAGGGGCCTAAGGGCATAGAGATGTCCAAACATGCAGATGGGTAGTCATATGATGATTACACCGAACAACCCTCCCTCGGACTTTTCAAGTGGTTATCATTAATCTAGAGGCTAAGTCCGTGGTTATGATTGTACACCATTAGTCCTTACGACCCGGGACAACACTGAGGCTTTATATACTAGGGTTGTGCTTTGACTCGTTTACCGACTCCAGGAGAGTCATCAGATGGTGAGGTTGGGTATAGCTGCGACACATATAGGAGCCAGTGCGTTGAAGTCGGGGATTCACCGCTCACCTGCGGGTGTGGATATCCTATGTGATCTGATGAAATAATAGTGCATGGAATCTCTGGCCAGAGTAGGAGATGTACGTTGGAGAAGGAGTTCTCCAAATAGTACATGCGATTCCATTATTATAGTTATCACATAGTGATCGAATTAATATGCAACCCTCGATGAACCAATTGTTGCAGATTCGATCGGGATATATGAGATGAAGGGACCGTACTGTACGTTAATCATAATCGACTGGTTCTTGCAGGCACTATCAGTGATACCTAGGGGATCATAGGGTGATGCTACTAGACGCTCTTACCATGATCCAATGGGTGCAATCAGAAATGAGTTCTGACATTCTTGATCAAGGTGTTGATGAAAAGAATGGGGCTAACTCGGGTAAGCCCGAATAAAGGATTATGTCCTGAATCACAAAGAGTTGTGAACCCACGGCTAGCTGTATCCCTGAACCATTGAGGGTCACACAAGCACTGGATCGTTTGTTCCCGTTGAGAGAATAAATTCAAGAAGCTGAATTTATATCATATAATAAATTCAAGGAGTTGAATTTATGATAATTAAATTTTGAGAGAATAAATTCAAAGAGTTGAATTTATAAAATTTGAGAATTTAATTTATTAAACTCAAATGTTGGGTTTATTAAATATTAAATTATGGATGTGATAAAATTCAAATAGTTGAATTTATAAGTTAAATAATAACTTCAAATGTTTAATTTATAATGAATTTAATTAATTAAGCTCAAAAGTTGAGTTGATTAAACATTAAATTAAAATTGGTGTGAAGTATATTTGATAGGCGTGTAGAAATACAAGTCCAACATACTTAATAAATAAAGTTTAATGGACTTGGATTAAATTAATTAAACTAGTTGGACTAGTCCAATTAATTAATCAAGACCGTTACAAAAAGAAAAAAAACTAACCATTGCATAGATTGTGGTAAGCTTGTCGAAAACATTCCTCTTGGAACACTTCTGACTAAAAATAATTCACTTAAATAAAATCAATAACCAGAAGATAATACTGAGCAGAAGAACCGCTACAGATAAAATAATTGCACAATAAAACGAAATTTCAAATGCGAAACGTACCATTTCGAGGGTTCCATGAGAGGCTTATATTTTCCGTATTTTCTCTTCCATTCAATCTGTTCTTTACAGCGTGAGCAAACCCCTGTCACTTCTGAATACGGCCTGAAACTTCCCCCGACTTCCTGGAGTCATCAATCCATAAAACAATTACATTAACAGCAACACAAACTCAATACAAATACATACGTGTCTACGTTAAAAAGAGCGTGAATTTAGTATGAAAACAGATATATACGGTGGGATTAATCGTTCGGCCGGCGTTGGGCTTCCAGGCGACGCTGTTCTGGTGCTTCGGTGGACCTTTACGGATGCCTCCGCTCATCTCTAGGCGGCGCGTGTATTTTTATAGCAACTGGACCGGTTCTTGTGACCAACCAAATTATTAGTCAGTTAAGTTGATTTAATTTAATTTCGAATTTTAGTTATTTTTGTCATTTATGTTTGATTATCTCGATTTTAATTTATTCATTGTTTTAAACTTTAAATACGAAAACCAGCTCCAATATGGCAAGGCTAATTTCATGTGTTTCAAGAAATGTAGGAGATTTAATAATTTTTTTAGATTTTAAAAGTCTAAATATATTTAATCAAGATTTTTTTTGTATGTTTTATAGAGTATAATGATATTTAAAATAAACTTTTATTAGGTTTTAAAAAGTCAAGTGCTATTCAACATTGACTTTTAAAATTTTTATAAAAGTTTAGATGTATTCAAAATTTCAATAGAATTTTAACAACTTTATAGAATTCAATAACATACAAATATTAAAATTTAAAATATAATTATAAATTGTCAAAAATTGTCTTTGATTGATCCCAAATATTTGAATGGATTTTTAAAACTTATAATTCATACATAAACTCTTTATTTATTTTTCTCTCACATCTCATCATCTCTCTTCTCTTCTCGCCTAATTTCATATATCTCTACCACTTTCTCTAATTTTTGAAATGTATTTCTATATAAATTTTGTTTTTTTTTTCTTTTCAGATGTTTATTTTTTGACTGATTTTTCATTTAATAATTTTTTATTTTAATATCTTATAAAATTTTGAATTTTAAAACTGATTTTGTGATATTTAATTTATGATTTATACTATAAATTTAATATTTGATAATAATAAAAGATGATCCACATAACAATATCTCTTAATTCTTAATAGTTGAATATACTCTCAACAAACATGATAAAAATTAAAATTAAATTAAGATTTTAAGTTATACATAAAGAAATTTTATAATATTATGGATAAAATAATTTGTTTTCTTTGTTGTTTAAAAATATATTATCTTTCTTTATTTTATGACTTTTATTTTTGAAATTCTACATGTTTAAAATTATAAAAAAAATTAATAAAATTATTGCAATATATATAAGGAAATTATAAATTTTCATTGGCTCATAAAATTAAAACAAAGTCATTTTTTATTAAATAAAATTAAATTTTTTACTATCATTTTTATAAAAACTATATATATATAATGAATATGTTATCTATGTCGATTAATTAGTATTTCAAATAAATTAACAAAATGATATGTTATATTTAGATACAAAATTTATAAAATTCTATAAAAAAAAATTATTAATATTGCAAAAAAATCTATATGAATCCACAAAATTTTTTTGTAAATAAATATGTGAGATTCTATATAAGTCAATAAAAACTTATCAAATCCACAAAAATCTATCATTTGAAAAAAAAAAAAATTCATCAAAACAAAATTTAAATTAAATACACTCCACTAACTTTATTTCTCAAAATAAATACGCTAATAGTTAATTTAATCGCAAAAATTCTTATAAAATGGTTAAAAAATAATATTTTTTATTTTATTCATCGATTAGGCCCATCATGGGGTATTTTATTTTTTAACCTCGGTCAACTTATTTTTTAAGAAAATGACCTCCTCAAGTGTATTTGAAAGATGTCATTTTCTTAAAAAAAAAAAAAAAGTAGACTTAAGTTATTTAATCAATTTTCTCTCATTTTCCATATATTTTCCAAAATATATGTATATATGGGTATCTTCGGCGTTCCGCTTCTCTCATATCCACGTGCAAATCTCGACTTCCTTGCAGAGCCCTTAGAACAAGGTACATTTCTGGTCGGTATTGTGGTTGGCATTCAGTGCATAAAAGAGCAATTTGAATGCATGTTTTCGCCTCCTCGCTTGAAAAATCGATCAAGTTCCATGTCTCTAACAGGTCCAACTCTCTCCCTTTTTTCCACAGGTACCACGCCTGCAATATGGTACGTTTTCCTCTCTTCATATGTTTGTGAGTGAAAGCACAGAGATTTAAAACAATATATGTGCTGGCTTATAATTTACTGTATTGGACGTATATGCATGTATTTGGTATCGTCATACTATCAATTTATTCACTACCTTTCTGGAATTAATTCCGTTTCAATGTGTATGACTTACATAAGTAATCAGGTCCCGGTGTTGTTTAGAACATTTAAGTCCAATTAGTATCTCCAGGACCATTACTCCAAAGCTGTAGATGTCTGATGCATATACCTGGTTAGCCTGGTAACCTTCCGGAGGGACATAGTCACTGTACACATAAATTGCAGAAAACAACATTTTATTTGACTAAGTGTTACTACTTAAATAATAATTCATCCAAGTGTAGATTGTCTGCAAGTAATATATTTCGTAAGTACGAGATCGATCCACAGAGAGGTTATTTTGAGTTTAAATTTATTAATTTATAGATTACCAAATGCAAGACTGAAGTTTACAAATTATAAATATTGTCAAGGCTTGAGGATTTATTCTTGGTTTATGTAATATTGTTTAACTAAAAGTGAAACAAAAGAAACTATCATAAATAATGGTTCCAAGAAAATTAAACACACACATAATCTAATATAGTTCCCACTATAGAAAATACCGAATTAACCGATATTTTATATATGGTACCTATGATTATAATTATAACTATATAAATAAATAATTGCATAAATTAAATGTTAAATTAAATCATTATATTTCATTTAGAACAACCGGCAGAGCCACGCTATTGCCTAAATGAAATATATTGATTTAATAAGTTAGTTGCGGTAAAGTAAAAGTTAGTTGCAATAAAGTAAATGTTAGTTGCGGAAAAGTAAAAGTTAGTTGCAAGAAAGTAAATGTTAGATGCGAAAAATAAAAGTTAGTTGCGAAAAAGTAAATGTTAGATTGTTAGATGTTAGTATTAAGTCATAATATTTCATTTAGAACAACCGGCAGAGCCACGCTATCGTCTAAATGAAATATTATGATATTATTATATAAATATACATATATATATATATATATCTATATATATATAATAATAAGTGATGAAATATTTATTGTATCAAAATTAAACAACGAATCAAGATAACCACTTTAATGGTATCAAGCATTTGATGTAAATTGATAACAACAAATAATTCATTTTTATACCTACAATAAAAATAAGTTAGCTAAATGAAAAGAGATAAAGAAATAATATACAAAATATAAACAATCTTACTTCACCAAGAATGCATCCTCTTCACCTTGACATAATAGATTTAGCTTGCCATGAACTTACTTTTGATCAACACTAAAATATCACTCATAGTTGAGAAAATGAAAGAAAATATATTTAAACTTAGAACTTTGATACACACTCACACTATATTTTACAATGAGATAGAATGATTCTCAAGCTAGCACAAGGCCTCTATTTATAGGCCAAATGAGAGAAAGAGTCAAAAATTCTATTAATGCCATGTAGTTGTAATAGTATTCTTTGTCTCCTCAACTCCAATTCCATGTCCCTTCTTTCAATGCCTTGTTCCACGACTTTTCTCACCACTTTGACTCTGATTAAGGCCACAAACATGTGGGGAATTTTGTGTAGATGAGTTTGGCCACTTGATTCACCTCATTTGGATAAATATTGAAATAGTTATGAATTTTTTACTAAATGATGGTCATAGTAAAAGTAAATGTGTCCTCCTTTTGATCTTTGCACAATTTGATCATCTTAATGAGCTTTTTAGGCAATCATGTCTTCTGCAAAGTTGTAAATAACTTCTCAAGGATTCCAACCATGTTTGAGTCACCTCCATTTGAATTTTCTAGCTTGAGTTATCATTATTTTACCAACACGTAAAAAACCTGAAAATAAAACAAATTTAGTAATACATTTAAATATAAACAAACAATACTAAAATAACATAATTTATAATTTTAATGAAACTTAAAATTTTAAAATACAGGTTTTAACATATAATAAATTATTAATTTTAAGTTTCATCACACCCCCACACTATCTTATTACTAGTCCCTTAGTAATAAAATTTATCGGAAAGTCACAACCTAGATTCTTTATTCCTTTTATATATTCAAATACAAACATATTCATTAAAAACAAAATCATATACCGATTTATATATATATATTCGTTTAATATAATAATATATAATTAGATGTGTTTTTATTCTTATTTTCACATAATATATAAAGTAACAATATATATATATAATTTTTAAATTTCTAAAAAAATTTATAATAATATAGTCAAAAAGATAATTCACACCACCCACCATAACATGTATAATATCAAGAATATTATTGTAAAAGCCTCAACTCCATATAATCTTTCAGGTCAAAATGTTTACGGAATAGCTAGTTTTCACTCATGGAGTTGGAATGAATATTAACTCTCATCGAAAAAGGCCAAGTATTAAAGCAGACAATTAATCTAACTAATATTGAAAACAAAATAGGAAAATTTACAAAGAATAAAATCCCCTTTTTTTTCTTTTTTCTTTTTTCTTTTTTTCTTTTTTTGTTATTGTTTTTTTTTTCTTTTTTTTTTTAAATAACGTGACTGCAAAATTTTACAATAACATAAAATTTTCTATCCAAACATTCTACCATAAATATATATATGTATATATATAAACATTTATATAACGGATACATCCGATTTTCTTTGGAACTTATCTAGCACAAACAAATCTTTTTTTTTTTTTTTTTTTTTTTTTTGAGAACATTGATTGATGTTTTTAGAACACATTGATAGTACATCAATCAAATCTAAAAAAATTTACACTGAATAAAGTATTTTGCAGTCCGTTATTTATTTACTTCTTTTTTTTTTTCAATAAATATTTTTTTTTAGGGGATTTATATTCTTGTAATAAACCATTTTTTAATAATCAATAAAAGTTTATTAATTGTTTTCTCATTTCTCACCACTCACTCACAAAAGATATGTGAGTATATATTATACTTTTACAAAAGAATTCTTTCAATTATACATGTTAACAACCATACAAACTATATCTTTTAACTATATTCTCATAAAAATTTTAGAAATTATTTTATTTGAAAACACACACAATTATATACATATATGTAAATAAATAAACACATCTATTATATATTTTATATTAATTGATCAAAATATATATGTATATAAATTGGTACATATGAAAACTAATTTTTCTTGTAGTCTGTAATTTGAATATAATGAATATTAAAATCTAGTGTATTGCGATTTTCCGATAATTATTAACTAATGTGTCTCAGGTGCATTTTACTGACACCTTACTCGACATTGAACTAAAAAGTATTATTATTATTACTACATATTTTTATTTTTTATATAATAAAAAAAACTAAGAAGAGAAGAAGAAGAAGAAGAAGAAGAAATTATTCATACCTTAAAAAAAAACATTAAAAACATACCGTTGAATCGCAAGTTTAGCATCACATGAATTTTCTTTTCTTACTCTTGGATGTTGGCCAATTAAGTTGAGATAAGAATGGATCTGGTTCATGACTAAATCCTTGCAGTAAATCAATAAGTTCACCTTCACTTGTAGCAGAAACTAACATCCTTCGCGAAGCTAATGAAATAAATCCCTGTTCCACAACATCATCAAGAAACGATAACAGTTTATCATAATAATTGTTAACATTTAACAATCCAATTGGCTTATTGTGGATATTTAATTGTGCCCAACAAACAGTATGAAATATTTCTTCCAAAGTACCGAAACCTCCTGGCAGAGCAATGAAAGCATCTGAATGTTCAATCATTTGAGTAATTCGTTCATACATATGTTGTCCACTTGCATTTCTTCTCCTATTGTTGGTCCTGTAAGATTGGCTAAAGTAATCGGAATAATGCCTAAGACTTCACTTCCACCTGCATGCGCAGCTTTTGCAACTTTTCCCATGAGGCCAACTTCACCACCACCATATACCAAATGAATCTTTCTTTTAGCAAGTGTTATTCCAAGCTTTTCTGCTACATCTTCATAAATTGAATCTTTTCCTGCACTAGATCCACAAAATACACAAATATTTTTGATTTTACTTACCGTGGACGTTGACATGTTGAGAAATATGTTTTCTGTAATTGTTAGATCACAGCATATGAATTTATAAACGTAACATGCCAAAAGTCAATATTTGAACAGGAAATTATTATTATTAAAAGAAAATAAAAATGACAAAATTAAAACAAATATATACAGCGTAGTTGTGATTGTGGCTCACATCTTCCTCTGATTTTACGTTCAGTAACGGCTTCAACGCCTTCTACGAGTCGAGGATATGCTTCCCATCCAATTTTCTTATAAATTGGCAAACAAGGTCTTTTAACGTCAGATTCTCATGACGAAATTGTGTAGATTTTTACTTATCTAAATAGATATGCGTTACTACAGTAGGATCTTTGTAAGGCTGATTCCACCGTCCATATTGATATTCCTCCTGTTGAAATTGCCACCATAGTTTAAGAAGTTCATTTTGCACGTACCCACTAGAATGCGTATCAAGAACCTCTAGAAAATTATCCAAAGGCTCTTTACTCAGACCATTCTTAATGAATAAAATTTTATCTTCTCTATTCATTGATGTCATTCCAACATTTTTGCAATTTCCTTTACAAGTCCACCTTGCACATTTATGACATCCACCTATACGTTTAGCTCTTCGCTTTTTGGCATATGTGCTTTTACCAAATCCTGGCATATGTCTTATTATTAATTCACTTGCTTCCCCAACCAATCGGACTTTTGCTTCAATTATCAAACGGATATCATCCGGTATGCCATATAACATCATCAACCTTAGCCGCTCACATCTAGCTTTATAAATTTTTTTCAACGCATTATCAGGTAACAAGCAAAATATTTACGAAGATTCATAATACACACATCCATATTATTATTATTATATATATTTCAATTATTTTGGGAAAACTGAAGAAACCGACTTAAACAGTCACGGAGTACCGTTATCCGCCACTTAACCGGGAAATGAACTAGAATCTGCAAAACAAAATGAAAATATCAAACAGCTATTGTGGATCATATAAAGGCATAAACTCATCATTAAGAATTTCATTTTCTATAAAAGGCTTAAGTCTTTGCCCATTAACTTTAAACACGTCATTATTTTTAGGATTTTCAATATCAACAGCACCATGAGGATAAACAAATTTGACTATAAATGGTCCTGACCACCTCGATCTTAGTTTACCTGGAAATAAATGCAAACGAGAATTATAAAGCAAAACTTTTTGTCCAATTTCAAATGACTTTCTCATAATATTTTTATCATGAAAGGCTTTAGTTTTATCTTTATAAATATTTGAATTTTCATATGCATCATTTCTTAATTCTTCAAGTTCATTTATTTGCAATTTTCTTAATTTAGATGTATCATCTAAATTAGTATTAAATGCTTTAATTGCCCAATAAGCTTTATGTTCTAGTTCAACCGGTAAATGACAATGCTTACCAAAAACTAACCTATATGGTGACATCCCTAATGATGTTTTAAATGCAGTTCTATATGCCCATAATGCATCAGTTAATCTTAAAGACCAATCTTTTCGATTTGGATTAACTGTTTTTTCTAAAATTTGTTTTATTTCTCTATTTGCTAGTTCAACTTGACCATTACTTTGAGGATGATATGGGGTAGAAACTTTATGTGTAATGCCATATTTTCTTAACAAAGAAGAAAATGATTTATTTATAAAATGACTTCCCCCATCACTAATTATTGCTCTAGGTATTCCAAATCGACTAAAAATATTTTCTTTTAAAAATTTTATAACAACTTTATGATCATTAGTTCTACATGCAATCGCTTCAATCCATTTTGAAACATAATCAACAGCGACTAAAATGTACTTATATCCAAAAGATAATGGAAATGGACCCATAAAATCTATCCCCCAACTATCAAATATTTCAATAATTATGATTGGATTTAAAGGCATCATGTTTCGTTTTGAAATTGATCCCATCTTCTGACAATTTTCACAAGATTTGCAAAATAAATGCGTATCTTTGAATAAAGACGGCCAATAAAATCCACATTGTAAGATTTTTGTAGCTGTTTTATTGGATGAAAAATGACCTCCACATGCTTCAGAATGACAAAATTTAATAACATTACTTATTTCATTGTCGGGTATGCATCGTCTAAAAATTTGGTCAGGACAATACTTAAATAAGTAAGGATCATCCCAATAAAATTTTTTAACTTCTATCAAGAATTTATTCTTATCCTGTGAATTCCAATGAGAAGGCATTTTATTTGTCACAAGAAAATTTACAATATTAGCAAACCATGGCATAATAGTAGCATAAAACAACTGATCATCTGGAAAATTTTCATTTATTGGTATTTCATTATGAGATGATTCAGTCATTATTCTAGATAAATGATCGGCTACAACATTTTCTTTTCCTTTTTTATCTTTAATTATAATATCAAATTCTTGTAACAATAAAATCCACCGTATTAATCTTGGCTTAGCATCTTGTTTATTTGATAAATATTTTATGGTAGAATGATCGGTGTAAACAATAGTAGTAGAACCAATTAAATAAGATCGAAACTTATCTAATGCAAATACTACTGAAAGTAATTCTTTTTCAGTAGTTGAATAATTTATTTGGGCACTATTTAAGGTTCTACTAGCATAATAGATTGCATAAGGTTTTCCTTCTTTTCTTTGTCCTAACACAGCTCCTATAGCATAATCACTTGCATCACACATTAATTCAAATGGTAAAGACCAATCTGGAGGTTGTAAAATAGGTGATGTAATTAAAAGATTAATTATTTTTTTAAAAGAATTTTCACATTTTTGAGTCCATTCGAATTGTGTATCTTTTGTTAAAAGATTTGAAATTGGTTTAGATATTATGCTGAAATTTTTTATAAACCTTCTATAAAATCCTGCATGACCCAAGAATGATCGAACTTCTTTGACCGTTTTTGGTGATGTTAAATTAGAAATAACATCAACTTTGGCTTTATCAACTTCAATTCCTTTTTCAGATATCACATGTCCTAAGACAATCCCAGATTTAACCATATAATGACATTTTTCCCAATTTAAAACAAGATTTTTTTCTTCACATCTTTTTAATACTTTTTCTAGATTTTTAAGACAATTTTCAAATGAGTTTCCAAAAACAGTTATATCATCCATAAAAACTTCTACATATTCTTCAATCATATCACTGAAAATACTTAACATGCATCTTTGAAAAGTAGCCGGAGCATTGCATAAACCAAATGGCATTCTTTTAAATGCAAAAGTTCTGAAAGGACAAGTAAAAGTAGTTTTTTCTTGATCTTCTAATGATATAGGTATTTGATAATACCCCGAATACCCATCAAGAAAACAGTAATAAGAATTTCCTGCTACTTTTTCTAAAATTTGATCTAAAAATGGTAGTGGGAAATGATCTTTTCTAGTTGCATCATTTAATTTTCTATAATCAATACACATACGCCAACTAGATGGAATCCTAGTTTGTAATAACTCTCCTTTTTCATTTTTTATAACAGTGATGCCTGACTTTTTAGGTACTACTTGTGTTGGACTTACCCATTTACTATCTGAGATTGGATAGATAATTCCAGCGTCTAATAGTTTTAATACTTCATTCTTAACAACTTCTTTCATATGTGGATTTAACCTTCTTTGCGGTTGTTGATACGTTTTAGCATTTTCTTCCAAGTGAATTTTATGTGTACAAATTAAAGGATTCATACCTTTTATATCTTTCAAAGTCCATCCAATTGCATTTTTATATTTTTTAAGTAATTGAATTAAATCTTCTTCTTGATTTGGTAGAAGAGTGGAAGAAATTACAACAGGAAATGTTTTATTTTGACCAAGAAATACATATTTCAATTCTAATGGTAAAGCTTTTAATTCAAGTTTTATATTATCATCTTCTTTAAAATTATTTTCAGACTCCAAACTTTCTACTGAAAAAACTTCACATTGTTGATTTAAGTTTTCTTCTTGTATATTTTCTTCCACAATTGTTTGAATTTCATTATCATCTTCATTTTCATTTTCATTAATACTTGGTTGTTTACATAAATTAAACACATTAAGTTCTAGAGTCATATTTTCAAAAGACAATTTCATTATTCCATTTCGACAATTAATTAAAGCATTTGAAGTTGCTAGAAATGGTCGTCCCAATATTACTGGAATTTCATTATGTACTTCTATTGGTTGTGTATCCAAAACAATAAAATCTACTGGATATATGAATTTATCAACTTGAACCAACACATCTTCTACAATACCTCTAGGTATTTTGATTGACCTATCCGCCAGTAAAAGAGTAACAGAAGTGGGTTTTAATTCCCCTAAATTAAGTTTTTCATAAACTGAATAAGGAAGTAAATTCACACTTGCTCCCAAATCCAACAAAGCTTTTTTAATTTTATTTTCTCCAATAATACATGAAATTTTTGGACAACCAGGATCTTTATATTTTAAACTAGAATTGTTTTGAAGAATAGAACTTACTTGTTCAGCCAAGAATGCTTTCTTCTTCACATGCAATTTTCTCTTCACAGTACATAAGTCTTTTAAAAATTTTGCATAGGAAGGTACTTGTTTAATAGCATCTAATAATGGAATATTTATCTTTACTTGTTTAAAAACTTCATAGATATCAGAATCACTTTTTTGTTTTTTATAATTTGTTAATGCATGAGGAAATGGTGGAGGTTTATTTGAGTCATTTACTATTTTAGATGATTTATCATTCACCATATTATTCTTAGAATTTAAGGTATCATCATTCTCAAAAGTATCAAGATTATCATCCTTACTCTTTGATTTTAAATGATCATTGTTTTCATTAATATATGGATCATTAACTATTTTACCACTTCTAAGGCTAATAACAGATTTTATTTGATCAATTTTTTCATTTTTTAATTCTTGATTTTGATTTTTAGGATTAGGTTGAGGTTGAGATGAAAATTTTCCTTTTTCATGAATATTAAGTGCAGATGCAAATTTCGCAAGAGTTTATTTCAAATCATTCATAGATTGACTGTTTTGAATATTGATAGACTCTTGCTTTTGGATAAATGCATGAATTACATCTTCAAAGTTTTTTCTTGGAGGTGTAACATAAGGAATATAACCTTGATGATTTTGGTTATTTTGAAAATATTGTTGTGACGGTTGTGCATTATTATCATTCCTCCAACTAAAATTAGGATGATTTTTCCATCCCGGATTATATGATTGTGAAAAAGGATCTAGTATTGTTTTTTTATAATTGTTAACATAATTTGCTTGTTCATGGAGACATTCTTTAAATGAAGGTAATGTTGGACAATCTTTTGTAGCATGATCATGTGTATCACATATATGACAAACAATTTCTTGAATACTTTTTAATTGACCACTCTTTTTCATTTCTAATGACTCAATTTTTCTTGCTAAAGATGCAAGTTTAGCTTGAATATCTACATCATCTTTGAGATTATAGATATCACCCCCATTTGTTGAATTATTGTTTTTAGTTGTTGGTGGTTCTATTGTACCTATATTATCCCAATTTTGAGCATTTTCTGCTAATGAATCCAAATATTCCATAGCTTCATTTGGGTTTTTATCTTCAAAAGTTCCATTACACATGAATTCTATCATTTGCCTATCTTTAGGTATAAGACCTTCATAAAAGTGAGAAACTATTCTCCATGTTTCAAAACCATGATGTGGGCATGTATTAAGTAATTCTTTATATCTATCCCAACATTGATAAAATGTTTCTCCTTGTTTTTGAGAAAAAGTTGTAATTTGTCTTTTAAAAGAGTTTGTTCTATGGGAAGGGAAAAACTTTTTGAGAAATTGTTGTTGCATTTCTTCCCATGATCTTATTGAACTTGATCTTAAATTTTGTAGCCATGTTTTAGCTTTATCTTTTAAAGAAAAAGGGAAAAGCTTTAATCGAACTATATCCATGCTACAATTTTGATCATTATAAGTGTTACAAACTTCCTCAAATTCTCTTAGATGCAAATATGGATTTTCAGAATCTAAGCCATGAAAATTTGGTAAAAGTTGAATAATTTGAGGTTTAAAGTTGAAATTTGATGCGTCAGGAGGAAAAACTAAACAAGATGGGGCACTAGTTCTAATAGGGTTCATATGGTGCCTAAGTGTTCTTAATTGATCATGTTCTTGATTATTATTATTATTATTATTATTATCATTATCTTGATTATTTGAATTATCATCCATGTTTAAATTATTTTCAGATACTCGAATAAGTCTACCACTTTTTTTTCGACTCCAAACACTCATACAAGTAAAAACACACAATACTTATAAATAAAACATAAATAACAAATATAAACTTAATTTATACCTCCCCGGCAACGGCGCCAAAAACTTGTTACTACTTAAATAATAATTCATCCAAGTGTAGATTGTCTGCAAGTAATATATTTCGTAAGTACGAGATCGATCCACAGAGAGGTTATTTTGAGTTTAAATTTATTAATTTATAGATTACCAAATGCAAGACTGAAGTTTACAAATTATAAATATTGTCAAGGCTTGAGGATTTATTCTTGGTTTATGTAATATTGTTTAACTAAAAGTGAAACAAAAGAAACTACCATAAATAATGGTTCCAAGAAAATTAAACACACACATAATCTAATATAGTTCCCACTATAGAAAATACCGAATTAACCGATATTTTATATATGGTACCTATGATTATAATTATAACTATATAAATAAATAATTGCATAAATTAAATGTTAAATTAAATCATTATATTTCATTTAGAACAACCGGCAGAGCCACGCTATTGCCTAAATGAAATATATTGATTTAATAAGTTAGTTGCGGTAAAGTAAAAGTTAGTTGCAATAAAGTAAATGTTAGTTGCGGAAAAGTAAAAGTTAGTTGCAAGAAAGTAAATGTTAGATGCGAAAAATAAAAGTTAGTTGCGAAAAAGTAAATGTTAGATTGTTAGATGTTAGTATTAAGTCATAATATTTCATTTAGAACAACCGGCAGAGCCACGCTATCGCCTAAATGAAATATTATGATATTATTATATAAATATACATATATATATATATATATCTATATATATATAATAATAAGTGATGAAATATTTATTGTATCAAAATTAAACAACGAATCAAGATAACCACTTTAATGGCATCAAGCATTTGATGTAAATTGATAACAACAAATAATTCATTTTTATACCTACAATAAAAATAAGTTAGCTAAATGAAAAGAGATAAAGAAATAATATACAAAATATAAACAATCTTACTTCACCAAGAATGCATCCTCTTCACCTTGACATAATAGATTTAGCTTGCCATGAACTTACTTTTGATCAACACTAAAATATCACTCATAGTTGAGAAAATGAAAGAAAATATATTTAAACTTAGAACTTTGATACACACTCACACTATATTTTACAATGAGATAGAATGATTCTCAAGCTAGCACAAGGCCTCTATTTATAGGCCAAATGAGAGAAAGAGTCAAAAATTCTATTAATGCCATGTAGTTGTAATAGTATTCTTTGTCTCCTCAACTCCAATTCCATGTCCCTTCTTTCAATGCCTTGTTCCACGACTTTTCTCACCACTTTGACTCTGATTAAGGCCACAAACATGTGGGGAATTTTGTGTAGATGAGTTTGGCCACTTGATTCACCTCATTTGGATAAATATTGAAATAGTTATGAATTTTTTACTAAATGATGGTCATAGTAAAAGTAAATGTGTCCTCCTTTTGATCTTTGCACAATTTGATCATCTTAATGAGCTTTTTAGGCAATCATGTCTTCTGCAAAGTTGTAAATAACTTCTCAAGGATTCCAACCATGTTTGAGTCACCTCCATTTGAATTTTCTAGCTTGAGTTATCATTATTTTACCAACACGTAAAAAACCTGAAAATAAAACAAATTTAGTAATACATTTAAATATAAACAAACAATACTAAAATAACATAATTTATAATTTTAATGAAACTTAAAATTTTAAAATACAGGTTTTAACATATAATAAATTATTAATTTTAAGTTTCATCACTAAGAGAGTAAAGAATATTGTACTAGAAAGGATCTTGTAACTCACCTTGTGCTGATTACGGTATTGGTTATAGTTTTACAGTAGTCAAATGCTATTTTAGGATTCATGTCAATGTCCAAAAAAATATTGCAAGGTTCAAGATTGCAGTAGATTGCTCTCAAGTCTGGATTTTCATGAAGACGGCAAACTCCTCCAGCAATCCCAATGATGAGTTTGAAGTACAGAGTCCAAGGAAGCCGCTCACGTCTTACTATTCGTGAGAGCAAGGTAATTAAAGTCATATATGTATCATGAAATGCAATTTTGAATTTCTGCACGTTATTCATCTATCTAGCAAGAATTATGTGAAAAAGTTGGGAAAAAATAGCAAATGATTCTGAGTTACTTACCAAATAAAATATCATCAAGTCTTGTGTTTTCCATGAACTCGTACACAAGTATCATCTCTTCTCCATGAATGAAGTTCCCTAATAGTTTCATGATGTTTGGATGCTCATATTTGGATAGATGGTAAATCTCAAGATTCGACAGCTGACGCCCAGACCAAGAACATTCAGTCCGTTTAACCGCAACTACCTGAGTTGTATGTAACACAGCCTATGCGAAACAAGAACAAAGTACCTTAATACAAGGATGAAGAGGGTGAACTTTAACTCAATAGAGATTAAATTAATATATATATATATATATATATATATATATATATATATATATATATATATATATATATATATATATTAATTTACCACATTTTATGGTTATGGTTTTTTGTTTTTGACTTTCTTCTCTTATCTTTTTTTCATTATAATATTAATTGTGTCATATTTCATTCTATCTCATTTTAAAAAAAAATTATTTCACTCTATATACATATAAGTGTGTGAATTTTTCCAATTACAAATGAATGCGAGAGAAATAAAGTTGAGTTATATTCATAATGAAATGACCCATTATAAAGTATATAGATTTTTTTAAAAAACTTTGAAAAATTATATATATGAAAGACCCATAATAATTAAAACTAATTAACCACATTTTATGGTTATGATTGTGTACTTTGACTTTCCACCTTTATCTTTTTTTTATTATAATATTTAATTATGTCATATTTTATTCTATTTCATTTTTAAAAAATTATTTCATTATATATGCATATAAATGTGTGGATTTTCCAGTTGTAAACGAGCGTAGGAGAAATACAGTTGAGTTATATTCATAATTAAATGACCCATTATAAAGTATATAGATTTTTAAAAAAACTTCGAAAAATTATATAAATGAAGGATCCATGATAACCTATAAAAGTGTAGATCATTGTCTTTAAATATTTTATCTTTTTAATTTTCTCTTTACATCATATTTTATTATTTTAATGCAAATTTGTAATTATATTTTTAGTACAGTTTTTAATTAAGTAATAAATTATAGTATCACAAGAAAAAATATGAAAAAATTAATTATATATGCAATAAGTAGAATAACATGATAAGTATATAATAATATAATATGAAATTTAATACTAACCTATTTTTTAGTTTTCTAACTAAGAATTGAAAATAAAGAGTTTAATAAATTATTTAGGAGAATTTTTATCAACAATCATGTGTGTTAATATATTAATAATATCATAAAATATGAATATCTTAGAAGAATTAAAATAGTTGAGCTATAATAAGAAATTTAAGGATTTTCATAACACTTTAAAAAAAAATTATATATCAAACAAATTTATACATTCAATAAACAAAATTTGGTAGTATTTGAAACATCTGCTAAGAATATTTAAGATTTAGGTAATAAGGGTCTAAAGATAAACTCGACCATGGTTTTCAAGAACACTGAAACCAAAATCAGAACTAAAATTTTTCTTGACTTCAGTTTCAAAATCCGCTCTCATAATATATAAATTTAAGGCATAATTGTTAAACACTTAATTTTATCGTCTCACATATTGTATAACTATTTTATTTAATATTCAATATTACGACCTATTTGATATTAAAAAATAAATCATAAAAAACAAATAGTTTGAATGTCCAATGTACATACATATATAAGTACTAAACACATACAAATACATTTATATATATATATATATATATATATATATATAAATAATAATGTTGATATAAAATAAATTATCTATGATATAGAATTCTAAAAACAAAAGATAAAAAGCTTTGTAAGAAGAAAATATTTTTAAATTATATATTATGAGTTATAGTTTATTATCAATATTATTATTTCATTAGTTTTGATATTGTTTTGATGAGACACGAAAGTTATTTTCTACTATAAAAAATAATATATGACATAACATTTATAATAGATATAAATTATAATGATCATTGATTAACATCTGTCAAAGTATTAGAGCTTTTATTTATGATATTTTAATATCTTTATTTATTTATTTATTTTGAAATCAAACTAACTAATTCAACAAATACAAAAAATAGCTTTTTTATGCAAGTTTATTTCTTTGGTTATATTTCAAATTTTTAAGTGAAAATCGTACCGGTAGTTTAAAATTTATATTTAATAATTATTGTATGAGTTTATTAGATTTTATTTGATATTTACCATTTAATCTTATTTAAATGTGTATTTCATTACATACGTTGATTTATTTATTATTTTAAAATTATATTTAACAAGAAATTAATTATCATCGATGTAATTTATAAAAGATCGATTCTGATATAAAATTAATTATCTATGATATAAAATTCTAAAAACAAAAGGTAAAAAAATCATGTAGGTGTTTAAATATTATTTAGATGGAATATTATGAGTTGTATTTTACTATCAATATTATTATTTCATTAGTTTTGATGTTGTTTTCATGAGTTAGTCACGATATTTAAATTGATAATTGTTTATCGTTAGGGTGTTTAATTTATGTAAATTATGATTTATGCATTGATAAAGTCCATAATTTGAGTGATTTTTAGTTTATTATATGCCTTATACGTGGTGTTTGGATATATATTTTGTAAAAATTTGTTTCGGTTCATTTGATTCTATATATTATACTAATTATAATTTATTATATAACATAAAATTAATATTTTGAGTTTTAATTTGGCGAAAAATTCGAAAGTAAATTATATAGGCAAAAACTTATGTGAGACGGTCTCATGGGTCAAATTTGTGAAACAGATCTCTTATTTGGGTCATCCATGTAAAGTATAATTTTTTATGCTTAGAGTATTACTTTTTATTGTGAATATGGGTAGGGTTGACCCGTCTCACAAATTAGTACCCGTGAGACGGTCTCACATGAGACTCACTCAATTATATAAGTTCTTAATTAATTTATTTGTCTAATATAACAAGAGATTAAACTCAAATAAATAATAAAATGATTTAAATTACTTTTTTAGAAAATCAATTTTTTTATTTTTATCGTATAATTGGTATTTACGTGCATCGCACGTGATTCATGCTAATAGTCTTGAGAAGTCACCTTGTAAAAAGTACCTCCTCGCCCTTTGCCCATAATGTTTGAATCAGAGAATCCAATGGTGGCAACTTGAATTGCTTCCCAATAAAACTCACTCAGTTTGAGCTCTGTTGCACAATCTTCTACAAGACCATCCCGCCTCTCATTAAAGAGTTCACTTCGTTCTATGGATTGCGCGGTCGAGAAGTTAGTTCGCAATAGCTTAATTTATTCATATGGCATATGTGGGGCCCTAATTGTCAGGAATAAAGCCATGCCCCCAAACTCCAAAGGAAGAAGTAAGAAAATCATAAATGTATATCCAAAGTAAAACCTTTGTATAAACAGGGCCATCATTTTCCTTGGTTGAAGTATGAAATTGTAGAACCCGTAAATTGGACTGCGTATACGCCATGCATAATTCCTAGCATTTAAATCAAAATGATTTTTTTTGCATGAGTACTTAAATTTTTTTCTTTAAATTTAATTATTTTATGCAGCAGTTTAATTGTTACATTTTCAGTTAAATAAGTGAGGCCGGACTGGAGATGGAGTGGAGATAAGTTAATAAAGACTTATTTAAGAAGTGGTAATTTAGCATGTTAGTATATATATTTTAAAAAAGTTGGCATGCATGCAAGTTATTAAATTTCTTTGGTATTTTATTTAATTGTTTCTAAAGCATTAAATGTATGTTTATTTCATTAATTTATGTTTAATTATTTTTATGCATTTTAGGCATAATTCATGCATGATAGGATTTAATTCATGAAATTCATTCATTAGAATTTCTAGATGCATTTCACGTTCAAACGAGGATCGGAGACCGGAGAATTATCAGGAAAATTATTTTATTATACGATTTATTTTATAAATTAAGTTAAGGTATTTTTAAGGGTATTTCTCAAAAATGGGATTTTATTTGGGGTATTTTTACCCGCAGGACTTTATTTTTAACGGTACGCAAATTTTATCCAATCGGGAGACTTTTTAATGGTTGGGATAATATTTTCAAAATATTTTCAACACGAAATATTTTACGGGAGTGTGTTTGGATTTAATAGACCTAATTTTAAGTCTATTGGGCCTAATTCTCTTTTAATCTTTTAATTAAACAATTTAGGCCCATAAACTAATTTGTTATCTATATAATTAAGCCCTTAAGCACCATTAACCCTAAACCTAAATTTTTGCACCCACACACCAGCCGACACCCTCTTTCAGCACCCCTTGTCCTCGGTTTCAGAAAACAGCAAGCTGAAGGTTTCGTTTTATTTCATTTAAACGTGCAAAGAAAACTTCTTCCGGATTCCATTGCAACGTTCTTGTTCTTCAATCACCAAGGCACGCTTTTACTCTTTTTCTGCATCATTCACGTTATACTACTGATGTACATGTATTTATGCATTAAAACTTTCGATCCAGCAACTATACATGAGGATGTATCGGTTATGCTTTGTTTCATGCATTTCCACAATTACTACTCACGTTTTCTAAATTGTGGCGCAAGGGCTGCGAGTGCTGGTTGTCTAGGGGATGAGCAAGGTGATGAGATGTTGTTCTGGGGTTAGAGATTACAGCAGCTTGTGGTAGGATGAAAAACCGAGGAGTTGAGCGTGTTTAGGGGTCTTGGGAGGTTTAGCGAGAAGCTGGAATCTCCAGCGTGCAGAGGACTAGTTGCGTGGGTTCAGTGGGAACAAGGACACCCTAGGATGGTTCGAGGAGGGTCTCAGCTTAGCCGGTTAGGTGCTAGTCTTCCTGGTCGTGTGCTAGGATCGACATTTGCAAGCCAAGGGAAGAGGGTCTTCGGTTGCCATGGTGTAAGCGATGTTTCTGTGGTTAATTTGAACGGCAGCTTTATGCTTCGGTTGAGTTTTATTTAGGAGGTTCATGAAGGGCTTAATTAGTCATAAAGGCTGATATGTGGTGGTAGGAGAGTGGAGCCATGTGTTGTAAGGGGTGGAGCCATGTGTGGTAAGGTGAGTTAGGTAAGTGACCGAGAAATTTTTTTAGGCTGTAGGTTTAAGCCGTGTGTTATGGCGCTGATGACATGGTTTCAGAATCATTTTTAGTGTTTGTTAGGAATGATAAATAATTGGGAAAATTTCGGATGAGTTTCGAGTCGATTCGGGTTAAAACCGAGACCCGATCTAAGTTTTTAAAACGAATAGATTAAGTTGATTTTTGGGCTCGAATTTACGTCTAAGAATATTTTAAATATGTTTTGGATTATTATAACGAGTTTGGTAAGCTTCGGGTCAATTTTAGAGGTCCAAGGGTAAAATGGTAATTTTTGGATTCCAGGGGCAAAACGGTCATTTTGCACCCGGGGTGAGATTTTCGTCCTAGCAGCGCCCTGAGCACAAATCATAATTTTTTTTTAAATGTTCATGCATCACGTTTACGATTTTTATGCTATTATAATAATTATGGTGCATGCTTAATTTAAAGGAATTAAGTGAGAAAGTGAAGAGCACTCCGTCTCCGCCGCGCCGCGTCGTTATTTTGTTTGTTTTCAGTCAAAACAAACCAAGGCATGTTTATATCCTCTTTTACTCTGCAATCAAGTCATATAGGTATTTTTAATATCGCAAGTACATGATTTTAAAGCAAGAAAATCGAAGTGGTTCATATTTAATTATGCGATTTAATTATATTACGTGCAAATACAAATTTTGAGATTTATGCGATATGGCTTGTGGTCACGTTACTATCAGTATTAAATCCGGTCCCCAGTATCGGTCCGGTCACCAGTTACCGGTTATTTCAGTTGTTTTACCCAGTACTGTGGCAGTAGTCTGATCAGACGCAAATCCGATCCCCAGTATCGGTCCGGTCCCCAGTATCGGTCAGCTCAGTTCAGTTCAGTTCAGGGACCACTTGCATAGACCATAATCTCACCAGAAAATTTATTACAAATTATTTCAGTACAGCGCTCCAAGGAGCAATTATTTTTACCATGCGTTTTTCAGTTCAGCTATGCACGTATTATAATTGCTCAGGACATGATATTTTATCCCATGCAAATTTTATTGTAGTATTTACTTGCTATTTACGATATATGCATGTTGAGTCTTTAGACTCACTAGACTTGATTGTTGCAGGTACTGATGATGTTGGGACCGAGGGCGGGGACCAGTGAGCTAGCTTGGGTCGGCGGTAGTGGCACCCGAGGACCTCAGTTCAGCATTTGCAAATTTTATTTTTAATGCTCAAACATTTTATCGCTTGTTGAATTATTTTAAATTGTTACTTTGCAAATATTTACTTCCGCTGCTATTTTTAAACAGTAAACATTATTTAACGGTTTATTTTATGAATTTGATACTTCATTTAGTTTAAAAGAAAATTTTTAATTTTTCCGCAAATTTTCAAGCACGAATTTTCGGGCCATTAAAGAAATATTAGAAAATGGATAGTTAGGCAGCAAAGTCGTTCTACAATTAGTTTGAAACTTAATTACTTCTATCTAGTAATAGGTTACATAGTATAGCAATCATAAAACACATTTCAAAAATGTCAAAAGTTTTGATTTCTGAATCCATAATAAACGTTTTTCTCATATTTTTTCATAATATATATTGCATGTGATGAACAAGTTTGCAAAACTAAAAGTATTATTTATACCAAATGGTTCGAAAAATTCCTTTAGTTACTCTATTGCTAACCAATATGCTATCTAACTGTTTAGCCTTCTAGATAAGGCTGGATATAAACAGTTATTTACGCCATCATCATAGAGCTTTCCCTTATGTTCTACTAGGTATATATATAAAAAAATTGACTTTGAAGTAAAAAAATATGCTACAACCAACTCACAATCAACTCGACAGTTATGAAGTTGGTATAATTTTTTGAAGTAAAAAAATATGCTACAACCAACTCACAATCAACTCGACAGTTCTTAACACTCCATGGGATATAAAAAGCAAATGGGAGATCCAAAGAATTTGCTGCTGCTGCTGTTTTATTGTTTCTTTTAGTGCCAATCTAGGCCCATATCAGTGTTAGTTATGAAGTTGGTATAATTTCTTGGTTACAAACGTTGTTCACGAATTTGATTGTAAACTTTTCTCTAGGTCTGTCAGCTACACATATGTTTAGGAGTCTTGCTCAGATACATCAGAAAACCACACATGGTTTGGATAAAAGAGCATAAATTTGATGATTGATTGATTAGATAAAATCATCATAATGATATATGTCGATCTTTAATGTGTTTAGAACCTTTTATTAGTTCTTAGGAAAATATGTACGAAAATGTTTCTCGAAGTTATTATGGCTGCATGATTACCTGATGTTGATTCTGTAAAGAACAAAGACTTTGGCTTCTCCTGTAGGTGAAGTGCGAACACAAGTTGTAATACAACTTTAGCCATTGATGGCCGTTTCTTTGGTTCATCATCTAAACAACTTTCAGCAACTCTCACAAATGCCTTCAAGCTATCTGGTAAGATTTCGCCCTTGATATTTGAACTAATAATCTTTTCAATATCTCCTTTACTAATGTTTTCTCGAGCCCATGTGGCTAGACTACGCTGATCTTCTTCAAGCCTAGGATCTAAAGCCGGTCTCCGACACAATACTTCTAACAAGACCACACCAAAGCCATATACGTCACTTTTCCTTGTCAGTTGACGAGTTCTAATATAATATGGGTCGAAGTACCCATGTGTTCCCTTAACATTTGTGCTAACATGGCTTTGTGACTCGGAAATGTTTTCAGGTTTGGCCAAACCAAAATCTGAAACCTTAGCTACAAAATTTTTGTCCAACAGGATGTTTGAAGTTTTTACATCTCGATGTATGATTCCATGACCTGTGTGGAGATGATCTAGTCCCCGGCCAGCTCCAATGCAGATTTTAAGGCATTGGTTCCAGGAGAGAGGAGAAGAATGATTGTCAGCCTACGGCTTGTTTGAAGAGGTGATCCCCAAGTGTTCCTTGGATCATATACTCATAAACAAGAATCATCTCCTGTTGTTCATTGCAGTAGCCAATTAGTGAGACAAGATTAACATGTCGCAGCTCAGAAAGTGTCTCAATTTCTGTCCAGAATTCACGTGCTCCTTGATCGGAGCTGTACTTTAATCTCTTTATGGCGACAGTATCTTGTCCGTTGTTAATAATCCCCTTGTAGACTTTACCAAATCCACCATTTCCAATAACCAATGTATGGTTGAAGTTTTGGGTGGCTGCTTCAATCTCAGCCAGTGAAAAACAGCGGCATAGCCTTCTTGCCCTGGCTGATGGCTTTTTTTCCTCGTCCCAAAGTTGCTGCAACATATAAACAACAATGTTTACTATAGTGATTATAGTTACACTTGCAGTCGCAATTATATTTCGGTCCCCACAAACTTGAAGTAACTTTTGTATAGTAGGGAATGGTGACCATCGTGCTGGTGGCTGTGGATTCGGGCCTGCAAGACTGTTGTCCAAGTTACTCAACTTTATTATTTCAAATCCTTTAAAGGGTCCATTCCTATCCATCAGTTCATCAGTTGACTCTATGGAAATCAATAAACTGTGTTTGCCATCCTGTTTTCTTCCTTGTATCGTGGCCATGTAGTCCCCATATTGCAGGAACTCATTGTCGTACATTTTTTCAACCAAATGAATATCATAGTCTACTCTGATTTCATTAATGGCCATTTTGAAAATCACTTGGCCTTCTTTTGCGTTCTTGAGTCCAAACTCACAGTAATGAATCCTTACCAAGTATCTGAATCCCACGTCAACAGCTATTTTCCAAGTAATATTATTGAGCTTGTTTATTTTACGCTCGGGAATGGATGTCCTCATCATAAACATGTTAGAAAAATCATCACTCGGTTTCACAATCTGCCGGTGGATTATTTCAAGAGCGGTATGATTATGATTATAGACGTGGGACAGAGACTTAAGACCAACCATTTGAACTCCACCACGAAAGTAAGAAAGATGCATAGGGATAGATATGATCTCAATACCATTGATGAAAGCATACGTACCATCTTGTGGTTGAATACTTTGATCAGGATAGAAAATGATATCTAATCGTTGGTTTTCTTCTATGTTTATGCAGAATTCTTTTGCAAAAGATTTCCCCTTCCCACCTAGAGCATCAGCAGTTAGTGAAGCACTAAAGTTGCTAAGCAGAGTGAAAGGACCAGCTTCAACGGTGAATAAATCCTTGAACCCTTTAAACCCTCTGTATAAAACTGGATTAAAGTGAAGGCGAACAAACTTGGGACCTGGATGGATATGAAATGTGTATGAGAACTGAGATCTTGAAATCCTCGCTGCCTTGTACTGAGCTTGATCAGCTGATAGTATTGATCCACCGGCGACACTTGAGCTTGTCGATGAGCCCTTTATCTGCACCGATGCAGATATTTTTCCGTATTTATCTCCAATCCATTCCCTGCCATCAACCGCTGCAAAATTTTCAGTTGAGCCGCAATTTATAAGAATGCCACCCGTGAGTTGTTCGTGATCATGAAATGCAGCTGTGATTATCGTAAAGAAACCGATAACAAATGGAGCTGATAAAATTTCGAAGAAATCCATGTCAACCAAGGGGAAGGATACTTTGTCTTGTGGTGTTTGCTCAGTTCTTGTCTTACTTTCCAAGCGTTGACATTTTTTTTGTTATATCATATCTGCAGATTGATAAGCAAGAGATGACTTATTTTGTTGTCAAGTCTTTTTTTAGTGGCATTCTCTTCTCTGTTTTGGAATATAAATGCTTAACATGTTCTTCATTAAAAATACTCTGGTCATGGTTCAAAAAGTCAACCTTCATTCACTTCATGAGACCAGCCAACTGACTAAAAATTTATTTATTACTTTGTAAAAATGTATACATTTCATAGATATATCAGAAATTTATTATTTTATGGCATGTTTTCATAAAATGTGTAGGTCGCCACCAACCCTTGAATGATTCTCATATATGATGTACAAATACTCGTAAAACTTGTTATATGCCACTTCGAATTGCAGCTATGATTGTTGTAAAAATATTTGTATAGTTTAAAATATCATTGTTATCATCGTATATATTATTTTTTATTGTGAATATTGGTAGAATTGACCGTCTCACATATACCGTCTTCTTTCAATAAAACCTAATTGGATGTGACTTCTTTTATCATTACTTAAGTATATAACACCTAGTCAATGGAGATGGAGACTTAGCCCACCGATCTCACCTCAGGCCAGAATAGCTGACACTCCCCCAAATTTGTACTTTACAAAAAAATACCTAGACAATGCTTATATGGTGGAGGTTGTAATAAATTTAATAAATATTTCTGACAAATATGGACTGTAAGTAATCCACGGCTAGAGTTGGACAACCAAATAAAAAAAGTATATTCCAAAAAAGTTACACGTGCTTCAAGTTACGCCATTATTTATTTTCCTTTCTAGAAGGACAGCAGTACCAAAATGGTACAAAAACATTGTCCCTGCCGATGATTTATAGGTTAGTTTTCTAATGTGAATATATTATTATTATTATTATTATTATTATTATTATTAGAAGGATTAATAATTAATTGTATACAAACGAAATATTTATGAGACGGTTCTGTTGATCAATTTTGTAAATATAGATAGAGTTGACAGATATTATAAAAGACTCATTCTATATTTTTTTGTTGTTCAATTCTTGAAACTAAAAACAAACATTACTCTCATTTTAGATCGTCGAAGAATTAATTTTTTTTAAAAAAATATTCTATTTATTATATATTATATTTCATTATTCCATATTTCAGTTTAGTACGTGGTTTACGATTATCGTATGACTCATATTTAAATTTAATCATTTTAAATTGAAGTATTTTTTGTTATTTTTTACTATTATGAGATTATTTATATTTCAATGTAAATATAATTAATTATAAAAACGATTTACAAGCACATAATGTGTGTATCATGTGTTATATGTAGTTTTTTTTTTAAATAAAAAATAAAAATAAAAGTTAATAATTTTAAAATGAAAATGGTTTTTTCTAAAATAAAAAAAAAACGTGATTGGAATAGTTGAATGATATTTTACAAATCTATATTATTATATTATTAAGTTTAAAACATATAGAGTAACTAAAGTTTGATGTCATGATTTGTTGTAGTAAGTATATATATGACAAAAATTTGTGTAAGACGGTCTCACGAGTCCTATTTTATGCAAAAAAATATTATTTTTACTGTGAATATCGGTAGAATTGACCCTTCTCACAGATAAAGATTCGTACGACCGTTTTGTGCTCCATATATATTAATAAAGTCGTTAAATTTTGATATATGTCACTATAGCAGTTGATATATTTTTTATTTTCTATATATATCGAGTTACATTTTTTTAACTCATATCAAAATGACGTTATAATTTTACATTTTTTTATTATTATATTTTGATATTTGTTTAAATATATATCAAATAAATTATAAAAAATATTATATAATATATTTGTCGCATGGTCAAGTTAGAAATTTTCCACTTTCAATATATAATAAAAAAAAGTGGACATGGGTAACTGAATGAATATACACACGAGGAAGGCTATGAAGTCACAGAAAGCGAGCTCATATCAAGACTGAAATCAATGCTTTGAAAAACCTGGTCGATCACCAATTCCCATGAACTAATTCGCGAATTACAAAGTTGTATTTCTCTTTTTCCCGGTGAATTTTGCGGATTTGTGTAAGCTTTGGGTTCAGAGCATCAAAGAATTATTTTCTGTTTCGTTGTGTCTGATGGGCAAGAAACAGCATAGTGATCGGACTTCGAAATCCTTTATGTCCTCTGGGAGTGAAAGGGTTTCTCTCTTGAATAAAGAGGCGAGGAATTCTCTATTTATTACAGTAATCTTGTTTTATTTTTTCTTGTTTTTTTTTTTTGGTTGATTGGTTGATTTTGCAAGTCGAAATACTCGGTTGATTTGGGTTTGGGTGAGTTGAAAAGATTTTAAATGATTAGCAATTCTTGATACTGCTGTGGTGGTCTGTTGCAACGGTGGTGATGTCACGGTGGATGCAGTTGGCCAAGAAATCATTGTGTTGTGTATAAAATGATTTGTCTAGGATTTTGATTCTGTTAAACATAAGAAATTGTTTGGTATTGTGGTGATGCGGATTCATGCACTTTTACTTTCTTGAATACATGGTTGCTAGGAAAAGTTTCTGGTTAACAAGTTTACAAAACACCATTTTAGGCTGAAAAACTGGAGGCTTAAATCACTGTTATTGAATTAAAACTTGTTATTTTAACAGTTTATTGTTGTCTATCGTTCTTTCATTTAAATGCCTTTAATCAGACTTGGTGTTTTGTCTTTTATGATCTTAGGATCACTATATCAAGGCTTTTCAAAAGAAATTGTTATTAAAACTAATACTTGAAACGATGTGTTTATGACAATTCCGAGAAATTAATTGGATTGAGTTAACATGCTATATTGTTGGTCCTACAATTATAACTTCAAAATCTATTCTTCACGTAGGCACAGCGCAAGGCTAACGAGGATGGAACACCTGATGATCGAACTACAGATCTTGAGCTAGGAGGTACCACAGAGGTGGGCGATCAGTGATTTTATTGCATTGGTTTCTCTTTGAACTCTAAATATGTACATGGGACTCTTGCAAAAAATATTGACTTTGTGATAATTTCAGGCATCCAATGTTGGATTTGGTAGAGTATTACATCTGGTGAGAAAAATAGTGACACTTCGTATTGATGAACTAGGTTTTATTTATTAGGATGTTTAGTTAATGGTTTTCCAAATAAACAGGCAAAGCCAGATGCTGGAAAGCTAATTATCGCGACTGTTGCACTGTTGATAGCATCCACATCTAGCCTTCTTGTGGTAAGGCTTTCTCCATGTTTATGCTATAAATCAAGATTCAATCACCCTATAATTTAGTGCGTTATTAGTGTCCTGAAAATATCCTTTATGATTATATCTGCAATAATCCGGCAAAACGAGGGACATTGTGCAGTTAATGCATTCATCTATTGATAAGCTGGTAATTTTGCCATTTTAATTTTTCTGATAAGATTTTTTAATTTCTTTATCTGTATGTTGTCTTCTGCAAATATACTATTGAGAAACTGTGCAATGGGGCATAAAGGGTATTAATTACTGTTTTTATTTTGTCGCAGCCCAAATTTGGTGGTCGAATAATTGATATTGTATCTAGGAATCTGAAAACTCCTGATGAGCGAGCTGAGGCATGGGATGACGTCAAGAAGACAATACTAGCTATCTTTCTAATTGTTGTTGTTGGGTATGAATTCAATATCTCTGGCTTTTACTTCCTCATTCCGGTTCATACTTTGAGCTCTTCTTTTTCATAATTACTACCCTTAAAGCATCTTGTTTTCGGAACTTCCTTCCAGTTCTATATGCACATCAGTTCGAACGTGGTTATTTTCTTCAGCCAGTGAAAGGGTTGTTGCTCGGCTAAGGAAGAAATTGTTTGGTCAACTAATCCAGCAAGTAAGACCTGATTTTTGGTCAATTTTCCAGAGGAAATGAAGTTGGATTCTCAAATTTTATTTGGAATAACAACTACAGGAAATTGCATTCTTTGATGTAACTCGAACGGGTGAACTTCTAAGCCGTCTATCAGAAGATACCCAAATTATTAAAAGTGCTGCTACGACAAATCTTTCAGAATCGCTACGCAATGTGACCACTGCCCTTATTGGCATTGGTTTCATGATATCATCATCCTGGAAATTAACACGTAAGGGATTTTCGGATTCTTTTGTTTACATGAAAACTTTCTAAAAAATTGACATGTATTCTTTCTCAGTTCTAGCATTAGTCGTTGTTCCACTCATCTCAGTCGGAGTCCGTATGTTTGGACGATATCTTAAAGAACTGTCACATGCAACTCAAGCCGCTGCTGCCGTAGCCGCATCAATTGCAGAGGTACTTACTATTCACCATGCATAATGAATGCCATATGCTTTAGCTATCTATGTTATGGAAGCCATCATGTTTTGATCTTTAGGAATCTTTTGGAGCAATTCGAACTGTAAGATCTTTTGCACGAGAGCAACATGCAATCTCAGGTTACTCGGAAAAAGTTGATGAGACACTGAAGCTTGGAATCCGGCAAGCGGTGAGTTTCTCCATTTTATTCTCTTCTCTATACGTTAAAAGAAGGGGGCTGATTGCGTATGATGTTTTTTGAAAACAATTGCGTAGTTTGACTAAAATTTCAACTTTCCCCCATAATCTTTTCAGTTGCCTAACCTTGTTCCTCATCCAGTTCCCTTCTCTCAAATTCTTAAATTCATCTCTAATGAATCCTCTTGTATCCATCTATGAGCTAGAATTGGAACAAATCTTATCAAGCAGCATGTTAAATGATTGCTGGGCGCTGAAATTTCACATATTTCTTTTTGAAAATTACAGAGAATGGTTGGCTTATTTTTTGGAGGATTGAATGCAGCATCTACCTTATCTGTGATTATAGTTGTAATCTATGGAGCTTACTTGACTATAATGGGCCACTTGACTGCTGGAGCTCTCACATCCTTCATTTTGTATAGCCTGACAGGTATTTTGTATTTACTAAATTAGCGAATAATCACCTGAATGGCTATCACTGTGAGAAAAACAAAATATAATACAATAAGAGGACAAAGACGCCATTTCACATATATCTCAGCAAGATTCACTCTTTTGTTTGTTATTATGATGGTGACTAATCAGCAACTTTTTCTTATGAATGAAATCTCCCATCTACAGTTGGATCCTCAGTATCCTCATTATCAGGATTGTATACCACTGCAATGAAAGCTGCAGGAGCGAGTCGTAGAGTTTTTCAGCTTCTAGATCGGGTCTCCACCATGCCTAAATCTGGAGATAAATGCCCAATCAGGTTAGTTCTATATATAAATTCCTCCTTATAGATGCATATAAAGCACAGCCATATTATGTTTCTAGTTTTGTTCGCAGTGATCCTGATGGAGATGTGGAGTTAAGTGACGTCTGGTTTGCTTATCCTTCTCGTCCAAGTCATATGGTACTCAAGGTATTATTCTGGTTGCTGAAATATCAATTGAAATGTCGAAGATATCATTTAGCAGTTGATTACACCTAAAAACTGCAAATCATATATTTTAGTGCCGTTTTTATTTTGTTTTGTCCAAGTTAGAAGCAGATCCGAATATCACAAAACCAAGACTTAGATAGCTCTTACAATTTTTTTGCACGCTTGTGAACGTACAGTGAGTTGTGTGCTTACCAATTCTAATTAAGTAAACTCACTGTTCATTGTTACAGGGAATAAGTTTAAAACTCAGTCCCGGCTCCAAAGTAGCTCTTGTTGGACCGAGCGGTGGAGGAAAAGTAATGAACTCCTCACATTTGTCTCTTTATAGCTCGTTTAAGTAAATATACCCCTGGATCAATAGTCTTATAATAAATGCACATCACGGGTTGCAGACAACAATAGCTAACTTGATCGAGAGATTCTACGACCCTCTGAAAGGAAAAATTTCGCTGAATGGGGTTCCCTTAGTGGAAATATCACATGAATATCTCCACCAAAAGGTAACATTAACAAACGATCCAATCCATTTCACTATAACTACTCATTGTGTGTCACACGGACTAGTTTCATCTATAGATCAGTATAGTAAGCCAGGAGCCAGTTCTTTTCAACTGTACGATTGAGGAAAACATTGCATACGGTTTTGATGGAAAAGCAAGTGATTCTGACATAGAAAATGTAGCTGTAAGTTCAAAACCGTTTTTCATCTTTTCAACCTTTATGTTTTGTTCAGAAACCTTACTTTTAAAATTTTCTACATTATTGTCGATTCTGCAGAAAATGGCGAATGCCCATGAATTCATTACAACATTCCCTGAAAATTATCGAACTGTTGTTGGAGAACGTGGATTGAGATTATCAGGAGGCCAAAAACAAAGAATCGCAATTGCAAGAGCACTACTGATGAACCCAAAAATCTTGTTGTTGGATGAAGCCACTAGTGCTCTTGATGCCGAGAGTGAATACCTAGTACAAGTAAGATTAATACCTAGAAATCACTTTTTCTTAGTTTTCTTGAATCTTCTTGTCTGTCGTTTGTCCACATTTCTCGTCTATTTTAAAGTGTCTTCTTGATTTTATTGCTCGTTTTAGGATCATTCTATTTGAACAAGAATTAGTGGTTTTTTTTAATCTTTTTGTTTTTTATATCTCACGCAATCACATACACTGCACATGGGCTCTGATAGACATAAAGCACACACATTTGCTGTTGATTGACCCGGTATAGAATTATTTCTCGTTTCCAGTCATGGCTTGTTTGTATAAACTATCTTATCTCCAGCTGACCACTTGCACATGTATATCTATAGGATGCAATGGACTCGTTAATGAGAGGAAGGACAGTCCTTGTTATAGCCCACAGGCTTTCGACTGTCAAAAGTGCGGACACGGTTGCAGTCATATCTGATGGACAAATAGCCGAAAGTGGCAGTCACGACGAGCTTCTTGATATGAATGGAATCTATACCGCACTTGTGAGGAGGCAATTGCAAACAGCCAAAAGTGAACAAGTGATGCACAATGAGGAATGTGTGGGATAAGCTCTCGTGGGGTTATTTTTTGGAACATAGGAATAGTTTCTTCTATGCTTCATTTGGTAATCTAGAGTCTTAGACTGTCATAAGCATGAACCGAAGTACTTTTATATGAAGATTTAAGATATATTTACGTAATAAATTTTCAATTTTAAAACAATTATAATAAAAATGAGATAATATATGGATTCAAATCGCCACTCACCTTCCTCAACTCTCGTCAGAAGTAATTGTCCCTCTGAAAAAATTTGAAGTTCGAACAGCAAATTTCAGGTGAATAAGACGCAACAAACCGCCTAATTCAAATCTCAATCACCCCATTAAATTCTTGGGTTCACCCTAAATTTATCCGATATCCAGAATGCCATTTGTTCGAAATATACTCGTCACAAAAAAAAAAATAAAATAAAAAACCAGGAAAACTTTATTTCCACGTAAAAAGATGCCTTATGAGTATGAATATCACCATATATTTTTTATCACTAGCACCGGTACAAGTGATTTTCTGAACGTTTTCGAAGCAGAGGAAAAAATGAAAATTAAGATAATATGTCGAAAGCTCGTGAAAAACGGGCGCAACCAGAATTCACGTGACTCTTCCAACAAAATTTAATAGAATAAAACTGGCGCAAACAGAATTCATTCTGCTACAATAAACCTTAACTCAACCAAAATTAGAGTAATGTGACTGGCCTGAAGTCGAGATTCTGGGGAACAAGCCAGCCCTGGGTGATACAATACTCAATTTGACACGTATCAAAAATTCAAAATCAAATAAGGCAAGAATAAAAGTCTCAGCGACTCGCCAAACCCTGCACTGCTTGAGTGTCCTCTTCAGTTATCTTGTTAGCTTGGATGGTAGTAATCACATTCGAAATGTGTCCCTGAAAAAAATTTGTCATCTAAATCAGTCACAAAACCCAATGAAATACACAAATGAACCGGTTTAGGCATCCACAGATAGAAGATCTTAAAAAGCGCATGATCTCTGATTCAGCTACATCATATAATCAAATTAGAAATGCCAGATTTGAATCCTACCCGCCATGCTCCTAGCTTTGATCTAAGTGCTTGCCATTGCTGATGCCCAAAATCACGTTCAGTATAGCGGCTGCAATACAAAATACAACTTGTAGATGCTTTTCATATCAATTTAAATTATGCATCTGAAAAGTATATTATGTACCTGACGATGACCACTTGGTTCATTTGATCCATCCTGCAGTCCATCAATTTTGCTGTTATCGCCTTCACAACCCAAGGCTCGACCTCATTGCCTTCTATCTAAGAAAGCCATGAAGCACATAAATGATTGGAGACGTAAATCAGATATTATGCCCATAAGTGGAAAGAAAATCATTACCTTCAGTGTTTCCTTAATCAGTGAATAAGGAACACAACCAGATTCATTTGTGCTAAGATCAACCAAGGATAGCAGCCTCATCTTAGCAACACAATCCTCATGCACCAGGCCTACACCATACCATAGAAACATTAAACTCCATCGTACAAGAGTTGGCTTGCCAACTAAGTTGAACAAACCTGCTGAATGAGGCTTAGAGCATGTAATATTCAAATGCAGGAAATACAAGCAACAACTCACCATAGCTTGTGATTAAAGTGGGATTTGCCGCGTGGAAATTCAAATATGCATCCAGCCTTTGAGTCACAAAGATTTTTAAAAGTTGATACACCAGGGAATATTTAGCATCTTTCTCCAGCTGTGAAGCAGCTGGCATGTCTTGCAAATCACTCTGGTGCACAAAATAGAATGTGGAAAATGAGAAGGCCAAACTAAATGCTTGCTAGTAAACATGATACATTGAGATGCATCAAACAGAGAATGCCAAAACAATAAACCAAAAATATTTCAAAATTTTATCATACCTAAGGCATAGACAACGAAGTGAGGATGTATCACAGACACATATTTAATGTTTGGAACCACCTTAGACCCAAAAGTGCCTAGAACTGCTTTAAACCGGACTAACAAGACTGAAATTTGGACCTGCTTGTAATATTTATGGCCTCATATTCAATATTTATTCTTCAGCTGAGCTCTTAAGAGGGGGGAAAAAAGAACTGTCGTGCTTCACAGCGAGGAACATGAAATAGACCCCAAAGGTCCGGAACATAGAATTGCTTGAGAACTGATACAATGGAGTACAAAATATTTCAAAAGTTGACCACTCATATATCCGTTGCAGCATGGTCTTAAGAAGAACTAGATTCTTCTTACCGTAACTGGTAAGAGATACTAGATCACTTTCAGGAATACTGGAAGTGAGCTTAAAAAGAATAGCTTTGGGTCATAACTGTACCTTCTTGACCATAATCAATCAAGACTTGTTTACTTTAGATAGTCATTGTGGATTTTACATGAAGAGAATATGATTCAAAATGGTTAACAATGAGAAATGAAACAGATAACTTCTAGAAATGCAAGTGAACATTTAATGAGAATATTGCGGACCTTAACATTTGCACAGGAACTGTACAGATGTTGAAGCTTGTAACACCCTTATTTTTATTTCAAGAAATAAAAAATTTAATATCTGCGCAGAGACTGTCATTAATGTGCTCAAAGTAGGGCTCGAAGTTGGTAGCATGAAGTTCATTGCTTTTCTCAACAACACCACATCCACGCAACGTTTCTTATGATTAAAATTTTAAAAATTCAACATGTTCCATTATTCGCACCAAGAGAAGAACTCCGTTTGTCTCATAATTAAAATAAAAAAAACTGGCACTTTTACATCAATGATGATACAGGGTCAAAAAAAAATTCTTGCATAAGAGACATGATACATGAGCAGCCATAAGACATGGCAACCAAGTAACGATATTCACAATATATTCTAACATAATTAGGGATGTAATCAAGATCAAAAGCACGAAAAGATGAATGGATTTTAATAATGTTCACAACTGAAATCATGCAGAATTTTACATGAAACATATCAGGTGCCTTCACAAACTCAATAATAGCTCGAACAGCTTCTTCTTTAGCCTCATTAAGAGTGGACGCATCTTCGCCGGAAAAAGTAGCCAGGTACTTGACAAGAAATTTAAAAGTCTCTTTCGCAGTACTGGAAAGACAGGAATTTTGTTTGATGATCAGGTCGTGAAATAATTTCTTTGTATAAGAAAAAGTATCGTAAAAGTGTAAAAACCGAATAACTTATATTTCTAACCTCTTAGTCTCCTTCAATATATTAGAAACAGTAAGAAAGAGAGCTCTCTGGTCCTTCACTCCAAGATTCCACTCCCTGAGAAAGCTATCCATCTTCTTGAAAGATGGAACAACATGTTCTGTAACATTTCCACTAACTGCCAAGTGAAGTGCCTTCATATAAACAAAGAATCGGCTATACGGGTTCTCCAGTAGGTTGTAGAGGTTGAATAGACTGTATAAAAGAAAATGTTAAAGGCGGCAGTTATAAGGTCCTAGGATCTTGATGATTAATTGAAAATATCCATTACATCTTTAGGCGCAGTGCAGGCTTATTGTTAAGCTGTTGAGTTAACTTGGTTGCTATAAGCTCCGCCATCTCATGCGCTTGATCAAGACTCTCAGGCTTCTTAACAAGGTTGCATATGACAACATATATGCATTCAAGATCTAAAATGAAATTAATTAGCAGCCAGCGAGAAACATCTAAGAAACCAAACACATAATTTTGGAATAACTAGTTCAGTTGCAAAAATTAATGATCAGCTCAGAACCAAATCAAAAACTAACCTGGAAGAATAACAAAAACACATAATTCTCACAGAGAGATTCACGTAATTCAATCAGAATGACCAAACAAACACATCCCAACAGCGTCCAACTATTGAAATTCATTGTTTTCACACAAGATTTTTATTTATGACTTTAACTAATTTAAATTGCAAACTGGGTATCACCCCAACAAAGAATGTAAAACTGGACCACACAGCATACAGGTATTAAAACATCAGAACCATCAAGTGACCACTAAAGAGCCTCATCCAAGGCAAAGTATATCACCTTTTTCAGAAGCTTTCGAGATGATCACATCAGCGGAGGTAAGCATCAACGAAGCTAAATCCAACAATCGGTTTTGAATCATACATTCTCCAGCTTCCGCCAACAATCTACTGACCTGCTCCTCCGCCACCTTTCGACACGGACATCAAAATTACACAGAATTCCGTTACAGACGATAATCACGGAGCAATTACAATCAGACGCACACAACCAAACTTCCACATACGTCTCCACAAAACCTGTATTATTTAATGCGTAGATAAATCTTGTGTAAGTATTACCTCCGGGCCTGCATCTCCCCATGACAACTCGGCAGTGAAACGGACGACGGAAAGGGCAGGATCTTCTTCTGATGTAGGGACAACGGTCGCCATTCTCTGAAATTGTAGATTTGGAACCCTAGAGAGCTCCGGTATAGAGGAACTGAAACCCTATCTCAGGAATAGTGTCGCGAAAGGTTTCAGTTTTTAAGTTTTCTAATTATCCCAAAAAAAACTTTTAATAATTAATAATTAACTGGTTGGTTTTTTTTTTTTAAAGATATTTATATAAAAAAATTCAATGTATATATCAATTTCTAAATATTTTTGCACATAAATAGAAAATAAAATTCTTAGTTTTTTATTCACAATTTTAAAATAAGAAGAAAATTTTTTTATATTAAAATTAAATGTAAGATTAATTTTATTTTATTATAGAAATACACTTAAATTTAATATTTTTAATATGTTTCATGAATATACGATAATCACTTATTAAAATAATATTTTAAGATTGATATTATTTAAATTTTATTTTATGTTAAATACGCTCATTTTATTATTAATAACGAAATAAAATTATAATAATTTTGTACATATTATGAAGTAAATATTTATATTGCTGTTATTATTTAAGTTGAGGCTTGTGGTAACTAAATTTCAGCTCATTGTATCATTTTGTAGACAAAAACTTGTGTGAGGCGGTCTTACGAGTCGTATTTTGTGAGACGAATCTTTTAATTGAGTCATCCATGAAAAAGTATCACGTTTTATGCTAAGAGTATTACTTTTTATTGTGAATATCGGTAGGGTTGATCCATCTCACAGATAAAGATTCGTGAGACCGTCTCACAAGAGACCTACTCTATTTTTTTTATAAATAAAAAATATATTTCTTCTCAAATTACAAAAATAATAATAAAAAAAAATTATATGAGTATAGTAAATTTCTCTCTCTTGATCAACCAAATATACATATTTTATCATATTAAAAAATATCTATTTTTATTTAATAAAAAATATATGATAAAATGAACTTTTTTTATCTTTCCTCTTATGCTCTTCATCTTTATAATTATATAATATAATTAAATATTATTTGCCTGATTTTAAATTTCTCCGTTAACAGAAGCTGAAGGGTAATAATGTCTTATTAATATCCTCCGGGGCCGTTCGGCAATTTCTTGACTTTAAGAGGGTAAACGAGAATTTTACGGTATTTGGAAATTCTGTACTAAAATTATTTATTAGGGTTAGGGTTTATATAGCAGCCGCACACAAGTTTGCGCAGCCGAAGCCCTAAAGCAGAGAGCTTTCTTGCCCCCGGAAATCAAGATGGTACAGTTTTCTATCTCCCCTTCTCTACTTAGGCTTACAAATGAATGCCTTTGTTTTTTCTTGAATAATTTAATATTGTGTGCATGATTGTGTAATCAGCCGTCGCACAAGACTTTCATGATAAAGAAGAAATTGGCGAAGAAGCAGAGGCAGAACAGGCCCATCCCGTATTGGATCCGTATGCGTACTGACAACACCATCCGCTACAATGCTAAGCGCCGCCATTGGCGCCGCACCAAGCTCGGCTTCTGAGCGTTTCCGTTTCCATCTTATCTTCCTCTGCTTAACGATTATGTTTTTGTCTCCTCTGGATTTCATGTTATAATTTAAATGAAATAGATAGTTCTGTGTTGTGATGCAAGACTTCTTGGCCGGTTTTGATAATGTTATGGATTCTTGACAATTGCATTTGGAAACTCGGTTCGTGATTCTTTGAATATAATTTTAATTTATTTTCCTGTACGTTTAAAAATATTTTTAATTTTAATGTTTCTGTCCATGGCTTGTTGGTTCGGGGAAAAATTAGATTTTTAGACAGTTGAAAGCTTTTGTATTTGTTTCCTGTAGATATGGCTGTCTTTATATTTTCGACTTTTGTTCTCCTTTATCCGCCTGTATAGAGTTGACTTGTCCAATTGAATTGACTAGCTTGGGTTAAGGTTACTCGACTGTAGCATTGACATGAAATAATTATATAAAGTTAACTCTCCACTGAAGCATGAGCTAATATTTTTATTGTGGCTTCTTGACTTGTCTTTCGGTTTTTTAACTGTCATGTGTGGAAATTGTGCAACATGGTCGGAGTGCTAGGTGTTTTGGTGTGTGAGATTGAGTTTTGGTTTAACAGATTGAAGTTTGATTTCTTAATCAACTGTTTCACATATGGTTGTTTGTTGTCAATCCGTTGCATTGACCAAGGGAAGGATAGGATGGCTTTGTTACAGTATGATCACCTTCAACTATTTTGGTCCTCGTGACTTTTGCATGTGTGTTGTATTTATTTTGGGGAGTGTTTTGAGTATAACTGGCCTCGATTATCCAAAAAATCAGTAACTTTAATTGGTGGTGAGGAAGAAACGGTGACTTCAACCCACTTTGAGGGTGTTAGCGCTAGATTTAATGGCCATCATCTGTCTTTTTTTCTGTTTTATAGTGAATTACTGACCACATGTTTAGGCCAAATGCAGAAGAAACATATTTGTTGTGGGGGAACTGGTTCTGTGCATAACACCAGGGTTTTTGGTGGTGTTGAGCCTGCAGCTGCCTCGTGAATTCTTGTTACTTGTCATAGGATCGAGTTTATCTGCTTGTTCATGATTAGCGTAGGCTAGGTTTCTTAAAAATATGTATTGGGTCTTGCCTTTAAACTCTGGTATTGGGCAGGTTTGACAAGGAAAGAAAGTCTTTAATATATCTGTCGACACTCCCATTTTCATCCATCTCTTCCCGTTTCCCTAACTTCTCAATCGAAGAAAACTAACACGGATGGACTGAATCATTCTCTTCCCCGTTTACATTTAGGTTATCTGCTACCCTATCTTTAAAAATTGGTCAGTTCGGTTGGTCAAAACTGATTCGATGAGAATACTGCGTTTATATATGTTTGATTTAAGTAGAATTTGAACAAGGGCCCGTATGATAATTGAGAACAAATATATGCCGGCCCAATTAATATAAGAAGAATGTCTTCTCTATCTTTAATGTTGGCGGCCCAAATGTCAAATAACTTTTTAATAATTTTTCGAAGAGGAAGAAAACCTTCTTCGATTACTTATAAAAAGTGATTTGGGAAACAATTATCCCTAATTGTGTTCGTTTGTATTTTTGGATTTTTTTAAAAAATTAAATAGGTAACTTTTTATACTTGTTTTTGAAGTTTTATTGTTTTTTTGTTTTTTCTTCCTTATAATATTGTTTGGGTTAAAATTGTACAAGCCCAATTACTTAAGCCTAAATCCTGAAAAAATGGATTAGCCCACAAATTATGGAAGCTCGTCAATTCAAAACAATTTGAGCAGGTCTTTTATGAGACTGTCTCACAAATCTTTATCTGTGAGATGTGTCAATTCTACCGATATTTACAATAAAAAATAATACTCTTTGTATAAAAAGTAATATTTTTTCATGGATGATCCAAATAAGATACCCGTCTTATAAAATAAGATCCGTGAGATCGTATCATACAAGTTTTTACCAAACAATTTGAACAACTCAGATAGCGGAGAGATTTCGAAAACTCCCAAAAATCTGAACAAAAGAAGGGAATGGACATAAGGAAAAGGGTCTCAACACTCAAAGAATGGCACACACTCTTAAAAATTACAAATTTTTCATCGTTCGAATTTCATTTGTTCTCCAATATTATTTTTCCAGAAGATTTTCTCTAGATTATTCAGCAATTTCTCACTTTTCATCCAACCTTATAATAATTTTAATGTTTATTAAGATTCCTCTTGGTTTTTTATATATGTAAATCATATTTAGGGTTTTCCAGAAATTTTCAACGTCATTTTCATTGTTTTCTATTGTTTTGGTCCATTTCAGCTTAGGAAATCATATCAAATAGTCAAATTTTAAATTCACGTTCTTTGAATAGTTAAAGTTAAAAGTTAGATTTGTTACCGCTTGTCATTCAAGAAGGTGCATTTGCACTTGACCACCAACATTTACAAATTTTTGCGTAAACAATATATATATATATATATATATATATATATATATATATATATATATATATATATATATATATATATATATATATATATATTCCACTACATTCGATGCACTAAATTTCCAATATATAGTCATAAATTGGAAATTTAGTGCATCGAATGTAGCGGAAAGACAAGGATGATGCTAAGGCATGCGCAAATAATAAAAGCCGAAAAGTAATGTACTGACTACTGACTCTCTCGCCCACAGCCTTCGTTATTATTTGAATTATTAGAGTACTTGCATGTTTGTGCAAGTGTACAATAATTTTTCATCGGACATCGGGATTTCCATGTACCAATTATACTGCAACGAGATTTCACGTGTTTATATTATTTTATATTTGAAGTTTTTCTAGATCTCAAAATCATTAAATCATGTCAATCTCTGGTATTTTACTATGAATTCACTTTTAAATTCGAGATTCCGTCTTAAACTTAGAGAATATAGTGGTTATTTCACCACATTACATACGACATAGTATAGAAAACGGCGATTTCATGGACGACTCTGAATTTTATCGTGTAATAATGTGCATAGATAGGAACTGTTAATTTAGTTGACGGAATTTGTTTCAATTTTTTGTCGTCCTCCCACTATTTTTTCGTTGTTTCTTCTCCAAATACCATACTTACTAAAAAAAATAAAAAAAAAAATCGCTGCATTTGTTAAGAAAAATATCCAAATAAGAACCATCGAACAGATGATTCATCAAACGAAACAAAAAAATATAGCGAATAATAGTGGTGCAATCGGGGGTGGAGCCATATGCTCATTTATCTGGGCTTTAGTCCGGGTGGTCCAATATTTTTTTTAATGTATATATAAATTTTGTATAATTTTGAAATAATATGATATTAGTCCGAGTAGATCAATTTAAAATATTAAAAGATTCTAGAGTTTAAAATTTTACCCTGGGCAGAGCCATATTTCTGGCTCCGCCACTGGATGCAACTCAAATATTTCAAATCATTCGACGATATAAGTTTCATAGTTCAATCGCTCTACCCCACGAACAATTATTTCATCCCAAAAATCTTCTTCTCAATAATTGCACTTCTTGCAAACAATGAGAATCGAACTCATGTAATGAGAACTATATTTCAAGATGTTTAGGAATGATATGCGTGTATATTTTCCTGTAAAACAGTTCAATGTTTGAATTCCAAGTATAAAAAGATTTATTTAATGTTGTAGGATACTTTGATATTTGAATTGCAAAGTACCAATTAATTTTTTTCAAATTTATTATTCCCCAAAAGTTGAATATAACATATCCACTTTTCCAGTATAATTCATGAATCTGAACACTATAATTTAATGAATGAATAGACTAATCTATGTGCATTTCATCACTCATTATTCAATGTAAAAATACGTTAACCAATTCTAAAGTTTTTTTATGCTATATTATTTGGGAAAATTCCAATTTTTGGTTGTGTGTGTTTGTTTCTTGGTCATTTTGTTCTTTTATATTATCAAAATTCAGTCTTAGTCTTTTATGTGTTTTAAAAAAATTTATTCATCTTTCATCAAGAATGCTGATATGACATTGTACACATATGAACAAGTGGCGTCAGTTTGGAAAAAAAAAGGACCTAAATTTCCCCAAAAAAATAGCGGATTAAGACTAGAATTTTACAAGATATAAAATCAAATATATAAGATCAAGATTAAAATTAACAATAATATTTTTTCATGATTACTTTACGTGATTTCCACTTGAATCCAACTAAGTACTTACATGATCTTTATTGGTAAACCTTTAAAAATATTAGAGTGGTTGCCCAAATCAATTTATTATTGTAAGAATTATATTGTTATTCTGTAAATTAATTTCTAGTCGGATGATAATAATTTTATTGAGATTTATTATATTCCACGAAAATATAATCCCGCAATATGTGATAATTATTAAAAAAAATCTTGATCTGACTCTCGAATTCGTTAACTCGTTTAATTTGGAATCTTATACAAAGTTAATGTTATTATCATATTACATGAACGACTTGCGATCTATCGAAATAATTCGAGTTATTGTTTACACTTGTATTTTGAGTTGTGAACGTCTTTTATATTTCTAAATTTATTAACTTTAATATATTTTTGTATTCACAATTTTATTATTAGGACGATTGATCTTCATTTAATTTCTGAATCAAAATCTTTACAGTTAATCGGTCCAATATTATGGGTAACCACTAGTCGTTAAACCTGACACGAGACGAAATTTCCAGATTGAAGAAATCTTTTATAATATATTTTCTTCATTAAATTATATTTATTTTTAGTTTTATAACTAATTTCCAGATCCCTATTGATTCGATCGCAGTTGCAGGAAGGCAAGTGGACATGTGCATACATATGACTTCTGATTTACACACTTCCTATGATCTGGCACATGACAATGCACCTTAATTTCTAAGAATTGTTTCTTGACTTTTAACAAATTATTTTGGCAAAAAAAACTTGTGTGAGACGGCCTCACGGGTCGTATTTTATGAGACATATCTCTTATTTGGGTCATCCACGAAAAAATATTATTTTTTATGCTAAGAGTATTACTTTTTATTGTGAATATCGATAGAGTTGACCCGTCTCACATGATAAAGATTCGTGAGACAGTCTCACAAGAGACCTACTCAATTATTTTTGCCTCTAAACTTTCATTGACAAAATATTAATTATTCAACGACTATATTTTGCTTAAAATTGTTCTAATTATCGGCTTGTAAACTTGTTCATCCTTCAATAATGAGAGAAATTGCTTTCTTGTTACTTCATGTTTGTCTCTTTGTAATTTTGTCATCAGTTTTGTTAAATTTCTAATTATTAATTCGCGACGTGACATTGTTACAGTGCTACGTGTGTAATTTCACATCAACACTTTTGATAAAAAAAGATAAAAAATTTCAAAAATCGAAAAATACATGAATAAGATTGAAATTTGATAAACACTTATTACCAAAACTCTTTCCTTCAATTAATAACACCCAAAAAATATTAATCATTTAGAAATATGACCATTACAATATCATTAATTTATGTATGTGTGTGTGTGTGTGTGTGTGTGTGTGTATATATATCACATTATATTCAAAAAAAACTTGTAAATATCTCATGTCACATGATATAGGGAAAATATTTATTCAGAAGCAAAATGTACCCTTACTCAAATTAGAAATGTCACACTATTTTATTGGTCTATTGTAATCAAATTTGACACACACCCTCTTCCATTAAATGATTATGAAACTAGATTAATATCTGATTAAGAATTAGGAAATGATCCCATTTGACTAGCCTAATTCACACAAGAGTTTATATGTCCTTGCACCTGGTTGTTGATTCGCAGGGGTCGAGCGGACGTCTCAGCGATATAAAAGATTATTTTGAAAATTCAATTAGATCACTCACGAATTAACTACGTTTAAAAAATATAATTTATATTTCCAACTTATCATATTTAACTCGGATCTTTCTTAAGAATATCGATGAATTATCACATTTCGTCTTCTAGATCCACCTCGAACATATGGGTAATTACAGATGGGTAAAGATATCACATTCCGTTTTCTTAAGTAATATCGGTGAATTATCATATTCGTGTATGTTGGATCGCCCTCGAATGGATGATTTCTTGGAGCATGGTATAAGCTTAGTGGGATTGATCAGGAGTTGGTTTTGGCCTTATGAAGTATATCTTTACTTTATACACGTGATGTGCCAACCTTCTTTTGTAGCCCTCTATTTCATGTTTCAACTATCAAATCATCCAATTTTATTCGATTATTAAAGTCAAATAACTTGAAAATTCATAGCATGTGACAGATATACTTATGTACTCATCAACTATTTTACAATATATATTTAAATTTTCAAGCAAACAAAGGATCTTTCTTGGGAAAAACACCCCATGTTCGCCTTGCAAGAGCATCCACTTCTTTAAGAAAAATAACAAATGGATGGAGCTTCGGAAAATTGGTGGTGCCTCCTATTGGAAAAAGTCATCATAAATCAAAATTATGTAAATTTATTATGAAATTTAAAGTTTCGTCTCACAAAATATTACTAAGATGCTTCCTGTTATTTCAAATGAGGAAGCTAGATTTTGATGAACTTCCAAATAAAATGCTTAAAGTAAAAGATCAATGAATAGAATGAAGAAGAAAGCGAACTATGGAAGGGTTTGTCGTTAAAAATAAAAGTTTAAAATACTTTTTAAAGGCTTATAATAGACTTTTATAACAACTTGTGTTATCATTTTCATAAAGAGTAGGTCTCTTGTGAGACGGCCTCACAAATATTTATCTGTGAGACGGGGTCAACCCTACCGATATTCACAATAAAAAATAATATTCTTAGCATAAAAAAGATAACCCAAATAAGAGATCTGTCTCCACAAAATACGACTGGTGAGACCGTCTCAGATAGAGTTTTTGCCTTTCATAAAACGATTCCGGATATAAAGTAGTGTCGATAAGAACTTATTGTACAGTCACACGGGCTTTAGCCTAGGACGTGACAATAAATGAGAAGAAAAAAAATCAATTTAATATGGCATTTCTCCACAATCAAAATATAGAATCCAATTTCAAGTTAACCAGTTAGGTCCTTGAATTTTTTGAATCTGCCCCTTATCAATGTGATTGAATGAACATGTGAGAGGATAAACATAGATAAAAGTGTCCCTTGAATGCGCTTTGCCATCCATGTTATTAAATGATATTTTCGTTGTTAAACAAACTTATTATTGGTTGGGCTGTCAGCACATCAAAGTGCTTCAATCAATACCCACAATTAATTGGGACAATATTTAAATTACAGATATAATTGAGAAAATTTTAAATAAATTATAGGGCATATGTCCCAAAAATAAAATATATGAGTAAAAATAATTTATTCAAGTTCCTTTAATGTATTTTTTTTACCATCGCCCATTTGAGAGAATATTACCACACATATAAGTCATGGAAACTAATTTGATTAGTTAATCCTTTTAGATACTGTTTCGCTCCATAGATAAATGATGAATGATATATAATGTATGAATAATGAAATAATATAAAATTCTAATATTTTATAAAACTTGAATCAATTACTGACAGAAATATTAAAAAAAATGTATACATATTGTTATTGGAAGACATGCAAAAACTTATGTGAGACGGTTTCACATGTCGTATTATTTGAGACGGATCTCTTATTTGAGTCATCAATGAAAAAATATTATTTTTTATGCTAAGAGTATTACTTTTTATTGTGATTATCGGTAGGGTTGACCCGTCTCACAGATAAAGATTCGTGAGACCGTCTCACAAAATACCTACTACTGAACACGGTATCCTCTAAAAATAATAATAATCGGTAAACAAACAAGCAAAAGAAGCCATATTCTTACTATATAAAGATTATATTGAATATATATTATGATGGATTACAGTTGCACCCTCTATCTATATTTTCTTGCTCAATTATAATTCATTAAAAGAAGACATTAACTGTTGTGTCTTCTTCCTTATTTTCACATTCAATTCCAGCAATTAATACCGGACCACATTAACATTAAAAAATAATTATTAGACTTACTATTATATGAACTTATAATATTATACACTTGAATGCTAAGCTGAAATTAACAATTAAAATGGCAACCACTTACCATTAAGTTATGTGAATCATGCAACTGAACTTCAAAACAAGACCAATCGGAACTTAAAGACAACATCAAGCATCTGTCACTCGTATAAATTTACTAAGATTATCAACAATCGAAGAGACCTTACAAAACTGTCGTAGAAAATTTTACGAGGTCGTTCTCAATCGATATCAAAATTTTGGATACCATCAGAGTTTCTATCCATGAGTTTACACTACCAAAACATGCATTAAAACCAATATGATCTAATTTGTATATTCAACCAAAAGTCCAACGATGACTTGTAACTCGGATGGATTTTTTCCACTCTTTAGGATTAAACCTGGCATATTCTGAGTTATAACCTTGAAATATCCCCTCCTGAGTCCTAACCAATCGACATTTTCTATCTATTATTAAAATTAATGAAAAAAAAAAGGAAGAAGAAGTGAGTGATTAGAGAGTTGTGACAGAAGTGTATTTGCCTAAATGAATGAATCCACTTTCTTGCACAATCTGACAGACTCCCACATGCCAAAGTAGAGAGGTCCAGGCTCCAGAATCTTGACCCCACCCACATTACATGATCCACATGGAAATCAAAGAATATGACCAGTGAAGCTGTGTCCCATACATTCACACTACATCTGACTCAGATTCTCTCCTCAAAAAATAAACTATAATAAAGAAACACTTACCATTTTATATATATATTACCTGCACAAACTACATTCCCTCTGAAAACTGTGTTCTCTAATCTACATCACCCTTTTTCTCGATTCTGTGAGAAAACCCAAATAAAACAGCATTTTTGTTTTCTGGGAAGGATGGATCTTTGAGATTCTGCATTGATGGTGGCAGGCAATTCTTGATTTTTGGAATCCAGAAAATCTATAGTTTTAAACATAATCCCATCTCTGTGTAAGTGCTATGTTTTCTGCTTCTCATTTATCATGCTCACAGTTTCAAGTTTTATGCTTGCAATGAAAGTTTATATTTTTTTTCCAAAGTCTGGTTGAATCAAAACCTTAAAACCACTGGGAAAGACTCGGTATATTCCTCCCTGTGGCAGAAAACAAGAAGCAAAACATGCTGAAATAAAAGTCCAGTGATAAAAAAAGGCTTCAAGATTAACTGCGTGATCAAAATATTTCTTGAATCGAGTTACTTTCATGTTTGGAGGCAACATAAGCTATTCAAGAAGCAACAGAGGATTAAAGATCCAAGTTTTTTCATTATATGTTATCGGGGAAGGAAACGGATATGCCTGAGAGGATGCTTAATCGAGATCTGCAAAAGCAGATTGGGTGTATGAATGGCATATTTCAGCTCTTGGACCCGAATCATTTTCTTGCAGGCCGGCGTGTAACAAGTCGCAACCACAAAAGGCTAATCCAAGGTAGTTTCTCATATTCATTCTTCGAGTATTTTTTTACAGTTACAGAAAGTTATAAGCTCGACTTATGACTCATTATCTATTTTTCAAGTAAAACTCAATTCTTTGGCAATCTTGCATGTCATTTATGGTGAACCATCTGGAAAATCACAATAGATTAAAGATAGAGATATATTTACACAGTTAAGAGAGGCACCTACTTAGAGATCGGTTCCACTCAGTCAAATTTCTCTCAACACTAAATATAGCTGCAACTTTATGCTTTCAGGTGCTCAACACCATTTGGATCCTAAAAATGCACCAAAAGCTGTCATGGTAAGATTCTGCAGTGTACTACTCTTTGTTTTATTGGAGAAAGAAAGAAGAAATTGGTCAAAATTCATTAAAATTAGTTGTCACCTTCATTATTTAATTTGAAACTTATATTGGCAGGCAGAAGATTTGGAGGTGCAGAAGGAGAAATCGAGGAGTTCCATGGAATCAGTCCCGACCCTCTTATTCATCGTCTTCTTCTTGTTCATCTATATTCTCATCACTCGAATGTAACAGAACAGTTAAACCAGAATCACTTTCTGTGAGGCAAATCGGTATGCCTGAGACCCGATCAAAGATCACAGCTATGAACGAGCAGAAATCCCATGATCTTCAAGATGTAGTGAAGGACTCGTTGTACAAAAAAGCACATGGATTGTCGGTAAAATGTCAAGCTAAAGATGAAAAAAGAGGCCGCGTCTTGAAACATGTCGACTCTCCCAGGCCTTTGGAGCTGCCCAAATACGTGAAACCGAAAGCCATGAGTGCCAAGGTATCAACTCGAGTTCTTGCCAAGCCCCAGGATAGTACAAACAGCTCCAAGGATGAGCGGCCGGCACTTCCTCGCTTCTCTTACGATGGAAGAGAATCACGAGAGACATCAAAGTCAACGATGAAGCTCAAAGAACTCCCAAGGTTATCATTAGACAGTAGAGCAAGTACCATGAAGCGTTCAGCACTCGAGTCAAGATTGGATTTTTTGGGCTGTGACTTGCACATGAAAAATGAGAAATGGAGCAAAGTACCCCAAACGAACCAAGAACCGGGAAGCCACAACCGATCATCCAGTTTAGTAGCAAAGCTAATGGGTTTGGAATCTTTCCCAGATAATGTTGCCACCAGGTGATACTGGGATCACAAACATCAATAGAAGCCCAAAAAAGATTTGGTTTCAAGATCATCCTCAACAGCAGAGAACAGCAACCAAAACCATGTTTGTTACTCCCCACGAATTACACGGAATGATCCCGCCTCACCACGATTGCCTAATTCCGATTCTGATTGGAAATCAAGCAACCGTTCAAGGTTTCCAATGGAACCTGCTCCATGGACGCAACAAAATTCAAGTCAAGATTCTCCCAAAGTGGCTTCCCACAGTAGGACAGCTTCAACAAATATCCAGCATCGATCTTCTTCAGTTTATGGCGAAATTGAGAAGAGAATAACAGAACTTGAATTCAAAAAGTCCGGTAAGGATCTGAGGGCTCTTAAACGGATACTCGAAGCAATGCAAAAAACAAAAGACAGAATGGACAATCAAAGAGGAGAGTCTGTTCAGTTCACGTCACATACAAGGGCATATAGTTTAGATGAAAGCTGCTCTGATCAGAATTATTGCTTGTCAATGTGGCGTGATAAAAAGAATCATCAACAAGCTTTTACCATTAACGAGCACAGCTTTCCGAATATAACAGATTCTTCAATCGTGATCATGAAACCAGCAACAGTAATGGACAGAGAGAAACATTCAAGATCAACTCAGGTTTCCAGAATAGCAATACAGCATTTGCAGAGGTTTCAGAATCAAGACTCTAACCAGTACAGGGATAACTCACTTCACAAAAAAGTAGTAGAAGATCTGAAAGCAAGGAAAATTGATTTTGGTGTCTCCGCTCCACATGATCCTTCCATCGAAAAGAAGATTACAAGGAGAACCACAAAAGTAGAGCAAACCTTAAAAGCGTCTCCACAGATGAAGGTAAGAAGTTGCAATACTTTAGGAAGGAGTTCTGAAAGTGTGAACCCAAAATTAACAGAGAATAGAGGCAGGATAGAAAGACAATTCCATCCCACAACCCCGTCATCAGACTCGGCCAGGGTCAAAAGGCTACTCCATTAAGAAAGTCATAGAAAAAGGTTCCAACGCCAGGCAACTCAACATAAAGTCAACAAATCTGCAATTAAGTGATGATCAATTTAGTGAGGGAAGCAGCGAGACGAGATATTCAAGTAACCAAGGTGATACAGTTTCTATAAAGTCGGAAGACAACATTAGCTTATACTCACAGATGGAAACAGAAGTCACAGGCACTGCTCGTTCTATTAGCACAAATACCAAAACGCACAAGGTAAGAAAAGATAGAGATAACTTAACATAATTCTTGTTTGTTATTTTGCCCCCCTAGTTTACTAGCCTTCATTTTAGGTATCCCAGAATTCAGCGGCAACATTGATGGAATACACGCCAACAGTCGAAGTTGCAGCGACCATGATGGAACAACCAAGTCCAATCTCAGTTCTCGATACCACAATTTATGAAGAAGATTCACCGTCTCCAATAAAGAAGATATCAACAGCTTTTAAAGGTATTGTTCTCTCTTCAGAGTGGCAAACAGAAACTGAAGTGGATAGTAAACTTCACATTATATAAACATATGATTTAAAAAGTTTCGCCTGTATAATACACACCTCATATCCATCATCTGACGTGTGATTATTTTTGTCTGTTGTGTCCTACTTGTGCAGAAGATGAAAGTTCAAATCCTGATGAAGCTCTATGGAATCTAGAGAAACTTAATCCTTTGCCACCCTATCTTTGTCACGAGTACAATCAAAAGAAGCTAGAAAATATAAAGCACTTAATCCATGAGCGTAGATTGTTGAAAACCAAACCTGATGAAGCTACTGCAAAACAAACTGCATCGGTGGATGTGAGCTCAAATCAGGATCACAGATACATTAATAAGATGATACTCGCTTCACGACTTCTTGAGGATGTGAATGTCATCTCCATGACTGATCAGCTCCATTCCTCGTCACATCTGATCAATCCAAATATGTTCCACATCCTTGAACAAAGTGAGGAGATTATGGAAAGGGGCTGATGGAGAACTCAACAGAAAGAGTGATTGGTCACAGTCGAGTTGTAGAAGCCATAGAAAAGTTGTTTTTGATATGGTAAATGAGATATATGCCCGCAAAATTGCTTCAGACGGGTCATTCATCCCAGGTAGGAAAAGGGTAAGCCCACATGTGCTCATAAAAGAAATATATTTGGAGGTGGACCGGGTGCAGCAGAAGACGGAATACAATCTTGACGAAGAAGAAGGTCTGGTCAGAATCTTAAATGCAGATATGATGTCTCGATCGGAAGACTGGGCAGACTACGGTGTTGAGGTTCCAGCCTTGGTGTTGGATATCGAACGCTTGATCTTTAAAGACTTGATTAATGAGGTAGTCACGAGTGACACTGTGGGTCTGCAGAATTGGCCAAAGAAACATTGCAGGCAACTGTTTAGAAAATAGAAGTTATGCTTACCCTCTGTGCTTCTACATTTCTCGTCTTCTATGTAAAACATCATGTCAAATGTATATATAAATTAACATATCTCTAGAATTGAGTAAATATCTCATTTACTTTAAAATACCATTATTCTTCATGGCTAAGCCTCATTTCATGAATCATTGTACTGCAATTGCAGTGATAAAATAAGTGGATCAGAATATATATTAACACTGAAATTCATTTTAACCCACATCGTGCAATATTAAAGGCCAAGAAATTGGCTCCTCCAATGTTTTCTGATTCATCATTACCAGTGGACACGAACATTTTCTGATTCTCAGTAGTTTAGGTGCTTCACAGAAAAGTGATCATATGGTACGACTTTTGCCAACTACCTCATGGCTGAAGGAAAAGCAGTATACAGGTGTCGCATGATCATTGATATTACTTATTGCTACAACATAAACACACAAGAACTAACTAATTGATACAAAAATAAGGCATAAGGGAGATAATATTAGAATTGGTTACTCCTTTAACTTATCCTGTCCACGCCCTGCGAGATGGAGGATCCATCAAAGTCTAGATCTTGGAACTGAATCATGAGAAATGGACTACCAACCCTCTGTAAGCCCACAAAAGAATAGGCAGAAACTTGTTCTCGAAAAAAGTGATTTCAAGAGCTAAATGTTTCATACACAAACAGGATTGGAACATAAATATGTGGCTCCTGTATTGTCACAAAATAAGGTAGGAGGCCGGTGTATATAGACACCAATCTCTTGTAATAAATTTAGAACCCATAAAACTTCTGCTGCTGGATTTGCTCTTGTACTCAGCCTCGGTGGAGGAGTGCTGAAACTTATTTTGATGAGCTAAATGCCACGAAAAAAATATTGAACCAAGATATATGAAATATGTTGTGGTAGAACAACCTCCTGTCCTTAACAGTCACAATCAGTCCATAAAAACTGAGAAGTTAGCAGGAAACCGGTTTGAGAAACAAGCGATGACAAATTGAGCCATTCAAGTACTCGAGAACTCCTTTTATAGCTTGTCAATGAAATTCCATTGGTGCATGCATATATTGGGACAATTATTCACAGCAAACTGATACATGGGGACGAGTTATAGAGTCGATATGTGGAGAACCATCAACAAGAGATAGAGTTTCAGACTATTTCAGGGGTGTGACTACATTCTTTGCACCAGTCATGTGTCGTTGGTCAAAAGGTTAGCAATGTGCTGATGCTGTGACAGGACGAGGCCCTTTGAAGTGGGAATGACTTCAGCTCCCAAAAATTGATGTCAGAGAGCCAAAATCTTTGATGGAAAAATTACAAGCTAGCTTGCCGAACGGACTGATCCGAGAAATCAGGATGACTACCTGTTATAACTATGTTATCTACATAGACCATGAAATATGCCATGACACCATTGTTATGTTAAACAAGCAAGCATGCATCAGAAAATGATTTGTGGAACCCAAAAGGTAATAAAAATGTTATTAGCATCACACCATGCTTGAGTGCTTCTTTAAGACGATAAAGAGCTTTCTTGAGTTCACAGATGTGCATGTGGAAGCTGCTGATGGATATGGCTAGGGGATTGTGTATCATATAGACTGTTATGTGTCTTTCTGTTTGATTTTCGGTGTACAACGAATATGAGTTGAGGCAAAGAAATTCCTTTTTCCACAAGACGAATTTGCCCGAATGTATGTACTATACGGAATGACAATTGTCCTCAAGATACAACTTCACTCCAGAATGCAGCACTTCAAGTTCTGGATGTCAGCGAACAATCATATGCCTGAACTTTCAAGTTTCGGAAGAAAAGAATGCAATGAAATGTATGCGGAGAAGAGGTTATGAATGCTCGGTAGAGAGATATATATAGAGCGAGTCACATGTATGACATAAAGGGCGCACCCTTCTGTAATAAGCCATGGGACACTCGCACAAGCCAGGGGACGCATGGTTCTGCGCCAAGGGACTCACGGTTCTGCGCCAAAAGACAGTCACACGAGACGCACTGGTTAGAACTGGAGCACTGGCTGGAGGGTGCAAACATTGGACGCACTGTTTTGAAAATAAAAATTATTTTCCAAATAAATTTTGTCCAAAAAAATTAACACTGTCAAGAGACCACACTACACCACACTGGACCTGACCGGGCCGAGCCGGCCGTGCGTGTTTCACCGAGACCCAGCCTACCAGAATTTTTTCTCTTCCAAAAACTTCTGGTGCCTCTTGGGGCTAAACCCTTAGCTCAAACTTGGAACTAATAAAGAAGAATATACTTGGTTCATTTCTCAATGTGGGACAACTCTCACTTCCTTTCATTCACTACTCACAACTTATCTAACACAGACATCTTCATGTAATGTCCCAGGGACAAACACAACGTTGACATCTAATTATTCAAAGGCCAGTTGTTAGATAAGGCAAGACAAAAAAATGATTTTTATCATTGCAGGTTTTGTAATTCACATGATTGAATGCACAAAAATCGTCTCTCTTTTGCTCATGTTGAAACACCTTTGCCACAAGACGAGTTTATTATTTATCTATTGAGTCATCTAGATTTCTCTCACTCAAAATATCCATTTAGCAATGTATATACGCATAACTGAACTTCGAGATAAATTCCCAAGCATCATTCAACAAAAGTACATTATGTTCATCATCTACACCCTGTTGTTAAAGGGGTTCTTTAAGAGCTTGGATTACTGTCGAAGGTTCAAGTGCAGGTGACAATGGGTGTTTTCCAGTGAGGTTGATGGATTTACCATTCTAGGACTCCTAACACAAGCTGGGCGAGAGTGGTTGAGATTGGGATGGTAATTTTGGGAGACAGTAACCATGGAAAGATCATGGGGCGAAGCCTGAGTTATTATTCACCACATTCTTTGAAGTCTCTTAGTTTTTCAAAAAGTTCATAGTAGGAAATTGGAGATTCACGAACTTGGGTAGCTGCAACCGAAATCATATGAACAATAAGGCCCTCTCGGTGAATTGGATTTGGGTCAAGAGCCAATCCATCTGCAATTGAACTAGTGCCCTTCAAATTCTTGGATAGCTTAGCCTTGAGAGGGATGAGTGGATACCGAAAAATTGGCAAAGCTGAGAGTAAGGCGTACCAGGCTCCTTACGAGGTTTACGGCCTAGAATTACGCTAACACGAATTTGGTCCTGGTCAATACCATATAGTATGGATTGGGTTGACTTTTGCTTTAGCACTGTCCAGAGATTGTGATGGTGGAGTAACTATTCCATCAACATATATGCTACAAGATCCAAGACAGATAAAAGTTGATCGAATTTGTTTTCTCCATAAAATGTTCACCAAATTCAAGAGAATATATGCATGCAGAACCAAACATCTTGCAGCTTCTTCATGGATTTTTTCGACAACAGCGGAACGCCTGCTTTTGTCAGAAAAAGATAAAACATACAAGAGGGGGGAGAGACAACAAATTGGTTGCTTTCTGCTGCTCCCAGTTTCTTTACAGATTCCCTTATTCAACGAGTACCTCAGGGAGATACTTGTTTGGATAATGACTGAAGAATGAGGCTTCCATTAAGGCTCTCATTTCTGATAATTATTTGATTTTAGTTTGAAGACGGCAATTTTTCTAAATTGGCCACTCTTTTTGACATAGCATGGGATTAAATAGGTTAAAGTTTCGCTTATTTTAATATATAGATTATTCATTAAGTTTGTGTACATTACCTTATGGTGTTTAATGATGTCATAATAGTTTTACATTAATAATCTACTTATTCGGACAAATTTATTCTATTGTTGTATTACAGTTAATTATTTGTTAGTCTGAATAACAGATCAACTTTTTGGTGCCACAGCTGTAACAATGGGATTTATTCTGTCAAAAGAGTTTTAAGCATTCTGTTTTGTCGCGGGAGACGATAAAAAATGGAGCCAATTCATTATAGGAACTGAATCTAGGTGACAAGTGAAAACATAGATTGTTATATCAACTGAAATTGATGCAGATTTCACATATATCATCCTTACCTTCCACTTGCATTACAAGCACAGAAGGTTATCATACGCAGATCGGTTTGTTGCATTACATGAATTACACAATTCTCCAGAGCTAAATTGGATTCAAGTAAAATAGAATCAGACAATATCACTTGAAGGCAACAATACATCATCAACAAAACGTCATCCACAAATACATTTTAGGTCCTAAACCTTCTTATCTCAACTTAGATCGTCTAAGTTGTCGAAATACAGGTGATTATTGATATACGGCAAGAAATAAGAAACAAAGCGATCAGGCTTGAAGCTAGAATGACCTCGAATTCAAGTAGTGAGCAGCAACCGGTCCGTCGCAGCTGACAAATCTGTTATAAAGAGAAAATGCATTCCTCAGAGGTTAAATTCCAACTTCTATCCTTTTCTACCAATATTGTACAGATGAATAGAAGTGGTACTGTGCTTCTCCAGAAAATCAAAGCGCACCGAAGAAAGACTAAATAATGTAAATAAAGAGATGATTTAAAGGTCGCAGACTACCAGTGTCTTAATCTTTCAATCATAAAAGCATTATATGATCACCAACTATCAAACTTTAGAGTCACATCATGCGAGCCCCAAAACAACACAAGATTACCGTTCCAAGTCCAAATAAATGTTTCTAAACATCAATGACACATGAGTCTCACAAACACTGAATACAACAGAGAATCACACTCACTCCTACTGATGCCCCAACAGATCTAAATTATAAATGCAACCTCAAACCACTTGAAAGAGTGTGTCGATTTAAGCATTTTATAATTCCACGTATATATAAAATCTACGAGATCTAATCATGTTCAAGTAAATCTCTCCTAACTTCTGACGAACATGCATTTCGAATGGGTTGATATGGAACATGGCAGCAGCAGCAGCAGCAGCGATAGCATGATCTGATTCAATTGCAGTCCAAGATTCTACCAAGATGTAAACTAAACCCCCACTCGTATTCCTCAAAAATGTATCTTTTTAAGAACCAAACAGATTTGTCAAAGAAATTAATCAACTTTGCACGTAAGCCAAAACATATCAATTCAAAGTTCGCAAATCACTAGTCACTACCTCTGATATCAAAATCATTCTCAGAACATCGATCATCGACACAAACCACCATTTTTTACAACAAAACCAATGGACAATTAAAAGCCTCAACCATTTGTAACTCTCCATATATCCATCAACAAACGTAATTCAAAAGAATCAAAACCCGTTTGTCAGCCAGATGTATAAACATTCAGGAAAAGAGAGAGAAGATGAAGGCCATACCAGATCTTTCATTTCTGGTACCCACCGCCAATAGCATTATCATCTTCCACAACTTTTGCAGTCAAATACGGCCGTGGGAAATCGCTGGCGGGATCGAAAGCCTTCTCCTTCATCATCGTCTCCACGTCCGCCTTCTTCAGAACAGTGCGTTTAATCGGTGGTCGGTTGCGCCGTTGGTCCCGAGAAAAGTACTTGATGTCGTAAACAGTCTCGGGGAGGGAAGAGGGCACAATCGCCTGAGAGGGTACGGTGGCGGGGCAGTAGACCCGATACTCCGTTGCCTTAGGAACGGCTGAGAGGTACTCCGGATGAGCCGCAGGGCCCGTGATTTCCCATGGCTTCTTCACGTATCGACGAAGGGTTTGCCATAGGGATTTTACCGTTGACGCCATGGATGAATTGGGGAAAAGATCTCAAGTAACATCAACAAAATATAAATAAAGAGCGAATTGGGCTTATAGATTTATGGAGCCCAATTTCTTGTAATGAACTGAACTCTGTTGTTATTTGTGTATAATTTTCTTTAATATAACGATTTAATTTTTAGGGTTCGTTCTTAAAAGTAAAAAAAGTATGATATGTTAAAATTTTAGTATTTATAATTAAATAATTAATTGAATTTCATTAAGATTGCGTTTGGACATGTGAATTTAAAATATATTTTTATTAATTAGAAAAATAAGACCATAAATATTAAATTCGCCTTTTACGTGTTTATATAGTATTTTATGTTAGTTATGGTGATTTTTAACTTCACTCATAATATGTCATTTGAAATTCATTCTACTATCTATTAATAATGTGTAAACAAATAATGTATAAATTTAATATTATTGTTTAGAAAAAAATAAGATCTTTCAGCTCAGACAGAAAGATACGTGAACCTAGAAGATGCACGACGGCACAAGAGGATGGAGCAGCGACATGGATGAAATAGGGTTGAGGGAGTGGAGATAGGGGGTTGGAAGAGAGGTGTGAGTGAGAGAGAAGAGGATAAAGCTAGAGGTAAAGGACAATTTTTATCTCATGTTCCTCTGAATAGGAATCAAGACAATGTGATGGAGATGAGGGAATCGGACGGGAAGTGGGAGAAATCGCAGAAGGTTGAGAGTGATGCTATATTGCCTCTGTTTTATAGACAAGAGAAAAGAAAACCAGAGAAAAAAGTTGAAGAATGCGCCGGGCAATGTTTTAACGAGCTCCTGAAATGCTTACCACCTTAGAAAATATTATTCTTAACTTCATTGTTAATGTAATTTGTTTCTGAATATATGATGCAAATCGGTTGAAAATTAATAAAACCAAGTTCTTGTATCAAGTTCATGCATGTTGTTCTATTATGAGGATGACATGAGCTGAAGTTTACTTACTTGGGCTATGATTGGTAGAGAAGAAGAGGTGGGGGAGTGAAAATTAAAATTTACTTACTTGGGCTATACCTAGTAGATGAGAAGAGTTTGGAAGATTGAAAACTAAAATTTTCTACTTGGGCTATGCCTAGTAGAAGAGAAGAGGTGATGAGATTGAAAATTGAATTTCCTACTTGGGTTATGCCTAATAGAGGAGAAGAGGTAAAGATATTGAAAATTAAATTTTCGTACTTGGTCTATGCCTAGTAGAGTAGAAGAGGTGATGAGATCAAAAATTAAATTTTCCTACTTGGGCTATGTCTAGTAGAGGAGATTGAAAATTGAATTTTCCTACTTAGGCTATGCCTAATAGAGGAGAAGATGTGAGAAGATTGAAATTTAAATTTTCCTACTTAGGCTATACCTAGTAGAGGAGAAGAGTTGAGAATATTGTAATTTATTATTTTTCTGATAAGACATCGCTTAGAATAGGAGTTAGGAGTGAGGATGTTAAACTTTTATTTTCCTGCTAAGACAACGCCTAGTAGAAGAGTCAAGAGTGAGGAGGTGAAAATGTTATTTTCCTACTAAGACATCGCCTAGTAGAGGAGTCAGGAGTGAGGAGGTGGAATTTATTATTTTCCTTCTAATGCATCGTCTAGCAGATGAGTCAGATGTGAGAAGGTGGAACTTTTATTTTCCTGCTAAGACATCACCTAGCAGATGAGTCATGTGGTGAGGATATAGAATTTATTATTTTCCTGCTAAGGCATCGCCTAGCAGAGGAGTTATAGGTAAGGAGGTGGAACTTTTATTTTCATGCTTATGCATCACATAGTAGAGGAGTCAGGGGTGAAGAGTTGGAACTTTTATTATCCGGGATGTGCCTAGCAGAGGAAAAGAGGTGGAGATACTGAAAATTAAATTTTACTTACCTGGGCTGCGTCTAGTAGAGGAGAAGAGTTGGGGGGGATTGAAAATTAAATTTTACCTACTTAGGCTACGCCCAGTAGTTGAGAATGTGCGTATATTGAAAATTAAAAATTTTCTTACTAAGGTTGGAGCCTAGTAGAAGAGCTTGAGTAGTGAGGGTAAAGGTTGAAGCCTAGTAGAGGAGCTTGAGGTGGTTAGGGTGAAGGTTGGAGCCTAATAAATGAGCTTGAGGTGCTGAAAGTGAAGAGCTTGAAATATGGAGAAGGATGGTTCATAATTTTCCTACTAAGGCTGAAGCCTAGTAGATGAGCTTGAGGTGGTGAGGGTGAAGTTTAGACCCTAGGTATAGGGGCTTGAAGTGAGGAGGACGAGGCTGCGAGGTTGTGGGGTGTTGGGGCGAGAGGTGAGTTGAGGCTGCAAAGCTATGGGCGAGAGCTGAAGTGGGGGTGCAGGCGAGGCTGAAGAGACGCGACGTGGTGCAAGGTGAGGCTAAGGCCAAGTGTGGCGGCTGTGATGCAAGGGCGAGGGCAGGTTGTGGGGCGAAGATGGGCGAGCGCGATGCAAGGCTCTGGGCGAGAGAGGAGGGAGGGCGTGCTGGAGTGGAGAGGTGACGGCAGGCAAGGAGAGGCGATGGTGAGGCGCAAGGAGGGAAAGCGAGGGCGAGGGAGGCGATGGGCGAGAAGGCGTGCGGCCGGGTGATGGGTGAGGGCGTGCATTGGCGAGGGAGAAAGACGGGGTTCGAGGCTAGGTGGGTGGGTGAGAGAAGGGTGAAGTTGTGAGGTTGCGCGTTGGGCGAGTGGGCGAGCTCTCGGTTGCGGGCGGGGGTGGCGAGGATGAACGAGAAAGGCCAGCATGGGAGGGCGAGGAAGAAGAAGGGACAGCGTGAGGCGAGGCGGCTACGGGAGAGGGCATGCGGAGGCCGGGCGAGCATGTAGAGAAAGGTGAAGCGGGTGAAATCGGCGAGGCTATACGAGGGGCTATCCTAGGAGAGGAAGGGCGAGCACAAGGCTTTGGGGTGGACAAGAAGTCGAGGATGTGAGCGGCAGGAGAAGAAAACACAACTCACATATTGTAAACCGAGGACACGTAATCGAACTTTGAACCTGCGATTCAGTTTGATTGGGGAGGGGAAGACTAGTGATACCCCATGAATAGGCCCATCAAGATTAGGTCCAAACCGGATTTTGGATCCCAGCCCATCCCTAGCCAAGGTAGAAGGCCCATGTCTCATGTACTTTCCTATAAATATCAGGTTTGATTGTCTAATTCATTTATTCAATATATGGATTCTTAGCAGCGTCTCTAGATGCTCTCTCATTTTATTCTCAATATTTGACTTGAACGTCGGAGGGGCTACACCGGAACACCCTCCCTGCCCCCTTCTAACAGTCTTCTTTATGCTTTCAGACATAAAGTAAATTCAAGGTCTGCACTCGCGATAGTATCACTTTCTGGTACCGAACCCTAAATTTTCAGTGAGTATCAAGTATATTTCGGAAATTTGAGTGAGATTGTGATAGATTTTTATAAAGATTTGGCCTTTCTTTGGTTTTCGCTCGAATGAATTCAAGAACTCGAACTAATGTTGGGTTTTTTTTTCCATTTATATTTATGATCTCTCCTGGAAAATATATTTGGATGTGGCTGATTAGGATATTTTTTGAACTTGTTTTTTTCCCCTTGCATTCAAATGTGATTGTTTATGTTGGTTTGTATAATAAAATGACAATATTTAAAATTCACGTGTTATTTAGTTAAATGCTATTCTCATAAACTGCAAATCAGTTTTTCGATAAATTTGTGCATTTTATCACGTGTTCTGTCTTTAGGTCAAGTTTGTACGATTGATTTTCTTGTTCAAACCTAAACCATGAGTCCTTTCGATTATTTGCAATCACCTCCCCTATCATCGGAAATGGACTGTTACCACCATGGATTGCAGCCCAAACCTAGATGACTTCAATAGCTAGGATAGATTTAAAACCCTGAGAAAAATGGTGTCTCGTGTGAGAGATTGGATAAAATTGTGAAGGAACTACATGAGATCAGTTTGCGAATGCAAAAGTGTACTTCAATCGATGATGGGGGCGGTCATGGAGCAAAGAATATAATAATATTTAGTATTATGATTTTTTCGAATTTACTGTGGAATTAAAAATATGTATATGTGACAATGGATGAATAATTGAAAAATAAGTAGACATTTGTGTTGTTGAAATACGTAACTTTATGACATTTAAGTTTGCATAAATTTCGGATTCATTTTCACATTTAAAAAAACCTCCGGCTACGACTCCATTCCATTAACATTTGCTTTAATAATTCCACTTCCATGTATTAGAGTAGGACGTGTCTAATAAATCAATTTGTGTCTTGTGTTTTTTTACTCTTATTTAAAAACAATCTTTATTTTAATAATATTTTACGATTTTATCAATTATATCATTTACATTATCCGTATACTCATACAACTGCATAGACAAAATCATTGAATATACAATAGGTACCATGAAGTTTGTCTCTTAATGTAAGATCAGGAAACTCATTAAAATATATTGTATATTCTAAACTAATTCTTAGTTGATTCAGCCGTGTAAAATAAGGATAAAAGTCGCTCGAGTTTGAGAGTTTCATCTGTTATGTAAACACCATATTTGGACGTGGATTCATACAGATGAGTGATCATTTGATCAAGAACAAAACAACTCACCCTCGAACTTTCGAAGTGGCTATCACTTATTGGGTTGAAAAGTATGCGGTTATGGTTGTACATCATTAGTTATTTGACTTGGGACAATGTAGAGGTTCTACGTACTATCATGTATTTTAATCCATTTATCGACTCCATAGAGTGTCATCAGGTGACGAGTTTGGGTGTAGTTTCAAAATACATATGAGTCGATGCCTTGTAGTCAAGGATTCACTGATCACCATGAGTTGAGATATCATATGTGATCTGATGAGTTAATAGTACAAGAAATCTCTGGTCCGAGTAAGACATGTGCATTTTGGAAAGAAGTTTCCTCATTTGCACATATCATGTCACTATTATTAAAATATACACAACATCGTTATCGATTTTGTTTGCAACTCTCATATACGAATGGTTGCATATTCGATCGGGATATATTAGTTGAAATAACCGTATTGTACGCTAATCATAACTTAAGGTTAATGCACACACTATCACTAATACATAATGGATCATGGGGCGATGTTTCTAGATGCTGTTAATATGATCTGATCGGTGCAATCAGACTTGAGTTCTGACGTTTTTTTTATCAAGGGGTTGTTGAAAAGAAATAAAACTAATTAGGGTAAGCCCAAATATAAACAAATGTTGTTTTGAATCAAATGAAATTTGAACTCACTGTCAGATATATTCCAGAATTATTGAGAGTCACACAATTATTGGATTTTGTGTCCCATTAAAATAGTCATATTCAAGGAGTTGAATTTGAAGACTGTAGTTGATGGAGATCAAAATGTTACTTATAAAGGAGTTTATGAGTTAATTTCATATAATGAAAGTTGTGAAATTTAGCTTAACTAGTATTTAAGTGAGAAAAGTGGAATTATCTGTTTTAATAAAAGAGTTCACAAAACTGACATCTGTCAAAAATGGATTAGTATAAAAAAAATTCATTTGAAATTTTCATTTTTCATTTTTCCTTATGTTAACGAGATTTGTACGCTTGATGCATCGACGTTATTTGATTATCGATCGTAATTATAGCGAGTTCATGATGATTTATTTAGTAAATCTAAAATATATTAATTAAATAACAAATTATTAATAGTGATTATTAAGTGCAAAATTCTCGTGGAACATTTTAGGATATACTATAATAGATTAATTGATTAATAACTAATTGAATAATTAAATAAAAATTATTTTATTTAAAATATAAATAAATATATGTATGTGTGTACATATATATGAACTGTATTATTAAAAGTTGTTAATATTTAATTTTGCATAGTATTTTCAAAATGGAATATACATACATGAGAGTTTTTGAATAATGAAAATATAGTGTTATGATTCAAAAGAATCTTGATTAGATCGGGTATTAAATTTTTTAAATATTTCATTATGGGTTATACAAAATAACATAACTTTTACACACAATTTTTTGTCCACAAAAATCTTATTCTCTCTTCATCATCGCCAAAATCGGCCATTCATAATATGGAAGACAAAAATTTGGCCACCCTTCTTCCATCGTGTGTCGCCGCCATCCACTGCCGCTTGTCGGAATTCCGGAATTCAGCCGATGTAATCTCGAAACAAATTTCGTGTGGATTTCTAGTGCAATCTACCTGAGAAAGAAAACATTTGATCGTGGATCTGATTAATGAGATTGAAGAAGGTGGTTGATTCTAGTATATCGTTCGTAGGGATTTACAAGAATGACCAACTCTGCTAATCACGATCTACTTTGGTGTTCATTGTTCTTAAATGCAAAGGTAAATCAAATATAAATGCCTTATGAATTGTTTAAGTCATACAACATCCAAGGGAATTTTGATTGTCAGAACATAATTTTTAAAACTTTTCATATTCCTTTGATGCGGAAAAAAATGGTACACCAACATGACGACATATAATTATAAAAGTAATTGTGCTTGCTCAAAGGGAGTAGGCAGAAATATATTGAAGAGTAGCTAAGTATGTTGTTCACTTTTCAATGTAGAATAAAATTCAAAACAAGTTCACAATAAATTATTTACACTTATATCCAGAAACAATCTCAGAAACCATAGAAAGCAATCAAAAATTCTAGGTATGAAGTTCGATGGGAGTAGATATCATATGCAACAATCTCATATATCTATATTTATGAAACGAGTCGACCTGATTTATACATACAGTGAAAATTAATAATTTTGAAATAATAATAATATTTTTTAGTCGAAATTGGGCTTGTAGCCCAATGGTCTCACCCTCTTGCCGGACTAGCCGGTTCCCCGAGTTCGATCCCCCCTCCTCGCGTGAATTGTAATAAATAAATATATATATATATAACTAACGAAAAATTATATTTTTGCAGAATACTTAATAACGTATTTTTTCACCTTGATAATAGTTGCATCCCCAACTCCTCGAAATCCCTCGAATGCTGGTAGTTGCGGTTCATGGAAGTATCTCATGTCCATGTTATCACTCTCCAACTACTGCAGAAAATCTTGGGAATAAGTGAAGCGTTTAGATGGCTCAAGGATCAACAAATCCAAAACATGATATAGTGGAATTTTGTAAGGTTCATAATCCTTTTTTTTTGGTCCTGCAATCACAACCCTCAGGATAGTCCATAAAATCATTACTCACATAACTCCTCACAACTGGCTGTGGAGTACAAGTTTCGAACTCAAAATCATTCAAGCCATAAGTATTTGGAACAAAGAAACCTGATACGTCTTCTGTTCGAAACTAAGGATGCATGTACTCTACAGCCAAGTGTGGAGAGTTTCGTGAGTAAGATTTTATTGGATATTATGATAACTGTGATTACATGATATAAAAAAAGACAGGCCTTGCAAATCTAATGCCAAATTAGTTGTTACTGCAAAAATCATCCTGCCTTATAATAATGTAAAGGAAAAAATAACATTTTAAAAAAAACTCACAAACCTCCATTGCTTATGATTATTCTAAAATACCAAAACTTTATAAAATATTAATACAAAATTATTGTTTAGCTAAAAGTAGATGGGCCCCACTCTCATTCATTTTGTCAATCAGCACGTTGCCTTCTGCAAGTTGCATGTTGTCGTGTAACATGTGGTTCTGCACCAAAACTCGACACGTGTACAAATCACCAACAATTCCACGTGGCAACACCGACCCGCTCCGGAAAGTGCAACTTGAATCGCCAGTCGGGTCCACTTCGGATTTCATTTTTATCTTTCCACAGATTCGCTCCGACTCCCGGACCCTCCATTCTCCAACTTGCGTTATTATTATTTTTTCCTTGTGACAACGACTTCTCAATCATAAAATAATATTTGGAAATTTTTAATTTTAATTTTTTAAAAAATGATCAAAGAATTTAGCTAGCCACAAAATTTTACTCAATATTATAGCAAATATTATTGTTAATTGTCCTACATCGGTTGGATAAATAACCTTTGAGTTGTATATATAGAATTGGACAATCCTCCCCCCTTGAGCTAGCTTTTGGAATTGAGTTAGGTCCAAGTTCCAATCTTAACAATTATAATATCAACGGATAGATCAAGTTTTTTTAGATATTCATTTTGTTTAAAAATAATATGTTTTTATTATAAATGATATAGTCATCTAAATTTTAAAAATATAAAATAAATAAGATTGAATTTAAAATTTTAGATAAAAATAAAATCGAAATACTTAAAAATAATAATTTAAAAAGTTCCGAGTTAAATATAATTATAATTTGAATCAATATTTCACCAAATAAATTAAAAATATTAGCATAAGAACCTCTATTTTAATCAAATAACATACAACATATTGACAATAAACATCATAATTTTCAATACATCATTTACTATGTATTCGACCTACTACAATATTCTCGTTTTAAAGAAAACAATTTCATCAAACGTTACAAAAACATCATTCATACATACAACGTCGTCACACGGATAATAATTAACTACGATTATCGATCATGTTAGCTCCGAGTTTTCCCAATTTTCAAGTGTTTCTCAAGACAACTTGCCTCACATTAAAAGTTGAAAAGCATAGATTATTATATTTCCGTGTAGTTTTCAAATTAAATTATTTGTTTTTGGGAATATTAATCATTAATGGCCCCAATTGACATTTGTCTATTGTTACTTGCACACCAACTTGCTAATTTATTAATTAATAAATACTTTACTCAATATAATATTATTTTTCGGACAATGTTTCTCCCATTCCTATTGGCCACGAGACAAATATATAATATAATAATGTCGTCTCATCCTCCGCCACCTCGGAATAAAATTTATACAGTAATGTTTTGATCCATTTTTTCCAACTTAGACGGTGATTGGTGATTACGAACTCGTCAACGTTCCCAAATTTTCCAATATAAAGGGTGGCGTGCGACGAACGAACTCTGATTATAATAGTGGAACAATGATCTTTATGAATTGGATCGTGTCGAAATTCATCTCACAAAATTGATTCATGAAATGACCTCAAAAGATTTTGTGTATAAAAACGTACAATAAAATTATAATAAAAATCAAAATTGAATAGCGTTTGAACATTTTAAAACAACCCTAATCAAAAAGTTATTTCATGTATTTTAAAAAAACAAAAGTTGAAAAGGTAAAAATTGGAAATAGGTAGTATTTGATAAATAAATTATTTTAAGGGGAAGTTATTTAAAAATCCCCAATCATAATATTTTTTTGCATTCACTCCCTACCCACAAAATTGTGGTACTATTTCATACAAAATGTGGTACACTTCATGTGGAAATGTGGTACACTTCATGTGGAAATGTGGTACTAAAAAAGTACCTAGGGACTGAAAACAAAGAAAAAAAGCGGCTGGGAACTGAAGCCAAATTTCCCGTTATTTTAACTCCATAAAGTTTTAGATTTCAATTAAATTAAGAGTGAGTTTCATGTGAGACCGTCTCACAGATCATAATCTGTGAGACGAGTCAACCCTACCCATATTCACAATAGAAAGTAATACTCTTAGCATAAAAAATAATACTTTTTCATTAGTGACCCAAATAAGAGATCTGTCTTATAAATACTACCCGTGAGACCGTCTCACACAAGTTTTTGCCTTAAATTAAACAGTGTTTAATACAAAATTTGATTTTGAAAACACATACAAAATTGATTTTTTAATTATTTTTTAATGATTACAAACTATCTTTACTAAAAGAGCCATGATAAAAACTTGTGTAAGATGGTTTCACGGATCATATTTGTGAGACAAATTTTTTATTTGGATTATTAATGAAAAAGTATTACTTTTTATATTAAGAATATTATTTTTTATTGTGATTATCGATAGAATTGACCCGTTACACAGATAAAAATTTGTGAAGTCGTCTTTGTATACTCAAGAGTCATAATGAAAAATGAGAAAAAGATTACTGAAAATTTATTTATTTTTATAATTAAAATTATTGATTTTAATATGATGGATATAACTAAGTCGCTGGAGACGCCTGTTTAGTACTTGACCTAGAAAACTGGTTGTCTCAACCACGTGACAGAGTGCAATCGCGTCTCATGCCGCCACGTGTCGATTTTCTGACAAACCTACGTTACGGCTGAAAGACCCTTTCCGTCATTTCACCCTCTCTCCTATAATCAAGATCCCTCTTCCATTTCCACCTCTTCCTCCAACGATTTCTCCCTATTTTCCCTCACCATTCGCTTCTCTCTATATCGCCGGCCGCTTTCTCTTAGTTTCAGAAGATAAGATTTTTTTCCCACCCCGTTGGTTAGGAGCGCCGAAAATTCGGTTCTGTTATTTGTTCTGTTAGAAAACATGTTGATTTTTGCGTGGAAACTCGCGCGGAATTTTTTGGTTTTTGAAGAACCCGCCTGAATTTTGAATTGGAAGTGTGTTTTACCATCTGGGTTTGGCGAATTCTTCCAAATCTTTTCTGGGTTTTCTTTCTCTTGCTTGTGTTATGGCAAAAGTTCAAGAAAATGAAGAAAAATTCAATCTTTCTTTGCTGGCGAATGGGGTTCGAATAGATCTGCAGCATAAATTCACGAGCCAGGGTTTTGAAGAGGAAGATGAAGATATGGAATTGAGTTTAGGGCTTTCATCGAACGGTAGATTTGGTGTGGACCCGGCTAGAAAGAAGCTGAAGCGTTATTCTTCCATTTCGGATTTGGTTTCCCCAGTTGAGGCTGCGGCTGATAATGGGGGAGGCACACAACCACCACGTGTGTCTGTGCTTGAGAGTTACGGGCAGCCGTTGATGAGGGCCTGCTCTCTGCCGACAGAGGCGGCGGCGGAGGAGGTCCGCCGCCGCAGGGAACTGCAGTCGATGCGGCGTATGGAGGCGAGGAAGAAGAGGATGGAGAAGTTGAAGAATGTGCGTGTGGTGAAGGACAAGGAGAGCTGTTTGGAATCTGAAAATGGTGGCTTTCAAATGGTTTGCAATGAGAATTGTAATGGCTTGGAGAATGGACATGCAATGGAAGGGTCAACTGGATCAAGGGTGAGTGGTTCATCTGGAGTTTCTGAAACTCAGAGCCAGCATATAAATGGTATATATTACAATTCACATCTTTGTAATTTTTTTTTAAACAAAAATTCTTGGTACTGTGCCTAAAATATGCACTTTAAATTGTTCTTTGTTGAACTAACAAATAGGAAGTGTGACTTTGATTTTTTTATGTATGTAGAAATTTGGCATCGGGTCATTTAATTCTGTTTCTTATATACCCCATACTATTAGTGACCAGATGCCATTTTGGACTTGGTTTTCTTATGTGATTATCATGGACAATGTTGGGTGATTTTGGAGTTGGAAAACATGGTTTTTGATTTTTGTTGTAGAATATGTAAGATTGAGTGCTTGAGTCGAATCTTTGAAACTCTATGGTTGAGAACAATAGGAGCAATTGCTGCTTATGCTCCTCGAGAAATAAGTGCTTTGTTTCAACTCTGTGTATCACATTTTATGTTTGTAATATGAGGTGAATAACACACTCTTCATGAACATTTTCCTGATGCTGCATTATAAATTCAACGACTCCTTTTATATTAGGAAATCATATTATAACGAAAGAATATACTTTCTTCTGGAGTTTTGTTGATGATTATTGTCTTGTAATGAAATCCATGGTCCACCTCTGGAAAATCGTTCACGATTTTGATCTTTTATAATGTTCAGCTAGTTAAAACAGAAGGGTTGCATTTGGATTAATGTATTTGAAGCTAGAGATTTGAAATCCGTACTAACAAATCTGTTGGTTTGTTTGGGATAATGGTTTTTAACTCCCTAACTAGGTTTTGGCATCATTATGGTTGTGGATTTCAAATTAATTCTCTCCACTCCAAATGCAATATGATGTGAAAATTGAAAGTCAATTTTAATACTGAATTTGCTCTAAATCTTTGTGGGATGTCATGTATCTTATGTATTATAACAGGAACACAAAATACTGAGGTGAAGAGCCCTTCTAGTGGCGATGAAGGTACAACATATGGAGCAAAAGAAACGCTCAAGAACGCCATGCTCGATATGCCTTACGTATCAACGAAATGTGATGGAATAAACGGCAATAAGGTCAACGGGTTTCTATACAGATACAAAAAGGGGGAGGAAGTTAGAATTCTGTGCGTTTGCCATGGTCAATTCCTTTCACCAGCCGAATTCGTGAAGCATGGCGGCGGCGGCAATGTGGAGAACCCTTTGAAGCACATAGTTGTTAACCCCTCTCCTCTTTTGTAATGATCTTCCGAGACGAACTTTGGTGGGAAGGTTAGGGTGGGATTCTGGATTTGGTTTATGCAGGAAAGTTTCCAGACTTTCTTGTACTTCATGAAGAAAACATGGCTCCCGAAGGGAGAGATTTGGTTGTAAGAAGATTTTTTAACGATGAGCCATTTTATTTATTTGGAGCAAGTGTTGTTATTGATTGATCCAAGAAGGATTTCGTTCTACAATTTCAGAGGAGTCTTTAAAATTAAACTAGCCTCATCGAACACATGATATATATAATATAATATAACGTATTTAGTATTGACAAAAACTTGTATGATACGGTCTCATGGGTCGTATTTTGTGAGACTGATATCTTATTTGGGTTATCCATGAAGAAATGTTATTTTTTATGTTAAGAGTATTACTTTTTAGTGTGAATATATGTAAGATTGATCTGTCTCACAGATAAAGATTCGTGAGACCGTCGACATATTCTTTAGTATTATATTTGCATATAAATAATTTTTTTTTTCAAATAAATTGTTTAATTCAGATATTTGATTTAATATGATTTTGGCATTTAGAATAATAATAAATAAATTGACATCTATAATAATTAATTGAAAAAAAAATATTTAAAAAATTGATGAGATATGAGTAGAATTATAATATATAATTATTACATATAGTATGGTAATTATATATAGTATAGTATAGTAAGATTTCCGCATCGTTACATAAAATATTAACTTGATATATCTTTCTTAAAAAAAAAAAAAACAAACAAAAAACAACTTCATATATTCGATGTATTCAAAATTAATACACTTGTACGGACGCGTATGAGATTGGCTTACGCCATGCTTGGTTATGATAAAATAAAATTTAATAAAAACTGATTGGATCATATAATGAAATGATATCTATTTAATTTCTATGATTGATATAAAATATTGAAAAAATAATTAAAATAAAATTATTTTTAATAACCAAATTATATTACAATTAAAATATTATTAAATTACTTCTTGTTATTTCATCATCATCTATTATTATCTATAATTATTAAATAATATTTTATTTTATTCTTAACTTATGATTTTTTATTATTAATATTTCTCTATAATTAAAATTATATTTATTATTAGTATATTGTAAAAATAAATTATAATTATTTATTATAAAAAGAATTCAAAAAAAATTATATAAATATATAATACGAATATATAAAAGTTAGGAGATTAGATAAATTCAACCACAGTGGTGAGAATGTCTATTCTCAATTTCTCATGAACATTTCATATTCCAAAATAACAGAAATGAAGAATGAAATGATATTTAAAATGATAATATCATTTCCAACTCATTCCATCCTGTCAAACATGCCTTGAACTTTTAATGATGTTTTGGGAAATTACTAGATAGTTATTTTATCTCACGGATCTTAATATGTGAGACAAGTCAATCTTACCTATTATATTCACAATAAAAAATAATAATTTTAACATAAAAATTAATATTTTTTCATTAATGATCCAAATAAGAGACATATCTCACAAATACAACTCATTAACGTCTCACACAAGTTTTTACCCAGAATCAAACATAGTCTGCGGTGCAAGAAATTGGGCCTGCTATGTATAAATAGTGTTGATTTCACAGGCTGGGAAACATGGGATGAAATCTTGCAAAAAAGAAAAAAAAACACTAATCTTTCTTATTTTACTTGAACCAAGAAAAGAGAGAGAAAAAAGATACAAGTATACAGCACCATAAACAAATATCTGCTTCATTCCGCAGAACATTAGTAAATGAATCCCCCCTTAATCTAAGACTCAGCCATGGAAAAAAATTGGGGGTCGGTAAAAGCTACACTAAAATATACAAGTAGCTAAAAATTCAATACTGACAGTAGCCCCAAGAAGACAACCAAAACCACTTCTCCCATAAATGCGCCGGGTCACAAATACAATTGACTTTTTAACATTCCGTATCAATAAAATGAAATTCTTCTGCATTTCTAACAAGATGGAGGTTGAAGTTGTTTAAGCCGTCTTACTACCTGCTTCATTGTTGGCCTGCTCGACAGCGAGTCGACAGTACAAACGACTGCCAGATGCAAGACTTCGACCAAATCGTCGTGCGGGCTCGGATCCCACAACCCAGCAGTAAAGAATTCCTTGGCATGGCCTTGCTGTAGAAGCATGCACGCCCATGTGACAATGTTAAACCCATTTCCATAGGAAGAGAAGGATGGATCCAGAGCTTTCTTATCGGAAATCAACTCAAGCAGCACAACTCCATAGCTATATACATCAGCCTTGTCAGAGACACGGCAAGTCATGGCGTATTCTGGAGCTACGTACCCGAAAGTTCCTGCCACACCTGTTGTGGCGTGAGTTTCAGAAGTCCCCAATAGCCTAGCTAGTCCAAAATCAGATAGATAGGCATTATGCTCCTCATCCAGTAAAATATTACTTGGCTTCACATCACGATGAAGAACTCGTGGGACACATTGGTCATGTAGGTAGGCGAGTGCCCTTGCAATGTCTAAAGCAATTTTGTGCAGTATTCTCCAATCAACAGCTCTGGTGGATCTTTCTTGAATAAACTTTTCAAGATTGCCACCTGGTAAATAGTTGTAAATCAGAAACATCTCGGTTTCACTGGCATGATATCCTATCAAAGTAACAAGGTTTCGATGGCGAAGCCTCCCCAGGGTTTTGATTTCTGCATCAAATTGCTGAACACCTTGGAAACGTCCCAATGATAGGCGCTTTACGGCAACCAGGACACCTGGAGCAACCTCAGCTTTGTATGTAGCACCAAAACCTCCACTGCCGATGCAGTTGCTTGCATTAAAATTTGCTGCGGCACGCACAACAATATCAAATGTTAGTGGAACACCAATGTCGGTAAAGGTGATCACTTCCTTTCGGGCAGTTCCACTTACTCGGGACCGTGGTTTCCACTTTCTTGTGTATACAAATAGAACAATAAGAGCAAGAAGAACAGATACAATAGCTGCAGCTGATGTTATAGAAGCAATCTCAATTGAGTTGAAGCCTCCATGTTCACTTGTTCCATTTGGACTTGATGATGGAGAAGTAGCATCATTTTGCCAGTTTCTGTGCTGATCAGCAGGTGGCGAAGCTAACAAGAACGAAGGGCAAGGCTGGAGGAAAGGGTTCCCAAGGAAACTGTTGCATTTGATGGAATTATTATTCAGAGGCAAAGGTCCAGAAAAATTATTGAATGACACATTAAATGTCAACAGAGTGGTTATATTTGCGACCCTTGCCGGGATCTGCCCAGAAAATTTGTTATTGCTCAGGAGGAGAACCCTCAAGTTCCTCAAATTCTCAAGGTCTGTAGGAATTTCACCAGACAGAGAGTTTGATGACAGGTCAAGAACTTCCAGAGAGTGTAGCCGTGCCACGCTTGCAGGGATGGAACCATTCAGGTAATTTCCAGCTAAAGAAAGGCATCGGAGATCCTTTATCTGGCCAAGATTGATAGGAATCAGACCTTGCAAACGGTTCGAGCTTAAATTAAGAACATCAAGTGACACCAAGTCACTGATGCCGGAAGGAAGACCACCCACCAGTTGATTAGCCGAAGCATCAAGGAGCAGCAGAGACTTGCACATTGTGCCAATATCTATCGGAATTTGGCCAGATAACCAATTCTCAGAGACGTTAACAATCATACCTCTCACTTGATCACACTTTTCAAAAAAACTTCCAGGGAACGAACCAGTAAGCTTGTTGCCGCCAGCAAGAAATGCATAAACTGTTTGCTTTCCCAATCTTTCAGATGCAATAGGCATTGACTGCACAAGGCCTGTGAAGTTGTTAGAACCAAAGTTATGGATCACAGGGAAAGTACCAGCATCTTCAAAAAATGGCAAAGAAGTTTCAACTTGAGTTCTATATCCAAAATATGATATATATGCAGCAGATGGATCATAAGGATCTTGAGATTCCCCATATATTGATTGCACCGGTGTACAAGATCCATTAAATCTGGGGATTGAACCAGTCAAAAAATTCCCACTAATATCAAACCGAGTCATACAAGGAACGGGAATTTTGTCAAGGATCTCACCACTGAGTCTATTTGTGCTCAAATCGAGAAAATGCAGTTTCTTGCAACTGCTAAGCCCCTCGGGGACATGTCCAGAATAAAAATTTTGAGCCAAATTTAACATCTCCAAGTTGTCACAAGAACCCCAACTAACAGGCAACGTTCCTAGAAGAGTTGCTCGAGGTGCCCAGACAACCCTCAAGCTAGAGAGACTGGTAACTTCATTTGGAATTGTACCTACATAGAAATTAAATTCATTGCCAGTATTTGCCAACTTTTCCATTGTAAGACCACTTCCAAGACTTGCGACATTTGGAAGAGGATCCCATAAGCTTGACAACACAAGGACAGATAAATTTGAGCACCCTCCGAGCTCAGATGGTATGGTGCCACTAAAACTGTTTCTCGACACATCCAGCACTTCAAGCTGACTCAGCCGACCAAGTTCACTAGGAATAACATCTTCCAACATATTTGAGAATAGCACAAGCGTTTTCAACCAACTACAGTTTCCAAGACTTTTAGGAATACCTTCGGACAAGTAATTCCCTGAAAGCTCCAAATACTCAAGCTTCCTGCAGTTATCCCCGATCTCAAGGGGAATCGGCCCATTGAGTATATTATAGGACAAGTAAAGCCCCCTTAAATCTTTAAAATTGCCAATAAACGCCGGAATTGATCCATCAATCTGATTCCCAGCTAAATTCAAAACTTCAAGAGCAACACAGGCGGAGAGAGACCTTGGAATCCCCCCAGACATCTTGTTAAATCCCAAGTTAAGAACTTTCAAATTTTTCAAACCATTAAATTGAGCGGGCAAAGAGCCTGAGATCAAATTCCCTTCAAGGTCAAGATTCTCAAGACTCTCCATACCCCAAATTTCCACGGGAATCTCACCACTTAGCTCATTGAAGGGCAGAGATAAAATCTTGAGTCCAGTAAGTTTTGCAATAGAAGGGCTCAGTGTACCCAAAATTTTACCTTTACTTTTCAAACAAGGCCTTCTAATTCCAAAGCCGTACAACGGGAATTGAGCAATTCTAGCACAAGACAAAGAATTACCTCCACCAGAAACATTCAGCGCCACGACCCGGGAACCCAAATCACAAGAAACCCCGGTCCACGCACAGTGATCCGGGCTATCCAAATTCCAGCTACTCAGCACACCAGAAGGGTCCGAAAGTGAATCCTTCAACTCCAAGAGCACGGATTTATCCAAATCGGAGCCCCAAACAGCTCTCTTCTGAGCTGAAAACAAGACAACACAGAGGAAAACCAAAACCCTCAACGTCCTGTGCAGATGGTGCGATATCATAAGAAAAGAAAGACAACCCATTGCTGAAGAACCAAAAGGGGTCCTCAAAAAGCCCCAAGAAAAGCTCGGACCCTCGCTTTTCCACCTTTTTCTTGGAATCAGGTAATGGAGCGCGATAAAAACCCTAACCCTAATTCCGGGATCAGCTTTTTTCTTCGAATTGTACTCGCGAAACAGAGTCCACAGAGGTGAGCAAAGAGAGGAAAGAAAGATAGAGGGAGGAGGAAACAGTGGGGTTGCTCTTTGTTTGTTCTCCTTTGACAAAACGCGTTGCTTTGCAATTTCATTGTTTCTCTTCGGTCTTCTCTTGTCATTTTTTCTTTTTTCCAATTTTTTTTTTTCAAAGAATTTAGTCCCCTCCATTTTTAAATTTAGAGAATTTTTCTTGATCATAAGCTGGACTACGATGACTTCAGATTAGACCTTCCTAGTCACTTCATTTTTCTACACCGAACTTTGTTTAACGGTAGATTGGTATTCAGTTCTCAGCCGTCGATTTTTTTTGTGTTCAGTCCCTGGATATTTTTTTAATATAACATTTCCATATGAAGTGTACCACATTTCCACACATGAAGTATACCACATTTTGTATGACATAATACCACAATTTTGTGGATAGAGAGTGAACCAAAGAAATGTTTTGATTGGAGATTTTTCACCAACTTCTCCTATATTTAATAATTCTTTTTTAAAAAAAATTCTTTCTAGATTTCTTGTACATTTTGGGAACGATTTGTTTGGGGAATGAGATTGACAGTGAAATTTAATATACGACGATAAAATAATATTATTAATTTTAAAGTGATTTTAAGAAAATCCATCGAAAAGAAAATCCGAATCTTCGGTTCATACAAATTTTTTAAAAACAATTTTCAAAAATAAAAGCCCAATTTTCAAATCTTTTGAGTTGAGAGGAAATGTTTTTTTTTTTCATATGTAATATATAATTGGATCCCAAATCCAATACCTGATTCCATATTTAAAAGTGCACTTGGAGAGATGAATTTTAAAAAAAAAAATTATGAATTTTGATTGATTTTATTGTTTACAGGGAAATAATAGATCAAATCTTAAATTCGCACTTTATTTATTGAAAAATGAATAATACAAATTAGAATGTATTTCAAATGAAGTCATTATTGAGTGAGCTTGAAAATCATCTTTATTGATATAAAATACTATATAAACATGTAAATAATAAATTTGAATATTACGATGTTACATGTTTAAATAAAAAAATTATTTTAAATCTTGAAATCTATCTAGACAAAAACTTGTACAAGATGGTCTCAAGAGTCGTATTTTGTCTTGAAATCTATCTAGGCAAAAACTTATATGAAACGGTCTCACGTGTCGTATTTTGTGAGACATATATCTTATTTGAGTCATCCATGAAAAAATATTACTTTTTATGCTAAGATTATTACTTTTTATTGTGAATATCAGTAAGATTGACTCATGTCATAAATAAAAATTCGTAAGACTATCTCACAATAGACTTACTCGTCTATCTATTCCAGCACAACGTGACAACACAATGTTAGATAAACTATAACGCATCTTTTCCGTCGAAGTTTGAATATATTGTTGAGTGAGTTACCCAAAGTTAATATACCTTTAATGTGGGGAGGTGATATGGACCATTAGCCGGTCAGTCAATGCATTAGCCCGTCAATGGAGCTGGTGGGCCCAGGGCCCAAACCCTATTGCAATGAGTTTTGAAGTTGACTTGGTTTTGGGCCCATCAATCTTTACTCACAAAAACTACAAGAAAACATTTGATTCTACTTTATTCATTAATTATATTTGATTTTTCTACTATATGTTAGATTTAATTTTTTATTTTTTATGAAATGTGAGATAAATGTAAAGGAAAATAATGGAATATATGGTTTAAAATGTTTAAATAATTTGTAAGAAGGGTGTGGTATGGGGAAAGATTGGGAAATCTAATAATTGAAATTGGCCACCCCCTACTTGTGAAAAGCTACTTTTTGTTGAGTTTGTGTGTTGGACATGTGATGAAAAGCTTGGTAATGCCCACAAATCAGATGGAAGTTTCACTCCAAATTCCCTTCCATTTCCCTTCAACCTCAAGAAAAATTGGTGCCCTCTACTTGTTGATTGTTCCTTTTTGTTGTTTTGTTCATCTTTTTTGCTCAACAACCTTTACAATTTGTCTATCATTTTCCATGTCGAATTCTGTTTGACGACGGTCTAAAAATTTTGCGCATCAACTATTCATTTGGTGTGAGGCCCCCACAAAATATGTGGAGCCCACACTGAATCATTGGTTATCCTCGTTATAAGCTCAAATCTTATAGAGATTTTAGGGATTTAATTTTATCATATTTGTGTGTTTGCTAGATTTATTCTCAACCGAAATCGTCGGTCACTACACTTTGACTTGTTGTATACTCACTCTGATTTGATAAAATTATATAAACCTCAGAATTTGGACTTGTGAAGAAGAATGTGATTTTAAAATTGAATTGTAATCGGGAAGAGTTTGGTAGGATTTCATTAGATTGATTGAAATCCTTTCGAAATTAATTGGATTTGTTGGGAGTTGGAACGGGAAATTCTTTTCAGAAGTTATACTTCACCTTTTGTTAATATTCATTTCTTCTCATTTGTAAATCACATGCTTTCCTCCAAATTTACTAAAAATTTCGTATTTCAAAAACTTTTCTTATAGAATAAAATATTTTATGCTCAAGTAAAAAGAATAACATATTTTTTTTAACGAGATAATAAAGGTTATTTAATAAAAATCTAAATTTTGATGCAAATATCTTTATTTACAAAAAAAGATCAAATTTATAAATGGTTTTCATTAATAATAATAATAATAATAATAATAATAACCAGACTTAAAAAAAGGGATTGGAACTCAAGAGATTTATCCATATCCAATTTTATTTTCTTCCCTTCAGACGTTAATGTGTGATAATTTCTCACATTTTGACGGAATAATTCTCGATAAGGATTATAATATACTACTCTCTAAATTAGATACAAAATCTCACCAAACTCTTAGGGGTAGCAAAAAATACCGATCGTTTCTATATATTTCACTTATGACTTATCATACTGCGAAAAACTCACATATCGAATTTAACGGTATACCGAATATTTTAGAACGGTGGAATTTTCGATATCAGTATCAGTATGAAATTCAAAAAATTTCGATATATACCAAAATACCGATTTTTTTTATATTTTTTAAAATTTATAATGTAATGTTGTTGGGCACACTTAATGTTTCATTCCTATTTTCTGTGTTGGGCATTTTAGAAATTTCATACAGTTCTTGCCCAAAAAAAATTCGGTAAACCGAAATTTTGATAAAATATTAATATTCATTTTTCGATACCAAAATTTTTCGGTGCGATATATGGTATTATTTGAGAAAATCGGTATATCGTACTGGCCTACAAACTTCCACGAGCTCGAACCCGCATCAATCGAGTATGTCTCGAATCAGGGACGAATTCATGAATTAAAATTAAGGAGGACTTGAAAATTATATATTATTATCAAAAAATATAATAAATTTTATATACAATACATTTTGAAATCAATTTGAGAATTTCATGAATTTATAGTAATAAGATAATAAATACATGCACCTAATTACCTATACCTGAGATTTGAGAGACCAAATTCAATGAGACTAATTTTACGAAAAAAATTCAGAGAAACAAAGTGCATACAAATGTAAAAATTTACAACATTATTGTTAATTTTTTATTTTACTACCGTTCTCGCAAATTACCAAATTGTAATCGTTTACTGTGCATGGAGAAAGTTGATAATCCCAAATAAATGTCATGGCCGTGTACCATCGGTACATCCATAACATCCATAATATCAGCTATTGTACGTGGACGATTGTTGACAATTCGTTTCCCAAGATACAACGGCTACGATTTTAAAATAGTAGCACTATAAAGTCACACGAACTTGAAATGTTTAGAACACTATCAAAATGATAGACAAACTTTCTGATTTCGAATTTGCGTTAAACTTAAAAAATCAATTCCAAGAGTTTAAATCTTGTAAAACTTGGATTTAAGCGCAAATGCTTAAAAAATAAAAACTAGAAGACAACCATCAAATTTGATTCCAAAGTTCGAATTTAAGTGTAAAAATTTAGAAAATCCAAACTCGAAATTTTATATTTTGAAAATTTGAAATTTACGCACAAATGCTTAAAAATTCGCATATAAAATTAAATTAGAGAGATACGAGAAAAGATAATGATGTGTTGACGGCAGATGAGGCGAGGGGGTCTTATTTATAAAAAATGAAAAACTTCGAATCAAAAAACACACGTAATCATGCACCATTTCATAGACATCTCTACATAAAAATCACATGGCCTTTCGACCATTGTGATATAATTTTTTTAAAATATAAATATAATATTATAATATAATAATATACTTTATTATAATATATATAAACACCCTAACAAATAATCGTGAAATAATTTCGTTTTCGCCGAAATTATTTTATCGATTACAAGACTCATTTTTTTTAATAGGAGTGAGTCGTAATTTATGAGATATATCAATCTTATTGATCCATCTCACAAATACAACCCGTGAGAACGTCTCAAATAAATTTTTGCCTTCTATCAGAGTGAGAATCGCGGGAAGATAGTCGGTTGGGCGCCTCAACGGAAGGTGCTGTCGCATCCTTCTGTGTCGTGCTTCGTGAGCCATTGTGGATGGAATTCAACGATGGATGGTGTGAGCAGAAGGGCGTTTGAGCTTCAGAAAAAGGCTTTGGATTGTGTGTGGAAGGGGGTAGCTCTCACAAGAATTTTCCAGATTTTGTGAATTGGATTAAAGGAAATTGAAGATATTAAGAAGATTCGAATCATATGGAAGAATAAGATGATGAGATTTTTCTTGATAATTGAGTCAAACTCGACGCATGGGAGTGTAAGAAATAGAGAAAGGATCAATAAGAATTGTGTGTACATTAGTTCTTTACATAATCAAGATTTCTTTCCTTTGGCAATTTTAATCTGAATAAAATCTGGATCTTTTGCCATTCACTGGTGTAGACAGAAGCTGCTATCCAAAGATTTGAGAGACTTCATCTTGTATAAAGGAATCTGGAACTTTGGTTCTCTTGGTATAGTAGGGAGCTTGGCAGACCTGCGAAATCCAAAGATAGCTTCTCATTGTGTTACATCTAGCTTGAGTTTAATTAGCAGTTTCGATGGGAGCGCGTCGGATGAGAAAATCTTTAAATTAATGCAGTTTACCTTTTGGGTACGAAAGGCCTATTGAAATATGGCATGGGTAGAGCTTTCGGAACGAGTTCTCTCCTTAGTCTCCGGATCTCGTCTTCTTCTGTTAGCTGCAAGTGAAATTCGTAATCTGAAAATATTAACATTGTGTTGTCAAAGTTGATTGCTGCAGTTTTAGTTACCTTCTGCTGTTTCTCTCTTTCCATCCGGTAGTGCTCAAGTAGGCTAATTTTCTTGGCCACCTACGAAACATCGCGAGCTGTAACAAAAACCTAGTATTGCTAAACCCCTAAGGATATAGATATAGCTGAAGCCTGAAAATGGGTGAAAACATACTTATTTAGAGAAATCATTTGCTTATTTTTAAGCTTATTTCATTTCAATGAGTCCACTCTGGTTTGAAATGTATAGACAAATTTCCAATTCGTTAAGCAAAGTTGTAAGATGTTAGGTGGGATTTTAATATGGTGGGGCCCACGTCAAAATAAAATATTCAGAAATCACGAATCCCACATCGAAAGTTTCTAAAAATGAACGAGGAAAATTTGTTATAAATTGAGCCTTCCTTGTTTGTTTTTAGTATCCCAAAATCAAAAGCTTTTTAGCTTTGATAAAAAGAGAGTGCATAGAAAAAAAGAGTGTATTTTTTTCTTGAGTGCGGGAATTCTCTTTTGTGAGTTAGAGAAAATATTTTCTCGGTATACTCGGGTTGGGATCATGAGATATTGAGTGTATTGGTGTATACACTTGTTGTAATATTTCTTCCGGTTATAAAAGTTGCAGTGCTCCGTGGACGTAGCCTATATTGGGTGAACCACGTAAATCTTTGTGTTCTTGTTGGTTATTTTATTCCGCAATTATTGGGTACTATTATCATCGTGATCGGCATCATTTCGGGGTAATTCCCCAACAACTGGTATCAGAGCCTTGTTGTGAAAATTCTTAAGAATTCTGAGTATGCTCTGTGGTTGCAGCTTTGTCTGATCTTCCACATCAGAAAAGATTTTTTAGATTTTTTGCTAAGGCTAGAGAAGTGATGGCCGGAGATGATGGATCAGGACCGGGTATCAACAAGTTCGATGGAACAGATTTTTCGTTCTGGCGGTTACAGATAAGAGATTATCTGTACAGTAAGAAGCTGCATCAACCTCTATCAGGAAAGAAACCGGAAAAGATTGAGGATGATGACTGGGAGCTCCTTGACCGACAGGTGTTAGTTGTCATACGACTGACCCTAACGAAAAATGTGGCACATAACGTGGCGGAGGCAAAAACCACAGAAGAGATGATGTCCATTTTATCGGACATGTACGAGAAGCCATTAGCAAGCAATAAAGTCCATCTCATGAAGAAGTTATTTAACTTGAAGATGAGAGAAGGTGCTTCGGTGGCTAAACACATCAATGAGTTCAACACGATTGTTTCTCAGCTAACATCGGTTGAAATTAATTTTGATGATGAGATTCGTGCACTTATTCTTTTGGCGTCTTTACCAAATGTTTGGGAATCAATGCGGGCAGCGGTTAGCAACTCTGTTGGAAAAAGAAAGCTACAATTTAATGATGTCAGAGATCAAATTCTTGCCGAGGAAGTTCGCAAGATGGATTCTGGTGAAGGAACGTCATCAAGTTCTGCTCTAAATCTCGAGAATAAAGGAAGGGACAAGAGTGGCGAAAAGAGTTTTAACCAATGGCATGGTGGGTTCAAGTCAAGAAATGGAAAAGACAAAAGCAACTTTGAAAAGAATGTGAAGTGCTGGAGCTGTGGTGAGATTGGTCACTTGAAAAGGAATTGCAAATCAACAAGGAACAACGCTAATGTTGTTACTCAGGAAGTACATGATGCTCTGCTATTATCCATGGAAAGCCCTGTTGATTCTTGGGTTATGGATTCGGGAACTTCGTTTCATACCACTAGTGATCGCGATGTGTTTGACGATTACATTGCTGGCGATTACGGAAAAATTTTCCTGGCTGATGGAAAACTCTTGGAAATTGTTGGTATGGGTGATGTACGGATGAAGATGTCAAATGGATCTGTCTGGAAAATCAACAAAGTCAGGCATGTACCAAAATTGACACGCAATCTGATCTCGGTGGGACAGCTCGATGATGAAGGCCACAATGTGACTTTTGGTGATGGTTCCTGGAAAGTGAAAAAGGGAGCCATGATTGTTGCTCGAGGAAAGAAAACTGGAACACTTTATATGACTTCAGTTTGAGAAATAAATTAGCGGCTGTGAATGCTGGAGCTAATTCAAGTCTATGGCATAGTAGGCTTGGGGATACGAGTGAGAAGGGAATGAAGATGCTTGTTTCAAACGGAAAGCTACCGAAATTAAAGATCGTTGAACACAAGCTGTGTGAAGCTGTATTTTTTGGAAAGCAGAAAAAGGTGAGTTTTTCAAAAGAGGCTAGAGAACCGAAATCAGATGATTTGGAGCTGGTACATACTGATGTATGTGGACCATCTCATGTGACATCCCTTGGAGATCACTCAAGATATTTTGGCACTACTGTTGACGATTCGAGCAGGAAATTTTGGGTTTATTTTGCGAAAAATAAATCGGATGTTTATGAGACATTTAAACAGTGGGAGTTAGTCATGGAAGATGTGATGGATTTGCTGTCATCCAATCACATGTGGAGGTTGTCAGAACTTCCTGAAGGTAAAAAAGTTTTACATAGCAAGTGGGAGTACCGATTAGAACATGACGGTAGTAAGCGGTACAAAGAAATACTTGTTATAAAAGGTGAAAAGAAATTCATTGGTTACACTGATATTTTCTCTCTGGTGGTAAAGTTAACTACTATCGGGACTGTACTTGGATTGATTGAAAAAGAAGATTTACATCTTGAACTATTAGATGTAAAGACGATTTTTCTTCATGGTGAGCTAGATGAAGAAATGAATCAATCACAGGGATTTGAAGTACGAGGGAAAGAGAAAATGGTGTGCAAAATTCAAAAGAGCTTGTATGGTCTCAAACAAGCTCCAAGACAGTGGTACAAGAAGTTTGATGGTGTAATGAATAATGATGGTTTTTCGGAGGTATCAGGCTGATCACTGTTGTTATGTGAAGCTTGATGGTTATTATATCATACTACTGATATATGTAGATGATATGTTGATAGCAGGAGCTTGTCTGGAGGAGATTGATAAACTTGAGAAAGAGTTCTCAAAGGAATTTGCTTTGAAGGATTTGGGTGCATGCAAAACAAATCCTTGGGATCCTTAGAGATCGGGTGAATGGAGTCTTGAAGCTTGAGAAGATTCCTGAAAGCAAGAATCCAGCTGAGATGCTCACGAAGGCTGTTATCATTGAAAAACTGAAGTTGTGTTTGACTTCAGTTGGTCTCCTGGACTAACAAAGGAGGTATGAGCTGCTGCACTGATGGTGTGAAGACATGATTGAAATCAAGTCTTCAAGTGGGAGAATTGTTAGGTGGGATTTTAATATGGTGGGGCCCACGTCAAAATAAAATATTCAGAAATCACGAATCCCACATCGAAAGTTTCTAAAAATGAACGAGGAAAATTTGTTATAAATTGAGCCTTCCTTGTTTGTTTTTAGTATCCCAAAATCAAAAGCTTTTTAGCTTTGATAAAAAGAGAGTGCATAGAAAAAAAGAGTGTATTTTTTTCTTGAGTGCGGGAATTCTCTTTTGTGAGTTAGAGAAAATATTTTCTCGGTATACTCGGGTTGGGATCGTGAGATATTGAGTGTATTGGTGTATACACTTGTTGTAATATTTCTTCCGGTTATAAAAGTTGCAGTGCTCCGTGGACGTAGCCTATATTGGGTGAACAACGTAAATCTTTGTGTTCTTGTTGGTTATTTTATTCCGCAATTATTGGGTACTATTATCATCGTGATCGGCATCATTTCGGGGTAATTCCCCAACATAAGACATAAGTATGACTACCGTGGTTGTGATTTTAAACTAAAACTACACTGAAATAGCTCACATTGACACCAATAGCAAGTTTTCTGGTCCCAATGCCACGTACCATTGGACTCATATATATATGTATCTTAATGAAAAGGAAGGCAGCAGAGTATGTTCGATATGTGAAGATTGTACCTTATGATCGAATCCAGCACGCTGCACTGCCCTAGTATCACTATGCAGTACCAAATCAACAGGTCTTGTATTCTCTTTGGCTGGAGGCTTCACCACACACTGAGGTACAAAAAAAATCCGGTGAATCAAATTATTTTCCAATATGCCATTAAGGTTCAAAATTTACCCTTTACAAGAGTAAAAAAGAAAACCGCAAACTGACATGAAATCTAGGAAATTTTATCCATGATCATTTGCCAAGATGACCAACAGTTAACAAATCTTTAGACGCTATGTTAAGGCATAATACTTAACATGTTTATCATGAAAAAAGTCAAGAGGACCTGTGAAAAAAAATATACTTCACATAGTTGTATTCTCTCTGGCTGGAGGCTTCACCACACACCGAGGTGTAAAAAAATCCGGTGAATCAACTTCTTTTTTCAGAATTTACCCCTTACAAGAGTGAAAAAGAAAACTGCAAACTGACATGAAACCAGGGAAATTTTATCCACGATCACTTGCCAATATGACCAATAGTTAACAAATATTTAGATGTTATGTTAAGGCATAATACTTTACATAGTTATCATGAAAAAAGTCATGAAGACATGTGAAACCAAGAAGAGAGTCCATATGAGTTACCTCTGGTTCCTTTGTTGTCCAAGGAAGACCTTGAGTAGTTGGCATCCGCGACTTCTCCTCTTCCTTCATCATCTGTTGCAGTTTCTTCATGAATTCTTTCTCTTTGATTTTTCCTCTTTCCTGCATGTAGAGCAATTTTCAAATTATTATTTGCAGTTTGACAGAGAGTAACATGATTAACAAAGAATAGAAGGGCTAAAGTTTTGCCTGATGCTTATCATTGATAATTGGAATGTATGGGTTAATCAATCATAATATATACTCTCAAACTGCACTATGTGCAAAAAATTACTCCAGACTGTCACTAAATGACCACCAACTGAACTCCACATCATGGGCATGATTAAAAATCTTGAAACACGAACCTCAGTTTGGAGCATGAAGGGCTTCGGTGAAGTTGTTCTAGGCTTCCTCCTCCGATGTGGTCTAGAAAACATTTCAACGGATTCGGGGCTCTACAGAAATGGAAAAATGGATGAGACACCTAAAAGAAAAACCATTATTCTAGCAGAGGATAAGTTTTGGTGGATAGCTCTCACGCTTAGCCAGCTTCTTCTACAGCCAGCAGAAGTTTTAGTTAAAAGGCTGCAATTTGAAAAACAGAAAATCCCTTCAGACCCGAAACTTGATAATTTGTTTCATCTAGAAAACAATCATCGAATCAAACTAAGTTTCTGTGACCATACCAACCTCTCTTGGCTGCTGTCCAATGAGCAAGATCGGCATGCATGCAGATCTAAGCTCTTCAATGAGATGAAAAATTCTGATGGAAAGAGAGAAGAGTCCTGCATTTCACAAACCTTCAGAGGCTGTTGCGGTGTATTTTCCACCTCCTGTACTTCTTCCTCAGAATCCCTCAATTTGTGAATTGAAAGAAGTTCTTCAAACGCCTTCACCAAATACATCACCCTCCCTGATCCCGGCTCTGGTACACTACCTCTCGCTTCTCCCCATAGCCTATCCCTACACCTATTCAAATCGTTCTCAGAATTCACTCTGTTCTTCTCTGTGAAATCCTCATTTTCTCCGTTCGTCCGAGACAATTCACATTGCCTCTCTATTTCCTCCCATCTCGCAACAACATCACCGTTATACGAGTCCTCGTGACAAGTTCTCAGACACCCATTTCCACTCCCCTTAGATTTTCTGCAAAAAGCAGTTTCTTTCGAAGAATTCATTTCCTTGCAACACGAATTCATCTTTGCGATCTTCTTCTCCACCAAAGGCTGATCCACCGTGCTACAACCAGGGTTACTGGATCAGAAATTTCGGCACTATTCCCAAACTTGATCGACGACGAGTTAGACAGCTTCAATATAGCTTTCGATACATTCGGATTCAAATTCTCCAAGTATTTACATGCTTCATTAAATCTCGATGAATTCAAATTGTCAGTTTCTTTTGGGATAATAACTGCTCCCAAAGAATTTAAACTCGAATACATTTCAAAATCCAGAGGAATTTCAACACTGTGTGTTGATTTGGTTTAGGGTTTACAGCGCGAGCGCGGAGATCTCTTGTACATAACGGCTAGTAGAGTGGCGCTGAGTTTAGGAGCGTTGGATTGATTGCCTGAATATTTGGGCGATTTTAAACCGTCGATTTTCGCGGATTCGAGAAGATGCCGTTTATAAATGTGAAAATCAATACCAGGCGATATGGAAATCAGAAATCATAGAGTAAAATAATTAAATAGTTTTAATGTAATAATTACATATAAATGAATATTAATTCAATTTATAAATAATTTACCTATCAAATGAAATATAATTTTAATATAACTATCAAATAAAATCAGCACGAACATATATTCTCCTTTTTGTTCTTTCTTTTATGATTTAATATTGTCTTCGTATCATAAATTAATATCACAAAATTTTTTGTGTTAATAATATTTAAATCAAGAAAGAATCAAATATTTGAAAAGATATACAAATATTAGAGTAGGTCTCTTGTGAGACGGTCTCACGAATCTTTATCTGTGAGATGAATCAACTTTACGGATATTCACAATAAAAAATAATATTATTAATATAAAAGTAATATTTTTTTTTACGGATGACCCAAATAAGATATCCGTCTCACAAAATACGACCGTCTCACACAAGTTTTTGCCCAAATATTAATGTTCTTTTGTACATGATAAATTTTCTTAAACGTTTAGCTCAAAAATGTAAGATACATATCATAATAATCTTGATTTTCTTTTTTACATTAATCATTTATGTTTCATTAAGTTAGGTTTCTTTAAATTTATTAGCCGAATTTGATTAATATATATTTCTAAATTAATTATGATTTTATACTCACAAACACTGAATTGAAGCGTCGTGACAACGACTTTTGAGGTATGTATGATAAGTATAAAAAACATGCAAGAAATTATTAAAAATTATCAATATCTGAAACGAAATACCGAACCAAACACAGTTTGAATTGGATTTTAGTCGATGGTGTTTTGAATCGGTTTTTAAATTCAATCAAACAAAAAAAATTTGATTTGGATCAAAATTTAGATAACAAAAAAGTATAATAATAAGATATTTTTTTAAAACTTTTTTTTTTATTACATGCTTGAATATACCAATTTGAAATCTTGCCAGCCAACACGTCTTGAAAAAAAAATTCCATAGCTACTCTTCAATAGAGAAAATGTGCCTGACTTTGTACTTTGCATGCACGAAATTAAGACATTATATTAAAGAGCATAAACCTCAAACTAACTTAACGACAAATTCTGTATGACAAATTCGTCCAGGAGGGTATTAGCTCGGAGAATCGAACTCTTATCTAGTAACTAAACATTCACCTACTCGAAAACATAAATCATGACAATCTTGACATTTGACATGTACATATGGGTATTATTGTCTTCCCGACAGTCTCCATGTCTGCTCTCTGTGAGGCTACTGGAGCAGATGTTACCCAAGTTGCTTACGTTATCGGTAGAGACCTTTCCATGCACAAATTTGATTTGGACAATCCCCTCCATGCCCAGCCGATGAGCCCCACGTCAGTCAAGAAAGTTTCCGTCGCGTATCAGGCAACAAAGGATGCTCAGACTGTTTGTATTCTCAGTGGTCGAGCCAATAATATAGTTCTATCAGAGCTAGAATTTTAAACTAGTCAAATATTATGTACGATTATGAATGTTTTAATTATGTTGTGTTTTATTTCGTTATATAATTATGTTTTTGTAAGTCTTAATTTTGGAACAATAATAATTATATATTAATGAAAAAATATTAAAGATCATAGATAGTTTATAAATATGAAATTATTTATATTGTCATAAGGTGTGGAAATTTAGGTTTGCGGTTACCCCTTACACTATGTTTGAAATAATTAAAAATGAAGTCTGGAATTCGATTTCGAATTGGAATTGGAATTAGAATTGGAATTGGAATTGGAATTGTATTTGAATTTGAATTTGAAATCCATGAATTTAGAATTTTATAGTACTGTTTGGCTAATGTTATTTAAAAAATGGATTTGATAGTTAAAATTAATATTATTTGATATTTTAAAAATTGTTTTAATTACTTATAAATTTTTAAATATCTTTCTTATTAATAATATTTAATACTTACAATATAAAAGAAAAATATTCATAAATAAAAAAACATTTTTATTAAATATTTTATTAATAATAATAAAAAGTTCATCAAAAGAAAACTAAGATAAAATCATCGAATTATGATAAATTAGGTTTTTGAATGTTAAAAACAATCGAGCTAGGATCATAAGAACAAAAAAGAATTTACATAATTTTTAAATATATAAATATTTTAAAATAATTTTTCAATTATACGATAAGATATGTGTAAATTTAATGTAATGTTTTTTGAGAAAATGATATTTTATTAGTTTTGAAAAGAAAAAATAAGTTATTTTAATCATATAACTTAATCCCATGAGAACTCATAAAATATTTTTATTTTTATTAAAATTTCATTTAATTATATCAAATATCACCAAATATCAATCTCGTTTTAAAATTCTATCGTAACAAAATATTTAGTAGATTTCTTATGAGTGATATTTATCGCGAGAGAGTAAATTATGTTCATATCTATAATAATAAATAATATTTTTTATTTAAAAAATAATATATATTTTTTTAAAAAAAATGAATTATCTGTCATGACAATTGTGGTGATGCTTTTGTAGTTTCAAATTCCAATAAATTCTATGAAATCTATTGAACCAGTTAACTTTGATAGTTTTAGCCAACTCCAAACGGTCCAACCTATTCCATTCTTGTCTCTTGCTATGTCTTGTCCAAAACTCACGAGCTCGATATCCCCACTCAAACTTTGTGACCAATGAATGCACTCTCTTCTTCTTTCTGGAATTATCCCCAACACAATCTAAATTTTCTTGCTCTAAGTTTTGCAAAGATAGCATTTCATGCTTGGGTTTTTGTACGTCAGACAGGTTTTCAACTTGTTTCTGTGAGATGGGTTTGAAATGTCATTCATTCTTGAATCTCAAATGTTGGGTTTTTCTTGCTTTGTGTTTGGGAGTTTGTTGTGGCGGACCCGAGGTTTCTGTGAAGTTTTTGAAGACCCCTTCTCCATTTTCAAACAGTAACTCCGCTACATTTGGTTTTCAAGTTCTTGTGAGTGAAACTGGTAGCTTCTGCTCCGATTGTTCCACAATTTGCAAGGTAACTAGTTTTAGCTGCACTATTATTATTTCAAGTTTAAAAACTTAATCTTTCTTTGTACTAGGGGTGATCACGGTGCGGTTTTGCGGTTTTTTTAAAAAAATTCAAACCGAATTGCCATATGCGGTCGGTTAGTATTTTGAAAAATTAATTGCGGTTTTACGTAAAAATTCAGCCTTGCGGTTTTGAGCGGTTTCAAGCGGTTGCGGTCGGTTTTACGGTTTTTTTAATGAAAAATATTAGAACATATATTCTAATTTATTTGAAAACAACAACAATATATTGTTTTCAAATATAAAATATAGTTCAAAGCATATAAAGATCAAAATAGATTAAACAATAATCAAGATTCAAAACTAAGTTAATAATTTAACAACACAACACATTCACAACAAAAATGACATTTACACTATTTTATCATTTTTTACTTTCAAACTACAAACAAAATATTGTAGCAAAAAAAATAAATACTTTAATAAAAGACTAATATGAAGAATAATTAAGAAAAAGATAAGTTTTATTTGTAAGAAAAATAATTTTAAAGATAGTTAGGATATAATGAATGATGACTTCTTTATTTGAATATGTTGTTTACAAATTATTATAATTATAGGTCAAATATTATGACAAGCGGTTTAGGCGGTGCGGTTTGGTGCTGTTCTTGGCAAAAAAAATAACCGAACCGCGTATGCGGTGCGGTTTATGATTAATATTTTTAATCGCGGTTTTTATAAAATATTATGAAAAACGGTGCGGTGCAATTCGGTTCAGGCGGTTCGAGCGGTTAATAAAAAAATTTGATCACCCCTACTTTGTACACTAGTTGATCTTTGTTTCATAGAACTTTACGCTCGAATTCTGCAAAAGTATTAGAGTTATAAACCTTATGTTATCCATATGTTGGTTCCCGTATCATACATGATACATCCTTTCTGATACCCTTATCCCATATCTTAAAAATAATAGATTTAAAATAAGTTTATAATGGTTTACAATGGACTTCAACAACAACTTGAGTTAATCATTTTCGTAAAGCGTGGACGAATAGGAAGTAGTTGCTATAGAGGCCCATTGTGCAATCACGCAGTCGAGGGCCCGGGCTCGGGGCGTGACAGAATGGTATCAGAGCCGGTCACCGGCATGGAACACCGGTAAATATGCTATGTGCATGGGAGCCACCTCTTGAATCTGCGGGGCAAAGTGTTACATGACGGGAGCCACCTCTTGAACCTGTAGGAGTCACCTCTAGATTTTCAGCGCTGGTGGATCGAGAGGTCAGGCCGCGACGAGGACGTCGCGTTCTGAAGGAGCCAAGGAGGGGTGATTGTGATACCCTTGTCCCACGTATTAAAAATGAAATATTCTGAAGGAGGGGTGATTGTGATACCCTTGTCTCACGTCTTAAAAATGAAAGATTTAAAATGAGTTTATAATGTCTTACAATAGACTTCTATAGCAACTTGGGTTAATCATTTACATCCTTCGTCATCCTATCTAATGAGCTAAAACGATGCTGAGAGGTACTTTTTATGATGATTGATTCATCTTTTATTTTGACTAGCTATCTTTTGCAAATGCAGCTGGATCATGGTATTTTTTCGGCTTGTAATAGCGAAAAGGAGTCCTATACAGGGCTGCAGGATGGGCTTCATTCATTTGAGGTGTGCACCAGTGGTTATCCTCACGGAGCCGCCTGCGCTAGCTATTACTGGACTATTGGTTGAACAATACTCCTTCTTCTCGAACTTCGTCTTTCGAAATTTGACATTTCAATACAAAATGTATATAACTATAACCATTCTTAGTTAGTATTTCTTTATCTCATGTCCGAAAAAAAGGCTTTACAACACACCGAGTTGCTATAGAACCTAAGAAATATTACCAGTTTTCATCCCATACTTGTATGTATTGCAATGCAAATTAGATCGTATCATTTATGCTCAAAATAAATTATTTGAGTTTAATTATGTTAAGATTTGAACATGTGGTTTATTAACCAAAATTGTAGGCAAGAAAATTGTGTTTATGTTTACATATGTCAGTTCAACGTGAACGTCTGCACTACCGTCTAAATGGTGGCTAGCAAAGTTTGAATTTACATGTGGCTTTGACATTTGAAGAGTTTGTTATATATAGAGCTCATTTGCTAGACATCTCATCCAAGCTTTCCAAGCATCTCAAGCTCAAGAGAGCAACTCAAGTCAGAAGAAAAAAATGAATGTTATTCTTGTGTGAGTTAGAGAAAATATTTTCTTGGTTATACTCGGGGTTGGGATAGTGAGAGAGTGAGAGTTGTATACACTCGTTATATTTTCTCTCTATAATAAAGATTTACAGTAGCTCTGTAGACGTAACCTACATGGGGTGAGTCACGTAAATTTTTTTGTTCTTGTTGATAAAAATGGATATATGAGCTAGTGCATTGATGGTGTGAAGACATGTTTGAAATCAAGTTTTCAAGTAGGAAAATTGTTAAGATTTGGACATGTGATTTATTGATTAAAATTGTAGGCAAGAAAATTGTGCATATGTTCACATATGTTGTCTAGTGCGAACGTCCGCATTACTGTCCAAATAGTGGCTAGCAAAGTTTGAATTTACACATGACTTTCACATTTGAAGAGTTTGTTATATATAAAGCTCATTTGCTAAACATCTCATCTAAGCTTTCTAAGCATCTCAATCTCAAAAGAACAACTCAAGTGAGATTAAAAAATTGAGTGTTATTTTTGTGTGAGTTAGAGAAAATATTTCTCGGTGTTGGAATATATATTGAGAGATTGAGTGATGTATATACTTGTAATATTGTCCTTATATAATAAAGATTTGCAGTAGTTCCTAGTTCCGTAGACGTAGTCTATATTGGGCGAGTCGCGTAAATTTTTGTGCTCTTGTTGATTATTTTATTTCACCCTTTTAATATTATATCATCATGATCGTTATCGTTTCGACGTAATTATCCAACAAATTCAGGGTGAAAACCCCATCAAATCACTGGAGAATACTCTTAGGCAGTTTGCTATATGTACCCCGAAGTGAGCATTGTGCATACATAGCATGTAAACCATTTCAATTAAAGGCTGAGAAGTACGGAGGGAATGGAAACATATAGAAGAACACGACAAAACTAGTTACAACATCTGTAATAGTCAAAATCTTCTTTTCGATCTGATTTTATGATTCTTTTTGTTTGCGAAACAAATCTTATTCAACTTTTTGTGCTACATATTCTCCTGCATTGACCAAACCTACTCTGACATTAATTTCGTGGGAAAAAAATCATTACAAATTGAACTTTGTTTAGGCCTTTATTGATTTTCAACTTCAACTTGATTTGTTGTACATGTCCTCTGCAGATACACTGAATCCTACGGCATATATTACAGCTGCAACATCCTTCACTAGCACTTCTCATGTTCCCATAAACATATCTTTCAGTGAGCCATGTGGTGGCCAAGGTGGTTTCAGATGTTCTTCTGTAAATTCCTGCAACGTGAGTAGATCGTCTGCTAAAACCAAAGATTGAGATTTAGTTATCCACTTAGAAATTTTATTTTTCATGTTGGCAGCTTCTTGTGTATGGACCTGGTCAGGTTGTGCCAAACACACTTGGGATTATACAGCCGAACCTGAAATATTCTGTTACTGTTACTCTAGCTGAAAGGGTTCGGTTTGGTCGCCTGATCTTAGTAATGGATAAAGATTTCTGTACAGACTCTGCAGGAAACAAATTTACAAGGACAGATAATTCAAGTTTGCTCATGCATTTTGGTGAGTAAATCTTGTAGAAAAGGCTGTATATCGTACTTTTTCAAAAAAAAATCTACGAAATTAATCAATCCTTCATGTCTTTCCACGTTTATATAAAAGGGTTGTGATTTTTCAACCCTTTAGTTTATTCTGCTTTCCATTTTCTCTTTTTTCTAAATGGAGAAACAGAGTGCAGAATAAATTTATGCACTGGAGAAAATAGAGCTCAACTTAAAAACCAATGATCTTTTGCTGTGGAAATTTTGAAGATAGAAGGAGTGTGTATGTAAATATGAGGACTCCTATACCGGAAAGACTGCTTCAGATTGAAGAAGGAACTAGAGCAGTAATGGCAACTAACAAGATTAAGAACTTAAAAGTGTATCTGTACTTTATGGAACCTGTCATGAACTCTTCAGCTGAAATCTTGAACACCATCATCACCAGCCAAGGGTTGCTTGTTCCTATTACTGGGAAAAACTTCGGAAAACGGAGATTTGGTTATCAGGTTTATAGTTTTTTTTAAAAAAAATTTATAATTCATTTATGAGTTATGACCAAGAGAAATAACTATGATTTTTTTTATTTTTTTGCATTTGTTTTGGGTGACCAAGCAGCTGACAGATATACCAGAGATTGCCATTATCACGGTGAGCTTGTATTCAAACTTGGTGATAAGCAGACAGGGACCCCCGTTGCTCCTGTATCTCCAATCACCTTCCTCTATGGTATCTATTTTTATTTTGAAGGAAATCATGTGGATGAAGTAATCAGGAAATGGAATGGAGTGTCATTCTTTCAAAACTTTACTTCCTTGAAATATTCATATAAAATAAAATGCAACCAAAGGAAGACATTGAAACGGTTCCGAGATTTTATAAAATTATAATATATACATTCAGCTAAAAACACGAGTACTTGATGAATCTGATAGCCAAAACACAAGGATTAACTGCCTGTAGTTACAAGATTTTGATCGATTTCTACAGAATTTCAGTAAGGGGAACTAACTGCCTGTAGTTTTGTCTTAGATTCTCAAAGGCCTACTGTGAGGTTGAGCACAAAGTGTTCTGCTCGGACGAAGGAAAGGAGCATTCCTATACTGATTGAGTTCTCAAAGCCTGTGTTTGACTTTAATTCTTCTCATATATCCATCTCTGGGGGCCATTTGCAAAGGTAAGCGATTCTGTGAACGGATTTTTAGACATATCAATGATGACACATTCGTTTATAGGAAAAATGTGCATTTCATATAATATTCTCTCTCTCATTTTTGGAAAACCTCGAGTATGAAGAGTGATATCCATTGGTGTTACATTATTGGGTTTTGTCTTGAATTCTTACTTCAGCTTCAAAGCGATGAGTAGAAGCATCTACATTGCACATATACAAGCAGATACTGATGTTATATCAGTCACCATCCTTCAAAATATAACGACCGACGTCTCAGGAAATAAAAATACAGCTTCTAATATACTACAAGTGAGGCGATGTAAGTCTTATGAACTTTTCACTTGCAGAATATTTGTCCAATGCCTAAACAACAAATGCAGTATCTTATAATAAATTTATCTGTTTATTTATTTATAACTCCTCCTTTTTTATCATACTTTTTGCAGATTCTGTACCTCTTGTGTCTTTGGTGGTTTCCACCTTTGTGAATATCGCATTCGCAGTGACATGTTTAGTTGCTGTGATTCTCACTGTTTCAACTTCCAGTCTGCTATCCATTGGGGCATTCTCTAGACCAAGTTCTTCCTTATCCTCTTACCCCACTAGAAATATTTTTGTGAGCTCTCTTTTCTTTTCACATGCATGCATGATTCAATAAACATGTCGTATACATATCTTGTTCTCTGTGGAGATTGTGGAGCGATAAATGAAACTCAAATTCCTTTAACCATGTGACGATAGTAACCACACATGTCTGCCTCCATGAGCATACTGTAAAGGAGCCAATACTTGCTTGTACCACCCTATGTGTCCTAGAGATGGACATATTTTATCCTGTGTAGGCGCCTATGTGCTACAACAATCGAAATATGAGCGTTTAAATATTCGAGTTATGAGGATATCACCAAATATAACTTTGATTTTAGATACAGCGATCTCAATCCGATGACTATTTTTGTCGCCAAAATAATTTTCGGCATCTGTGTCATTAATGGTCATATTAACTGATTGGATACTAGGGATAACTGGCTCATGTTGATCACATACCACATTACAATATACATTTACTTAGCATGAGCATCTTGTGCTTTTACATTACGCAGAGAGTTGCTTACCACATTCAAGTATTTGCGCTATCCAGATGGTTGGCGGCTACATTGCCAGTCGAATATTATGAAATGTCAAGAGGTTTGCAATGGAGTATACCTTACTACAGTTTCCCATGGGAAAGGGGAGATGTTCAACCAGTCATGATGGGGTCAAGTTCTCCCATGGATCGATCAACATATGGTTCTGGAATTCATGATTCGATAATCGTCGAGAATGTTCAACCAGTAGCAGGAAATCTAGATTCAGCTGCAAAGGTTTATGGCTTGCCACTGACTCCTCTAGAGTACAGTGCATATTTTGAGGTTTGATATCATTGCTTTTACTCAGATCATGTTCTGAACTTATGTTTGTTGATTATGGGATTTTCTGGTGACAGAGCATGGGTATCATGCCAGGAGTTGATTCCCTTTTAGATCCACAAAACGCGGATGGGTAAGTTTTCGGTATTATTCTGATTGTCTTTTCTGAGCACAATACTTCTGCCAATATGGGCATCGTTGTTTAACCAATCAGAGTGTATTTTTATATAGGTGGAAGGATTTCAGCAGAAGCATGTTTTGGCTAGCGGTAATTGGCGGCGGCTTGATACTGTTGCATGCCTTACTGCTCCTTGTTCTCAAATTTAAAAGGAAGGACGTGCAAAAATGGAGCTATGGAGCATTGGTTTTTCCAAGATTCGAAATTTTTCTTCTCATGCTCTCACTACCAGGCTTTTCTGGATCCTCGGCAGCTATAATTAAAGGTATGTCAAATCAGTAATTTTTAGTTTAGCCTTCGTTTTGTGTGGTAACATGATACTCCCTTATTATGACCTATTTAGCTTTGGCCTAATTATTGATGAAGAAACATCTTCTGGTTTTACATTGTAAGGTGGAACAACCTCTGGTATAATTGTCGGCGTTCTGATATTGGGTTTAGTAGCTTTTCTGCTGTTATCTTTGCTCTTGTTCCTCTCCATTGGAATTATATCTGGAAAGCTACTTCAATACAAAGAAGTACAACAAGAGGACCGGAAATTTCACTGGTATCAAGAGCTTATTCGACTAGCGCTAGGTCCAGGTAAAAGAGGCCGGTGGACATGGAAGAATCAACCCCGTTCAATTTATCTCATCATTCTAGGACCGTTATTCGAGGATCTGAGTGGCCCTCCCAAGTACATGGTCTCACAGATTGAGGGAGGTGGTTCAAGAAAACAAGGTGATAGAATCATTGCCTCGGATGACGAAACAGGCGATGCAGAAGGATCCTTCATTCAGAAAGTTTTCGGAACATTAAGAATATACTATACACTGCTTGAATGCCTGAAGCGCATGGTTCTTGGAATCGTGGCTGGTGCATACTCAAAAAGCCGGTGTTCAAGAACCCCCTCAATCACCTTACTCAGCATAACATTGTTTCAACTCTTTTTCATGATTCTCAAGAAGCCATTCATAAAGAAAAGGGTTCAATTTGTTGAGATTGTATCAGTGTTCAGTGAAGTTGCTATTTTCGCTTTCTGCTTGGTTCTCTTGGATCATGAATATTCACCCAAAGACGAGAAAAACCTCGGGATCTCAATGCTCTCAGTATTCTTACTAGCTTTTGTAGTTCAAATGATCAACGAGTGGTTTGCCCTGTACAAACAGATAAAGCATTTCGATCCCACGACGAACTCTTTCTTCCAAGGTTTAACTACCTCTTTGATTGGTTTACTCTTACTTTTATTCCCTCATGGTTTTGTCAAGAATCTTGACAGTCGATTCCCTATATATAACCTCGGTGAAACGGGAGATACTACGTCCTCAGGTGGCATACGAGGGAGCTCCGGCAGCAGGAGCTCAAGCGATAAGTCAATTATGAGGCGTATAAGAGAATTGACACGGTCTAGCTTTAATAGAGAAGGAAACATGGCTACTCCAAACGACCCCTCAACAAGTAAGACTAGATTGAGTGAATTATGGAGAAGTAGCTCATCTGCTGCGTCTACATCAGCAGATTTCAGGTCAAAATCAAAGGGATTGTTCAAAGAGTTGGAAGACATTTTTGCATCAGATGATCAAAATGTGGCATCTCAATTCAGGAAATCTTAACTCCTGATAATTTCCGGTGGCTTCGCTGGCCCGTTGATCATCTCGAGGTCGAAAATCCATCTTAAACAGATGATTTTGGCAGCCATTTATGAATCAAATGCAATGACTTTTTTTTTAATATTTTTAACTGTAGTTACAAAGCAAGTTCATACAATGCACTGCTAGATAATTGCATTTTCTTGTTGTTTTTGCTTCTCCTTTGCATGTCCTTACGCTAAATTCTTGTCCTGCTGAAGATTATTAAATTTATCCAAAAATATAGCTGGATAGTGACATTTATTATCTAATTACATTGTAATAGTTTCGTTTATTCCATTTATGCTTTTACATTTATCCTCTCAATCAACCAATTTTATTTTATTTTTTATTTTTAAATAACTGTCTATATATAATTTTCAACTAGCATGGTAGGGAGTTATGAAATATAAATTGATTATCAAAAGTTTATTTACAATCAAAGGGAAAGAGAAATAAATATGAAAATAATCGATTTTTCTTTGCAAGTAATGCATGAATAACACTTCAAAAAATATGTATCCCGTTCTCTATTTCTTTCCTTTGATTCTGATCAGATCTTGTGGATTGTGTTGTTTATCATTACTATATTCCAAAGGTTGCTGTTGTTAACTTCTGATCCTGCAATTGATCTGTTACATCAAATATCTATTTCATTATTTTCGTATTGGTCATCGGGCACACGGCAGTGGCATTTTTTCCTCACACAATAAACTAGATTCATTTTACAGCTCTAGCACGGTGCGTGGGCATTTGGCGCTTCAAAGTTATCACACAGAGTAACAAGACTATAGTCATTCAAGAAAAAAAGTAAGGATAAATAAGCGTAGGCGAAGGACTCTGCTCAGGCCTGCGAAGGTAGCGAAGGTTGTATCTAATGGTGGTACAGAGCAAAAGCATGTGCTACAATGAGCGTGTGGTAAAAAAACCGTGCAGTGCAAAAATCAAACCAAGGCTGTATGAAATACAGCCTAAAACAGTATGTGCTCGACGTTTGTTTCCCAGGATACAATGGGAATACCAGCAGTAGCCTAGCACGAGGCACCGCACGACAACTGAAAGGTACCTGAACTTTATCACGGGGCAGCGGAACAGCAACAGCCGAGATAGCAAAGAAAAGCAGCTTCGGAAATATGAGAATGCAGGAGAGTGTGTTCGTATTTGAAGGACGGACTTGAGGCTGCCTCTATATATAGGCACTCGGTTCCATAGACAGTTACTGCTGGCCATCCGAAAGGCCAAATGTCACCCCCCAGCTGGAGCACCAACAGTCACGCAGGTCATATGAAGAGTCTGAAATTTCGAAAAAGAAAATTAGCAAAAGTCAGGTGAACTCTGCACCCCTGCGCCGGCGTGCGCGAGAGAGAGCCTCTTGACTAATCTTTCTTACACCTTCATATAGTGTAAATCAATATAAGCTCACCATTGCTAAGTTCTTTTTCCTATGTGGGACACTTCTCACTTACCATCCACCAATTTCTCATTCAATAGGAACAAGCCCAATAAGTTCTTTTAAGTCCAACAGATGTATCAGGCACAAATCATTCGGGAACTTCTGAACTAACCGATCGACCGATATGCAGATCATGCAAGAATAGAGAAGTCTTGTTCTTGTTGTTGCCTTGCAGACATCTGTGTCTGTATACGAATTGTGATGGATTTATCGACATTTGCCATTTGCCATTTGCAGACAGTGAAGACTGCAAGTGTTCATGTGTACATTTAATTCGAAACTTTCATGAGGAAATGTTTGTATATATTATGTCCTCTTTTGTTCTATTTTAAATAATTATCCGTCTGCTTGTGATTTTCAATCTATCATTCTTTGCATCAATCCAAGCAAGTGTTTTGTTGTATCCTCTTTCATTTTATATCTTATTTTATGCTTTCACACGATGTTTATATAATCTGACTCCTAATCGAACTGATCTAATTTAAAATAATTGTTCAACCGGTCGGACAGATCGAAACACTGTTATATTATATAAAATAGTAAAATAATATAATAAATAATATATATATTAAATAAAATACGACTAAAATAATATTTTTAAAAAATTTCTAAATCCAAATAAATAAATAAATATAACCAAAAATAAAATTTAAGATTTTAAATATACGAAATAATTAAATTCTAAAACAAATTCCCCTAAATAAATTATAATAAAAAATAAAAATTGTTTACATGTAATTGATAATTTATTTTATATTTACGAGGCAAATCAAAAAACTTATTTGATGGAAAACATATCACAATGTGTATATTAAGGGGGAGTTTGGTTTGGGGATAAGGTGGGTTTATATTATTTAACACACCTTATCTCTCGTTTGGTACGCGTGATTATTTAACTTACCTTATCCCTCCTATGAATGATTAGATTATATTAGGTAGGTTAAAATAATACCTCCTCACCCCCTTAGGATTATTTATCCTACTTTTAATCCATCCTATTTTTTCAATTTTACCCTTCTCCTAAATTCAAACTCACCACCACTTCCCGCCACCGACCGTCGGCGCCGACCATTTCCGGTGCCGGCCGTTTCCGGTCGCAGCCCCCCGCCGGCCGGTCGTCGCCGCACTGTGCCGTCGCCGCGAAGGGGAAGGACAATTTCGTCATTTCATCAAAAAATTCAAAATTATCCTACACTTAAAAATCTTACCAAACATAATATTATTTTACACCATATATTACAATCCTACCACAATCATTTTCTTTATCATTTACATACTAATCATTAGTTTATCATATCCTTCCAACAAAACGTAGCTTAAAAAAATATCCCGATTCAAGTATAAGTAATATAATCTGATATTAATGTTATCCAAATAAAGATAATATCGTTATAACTGACTATTAAATCAAGTATATCCATTGTAGTAAATATATATTACAAATAAATCATGATAAATTCGGGGAAATTCCGCGGAAGATGCCGTTTTAATATTTGGCGCTCCTCCGAAGTGCCTAAATTTTTCAAAATTCCGACGCAAAAGCCCTAAAAAAGGCCATGAAAAATTAAAATTTTCTTATGGAACAGGTTTTGCTCCTGTCATCTCTTTGCCAGCCTACATCTTTTCCTGTTTTTCTAATTTAATTTCCATCGTCTAACGCCGCTCAGGAACATGATTTTGTTCCAATTGTTTTGACGAAAAATTGGTGCATTTTGGCTTCAATTGTTTGATTAGAGACCATTTTACTCGTGGAGTTGAATCAGTATAGCAAGCTATAGAAGGAGGTCTGAGGCGCGGTAAGATTTTGGGCATTTAATGTTTGTTGATTTTGTTTTAATTCTTTTTGGGTTTAATGATTTCAGCTTTTGATTTGAAAAAATCCATTGAAGATTTCAATTTATCACGTTTTGAATGATTCTGCGTTACCTTGATACCTGAAGCTTGCATTTTTTCGGAGTGTGATGGTTGAATGAGGGCTCTACTTTACCAAATCTATTTTTTTTAACTATCGGGCAGTGCTCCAATAACGCCATTAATCTCCTCTATCTATCTATGTATCTATTATTCTTTGCTTTCTTTTAATCACTGCTGCTTTGTCAATCATTCATGGCATATAAACCGATGTGCGAAATCCATGGGAATCATGGTTTACTGGAAAGGTCATGGAGCGAATTTAATAGTTTCAGTGTGGAGACTACCATTCCAGTTCCAATATAACGGTCGGGGTGCGAATTTAAAAAATCAGAAAATTGGTAAACTCTCTGAAAAGATGTATAAATTTGTAGTTATTAAAAATCAATACGTCTATCAATATATTATGTCTTCCAAAATACATAATACATGCAACTCTATCATATATCATCTCAAAATATCAAAACTAGAAACTTCATTTTTACCCATGTTCTACAGATAAGAACATTCAATTTTTTGGCATGTTTACTTACTTTATTTAGTCGAAAATATCAAACGCAATAACCTAAAAATTTAGGGAACTACAGTAGGGTAAGTCTTGTTCAGATTCAATCCAAATAAAGAAAACAAGTGAAAGGATTATTCGAGGTGTTTCTCATCACCGTTTTTTGTTTTTCTTGGTCCTAAAAAGTTTACAAACATCTGTAAAAATCTTGCAACATGAGTTTACAAGAATCTATAAAAATCTATAACAACTCCGTTGGGATTTCTGTGGTTAATTTAGTGATTTACCATAGTTATTGGGTTTTAAACGCGTATCAGATTTTTTACTCTGTCAGAATTGCTTTAGTGAACTAATGCTGTATCATTTTGTTAATCAAGATTCATGAACAGTTACCAAAGTTGAGGTTGTCAAAATCAGCATAATTATGCGGTAAAGTCTGATAAACTCGCCAAAATTTGGTAGATTCCAGATACAAGTGTGATTCCAGATACAAGTGTGAGAGGATATATTCCTAAATTTTGCATTTTACAAGGTTTAGTGGGATGTATCATGACAAGCTTAAATTTTATGAATCACAGAACCGGTATAAAAGATAGAAGATATAGTCGAAGCACATTTTATTTGTGGTTATTTTCTCTGGGAATACAATAATTGGTTTACACACAGTGATAAGGTATTCCCGTGCACCTTCATCATGACCAGTGAAAGCAACTTTTTGTTTTTTTTATCTTGTTCAAATAGTTTGTTTAGGTGTTTGATATGTAAACCAATATTTTGTTGCATTGTTATTGGGATGCTTTAAGTGAACAATTTGAACGTATCAAATTCTTAGAATCCTGAGTTGCAGCATTGGGCTTTTGATAAATATGTTTAGTGTTGTATTTGTGTAGCAATGGCCAAGCATAATAAAAAAGGAAGGCACGAGAATCAGTCTGATGCTAGCAAACGAATTCAACGCCCCAAAAATTCACAATCTAGTAGAAAGTCGTCTTCAAGTAAGCTCAAAACCTTAAGAATTAAATCTTTACATAAAGTTGATTATTTTAGTATGAATGCAAGTAGTTGATTGGTTTTTAACTTTTTTATTCCCATAAATGTTATTCATATTTCCAATTTACGGACCGGCTCTATTTTTACCGGTCCAGAGATATCTCATTTATCTGTTGTACCTCAAGTAGCCTTAGATTTAAGCATTAACAAGAAAGCAATATCGATTTGTTTACTGCATTTATTTCATTCAAACCCATTTGATGCTTTCAAGTTTCAAATCTAGATTGATTCTGATTCCAACTTTCTATTCTGTTCATTTACAGCTAAGTCGTTGAATTATTTCATGAATTATACATTTTTTTATTACTTGTACCTAATTTTTTTTGTAATTGATCTTGATATTGTTCACATAAAAAGAACACTAACAATGTCTATTCTTCAGATACAGTAAAAGTGGCAATGGAGTAAAAACAAAGAAAGAGGCTTGCCTCACAAGCCAATGAGGATTCTATTGTTTTGCGTAAAATGCCAAAGCGATCTGCTGCTTGTTCAGATTTCAAGGAGAAATTGCTTATCATAGCAGAAAAAGACTCCATGATTGAAACAAAAAAAGATATTAGTGCGGAATATGAGTTTTTGGCAGTACGTCTTCCTGCTGGACAAGAAAATGGCCGGCCATGTAGGCGGCTCACGGATTTCATCTTTCATAATTCAGATGGGGTACCCCAGCCATTTGAAATGTCAGAAGTTGATGATATTTTTATCTCTGGTCTCATTTTACCGCTTGATGAAGTCATTGATAAAGAAAAAGGAAAGGGAATAAGATGTGATGGCTTTGGGCGCATTGAAGAATGGTGTATATCTGGTTATGAAGATGGGTTGCCAGTGATATGGGTCTCCACAAAGATAGCTGATTATGATTGTCTTAAACCGTCTGGAAACTTCAAGAAGTTCTATGACCATTTCTATGCCAAGGCTATTGCCTGTGTTGAGGTTTACAAGAAATTGTCAAAATCTTCAGGAGGTGATCCCAATGTAAGCCTTCATGAATTGCTTGCTGGGGTTGTGCGTGCAATGAGTGGGATGAAATGCTTCCGTGGTGGTCTATCTGTAAGGGATTTCATTGTTTCGCAGGGAGACTTCATCTACAACCAACTTATAGGTTTGGATCAGTCATCAGAAAGGATTGATCATCTATTTGTTGAGCTCCCTGTCCTGTCTGCCTTAAAGGATGAATGTAGCAAGTAGTTGATCTTGTCCAAGCTCAGCCTGGCTCATTGCCTGGGAGTCTTAGGATTGGTCCAAAATATGGAGATGGAAACAACAAGAGCTTATCTACTATATCTTGCCCATCGGAAGAAACTGAAGATTCCAAAATGGCCAGGTTATACCAGGATCAAGAGGTCTGGTGCTCAATGAAGCAGAAGAAAAGCAAGGGTTCTACCTCCCTATCTAGCCAATACTACATTAAGATCAATGAGGATGAAATTGCCCATGACTATCCTTTACCTGCCTATTATAAGGCATGTGGTGAAGAAACCGATGAGTATATAATTTTTGATAGTGGTGCTGGTGTATATGATATAGACTGACTTACCAAAAAACAGGCTCCACAACTGGGCTTTGTACAATTCAGATGCTAGACTGGTTCCATTAGAGCTCCTACCAATGAAACCGTGCTCTGAAGTTGATGTGAACATATTTGGCTCAGGAGTAATGACTGTTGATGATGGATCTGGTTACAATTTGGATGGCGAATGCGCTTATTCTTCTAGTGGTTCCGGGGATTCTGAAATAGGAGGGATACCGATTTTCTTGAGCGAGATTAAGGACTGGGTAATCGAGTTTGGATCTGCGATGGTCTCTATTTTTATACGGACTGATATGTCCTGGTATGATCTCTCTCTCCCACAACCCTCCCCGTCCAACCATCCATAACTCTTGTGAATGTACCATTGTGACTGCAAAAACACTGGCATGCATCTGTTAACTTTACATCATAATACTTGAACTGAAACACTAAGCACTTTTGTTTTCATTGGAGTTTGGTTAGAGTGCTCTGAAAATTTTCAGCGTAGTGCTAGATTTTTAATGGTTGATATGACTCGAAATAATTCTCAAAGGTATTAGTACTGTAAATAAATTAATAAAACCTGTAGTGGATGCATTTTAGAGAAAGCATCGGCTATACTGTTGTTTTTGACGTGGCAAATTTTAAGATCAGGCTAAGTTCAAAAAATGTTCTGATTTCTTGTTGTTGTCCAACAAGTTGTGTGTATTTCCTAGTTTAATTCAAATTTGAAAGTCGTGAGGCTTCTTCACTCATAACTGTCATCTTCCTTCAACTCTTCAGGTACAGGCTTGGAAAGCCCTCAAAACAATATGCTGCTTGGTACGAGCGGGTCTTGAAAACAGTTAGGGTTGCAATTAGCATCCTTGCTATGCTAAAAGATGAGATTAGGCTGGCAAGGCTTCCTTTTAATGACGTTATGAAGAGAGTTTCAGGTTTCCCCAAAGGTCATCTTGCCTTTATATCATCTAATAAGGAATTGGTGGAAAGATATGTGGTTGTGCATGGTCAGATTATTCTGCAGCACTTTTTAGAATTTCCTGACAAGGATATAAAGAAGTGCTCATTTGTTATTGGCCTCATCAAGAAGATGGAAGAGAGACACCATCGGAAATGGCTAGTCAGCAAGAAGAAGGTTGTGTTTAGGAATGGACAAAACTTAAATCCCAGATCTGCAATTGAGCCTGTCATGTCCAAAAGAAAGCCTATGCAGGCAACAACAACCAGGCTAATCAATAGACTCTGGGGTGCTTATTATTCAAATCACTTACCAGAGGAATCAAATGAAGGAATCCTCAGTGAAGTAAAAGAGGATGATGAGATTGAAGAGCAAGAGGAAAATGAAGAGGATGATGCTCCTGAGGAGAAATTGGCAGTTACAGACAAGAGTGAGATACATGGTTCACCACGACGGCAAACCAAGTCTTGTTTGGGTAGCAAGGTTGTAAAGTGGGATGGGAAATCAGTGGGTAAATTACCATCTGGTGAGGCTTTATATAAAAGGGCCACAGTCCATGGATATGAAATTGAAGTTGGTGGGACTGTCCAAGTTGATGAACTGGGCAATGATCTGGCCATCTGTTTGGTCGAGTACATGTTTGAAAAAATTGATGGAGATAAAATGTTTCATGGGAGATTGATGCAACAAGGCTGTGAAACTGTCCTTGGAAACACAGCAAATGAAAGGGAGCTATTTTTGACGGATGACTGTATAAACTTTCAACTAGAAGAAGTCAAACAGAGCTTACTTGTGAACATCGGATCAATGCCATGGGGTTATCAGCATAGAAAAGCAAATGCCAACACTGAAAAAATGAATAGGGCGCGAGCAGAAGAAAGGAAGAAGATGGGGTTGCCAACTGAATATTACTGCAAAAGTTTGTATTCACCCAAGAGGGGTGCCTTCTTTGCTCTTCCCTATAAATCGATGGGGCTGGGGTCTGGTTCCTGTCAAGCATGCAAATCAAAGGAAGCTGCCATTGATAATGAGAAGTTTATCCTGCATGATTCTATGAATGACTTTATGTACCGAGGAAATAAATACTCAGTTCTTGATTATGTCTATGTGAGTCCTAGTTACTTTTCAGCAGAAATGGAAAGTGAGAGTTTCAAGAGTGGAAGAAATGTTGGGTTAAAGGCCTATGTTATTTGCCAGCTGCTTGAAATTTGCAATCTTAAAAAGTCTGAGCGGCATGATGCCAATTCAGTTCAGGTCAAAGTTAGAAGGTTTTACAGACCAGAGGACATATCGGTGGCGAAGGCTTACTCTTCAGATGTTCGAGAGGTAATAGCTTGCATACCACATTGAAAATCAACATATTTTATGCTAAAATCATTCTTAATTGCTTAAATCGTTTATCGTAATTATACTGGAATTAAGATTCACATCCTAATGTGTAAGTTTATCTATATTGATTTTTTTTAATCTTATAATGTTTTTTGAAATCATTTTTTTCTGGAGCGTTTCTCAGCTCTTCTACAGTGAGGAAATGCTCACCGTACCGGTTGATATGATTGAAGGTAAATGTGAGATCAGGAAAAGGAAAGACATTCAACTTCAAGATGTCCCTTGCACCTTTGACCATGCTTTCTTTTGTGAATATCTGTATGATCCCTCCAACGGATCAATCAAGCAAGTAAATATTTTGCTCCTTTTCCAGTTACATTTCTTCAAAATTGTTGGATGCAATAAAGTTAGGCAATGTATGCCACCTCCTTATCTATGCTTTTTAATAAATGTTCCAATCCTGGTCACGTGCAGTTGCCATCTCATATTAAAATAAGATATTCATCTGGGACGCCAAGTGACGATACGTACAGAAAGAAAGGAAAATCCAAGGAAGGAGAGGATGACTTAGAAGTTGGTATACTAAAAGAAGAATCTCAGGGGAACCACTTGATTTCATTAGATATATTTGCTGGCTGTGGTGGCTTGTCTGAGGGATTGCAAAAATCAGGCACAACTTTCACTTGCTTTTTATTTTTTAAATGTTTTCAAGTTTAGAGTTCTTTGCATGTAGAAGCCTGTCATTTGGGTTCTGATGCTTCTGATTTTTCAGGTGTCTCGTTTACTAAATGGGCTATTGAGTATGATGAAGCTGCTGGAGATGCATTTAAACTGAATCATCCCGAGGCTTCAGTGTTTGTTAACAATTGTAATGTAATTTTGAGGTATTTCTTTTAGAAGATTAGTTTTGCTCTCTCACACATACACACATATACAGATGCATGTGCACAAATTTATCTCAGACATGCCATCAACAGAACATATATGATATTTACTGAAACCGTTTTATATGCAGGGCTGTGATGCAGAAATGTGGTGATGCAGACGACTGCATTTCAACCCCTGAGGCCACTGAATTGGCTTCATCATTGAACCAGAAGGATTTTGATAATCTCCCAATGCCAGGGCAAGTTGAATTTATTAATGGAGGACCTCCTTGCCAGGTTGGTTAAACAATCTACTCTTTTCATTGTTGTCTAAACAAACCACTCTCAGAATTTTCAAACTAAATGAATTAACCATGTTGCTAAAAGTGAACATAATTTCTACTGTAGGGTTTTTCAGGAATGAATAGATTCAATCACAGTACCTGGAGTAAAGTTCAATGTGAAATGATTTTAGCCTTTTTATCTTTCGCTGACTACTATCGACCAAAGTTTTTCCTTTTGGAGAATGTGCGGAATTTTGTGACTTTCAACCAAGGACAGACATTCCGCTTAACTTTAGCTTCCCTTCTTGAGATGGGATATCAGGTACATGCTGGTGCTTTTATCAGGAGTATGAGGTTCTTGATTGATCATATCTGCTGAAGTATTTGTGTGTATTTGTTGCTTATGGTCATGGATAGGTGAGATTTGGTATCCTTGAAGCTGGTGCGTTCGGAGTACCTCAGTCGAGGAAGAGAGCCTTCATATGGGCAGCCTCTCCTGAAGAGATGCTTCCTGAGTGGCCAGAGCCAATGCATGTCTTTGCGGCACCAGAATTGAAAATCTCATTGTCAGGAAATTTGTGTTACTCTGCTGTTAGGAGTACCGCAAGAGGAGCCCCGCTTCGTTCTCTTACTGTCAGAGATACAATTGGAGATCTCCCGCAAGTGGGCAATGGTGCATCTAACACAGGCATTGAGGTACTGAAGTTGGGAACCATCCAGAACAGAAAAGGCTGTTTGATGTAATAGTATTGGTCGGATATTCTATAGATCATATATAACAACTTGAACTCAATTAACTAATTAGATTTTCTCATGCCTGAAATGCAGTATCAAAGTGGTCCTATATCATGGTTCCAGAAGAAAATTCGTGGAAACATGGAGGTATTAAATGATCACATCACGAAAGAGATGAATGAGCTCAACCTAATTAGGTGTCAAAGGATTCCCAGGCGTCCTGGTGCAGATTGGCGTGATCTTCCAGATGAAAAGGTAACATCATAACTAAGTGGGGTTGGATTGGATTTTAAATCTCCTACTTTCTGTTCAAGTATTTTATCTGGTAGTTTTACTTGTCTTTCATTGCCTTACAGGTCAAATTATCCACTGGCCAAGTTGTTGATCTGATACCTTGGTGCTTACCAAATACAGCCAAGAGGCACAATCAGTGGAAGGGTCTTTTTGGAAGGTTGGATTGGGAGGGAAACTTTCCAACTTCCATAACAGACCCTCAGCCAATGGGTAAAGTGGGAATGCGTTTTCATCCTGAGCAAGATAGGATTGTCACTGTTCGTGAATTCTCGCGTTCTCAGGTTAGTGGTTTTTACCACTTTATTTGATGTTGGCTCAATCTCATTTATAGAAATGAATGCACCAAATTTATATATGAAAAAACCATCTGTATCAGATAATCAGTATTTATTCGATATTATATTACGGCTTATCTGTTGATCCTATTATACTTGGGGAGACCTAAGGCTTGAGGGCTTAAACTAGCAAATGGATCTAAATGTATCATGCATATTTCCATATGCTAATTATTGCCTGCTCCTTTAAAAGTCAAATCACTTCCTGGTAGAACATGTGATATTTTATTTTCTAGATAGTGATGAATATGGTTATTGTTTCCTAAAACCAAATTGAACTTGTTTATGTAGGGTTTTCCCGACAAGTATAAATTTTCTGGCGCTGTTCTTCACAAGCACAGGCAGGTTGGGAATGCTGTTCCACCTCCTCTAGCATATGCACTGGGAAGAAAACTGAAGGAAGCTATTGAGAGAGTCTTTGTAGCTAAACTTGGTGTTCATGAGGTCAACTTTTTTCAACTGCCAAATAATCGGACGAGGAATTACTTGTTGAACCGTGGTTATGTCAGCCACCCCCCTCCACCCCAACACCCCTCCCCACCCCAATTCAAATTACATCAAGTTTGTGTTCATGCTGTCAAGATTGAAGGAATTGCGTTGGTTAGCTCAAACTCTCTGTGAGTTTGACACCATTATTTTGGGATTTGTCAGTCCCCTCCATTGACATTACTTGAGAGGATGTTTGTTGGTGAACTACTGTATTCTAATTGAGAACCGGATGTAAGTGAACTTATGAGCAACATAATCATAATTTAGCTGGAATTATTGTGTTTGTAACCTCTAAAAAAACATGATTTTTCACTTTTCTTTCACAATTTTGCAGAAACTTGTCAGTAAAGTCTAAAGTGAAACTTTGAGACATGACAAGGTGATCACGTTCAGATATTATTAACTTGTACAAGTTAATTCGAATGAGACACATTTTCTCTAATACTCATTTCAAGATATTATACTATAATATTTAAATTTACAAGCTCATAAAGTAAAGGGATACTTTTGTACTATCCTATATAATAAAGCGATCATGATATAATATTTAAAATATCAATATCCATCTCAAATTACAGAAGTATCTTATTCCAATTTTCGTTTAATAAAAATAAGAATAAAAATGAATTTCAATATTTTTTTTTTGAGAATTCTGATCTCTATTTATCATACACAATCCCTCCAAAATTTTAAAATTACAAATATATTTATTAATTCTTATCTGTACTTTTTAAATTTTGAATAATCGTATAACTATCGAGTTTTAACATAAAAAATTATTATAAAAAATCATAAATTCAAAAGTTATCATTTTAAAATAATCGTTGTAATTAACTATTAAAACTCTTACAAATATCATTTCTAAATTTTATTCAACAGGTCGTTCAGTCAAGAAAAAACTGATTTTTAACTCGAATATGGAGCAGTTTGACCCGACTTGAGGATATTCCTGTTGTCGGGACGAAAATAGGTGTTAATTCAAGTATTCATGTTTCATAAATATATTTATCCAGAATTATAGACAAGACAGTTTTCACCATTTCTACTCCGCGGTCATCCCATGTTTTACAAAAATATTGCTTCGGCTTGAATTATTTGATGAAAATTTGCTTACATGAAACACGCCCGTCATACACGCAAGCTTCCGGGTTATCACTGGTCGAGATCTGCATCTTATTGGTAATTCTCAAGACATTCAAAATAATTTTAGCTCTTAGAAACTGGAGCTTCCCAGACTTTCGACACGTTTGATGGTCTCACCATTCCAATATCACGCGAAACAACTCATCCATTCACAAGTTTTACCACTCTACTCTGCTCTCCCTTCAGCCAAAAGTTACCTTTACCTCAACCATGTATAAATTTTCACAAGAACCAAAAAAAAAGTTAAACATAGCATCATCAGTTGTCATAGGGAAACTTATATATACCAGATCATCACCTCAGACAGAAAAGAACGGTCTCTCTGTGTACATTTGAACCTCCTCGAGAGTTTTTCCAGTAAATGTAGCATACATTTTGTCAATTTTCTGCGTAAACAAGGCAAACTTACAATAACACCGAGTCCATTAAGCCCCAACAGGAACTACAAATAATAGGAAAAGATTAAACTTTACATTCAACTATTTCAACTATTCTCAACTAATACTATTCTCAACTAATCAAACCATATAATCAAGCAATGAAAAGCAATAAAGAACATTCACAAATATAAGAGAAGATTTTAGCCATCAATATTAGCGAATGATAGCTCAAGAGTACACTTCCACGAAATAATGTACCCTGATACATTTCATGTTATCCCATATGCTCATCCTGTGATTCAGACAATCATTAATTAACTTGATTTTAATAAGAAATTTCGTCGAACAATTTGAGCATGTGGTTAACTAACGGCCAGAACTTCCAAAATGTTACACCATGACACAAAATACAGCTTCTATGGAACCCTCAAACTTAATTAAATAGTAAGCGATTGTTGTCTTATTACAGTCCATTACTGGATTTCAGCCTTCCGGTACCAGAATTGGTTCCGCATTTTCCCACAAAAATATATACTTAAGAAACTATAATCATAATTGAGAAGCTCTTTAAGATTATCAAATAGGTGTGCAACATAGAAATTTAATCAATGTGAAGAAAATAAAAGATTCAAATAATGAAGAGAGTGGGAAGTCTATCTTGACATGGGATGGAACTCTAAAGACAGAAGACAAACATAATAAGTAATAATAAAGTCATTCATTCAATCTTCAAAACCACACCCTAAAACAAAAAAAATACCAGTATCAAACATCAAAGGACAAAAAACAAACAAACAAGGTCATGTGCACAGTGGGGACAGGTTTCCTAGCAGAAAGGAGGTCATATTTCTCAGTAATCATTCCGCTATCTTTTCCATTCAGGCTTAATGCACTTTCCACGGCAATCGCTATGCAAGTGATCAGAGTGTAGGGGAATCTGGTGATTCATAATCTTGGGTACGCTTCCCTACGATTTAGGCAGAATGTTCTTTCCTTGGCGGTGGCTATGCAAGTGATCAGAGTGAAGGGCAATCTGATGATTCAAACTCTTGAGTACAGTTCCCTGCAAGATTGTATAAGACTGTATTAACCTTAAATTTTGTTCAATTCGAGCTAGCTAGATTGTAAATAAAGAGATAAATATGAGTGTCGTTAATGGTACCGAAGAGTATTTTTTATAGCGTTCAAGAACTGTTTTGCCACAAGGATGTTGTAGGACTCTCGAGAAATCAGAACTGCATATTATCTCATCGATTATTTGGGGTGCGTATTCTTCTTTGTAATTCTCAATCAATTTCAATACAACATTGGTTGCATATTTGGTCATAGACATGCAAGCGAAAGTCCCTGTAAGTCGAGCAACTATATCTTTTACCCCATCCTGCATCCTGTAATTTATTACACACCTCACCACGTTATACCTGAAACCAGAAAAATGTCTGAGTTATGGATTTTATACGCAAATTTGAAAGAGGGATATGAAAAGGAAAAGTGTGTGTGACTATGTTGTATGCATACCCGCATGGATCACGAGACAAACGGTGTACATTCGCTATTATTTCTGTGAGAACACGCTGTCGGCTTTCCAGTAGAAAGACTTCTGAATTGAGGACATCCCGAAGAAGGAAGGACCCGCTTTCCTTGGTGGCGATTTCGAAAAGATTATCAGCTATCACATTGATTATCTGGGTAAACACAAGTGCCGTTACAGATATGGTAAATTCATGAAAACTGGGATGAGATTCAGTGATAAATACTTGAGTTTGTTTCGCAGGGAAGATATCGAAGCAATGGCGAATAACTTCAACACCAATCTCGTTGTTTACGAGCGGAACCGTGAGGCGTTGGAAGATGGATATCATATGAGATATCTGCTCTGGTGTCATGAGACAATCCAGAAATTTCTTCATGGACTTTGATCTGCAAAGAAACACGAAAATTCAGAAATCGAGTTATTACAATGCATATTATCGTTTATAGAAGCAGTTGTAAGCATACCCTTGAGAGTTGAGACACACAGCCATGAGTACATCGACATTAGCGGTGACTGAAAAAACCAACTGATTCATCTGTTCCTCGTCGCAGACTTCGTAGAGCTTTTGGATTACATAGCTCCCGAACCGATCGAGCATCAAAACACATATCTGATCTTTCAACTCCGAATAGATCATTTGCATTCCTTCTGGTTTCCTTCTTTCGAGTACCTGATGCAAGAAGTGGCAACAGTTTGGATCCATTGCTTCCCAAAACACTTTTCCCTTCAATTCTTCTAAAAAATAAACAGCTGGGTGCGGCTGTTTAAGATGGGACGTTGGCCTGTATCCGGCGGGAACAGGCGCTGAAGTGTTGTTGTCTAACATCGGAAACCTATCACCACCGGATGCTTTCTCGCGTGGGGAAATTCGAGAAGACAGTTCAATTCAACAGTTCTGTAAGGATTTGGATTAGAGATTCGACCGAGTTTGCAGAAGCATTAGGGTTTCAGTTTGGAAACGAAGATACGATAAAAGAAAATTCGAATATAATTTTAAATTTTAAATATTAAAAAAATTAGGTATTGTTTGGCATGTAAATATGAGATCAAACAAGAACGGCAATTTTCCTGGCGATTTTGGGGCGCGGAGAAAACCGAAATATAAGGTTTGGTATTTTTCATTCTTCGAAGTAAATCGAGGATGAGTATAAAAATATTATATGGTTTCATATTTTTTTATTAAAAAATTAATTACAAAAGTTTGTATTGTTTAATTATTATTATTATTATTATTTATATATGTAATTTGATTATTGTATCAATATTTTTCAGTGAATTTGAAGACTTTTTTGGTTAATTCAATCAATATTTGAAGCGGTGATAAGAATAATAATTTAATTCACGTCTGGTCGAGAATGATAATGACAAATCCGGCTCACTTCACTTCGTTACCATTTCTAGATTATTTGGAGTGATAATAAGACTAAGATGAATATTTAATGCCCGATTGTAAAATCGGGATAAGAATTTTGCAAGCTAATTAGATATAACCAGGTATGGGAGCTTGACAGAGACTTAATTTCCTCGGAGATTGAATGAGGAATCCTCGATTAGAAATTACGGGGATTGGTATTGTCATCTCTAAAATCAACTGAAAATGATATCTAATATAAATAAAAAAAATACATAAAATATGAGATCATTTATAATATAATTAATTATATATGTTTGGTGTATGAATTTGTGACATATCTTAAGCGTAGAATCTGAGAATTCCAGGATTCTATTTTCTTTAATTGTGTGAATCGGTTCACATAAATATTTTTTTTAAAAGTTCTTAGAATCTTTTGCGAGTAGGTTTTTTGTGAGACGGTCTCACGAATCTTTATCTGTGAGACGAGTCTAACCCTATCGATATTCACAATAAAAAGTAATACTCTTTCATAGATGACCCAAATAAGAGATCCGTCTCACGAAATTGATCCGTGAGACCGGCTCACAAGAGTTTTTGTGATCTTTTGCACTCTTCTATGAATTTAGACCGGTCAAATTCCATAATAATAATATTATTACCGTTTGGTTCGTGGTATAATACAAACAGTATATAGATAAGTAATATTTTTTAATAATAAAATATATAAAAATGATAGTTAATATAATTTTTGATTTGATTGATTAATATGATTAAAGTTGAGATAATATGATATTACCATTGACCGACGATTTCGGTTGAGAATAAATCTAGCAAGCGGACTATGTAAAGTTATAGTGAATGGATTATGAGTCCAAGTATCGATCTCACAGAGACTAATATTTAATTACTAGAATTTTTATCACTTCACTTAAGCTAGACAAAATAAATAAAAAGATGATATGTGAATTACTAATCTAAACTATTAAATAAAATAATTGCAACTAAAAACGACGAATTCAACGATTAAGGAGGGATTCAACTTCAAATAAAGTATTAAGACACACAACAGTACCAAACTCTACTATGTTGACACGTGTTAAAATTCAATTAATTATTTAATTCTTGACAATCACGGTGAAATCCCCAATTTTATTTATTAAACGATTTCTCGAGTTAATAAGCCTATTTAAATCTAACAGTCTGATTATTTCTAATTGAATTTAATTATATCTAAATGCATTAAATCTTCGTGGAATTTCAGTTTTCACTTAAAACCGCACACTGAAACCGAATACTATTTCTAGTCAGTTTAACCATGTGCTGATGACGTCTTTGTTGCTATATTTAACCAATCACCTTTCGATTCATGATTAATCAACAAACATGTGAATAGTTGATCAGGCTATTAACAAGAAATATTAAACTAACATCAATCAATAATTAAAATCAAGAAAAATAATATATTGAAAATAAAATCACATATCAACAAAGCATTGTTTGGCCCTATCGTGGTTTTAGCCTAAAGAAAATTATTCCATGAATTCAAAACAGAAGTGAAAAGTCATATTAAGTTCATAGAAGAAAACAAAATAAAGAAGGAATAAAGGAATTCTCAGTGATTTTTGGCGTGTGTTGAGGAATTCCTCCTGCTTCTGCCTTCTGTCTTCCTCCATTCAATTATGTACTTCCGTCTGCTTTCGCTTCTACTCTCTTCCTTTCTTTATGTAACTATCCTCTGCCTCCTCCCTTATTTCCTTGCTTCTTTCTCCTCTGTTCTTTTCCGCTTCCTTCTTCTCTCTCTCCACGTCTCTCTCCTCTGCTTCCTTTTCTTCTACGCTTCTGCCTCTCTCTTCCTCCTTGCTTCTCTGCATCTCCCTTCCGCATTGCTTTTTTTTTTTCTCTCTCTTTTTTGCGCATCCTTTTCACATCTATGCCTCTTCTCCTTTTATCCATACTCAATGTGCTTAATCCTCCAACTCCTTGAAGCCCATGTCAAATTCAAAAATTGTAGATATTATTGTAGAGATTTTATTTATCAAGATCTGCACATATTTTCTTCCAAAACTTCAATATTATCAAGGAATAAATTATAAAATATTTTATTTCATTTCTTTTGGCATTTTGTTTCCTTTGAAGTATTGTAAATATCATCTTATCTCTCAATTTAGACATTTTTTTCCTCTTCTATTCAAATCTACAATCATTATAAAATTAATTAAAATAAGCACAAAATTAGGAATAAAATTATAGATAAGCACAAATATTATAAAATTAAAATACCTAAAATCTCTATAAGATTTGGGCTTATCAACCATTTTGTTCTTTTGAAAATATTTATAATATTATTTATTAAAGATAATATTGTAATTTCAATTCAATGATTTGATTGATGTAAGATAAATGATTGATAGATAGATAGATAAATAATATGGTGCACCAAACTTGAGATTAGATTGAATACAAATGTGGATAAAAATATGGATAAATAATATAGCGAATGAAACCGTAATTAATACTAGCCATACTAATACTAATAATAATCTTTACTATATAATTTATTTTTTGATATCTATCTATTAAGTTAGAGCAACTAACAAATATTGTTTTGGAAAAACTTCTTTTTCTCAATATTTCTGAAAATACATTTAGTTTGCTTCTTTTTATACATACTTAATTTTAATTTTTTGTGCAAACTCTTCTACATTTTTCTCTTGCCACGACCCACAAATCTTTCAACACGATAATCTTTCACCTCTTTTTTCTCTTTCAAAATCATACCAAAAAAAAAACATCAAAGATCACAATGAATATGTTGTTCTATAGTTTTATAAAACTCTATTGGTTTTTTATTTTTATATTTTGTGGACACGCATGACGTGTACTACTGTTACTAATAAATATTATTATTATTATTATTATTATTATTATTATTATTATTATTATTATTATTGCTATTTTATAATGCATACGATCATTATACTAACTCAAATTCTATTGTACATAAATCCATTAAACTGACTCAAATTCTATATTTTGTAGAATCCCCGTCGTTAAATTTCAACTTTATTGTTGTTATGCTTCCTGTTTCTTTCTTCAATTCAAGAAGTAATTTTTGTTCTCACAATCTATTGAAATAGAATTCAAAGACATTACATTGATCATCTTTAGTTCAATAATCCATTCGGTTCTTCGGATTCTCCAAATTCTTTTTGTTCTCACAAATTAAGCTTCATCTTCAAGCTTCACGGTTGTTTTCAGTGAAGCTTGATTTGCGAAAGTGAAAACTTATATATATCTAGTGAAACGTCCATTACTCGTTTTCTTAAAAAGTATTAGAATTTTTTTTTCAAAACCTCACAATAATTCAGCCCAAATCCAATACAAATCCTTAAAATATTTTTTACAGTATTTTAAAAATAAATCAACCAACTATATTTGAAAATCAAATAAAATAGTTCAAAAACATAAAATCGTCAAACGTTTTATCAATCCTAAATAAGCAATATTTTAAAATAAAGCCAACTCTATCAACCTCTCAAAAACCACTCAAAAGCATAAATAAAAAGTAGTAAAAAATCTTTAACATAAACTTAAAAATCATAAGCGCGGAAAAACTAGCGCTGGTCATCGGGTTATGTGCACCTTCAGTCCAGCAAGATCAACCATCAAGATCTCTACTACCATCAACATTATACTCACCTGCATCGATCACACCTAGTGAGTCTAAAGACTCAGCAAACCATAATCTTGATAACAAGTAATACGTATACAATCACATGCAACAGTGAAAATACTTTTGCTTAAAATAACACTAGTATTTAACCCGTGCGATGCACGGGATGATATTATTAAAAATTAGTGAAAAATGAATAAACATTTAAATTAAAAAAATATTATAATTATAAAAAATAAAAATAAAAACTATTTTTTCGCTAATTTTAAAAATTATTCTTAAATACAACGTATGTCGATTAATTTTTTTGGCTAATAATCATTATCATATATCAAAATTTTAGATTGTGTTAACCTAAGGTAATGACATGATGTTTATTGTGTTTAGTGTATTGATGTCGACCACCAACCTTAGTACATATTTAATTTTTTATTTTCGAGAAGCTATATATTATTATTTTTTAACATGTGATAAAAATATTTTTAAATCAAATTCAATAAAATTAATGAAATTTTTTTTAAAAAAATTCAGTAATTTCATCTAAATCCACATTCAAAAACAATTTTGTGACATGACACGTGTTTGACACATTTGAATGACAAAAATAATTGTTTCATCAATATCTTTATCCAAATGGGTTGTGATTTTATATACAAAATCTCTTCATAATATACACAACAACCTATTATTGATAAAGAAAAATAAAATAACTAAATAAGTGATTATAAATAAATCATGTATAAACTAGAAAAGTTATTTTATTAACATTTACTATGTGTATTCTAAAACAATGTCAATAAAATTTATAAGGTGTCTTCTAATAAGATGCGTGTTTTTTTTATAATTGGTTTGATCATTTCCATTACGGGACATTTTATACTATCAGTCTATCATGTATCCGTGAACTTTTTAATATAGAAGAAAATTATCACATTAGTAAATACGTAATAATTAAGATTTTGTACAAATGGAATAATAATATTTTTTTACTTCTCGACCATGAAAGTCATATTTCAAACTTAATGTGTCGTTGTTTCCGTATGTAGGTAGTTCATAACAACGAACAAATCTAAATTTAAACGAACATTACATCTTGGAAATGTTCAACTCATATATGGTGCTGAAAAAAAGAATCATTTCAGAATTCAATTTTGGAGTAGATAAATTTAGTAAGATAAATATAACAAAATTGGGTTATAATATAATATTCAATATTGCATTATTTATAATTTAAAATTCAAATAAGACATCCCAATGGACAAAAATTATACATTGGAATCTTTTGAAAGAATTGTATCATACATCAACTTTTTCAAATTATGGAAATCTCGAATTGCATGCATTGGAAGTCAAACATTTCTGATTATTGAGGATAATATACATGTTTATTGATGGTAATTTAATGCCCATTTGAAACTCTTTTGAATATATCTCTTTTAAATTTCTTGTACTCTCTTATTTGAATTTTTAAGAAAACAATTCAAGATATACAATATATATATTTTAGAAGAAAACTACAATGCATTATTTCTTTCCAATTAAGGTAATCTCGAAATAACATGAATTTGAGATAAAAAAAAAAAAAAAACTATGATTATTAAATGGTAATTTAATGTCCATTGGAAAACTTTATTGTAGTGATAACTTTTAATACTCAACCAATTTTATTTTTAAAAAAATGAAATAAACTAATTAAATATTGTATTTATTTAGTAAGTAATTTGGGCAAAAAATTACTTAAAATAGCAAAATTTATTTTTGAATGATTTACATCATGAGTGATACTGAACATTGCAATCATTTGTATTTTAAATTTATTTATACATTTTTTAATTAAATTGATTGATACAATCAATGCAAAAAATTTAATATAGTTTATGTTTTCAATAAAATTTAGTTTCAATTTGAATAAAAAACATATAATATATAAATTACATCTGAATTAATATAAAAATTAATTAAATTCAAAATTGAATTAAATGAATTGATATAATCAATGCAAGCAATAATTGAAGTGATAATTAATTGTAGTATCCATATGTCAATTTTCATGATATATCTTTCTTTTTTTAGAAATGATATTTTGACGGAAAATTACTATTTTTTCAAAAACTCTATGTATATATATAGACACACACACACACACATATGACTGATGGTGAACATTACAATCATTTGTATTTAAAATTTATTTATACAGTTTGTAATAAAAATTAAATATATCGTAGTAATACAAAACCATATCACAAATTAAATTGATTGGTATAATCAATGCAAAATATTTAATGTATTTTATGTTTTCAGTAGAGATTAGTTTCAATATTTTAAATAAGAAAATAAAAAACATATAATACATAAATTATATTGAATTAATATAAAGTGAATTAAATTCAAATTTGAATTAAATGAATTGATATAATCAATGCAAACAATAATTAAAGTTATCATTTATTACAGTACACATATTTCAATATTAATTATATATATTTCCTTTTTTAGAAATGGTATTTTGGCGGTAAATTACTATTTTTGGTAAAAACTCTTCTTATATATATATATATATATATATATATATATATATATATATATATATATATATATATATATATATATATATATATATAGATTTCATAATCATGCATAAACATAAACATTTTCATATCATCATAAACATATTCATATCCATCATATACATATACATATTCTTTTTCGTTAAATCCAGATCGTTAATTGTGACTTTCGTATTAGGGATCGATGGATACATCTACATGTAACCACAATACTGGACGGCGGGGACATCAACGACACTCTCACCCGTGAACTGAACCGTGGCCTTACGTATTAACATATCATCGTATTCGTATTAGTCACAATTACTTCACATACTTCAACATTTCATATTTTCATCACTTTATAAAATTCATGCATATAATAATCATTTTTCTTTTAAACAAAGCATGCAACATGTCTTTTAGTGTTAACATTTCAACATAAAATTCCATAAACTTTTAAAATAAAAATTTTAACATATAAAACAGCATTCAGAGCACTGCCATGATGTTTACTATTTTATGGGTAAAATGACCGTTTTACCCCTAGACGTAAAATTTCTCGATTTTGACTTTTTCTTATTTTTATTGACTCTAAACCATCCCAAATAATTATTTAAGCTTAAATTAAATTTTTCATATTTTTATTTATCTTGAATTCTAGGCTTTCTAATTATTCTTTAATTATTAATTCGCAGAGCGTTTAATTCCCGAATTAATTCAAACTTTAATATAAAATTCCCAAATTTTAAACATAGACTTTTTTTATTTAATTTACCCTTATGAACCATGATTCGACCCCCGTTGAACCACGTTTGAACCTTTAACCATTTAAAAGCCTAAACTGAAACCTAAGCTAAAACCCATGAGCAAACTCCCGGTTTCCAAGTGCCAAGCCCGAGCAACCTTGAGCCAACCCCTGACCAGACCCTCTAGGAACCCTCTTGGACCCACTGGACCAACCCTAGCTCGCTGCAGCCCTAGGTGCGAAGGACCCGAGCCGCGCGAGAAGAAGAACCAACTAGGACTCTTCGACAATCCTGCTAGGACTCTAACCACCGAGCCAGCCCCTGGCCCAGCCCCTTGTGAACCCTCTCAGGACCATACAGACCTAGCCTGGCCCATGGCCCCAGCCGCGAACCCACCTGCACTGCTGTTACTCTCTCGGGTGGCTTGGGGAAGAGTCCTTGTTCGCTTGGACTCTCTTCCCTAGCCGACTAGCTCGAGTCCTAGCATGGCTAGGACTCCTCTACTGACCCAACCACTTCCCAGCCCAGCCCAGGCCTGGTCGAGCCAAAGCCAAGCCATGCATGGTTGTTCCTCATACCCGAAGCCTTGGCAACAAAACACATTATTTCGGTTCCAGCTTGTTCTTATTCTCGTGCAGCCCTATTGCCGTGCCTCTTAGGACTCTTAGAATTGTGTAAAAACCACCCATCATTAGGGGTGTGCATTCGGTCGGTTCGGTCGGTGACCGAACCAAATTGCCAATAACCGAACCGAACTGAACCGAATTTTATTTTGGTAATCGAACCGACCGAATTAGTTTTAATAACCGATCACAAATTAACCGAATTAAAATCTTAACCGATATTTTTTTAAAAAAATAAAATTATATATAAAAACATTAAAAATATTATAAATTATATAATAAATCTATTTTTTTTAAAAATAATTTATTATTCGGTTAATTCGGTTAACCGATTTTTTTACGAAAACCGAAATCGAACAGAATTAACTGAATTAACCGATTTTTTAAACTTCCAAAACCGAATTTCCGAAATAACCGAATCGAATTTCCGAATTGGTTCGGTTCGGTCGGTTATTTCGGTTTAACCGAGATCTTGCTCACCCCTACCCATCATGATCCTTAATCATGACAGCCCCTTCATGTAAACATATATCATGTTTTTGGAACAAAAATCAAACTTTAAAACCTATGGCTATGCATAAAAACGAAAATAATAAAAGGGATACTTGTTTTTCATGCAAACCATAAACAAATACATATCGGTTTAAAATACGACTCGGCGCGTAAAACACCCCAAAAGTGGTCATTTTCGAAAATACTCCTTAAAATACACCATATATTAAATAATAAAAAATAATTATTTAATAAAAATATTTTTCCTTATATGGTCTCTGGTCTCCGTTTCTCGATCGCGTCTCGAATATCTTTTAAAACACAGTTTTAAGCATTCTAGTAGAAATTACATTTTAAACATGTAAACATGCCTATTATAATCACTTCATGCAATTAAAACAATTTAATTAAAATACATAAAAATTTGATAACTTGCATGCATGTGGTTCACATGTACCTTCAAATTTTCGGAACGTTACATTGATCAACTGGTTGTGTACTTGTATATTGTTATTCACCGAGTTCGGCAGACTCTTTCCATACTTTAAAAAAAATCATCAGTTGTTTGTTATACCCAACTTGATTGAGAACTGACTTTAGTTGTTATTCCAGCTCAAGTCACTTGTTGATTTTAAACCTGCAAAATTTTAAAATAGTTTATTCATCTATTCTGAACTCATTTTCAATCCTAAAAAATATTTTAGAAAAGCTGTGAAGAAATAAGGCTTGAAGGTTCTAGGTTTGTGTGGAAGGATCTGGAATGTAGTGGACATGACTTGAACATTCCAAGGTCGTGTGGAATGATCTAGAATATTGTGAAGAAATCTAAGTGTCTCTTTTAGAATGTAAATGTGTAAAGAGTTCTAAAACCCACTATTCTATAGATTAGTGTAAATATTCTGAAGAGTGGATCTCCACCATTTATTAGAAAGATCTTAGTCATCCATTCTTGGAGGAAACTTGTATATATATGGTTAATGATTCATTTGTAACACTCAATAACTTATTATTTCTCTCAACAACAAGTATAGTGACACTTTCTTTCTACAAAATTTCCAACTCGCTAACGCTTATTTATAAAAATAAAAATAAAAAATGAATCTAATGGAGTATAAGGAAGCAAAAGTACCGATTTGGTGGGATATGAAAAGTTGCCCGCTCCCAGCGGAATTCGATATATCTGAGATAAAAAATAATATAGAGCTGTCACTTCGACGGTTGAATTATACCGGCACAATTTCAATTTCTGCTTATGGAAACTTCGATAAAATCACCCAAGAAGTCGTTGATGAACTTCAATTCTATGGCATAGAAATGATTGATATCCCTAGTGGTATGTCGAATTTGATATTGGGATTCATATTTCTTGTGAATTTACTTTAATTTTGATATTATTTGTGTTATTTCATTTTAATATATTTGAATTATTTGATAAGATGGCAAAGACTCTGTCGAGAAGAGGATGCTTGTTGATGTGATAGACATGGGGTTTGATGAAGCTAATGTTACACCAAACCGCATGCTGATCTCCGCAGATGAGGAATTTTCAGACTTACTACAGCAGCTGAAAATGAGAAATTACAACATTCTGTTGGCCCATCCTAGTACACGACCACTGCAACTTAGTTCTTCCCTTGTTTGTGCCGCAAATACTATTTGGACATTCAAGAGCCTCTTAAAGGGAGAGGTGCCGCTGTAGCTCCCACGACATATGTCACGACTACAAAAGAGTTGGACCCTACTTTACTTTGGAAAGAAATAGAAAAGACTCGTGGAGGGGAATGACACTTAATTGATTCCAACATGATTACTCTTGTTTAGAACTTTTATTTTGTTTGAAATCAGTAGTTATCTTTACTTTACCAATGTATTGTAGTTTCTTCAACTTATGTTACCAATATTTCTTCTGATATACTTTATACTCGTATCTTTTGATTTTGCCATGTAAATGATATTTATTGTCAATATTTCTTCTGATATATTTTATACTCGTATCTTTTGATTTTGCCATGTAAATGGTATTTATTGTCAATTATATATCACAAAATGAGTGAGAGTCCAATATGCAATGCTGTTAGAAAGATTAATTTGTAATTTTGTCCTTCGAAATTAAGAATGCTAGACGTGTGGTTGATATCATGGTGATTAGAAGTATACATATTACTTGCAAGTTGGAATATCATGTGCTGTCCAATAAAAATTCAATGACGCTCAACAAGAGTCAAAATAAAACATGGAAGATGTATATAGGCTACGATGCAATTTATTACTTTCGTCACAAATCATTTGCTGCTAAGTATGTACATTCGCCATTATTTTGATGGACACACACGACTATAGAAAAATTATCTATAATAAAGATAAATAATTTAAGAAAGTGATTTCTGAGTTCCTTGTAGAATAGAGTTGTAATGCATAAACTTTATTAAAATATATCAAATTAAATTGCATTTTCCCATATTCTGACCTCCAAATTTATCATATTCTTTGTGATTTATATTCAAATGATTAGGGTTGTTGCAAAAATTTAGTTCATGTGTTTATAAGATAAACCATGTTATCTTTCTTTTTTTAAATGAGTTCATTAATATCAAAAGAACGTGTATTGGAATGCATTCGATATGCTTGTAGAAACCTATTTGAGATTGCATGCAATGTCAAGTCAAGTTTCTGTGAGAACGAATCCTGTGTAAACCAGAAGCAAATAAGTAAAATAACACATTCAACCATGCTACGAACTTGTTACCATGGAAGGCATTTTTGTTGGAGAAAATCCATAAACCACAGTGTCACGCACCGAGACCGAGGCGTAGATGACATCCGGCATTGTTTAACAATTTCATTGAAAACAGTAAGCCACAGTTATTAGCCTTGATCTTGTTTATTCATTTTAATTTTAGATTTATTTGATTAGTGTTTGATATGGGCCAAAAAGTACCATATTTAAAGCTCATATAGCTTTTTTAAATAGATTTTTTTTACAGATTTTCTTGTAAAAATAGGAGTTGAATAGTATCAATTAAAGTGTGGTTTTTTCTTTTTTGTTCATTTTGAACATATCAAACTTATCAAGATTCAATATTGTGGCTTTTGAAAAAAAGAAACTATGAAGATGTAATCCTTATGGCTTGTAAAAGACAACGGTTTTTCGGATCAAAGACAACGGTTTTATAAAACGTTGTCTTTGAGCGTTTTTTAGGGTCAAAGACAACGGTTTACGGAACCGTTGTCTAGCTTTTTTTAGTACATTCAACAACGGTTTTGTATAAAATAGTTTTTTGTGGCATATTTAGCGACGAATTCTCCTTTACCCGTCGCTAATTTTCGCGACGGTATTAAATAAACCGTCGCCGAGAATTAAATCGGCGACGAGGAAATTTTATCCGTCGCTAAATGTAGCGACAGTTGAAAAAACACCGTCGCATATTTATCATCAGCGACCGTTTTACTCATACCGTCGCTAATGTGGGCGACGCTTTTATCAAAACCGTCGCAACATATAGCGACGAATAAGATTAAACCGTCGCCGATTTTAAATTTAGCGACGGTTTAAGTGAACACCGTCGCTATTTTCAAAAAAAATTCGTTCCCCCCAAAGCTTCCCTCCATTTTTTCCATCACTCTCTATAAATACATGCAAATTTCATTCAATTTCTACCACTTCACTTCTCAACAATTAAAATTTTTCTCACTTACTCGATTTTACAACTTCACTACACTTAATTTTTTTATCTCTTACATGATTTTACCAATTCACAATACTTAAAATTTTTATCTTTTACACGATTTTTTTACCACATCAAAACAATTAAAATTTTTATCTATTACACGATTTTATTAATTCACGACATTTAAATATTTTATCTTTTAAAAGATTGTACCAATTTACAACACAGATTTATTAAATTTTAAATTTTTTTTTATTTTACCTAAAATATTAGCGACGGACTTACAAACCGTCGCTAAATAGCGACGGTTTATCCACATGAATACTGTCGCTAAATTTAGCGACGGTTTATATAGGTCTCCGTCGTCACTATATTTGGCGACGGATTATAAAACTGTCGCAACTATCATGGCGACGGTTTAATAAATCCGTCGCAAAAATCAGCTACGACGTCGGTTTTTTAGTGGAAATCTTGACTTATCATCAAGTTAAGTGTGCGTTTTGCTACATCCATCTTATATTGAGGTTCGTGCTTTTCTAAACATTGGTCGATGTGTTTATCCCTTTCATCGAATTTGGAAGGTTTGAACCCGAATTTGACATATCTTCTTTTTGTGTTTTAAATTTGTCATTATTTTTTTAAAACTAAATTGTTTTAAGTGTGTATTCTGTGTTTTTTCTTGAGTCTTGGAAAAATAATTTTTATGTGTTTTATACTAGTAAAAAGAAACTGAGCTAATCAAGTATAAGCATGTATTAAGATAAAGACTGCACACCATGTAGCTTCATCATATGCAAAAAAAATCAGAATCCAAGACGAAAAAGAGACATTCAACAAATCATCTGATAAATGAACAAGAAACGGATATTGTTCATCCCAATTAAATACGAGCCTTCAATTTTAAGATACCAAAAGATGGCTTCATTTACCACGAGAAAGGACCAATAAAAGGAAAAAAGGATATATTATATTCATCATTTGCTATGAATGAAGATCCACAAGTTGATGAATATATACAACTATATATGAACTTTAACCAATCAAAACCCTAGAAACCAAATGAATTGTACAGATGAATCAGAATGTCAATTAACCAATGACGAATAGCTAGAGTCGATTAACCGCAAATCATTTTTTAAAAGTACACCTAATCAGAATTGGAAAAACACTCAATTATAATATGTTACATGCAATCGAGCACATGTGTTGCATGTGAATAACATATCGCATATAAATTTATGGATTCATTCGTAAATTTCCGTAAATTATTCACTCGCACGTATAATAAGATTCATTCAAAACTTAGTTGAGTACGTAAACAACATTTGAGTGTGAAAGATCATTATTCATATATATTCAATATATTAAAAATATACAAAACTTTATAATATCCATGTTAATCTTTAACGTCAGACCATCGAAACTTGAATATTCTAAAAAACCTTGTCAAAAATGTTTGGATCCCCAAAAATTACAAAAACAAAGTCACGATGCAATCTAAAGAAATTGTTTTTCATTGCAATAGTATGTAATAATTCCCCGTAGCCTTGAAAATACTCTTTTAGCTTCTATTCGTCTAACTATCTAATAAACAACGTCCCCTAATACAAGTCAGATGCCAAGTTAACTCCTTTGATGATCACTAAACCTATATGAGGTCAACTTTTTTTGAACTATATGAAGCATGAACAACAATTCATTTAAACATGAAGTACCAAATGAGAAAATTTTATACCAAATTTTTCTCAAAGTTCAAAATACCAAATAATTAGAAAGATATTTGAGTAAGCTAGTGAAAATACCGCAGGATATCAAAATAATATATCGAGCACAAACGTTAACCATTTTTCATCCACCTTGAGTACAAAACCAAATTCAATGAAAATTCAAAAAATTGTTGTAAAAGTATGGCATGTTTGGTATGAATGCCACATTCTTCACATACAGATATTTAAGTATCTCACCAATTTATAAATGTCACTTCATTCAGATGCCCAACTAGTTCATATGAACACAATTTATCTTATACAACCATGATTCAAACTGCTCAAGAACCTAATCAAGCTAAAACTGAACCACTATAAGGCCTATTAATCCCAATCGTCACTTAAAAGTAGAAAAGAAAAAACAGTGGAAAAAATGAGTTCAAGGCAAGAAGTAACTACGGAAAATATCCAAATGTAATAACTCAAATGATGAAATTACACGCTTAATATCATAGCTACATATTTGAAAACTCAAAATATCTGAATAACACATTTTGACCAAATTAGATTGTAAAACAATTATCTTCCATGCTATATCCTCAAATTTAGATAACAATCTAACGACAGGGACTGATTTTTGCCGAAAAATTTGTGTCAAACAATTGGCGGATGTGTTTACCCTAATGGATAATTTCCATTTTGTGAGCGTAACAGCACATCGAGTAGAACTGTGCAATGAAATTAGGATCAATTATGAACTATAACGCATAAAAAATAAGTTGACCACATACTTCTTACGAGATTGGTGAAGAGGAATGTGAGAACCGATTTTTTCAACCTTTTTAATTAATCATGTGTAAGGAAATTTAAAAGCTTAGGATCTTGGATTATGGTATGAAGTGGGAAAATATATTGGAAATCCTCGTATTGGAAATTTTATTATTGAAAATCTTAATTATCAAGTCAATAATATTTACACCAAGGCATGCAAATTTCGAAATTTGGGAAGGGGATTTACAAGATTGAGATATCCTACAAGATCTAAAGGATTAAGCATGATATTGTAATCAAATTTTCGAAATTCTATGATATCCTATGCCTAATGGGTGTGATGCTTGGATACAAGAAAGCTTTCAAGGTAATTAGAAACAAATCAACAAAGTTTGCTAAAAAATCATCACATCCCTTGCACCTAGATTTCGAACCAAATTGAGAGCAATGGATTAAGGAATAAATCCTATACTTTGGTAGCTAAATAACTCAATTAGGGGATGGAAATTTGAAGCCAACAACGTGAAGATTGAGGCCAATCTGGGCATGATTGAGTACCAAATTTAGCTCTCTTCCCTTCACCTATAAACAAGCCACCACCCCTAGCCATTCCTCACACCACAAACTCGAATTCCCTTGCTGCAATTTCGAAAAATCCAGCAGCTATCCCAGCCGAAATTCTGCCCCAAAATCGTCCCAAGGATAGGCTAGGAATCGAAGCCGAAGCGCTGTCCGAGCAAGAACGAGAAGCGACCCAATTCCCGAAGCCAAGCATCCATGTTTTTAGCATCAAGATATACGGTAAGTGGGATGTTTTAAATGTTTAAATTTTTGGATTATGCATGTGTTAGGTCTTTTTTCGAAAATTCGGTCGAGCACCGTCGTTCTGTCTCTACGTTTTTTTTTAAATTTTGGTACGTTTACGTGTTGGCACTGTGAGGATTCACTGAAAATGGGTAGGAATTCCAACATATGGTCCTTCACGGTGGGATAGAACCGTTTTATGGCATCGCCCCCTTAGAGGATTAAAACTTAATGACTGATATCAGTAAACCATAGAAGGTGGAAAAATCGCAGTGCTGTTATGATATGAATATGATGATATGTTATGAAATGCATGATATGTTTATGTTTATGTGTCATTTTCGAAAATTGTGTAAATATTTTTATGTTGTGCTCGAACGACCCCCACTTGCTGAGTATTTCTCAAAATACTCATCCCCCTTACTCTCCCCTCCCATATAAATCCGAAGAATAGGTTGAGGAAGAGGAGTCGGACCAGTTTTGGGGCTGGTGAAATTCGAGACTTCAAGATTTTAAATTAAGTTGAACTTTTTATTCAGTTTTATGATTCCGTATTTAAACTCTGTCGTTTTTGGATTTTTGAATTGTAAAGACAATGGTTATTTTCGTTTGAATTATGATATATAAACTGGTTTTGGTTTATATTGTGCGACGAGGCTGGTTGTTTTCGATTATGTGATTGTTAAACAACATCGGTGTCAACCCTGAGTTTCGGGACGTGACATTTAAGTGGTATCAGAACCGCCAGGTTCATAATCCTGGTTGGGGAAAAATGAGAAAAAATTTTACAAAAAAAATTTCGGTGGAGTTTTTGAGAAAGGCCGATGCTATCTCCTCTGAAACGGTCCAACGAGTGGAAATCACCACTTCGTCGTGAGGTCGGGATCGAAATCTCGAAATTCTTTCGTTTAGGCCTCCGAAACGTCGTTTTTGCCGTTTTAGGAAATATTCGTAGACCCTATAACTTCCCATAGGAAATTCCGAATTCGATTCCGTCGATTGTTCTGGAATCCTCTCGACATATGCTTCGAACCCATTTGTCAAATTCCAAACTTTCCATTTTTGGGAAAAAAATATTTATATAGTTTCGAAAATTGCATGTATATTGCATATTGTCTCTTGTTCTATATTGTCTCTTTCCGATTCTGAGCATTTCCATTTTTTTATTTCAGGAAATAGCTCCATCGACTCACATGCGATTCCGCACTCGTGCCCAGGCTGCTATCCATATGAAACAGCTTGCCATTGATTATCAGTCGCGCCAGCTGAAGCGACTTAGAGCTGGACTAGGCGAGAGGAGACAAGAGGTCGAGACCCTAGCCGCTGAAAAAGAAGAGATCCGTGTTCAGCTGAACAAGTCGATCTATCAGGGAGAGATGGTGAGAGGAGACAACATGAACTTGAGGGAGGTCATAGAGCAGAGCCTGTATCGAGAGGGAAAGCTGCGAGAAGATATAGATCGGTACAATAAGGAATTGGAGGAAGAGAGTCAGCAAAATGCCATGGGCAAGAGGAGACTGGAAAATTCATGTGAGGCTATGAGCAGCCTTGTGAATGTGACCCACGGTCTGACCCACCAGGTTGAAAATCTGAAGAACCAGGTTAAGCAGAAGAAGTCTGAGCGGGAGCAGTACCAACAGCATGCCAATGATCTGTTGGACGCGGCAGATGTAGAGATACAGGAGTTGAAGGCACATGTGACACAGCTCACAGAAGAGAACGCCCTGTTCACACATATGGTGGAGATACTTCAAGAAGAAGAGCCAGAGGAGGAGCCTATAGAGATAGATGAGCCTATAGCAGCCGTCGAAGATGGGGAGATAGAGGACTAGAGTATCTTAGTGACCTTTCTTTATTACTAGGAGTTTATTTTCCCATTGTTGCTATATTATTTCAGTCAGTACGATTTGTTTTCATTCAGTACTATTTGTTTTCATTCAGTTGTTCCTCTATATTCAAAAATTAATAAAGTTGTGTTTATTTATGAATTTCAGTTGTTCCAGCATAACTTATTTATCCAATCATGTCGTTATGCACAACAAATTCTTAGAAACATTTAATTGTAGAAAATGGCCGGTAGACCTCCGACACAAAACCGCAACCCTCGCTATGCTAACAACAACAATGCCAACGAAGAGGACAATGGACCTCCACCTGGGTTCAGTCTTAACCAGGCAGACCTGATGGCCATAGCCACAATCGTGTCAACGACACTGCAAGGGTTAGTGGACCCGAACGCCAATCAACCACCATCACCTCCACCACAACACGGAGTCAAGTTCCACTATGAATCACTTCGCAAGAACAGGTGTCCAACCTTCAGTGGAGTTTGCCGACCCTGAAGTTAGCCAGAGCTCGCTGAAAAGTGTGGAGACTCAGCTGCGACTGTTGGAAGTCCCTGAGTCACTGAAAGTGGATGTGATTGTGCCTTTCTTGGAGGATAAAGCAGACAAATGGTGGGAAGCAATCTAGCCAGCCCTGACAGCTGCGGGACCAATCACGTGGCAGCATTTTCGAGAAGCTTTTCTGAAACAGTATTATCCAGCAGAGGTCAGAATGTAGAAACTAAGTGAGTTTGAAAATTTCACTCAAACTCCGGATATGTCAGTTGTGGAATACTACCTCCCAGTTCAATGACCTTGGATCTTATGCTCCAGCAATCATGGCGGACGAAGTTTTGAAATTGCACCGCTTTAAGAAAGGGTTGAACAGCAAGATCCAATCAGCTCTAGCAGTCTACCAACCTGCCAAGTTTTCAGACCTGATGGGCGCAGCTATCCGAGCGGAAACTGATATCCAGCGCAGGGAGAAGGAAAATAAGAACAAAAGGCCTATGAATAGTCAATTCTCACATAACGGTCAAACTTTCAAGAAGCCTAACCAGTTCGGTGGACCATCTAAAAGGCTTTCGCCTGCGACAAGCTACCAAGCTATTAAGCCTTGCCCAACTTGCCACTTACGACACCTGGGAGAGTGTCGTAGAGCGAGCGGTGTCTGCTTTGAATGCGGGAAACCAGGACACCGTATGGCAGAATGTCCAAACGCCACCAACAGAACAACTGGACCGGGTAAGGGAGACGGGTCAAACTCAGGGGTGAATGCCAATAAGCCAAGGGAGAACAAATTGAATGCCAGGGTGTTTGCCATGACGCAAGAGGAGGCAGACGACACGAACGATGTCGTGTCAAGTACCATATTTATTCAGCAAGTGCCTGTTTATGTGTTATTTGACTGTGGTGCTACACATTCTTTTATGTCTAAGAGATTTGCTAAGAAGTTAGGATGTAAGCTCGAGAAACTAAATGAGCCCTTTCGAATAGCCACACCTAGAAGTAGGGCCATTGAAACTCACGAAACTTACAAAGATTGTAAAATCAGCATCAGTAATCAGACTTTTAGCGCCGACTTGATACAGTTGATCATGGTCGATTTCGACATCATCTTATGGATGGATTGGTTAGCAAGAAACAGTGCGATAGTAGATTGTAAGGGAAAGAAAGTCAAACTCCGAACCCCAGATCAGGAAGAAGTCGTGTTTCACAGTAAATCCAAGGAACGGAAGTCGCTACTTTCCGCATCTCAAGCTTGGAGAGCCATGAAATCCGGAGAAGACCTCTACCTAGCAATGGTTAGTGAAATAAAAGAAGAAGTCGAGCTGAAACTGGAGGACATCCCAATAGTGAGCGAGTTCCCAGATGTTTTTCCAGAAGAACTCTCGGGGACGGTCCCGAACCGCGAAGTGGAGTTCGAGATCAATCTGGTTCCTGATGCTGCACCAATCTCTAAAGCACCTTACAGAATGGCACCAGCCGAACTCAAGGAGCTAAAAGAACAACTCCAAGAATTGCTAGATAAAAGGCAAATTCGACCGAGTGTGTCCCCGTGGGGAGCTCCAGTACTCTTCGTGAAGAAGAAAGACGGGAGTATGAGATTGTGCATCGATTATAGAGAACTGAACAAAAGCACAATCAAGAACAGGTACCCGCTACCGCGGATAGACGATCTGTTTGATCAACTTAAAGGTGCCGCCGTCTTTTCTAAACTAGATATGAGGATAGGTTACCCAGGGCTGAAGATATCCCTAAAACGGCATTTCGAACCAGATATGGGCATTATGAATTCACAGTGAAGCCTTTTGGTCAAACAAACGCACCGGCAGCATTCATGAACCTGATGAACAGAGTATTCAAGCCATTCCTGGATCAGTTCATAGTGGTATTTATCGACGATATCCTCGTCTATTCTCCTGACGAGACGAGCCACGAAGAGCACCTTCACCTTGCTCTGCAAATCTTAAGAGAGAATAAGCTATATGCTAAGTTTAGCAAGTGTGAATTCTGGCTAAGGAGCGTGTCCTTTCTAGGACACGTGATCTCGAGAGCAGGAGTTCTAGTGGATCCAAAGAAAGTAGAGGCAATTACAGAGTAGCCGAAACCTAAAAACGCCACCGACATCAGAAGATTTTTTAGATTGACAAGTTACTACTGGAAGTTTGTCGAAGGATTATCCTCGATAGCCGTACCACTGACGAAACTCACACAGAAGAATTCTAAATTCATCTGGAGTGAGAGTTGTGAAAAGAGTTTCCAGACATTGAAAGAGAAACTCGCATCCACGCCAGTGTTGATCCTGCCCGCAGAAAATAAAAATTTCACTATCTACAGTGACGCCTCTAAGGAAAGTCTAGGATGCGTACTCATGCAAGAAGGAAGAGTGAACGCCTACGCATCAAAGCAATTGAAACCGCACAAGCAGAACTACCCTACGCGTGATCTGGAACTGGCAGCGGTTGTCTTCGCCTTAAAATTTCGAGGCACTACCTTTATGGTGCTAAATGTGAAATCTTCACATACCATCAGAGCCTCAAGTACTTGTTCACCCAAAAAGAACTTAATATGAGGCAAAGGCGATAGATCGAACTTCTGAAGGACTACGACTTGACCATAAGCTACCATCCGGGTAAAGCAAACAAAATGGCTGATGCGCTAAGTCGGAAGGGCCCAGGCAAGGTGACTCTAGCTTCTTTCTCGGCCCAGCCATGTCTGCAGGAGACCGTCAACTTAAACCAAGATAGAGACCCGGTACTGATTAAACTTAAAGATCAAGTCAGAGAAGGGAAGTCTCAAGATCATCAGATTGATGACAAGGGAATCTTATGGATGAAAGGAAGATTGTGTGTGCCCGACAGTGATAACCTTCGCCAAGAAGTAATGGCAGAGGCGCACAAATCAAAGTTCTCAGTCCATCCAGGCAGTACAAAAATATACAGAGACCTCAAGAATAATTTCTGGTGAAATGGCATGAAAAGAGATGTAGCCGAATTCGTCTCCAGATGTCAGGTATGGCAGCAAGTCAAAGCAGAACACTAGCGACCTGGAGGATTACTGCAATTTCTGGAAATTCCCGAATGGAAATGGGAGTATATTTCCATGAATTTTGTGGTAGGATTGCCAAAGTCTAGGCAAAGCCACGACGGTATATGGGTGATCATAGACAGACTCACGAAGACTGCACACTTCCTACCCGTCCGCATGAATTACAATCTCGACAAGTTGGCTTCACTGTACATGGACAACATTGTGAGACTGCATGGAGTGTTAGTGAGCATCCTATCTGATAGAGATCTGAGGTTTGTCTCGCGATTTTGGAAGAGCTTTCAAGAGGCCATGGGAACGAAAGTGACCCTAAGTACGGCCTATCATCCTCAAACCGATGGGCAAACTGAGAACCATACAAACCTTAGAAGATATGCTGCGAGCATGCGCTCTTGAATTCAGTAGCAACTGGAGCACTCATTTACCCTTAATCGAGTTTGCTTACAACAGCAGCATTGGAATGGCTCCATACGAAGCTCTTTATGGAAGGAAATGTCAATCACCACTTTATTGGGATGAAGTGGGAGAGAAAGCCGTGGTGGGACCCGAGCTAGTACAGGTGACCGTGAACAAGGTTAAAATCGTTCGGGAAAAGCTCAAGGCAGCTCAAGACCGACAGAAGAGCTGGGCAGATCTGAAAAGAAGGCCGGTAGAGTTCAACGTGGGCGAGAAGGCTTATGTGAAAGTCTCGCTTATGAGAGGAGTTGTCCGAGTCAGTAAGGCCGGGAAACTGAACCCTCGATATGTTGGACTCTTTGAAATCTTGGAAAAAGTGGGCGCGCTAGCATGCAGACTAGCGCTGCCACCAAGCATGTCAAGAATCCACAACGTGTTCCACGTGTCCCAACTGAAGAGGTACATTCCAGACCCAAATCACGTGTTGGAAGTATAACCACTCTTGACCGAAGGAAACTTGGGAGAAGAACTGAAATACGAAGAGGTCCCCATCAGAATTGTGGACACCAAAGAACAAGTTCTTAGATGACATATCATTCCCTACGTCAAAGTGCAGTGGTCCAACCACACAGAGCGAGAAGCAACTTGGGAAGTTGAAGAGAAGATGCGAAAGAAATATCCCTACCTATTTGATGACCAAGCCAACTCAAGTTTCGAGAACGAAACTTCTCATAAGGAAGGAGGGATGTGAGAACCGATTTTTACAACATTTTTAATTAATCATGTGTAAGGAAATTTAAGAGCTTAGGATCTTGGATTATGGTATGAAGTGGGAAAATATATTGGAAATCCTTGTTTAGGAAATTTTATTATTGAAAATCTTAATTATCAAGTCAATAATATTGACACCAAGGCATGCAAATTTCGAAATTTGGGAAGGGGATTTACAAGATTGAGATATCCTACAAGATCTAAAGGATTAAGGCATGATATTGCAATCAAATTTTCGAAATTCTATGATATCCTATGCCTAATGGGTGTGATGCTTGGATACAAGAAAGCTTTCAAGGTAATTAGAAACAAATCAACAAAGTTTGCTAAAAAATCATCACATCCCTTGCACCTAGATTTCGAACCAAATTGAGAGCAATGGATTAAGGAATAAATCCTATACTTTGGTAGCTAAATAACTCAATTAGGGGATGGAAATTTGAAGCCAACAACGTGAAGATTGAGGCCAATCTTGGGCATGATTGAGTACCAAATTTAGCTCTCTTCCCTTCACCTATAAACAGGCCACCACCCCTAGCCATTCCTCACACCACAAACTCGAATTCCCTTGCTGCAATTTCGAAAAATCCAGCAGCTATCCCAGCCGAAATTCTGCCCCAAAATCGTCCCAAAGATAGGCTAGGAATCGAAGCCGAAGCGCTGTCCGAGCAAGAACGAGAAGCAACCCAATTCCCGAAGCCAAGCATCCATGTTTTTAGCATCAAGATATACGGTAAGTGGGATGTTTTAAATGTTTAAATTTTTGGATTATGCATGTGTTCGGTCTTTTTTCGAAAATTCGGTCGAGCACCGTCGTTCTGTCTCTACGTTTTTTTTTAAATTTTGGTACGTTTACGTGTTGGCACTGTGAGGATTCACTGAAAATGGGTAGGAATTCCAACATATGGTCCTTCACGGTGGGATAGAACCGTTTTATGGCCTCGCCCCCTTATAGGATTAAAACTTAGGGGCTGATATCAGTAAACCATATAAGGTGGAAAAATCGCAGTGCTGTTATGATATGAATATGATGATATGTTATGAAAAGCATGATATGTTTATGTTTATGTGTCATTTTCGAAAATTGTGTAAATATTTTTATGTTGTGCTCGAACGACCCCCACTTGCTGAGTATTTCCCAAAATACTCATCTCCCTTACTCTCCCCTCCCAGATAAATCCGAAGAACATGTTGAGGAAGAGGAGTCGGACCATTTTTGGGGCTGGTGAAATTCGAGACTTCAAGATTTTAGATTAAGTTGAACTTTTTATTCAGTTTTACGTTTTCGCATTTAAACTCTGTCGTTTTTGGGTTGTAAAGACAATGGTTATTTTCGTTTGAATTATGATATATAAACTGGTTTTGGTTTATACTATGCCACGAGGTTGGTTGTTTTCGATTGTGTGATTGTTAAACAACGCCGGTGTCAACCCTGGTCCCTGAGATTCGGGGCATGACAAGTAAGTTGACCAATACCACAGTTTTATAATCTACTTCGATCTCTTCCTTTTTCTTTTTAATTGGCTGGAAGTTAAAAATATGTTCATCAAGTAATGGTCATTTTAGGGTTTTTAAATTCTTTACATACCCATGCTGAGTTGAAACAAGTTTTTGAAGATAATATAATTTGAAAGTAAAATAGACAGATAACAATAGAAATGTTGCTGTGTAACCACATAAGTTCTTGATCGGACCAGTATTGATAACAATTGCCAAACTGTGTTAATTGATGGAACAAGAAAGTAAATGATAGATAGGCAATGACACGATGAGAAGAGAGATAAGCCATTTTATCAGAGGTTCACATGAGAAACCATAGTTTTCTTTTGGTCAATAAGCCCTAAGGATGCATAACGCATAGATTTCTAAGCCTCCTGTAAATAGACTCTTTGCCATAATTAGACTTACAGACATGCTTCTTGATTTTATAGATGTGGTGATGAATCTTGCATTTATTCATGGAGATAATTTCAACATTCAGAAACATATTCTAATTGAAACGTAGGGAACGATTACAGGGACAAAAATCAGAATAAAAGCACGGTAGAGTAGTTATAGCAATGACTAATTTCTCACAGTTATACATGTAACGGATTCTTTTTGCAGTGCAACAGGACTTTCTGCTGATTTATAAGGTAGCACCACACAAAAATTACCTTTGGAAAATTATCACAATGGAATTCTTGTTCATTTCTTAGAGAAGTTTGGTTACCTATGCTAAAGAGCTTTATCATAAACTAAAACAAAGTTGATGATTGTAATTACACAATACCTTCGTATTTATATTTATTTAACCCAACACATGAAACTGAGATCCGATTATGTAAACTTGTCACTGTAAATGCACAAAATGCTTCTAGATATTACCGCAGTAATCTCACCTCAGATGTGAAAAAGGTTGCCGGAGAAGTCACCGGAATCTCATCGGAAGCGAGCTAAAGTGGCTGAAAAAGTGGCAAAACACATTGGCTTCAAATCCTTACGGAATACAACACAAAAAACCAAGAATCGAAGCCAAATCTTACCAGAATCGAAGAACTCGTGCGCACAGTCAACTTCGAACAGGGTTGGATCCACTCGATTTCTTCTCGATTCAGTGCAGAAAAGAGGTGTAGGGGCTTGTGGAAGAGCTTATTGAGCTCGACGCTTCTTGTCCGGTGGTCTGGGCGGCGCTCGGTGGAGGCGCGGGATTGTGGAGGCGCGGGAGATCTTTTTTATATTATATTTTATTTATTAGACGGTAAAAGTTTTTTGAATGCTAAAATACCACAAGGATCATTTAAGTTCTAAAAATGGGCTAAAGCCCAATGTCCTGAGAAACAAATCTGGGCCTGGGCCTCTTCTTGTGAGCAGGACTGCAATAGGCAATGGCATCTTTTACTTTTTGTTCGGGGGATTTTTCTATTTTCTCGAACAAAATACACTAATGTAACTTTTCGTAGCTATAATATTTCCTTATTTTATAATAAGAATCATACTAATTATAAAAAAATTTGATTAAATTCTAAAATAACTTAAATTTTAAAAAACTATGAACAAGCACACAACGTATACACACAACACGTCGATGTAAAAGCTGAAATGGTTGTTACATTGATCTTGTATACATGAAGTTTTATATATCATTAACGATTTTTTTTTTCCAAAATAAGGGTATTGAAAACCAACACGTGACGAGAATTTATAGGTTTGAATCGAATTTAAAAAATTGAAACCTCGAACCACATGTTGCATTCAATTTTTTTTATGTTTTTCAAAATTAAACTAGTAGAATATATAATCAATTATAAGTGACAAAATCATATATAATGTTTACATGTTTATAATGTAACAAGGTTTCGAAAGATAAATAATCATTTAAATAGCACTTTTATTTTATTTTTGATATTCCTAATCTAGGGGGTGAGAGGACTTGAACTCGAGCCACTGACACGGGAGTTCTCGGAAGAGACCAGTGGAGCCAAGCTCCGGTCTCACTTGCATTTTGTTTGGACTTGCCGAGAATAATAAAAAGTCCAATAACAAGAACTTCCTACGAATGTTTTAACTAAAATTACTTGAAGTTGCAAGCGTGTATAGATCAAACCAAGTGCCATCATAAGAACCAGCATGGACAGTACTGGATCCATTTTTTGGGATCATATAATGGATCCATTTTCATCATTAGGCAGTTAAAACCTGTAAAAAAATATATTATATTGCATTATTTCATAATAATGGATCTATTTTTGGAGATATTGAGTCTCCCGAATTCAACAATGGCAGATAGTTACTTTAATGTGAGCAACAAACGAAGTTCCTATGGCAATATCCATAGCAATCTCCATCGACTCCTCTTCCTTCTCGTCTACGGGCAGTTTCATGACAATAAAACAAAAAACTCAGGGTGATATGATTGTGATACTAATATGAATTGTTTAGATGCATATGTTGGTCCAAATTTAAGTTTTGTAGCTAGTAGCAGCAAAGAGAGAAACCAAATGGAAATTGTGAAGAATCAAATACAGCAAATCGACCCCATTCTTAGCTTTTGAAAATTTTATGAGTGCAGGAACATATCAGCTAAGTGCAGAACTATCACAGTTAGCGAACCCTGAAACAGCAAAAAGAAAAGGTGTACTTCCACGTCACTTTTACACCCCTTTCTATGAGGACATGAAGCAGAATGGTGGTCAGAAGTGAACAAACAGAAGTTTTTGAAGGAATGGAATGACACAAAACAGTCAACACATAATGACTTCTCCACTCACTAAGTTCCTCATCTTCTTGAGAGTAGTGGAATTTTGCCTCAAACATAACTCTGCACCTGATGAAGAAAAGAAAAATCTCCAGTGATACTGCATCACTATTGTTCTAGGCAACACTACCAGCAAGTCTCAGTTCACTACATCCCATTTCCCACATCCGATGGTCCAAAAATACAGATGGTGGTTTTGTCATGTTGACAACAACTATAAACATGGGGTGTAGCTACAATGGTTTTTTCCCATCTATTTCTGGTAACTTAAAGCAGAAAGGCTTTAAAAATTTCTTTTTTTCGTATGTAAGTGACACACCGAACAGACCTAAAGAGCGGTGTCAAAAGAATACTTGAATTGATTGCAAGTTTCATGATAATAGAAGTGTCTTGTTGATAAAATTGGCTGCTTTCTTGATAGGGTAAGAGGCCAACATAACTAAGAAAATCCATTTTGGAAAATCAACCAAAATACCATTTGCACCAACAGCCAGACATATAATTGAGAATATCCCACTAACTATTAAAAACTCATACACTGCCAAAACCTCTGCTAATCAACAGCCGACATATAATTGAGAATATACTTCGTTAACAAGCCTATAGCCAACTCAACACACACGCAAAAGTTCCATTAGATTATTTCTAAACTCTGAAAATTTTCATTAGATTACATCTAAACTCTGGAAAAATAATCAAATGATTGAGATAGATAATCTATCTTGTGATGGGATGGAACAAAGACAGAAGAAAAACCTAAGTGACCAGTAAGTTATTCATTCAATCTTCAAACCACGCCCTAAAAACACAAAAATAAACAAACAAAGAGGTCATGTGCAAAGCGGGGATGGAGTTTCCGAGTAGAAAGGGAACCAAATTTCTCGATGACGTTATTTCTATTTCATTCCTTATTTAGCAGTTCCGAGTGTTGGCAAATCAGATCATTCAAAGTCTTGCGAACGGTTCCCTGCAAGATTGGATAAAGTTGTATTAACTTTAAAGTTTGTTTTTTTGGAGCTAGCTAGACTGTAAATAAAGAAATAAAGAATAGCACCATTATTGGCACCTTAGAGCATTTCTTAGCGGTTTGGAGAACAGAGTTGCCACAAGGATCTACTACAATACTCAATAAGTCAGGAATACTGATTATTTCATCGATTATTTGAGGGGTGAATTTTCGTTCGGATGCCTCCATCAATTTCTTTACTACATTGCTGGCATATTTGTCCTTCGACAGGATACACAAAGCCCCTGTCAGTCGAAATAGTATATCTTGCATCAGACCTGGCCTCTCAAATCCTATTACATGCTCCACTAGCCGATGCCTGAAACCAGTAAAATGTTGGATTTTATATGCAAATTTGTAACTTGGATATGAAAAGGAAACGTGTGTGCATCTATGTCTACGTACCCGAATTGTTTCTCAGACAGACTATATACATCTGACATTATTTTTGCCAGAATTCGCCGTGCGCTCTCTCGCATAGAGCCTATTGATACGAGGTCTTGAATAAGGCAAGACCCACTTTCGTTGACAATGATTTCCGAACTACCATCAGCTATCACCTTGAGTATTGGCTGCGAAATACACAAGTATTGACATAGACATGTTAAATTCAAAAAATCAAGGATGAAATTCAATGATAAATACTTCAGTTTCTTCTGCAGGGAAGATACGGAAGCAATGGCCAATAACGATAGAACCAAACGGGTTGTTTACGAGCGAAACCGTGAAGTAACTGAAGACGGCCATCATATGCGATATTTGCTTCCGTGTCACGAGACAGTCGAGAAATTTCTTCATGGACTTAGATTTGCAAAGAAACGCGAAATCGATTTATCAACTTGAAGGGTTTTGTCGCAGAAATACGAAAAATCCAGAACTCGAGTTCTAAACACACCCTTGAGGATTGAGACCGACTGACATGAGTAAACTGACATTAGCAGTGACCGAAGAAACCAACTGGTTCATCTGTTCTTCGTGGCAGACTTCGAAAAGCTTTTGAATCAGAGAGCTACCCAACCGATAGACCAACAACTTACTTATGCAATCTTTGACCTCGGAAAATATTATTTGAACGTCTTCCGGTTTCCTTTCTCGGAGTTTCTGATGCAAGAACTGGCAACTGTATTGATCCATTGCTTCCGAAAACACATTGCCCTTCAAATCTTCTAAAGAAGAAATGGGTGGCTGACGATCGGTTGGCCCATCTCCAGCGGAAACGGCACTGTAGTGTTGTTGACATCCATCGGGAATCCATGAACACCGGGGTTGGACGGATCGCTTTCCGCCTGGAGAGGGATGTTTTCAGCGGGGGGCGGTTCTTGCATCGGAAACTTGGGGGAATTTGCCATATTCTCCATCAACGTAATTTCAGCTCGTTGGTTGTATCCAATTTGCGGGAGAAGATGAGGAATAAAGGATTTTCAGAGATTCAATCGAGCTTGGGCAGACTTAGGGTTTGACGATTATTTGGAAAACGAAATTATCTTACCTAATAAATTCTAGCTTGCATCATTCAGATTCAGGACTTTTTTAAAAAATATTATAAATTAAAAAAAAAAATTTACAAAAATGTTGCAAATTGAGACCAATTACAAAACTAGTACAATCCGGAAATTACTGCCCCGGATTCTAACAACGACGGTCATCCGTCGCTATTTGCGACGGTTACTGACCGTCGCTTGACCCCTTTCCTTTTTTTTTAAATTATTTTTTTTAAATAAGTCTGAATCCGGTGCAGTGAAATGCAGATTGTACTAATTTTATAAACACTTTCATTTTACAATATTTTTATAATGTTTTATTTAATTTATAATATTTTAAAAAAAATCCGACAAAATATTGCATGATATTACTGTAAATAATAATATTGACGGCGTGCGATTAATGTACGCCGTTAATGTTTAGACACAAATTTTTTTTAAAATCTTTTACTCTTAACAACAGCGCATATAAACATGCACACTGTTAATAATATTATTAACGACGTGCCTTTATTGTGCGCTGCGAAAATTGCATATGTTATTAACAGCACACATAAATGCATTCTGCGGATACTTTTAATGCACGCGTTATTTCTGTCAAGTGCAACAATATAAAAGCACGCTGCACACCGTTAAAAATAATATGTGCAGCGTGCTTTTATATTGTTGCACTTGACAGAAATAACGAGTGCATTAAAAGCGCGCTGCGGATAGTTGTAAAAAACCAAATTCAACGAAAATTCAAAAAATTATGGTAAAAGTATGGCATGTTTGGTATGAATGCCACATTCTTCACATACAGATATTTAAGTATCTCACCAATTTATAAATGTCACTTCATTCAGATGCCCAACTAGTTCATATGAACACAATTTATCTTATACAATCATGATTCAAACTGCTCAAGAACCAAATCAAGCCAAAACTGAACCACTATAAGGCCTATTAATCCCAGTCATCACTTAAAAATAGAAAAGAAAAAACAGTGGAAAAAATGAGTTCAAGGCAAGAAGTAACCACATAAAATATCCAAATGTAATGACTCAAATGATGAAATTACACGCTTCATATCCTAGCTACATATTTGAAAACTCAAAATCTCTTAATAACACATTTTGACCAAATTAGATTGTAAAACAATTATCTTCCATGCTACATCCTCAAATTTAGATAACAATCTAACGACAGGGACTGGATTTTTGCCGGAAAATTTTTGTCAAACAGTTGGCGGATGTGTTTACCCTAATGGAAAATTTCCATTTTGTGAGCGTAACAGCACATCGAGTAGAACTGTGCATTGAAATTAGGATCAATTATGAACTATAGCGCATAAAAAATAAGTTGACCACATACTTCTTATGAGATTGGTGAAGAGGAAGTTGACCAATACCACAGTTTTATAATCTACTTCGATCTCTTCAATATGTGTGCAGAATCTAGATCTCACCGAAATCGAAGAAGAACTTGTGCGCACATACAACTTTGAACAGGGCTGGATCCACTCGATTTCTTCTCGATTCAGTACAGAGAAGAGGTGCAGGGGCTTGGGGAAGAACTTAGTGAGCTCGACGCTTCTTGTCCAGTGGTCTGGGCCGCGCTAGGCGGAAGCTATCGTGGTGAGGGAGAGAGCAACGAGAGCAGTGGGTTGGTGTTTTCTTCTTTCTTTAACCTACGGGGCGGACGGGGCGGGAATGAACTGGGGATGGGTTTTTTTCTTCTTTTCCATTTTTTTCTTTTAATTAAACTTTTTTTAAGTGAAAAAACACTGTTTTTTACAACGAATTTTCAAAACCGTTTCGTAGATACTAAAAAACCCGCTCATAGACAACAAGACAACGGTTTTTTAAAAAAACGTTGTCGTAGCCACCAAAAAATCTGATCATAGACAACAGTTTTAAAAATCGGTGTCTTTGATAAGAAAAAACGAACAAAGAAAACCGTTGTTAAAAAAAACAACAGTTTTTCATAAAATCGTTGTCTTTGCTGTGTGATTGAATGTAGATTTTCTTGTAGTGTAAATCAACACTAGAGACAGAGGCAACGCCGGTGAGGAGTAGGGGTGAGCAAGAATAATGAAAAATGGCTAATTTGACGAATGCTCACCACTAGCGAGGAGGAGGCGGCGACGAAGATGGCGGGAAGTTAGAGGCGGCGAAGGGTTTTCGCAAAGAGAAAGTGGCGCATAGAAATAAGGAAAAAAGCGAGGCTTGGGAATAAAAATTGCGCGAAATGAAATTGGGCGCCAATTTTTCGCATCGTGCAATAATATGCATGTCATGAATAATAATATTGACGGCGTGTGATTAATTTACACCGTTAATGTCTAGACACGTTTTTTTAAAAAAAACTTATTATTAACAGCGCACATAAACATGCACGCTGTTAATAATACTATTAACGACGTACCTTTATTGTGTGTTGTTAATAGTGCGCTGCGAAAAGCTATTTTTGTTGTAGTGTCTAAACATGAAAAATCGTGTCAATAATTTGGGAATATGTCTGCAGTCCATGGAAACTGGAATATGGAGGTTTAAAATTTTGAATTATGTTTGGATATACTCACACGGAAGAACTGGCAACAACCCAATTTTTACCAATTTTCTCTGGCTACCAAACTAATCAAAATGCTACAATGACTTATAAACTTAAGAAACCAACAAACTAACCATATATCCAAGATTCGCGAACAAAACATGTACTAGAAATAGAACACAATGAATAGAGGAGAGATACGCCGATACTTAGACAATCAACAATGCAGCACTTTGAAAATCAAAGCAATACTCACCTAAAAAATACTCAATTAAGCAGTCACGTAATACCTTAAGTCAAATAATAAAAAAATCAAAAAATATTGATATTCACAACAAAGCAAAAATGAGGCAACCTTTGGGAATGTAAGAGGGAAATATCGAGGGCGCTGGCGTAGGGGTTAGCCCAACGAAGAGCGTTGGATGAAAGGTCAGTCCAATGGAGAATGCATAAATTAATGATGAAGGCATGGAGATTGGACAACATGGGTAGATAGTTGAAGTGAATTGGCAGATTAACATTGTTGGAAATCTTATTCCGGAGTTTGACAAATTAACCAACTGAACCAAGTAACTGAATCAAGCAACTGATTTACGCATCGAAGTTACTAACTGGTTACGTAACTGATCGTTCAGCTATTATTTAAGCGCCTCAACCATCGATCAGTAAAGTGTGTTCCTAACTGAACACGTCATCAATTGATTGCGACAACCGACATATAGTACAGTCTAACTGCAACAGTAGTAGTGGAACGCCGCATTTCAGAAAGTTGCAGTGTACGATCTGTCAGAGAATATCGACGTGGCAAACAATGGCTGTTATTCAAATAAATGTTACCGTTGACAGAAGCCTATAAATAGTCGAAGAGAGCAGCTGAAGAACTACCGATTCTGAACTACTCATTTTACTTGCTGTTACTCTGCGAAAATATTCTCTCAACTTCGTCAAATCAAAGCTCAAGCTTATCAGTTTTATCAGTAGCATTCAGGCTACGTTTTGAGCTAGAAAAAGCACTTTGTAATCTTCGATAAATTGTACAAGTTGTGCTAAGATCAGTTGTGATCTGTAAAAGAGTTGTTAACTAAGAGTTTCAGTTTTGGCAATAGATAAGTCCAAACTGAAGTGGGTCAGTACACGTTATTGTATTTGATCAAAGTCTTTTAGTGAATATCCTATCTTTGTGATAGAAGGGGTGACGTAGGAGTTATTCAAGTCTCCGAACATCCAGAAACATTTCCTGTGTTATTTACTTTCAGTTATCTATTCTATCTTTCAGTCAGTTAGTTTTCCGCAACTGTTTTATTCAGTTTAACTGATTGTTATCGACCGACGAGATACTTGAGTCAGTTTGTAACAAAACTGAACCCAACCTTTCGAAGAAGTCTTAATTTAGCAAGTGTTTATTCAACCCCCCCCCCCTTCTAAACACTTTCACCTTGAGTTAACCGATCCTATCAAGTGGTATCAGAGCAAGGTTTATCTTGTCATAGAACATATTCTCTCAACTGATTCATTATGTCTTCTTTCAACAAAATTCCTATGTTTTCCAGGGAAGACTTTGACGACTGGAAAATTAGAATGCAGGCTCATTTAGCTGCACAAGATGATGATATGTGGTACGTCATAACTGACGGGCCAATGAAAATTCTGAAAGCAAACATAGCAGTTGTCATCACCGAATGGGCACCTCATAGAATCGAAAAACCAAGAGATGAGTGGACTGCTGAAGATAAAAGAAAAGCAAACCTTGACAATGTAGCCAAGGACATACTGTATAAAACACTGGACAAGATAACGTTCAGTAAGATCAAGATGTGCAAGACAGGAAAAGAGATATGGGAAAAGCTGATTCAGTTATGTGAGGGAAATGAGCAAACAAAGGAAAACAAACTTTCTGTTGCTGTACAAAAGTTTGACAACATCAAAATGAAAGCTGGAGAATCAATGCTTGAATATGATGAAAGAACCAGTGGAATCATAAATGAACTGAATGCACTTGGAAAAGTGTATACAAATAAAGAAGTGGCTCTCAAGATTATCAGAGGACTTCCCAGGGAATGGGATGTCAAGACAATGGCCATGAGGGAATCAAAAGACTTGAACAAAGTTGAAATTCATGATTTGTTTGCTGATCTGAAAGCTTATGAGTTTGAGTTACAAACTCGAGGAGAAGCAGAACCATCAACACCTTCAGCAACTACTGCTCTAACTGCTATAAGAACAGAACCAACTGGTTCAGTTGAGAAAGCTGCAGATCAATTGAGCAATGATGCTATGTCATTGTTTATCAGAAAGTTTGGTAGATTCATGAGGAAGAATCAGGGAAATTTTCAGAAGAGCTACCAAAGAAATAACTCCAGAGAAGATTCAAACGCTTGCTATAACTGTGGAAAGCCAGGACATTTCACTGCTGACTGCCCAAAACCAAAGAAGGACAGTCAAGTCTCAACTGAACGAAAAAAGAAATCATATGAGCACAAAAGGAGACCTAAGGATGAAAGGAAAACCTATAAAAAGAAGCATGAAGTGCTAGTAGCTGAAGAAAGCAAAGCCAAATGGGCAGAATCTGACAGTGAAGAGTCAGAACAGGAAACTTCATGCAGCTCAAGTGATGAAGAGGAGGAAGTAAAGTGCCTAATGGCTGATGATATTGAAATAGAGTCGAGTAGCCAGCAGGTATTTGACTTTAGCTCTACTGACTTCTCAAGAGATGAACTTATTTCTACTCTTCATGACATGGTAAGTGAGTATCAAAAGCTTGCTTTATCGTTTGAAAAAGCCAAAGCAAAGCAAGATGATCCCTTGGACAACAATACTAAAACTGATCAGTCAGTTGATATGTTGAGTCTAAAAAGGGAAATTGCTGAGCTTAATGCTGAAAAGAGCAGGAATCAATTGTTGATTCAAAAATTGATGCTTGAAAATGCAAAGCACAACGAGCTCATTCAGGCTTGGAATAAATCTTCTGCAGCTCTAACTGATATTCAAAATTCGCAAAAATCAGTTGCTGACAAGACTGGACTAGGGTTCAGTAGTCAAAGTGAGATATCTTCCAATGATACTCAGCCACAACTGAATATGGACAAAGGAAAATTCATTCGCTTTGTCAAATCAGTCGTGGAACAAGAACAGCTTGAACCAAGTAAACTGATTGAACCGCCCATTGAGAACAAGAACAAGGCAAATAGATATGGTATTGGATATAGTCCAAAAGTTTCAACTGACTCTCGTGGTCAAACATCGAAAAGAATCTCAAAACGATTTTCAAATGAATACTCCAACTACTATAACTGTAAGCCTGTTCAGAAACGATATCGGCTGAACAATCAGTTGGGAAAGGCAAAATCACATATTGTTTCACCTATGCATCACACACAAAGCACACACAAAACGAGAAAGACCATATGGAATACGGTAACTGGAAAATCTGTTAAGATAATCCAAGTCTGGATTCTTAAAGGACTAATCTGCTTAGGACCCAAATAGATATGGGTACCAAAATTATATATTGTGTGTGAATGCAGGTAACAGGTACAACTGAAGATTCAGTTTGGTATCTGGACAGTGGATGCTCAAGACACATGACAGGTGATTCAAAACTGCTATCCAAACTGATCAAATACGATGGTCCAAAGATTAGTTTTGGAGACAACTCGAAAGGTACAACTGTGGGTAAGGGTAAGCTTATCCATGGTAATTTTATCATTAATGATGTTTTATTAGTTGAAAATCTCAAGTATAATCTGATAAGCATCAGTCAGTTATGCGATAATGGATTTTCAGTTCAATTTGACAAACTTATTTGCTCAGTCAAAAACTCAACTGATGAGATCATTCTAACTGGCAAAAGATGTGGAAACACATACAAAGTCAGCTGGAATGATCAACCTTATGCACCAGTATGTTTTATTGCTTCAAAATCTACCAAAAACTGGTTATGGCATAAGAGATTAAACCACCTGAATTTCAAATCTATTGCATATTTGAGTAAACATGATCTTGTTACTGGGCTGCCCAAAATGGATTTTACAAAAGACAAAATTTGCTCAGCATGTCAGTTTGGCAAACAAATAAAATCTTCTTTTAAGAACAAGGGTCGTAAATCTTCTTCCCGATGCTTAGAACTGTTACATATGGATCTCTTTGGTCCAATATCAGTCATGAGCTTAGGGGAATGAAATACACCTTGGTGGTTGTAGATGATTTTTCTAGATTCACATGGGTCATTTTTCTCAAGATCAAAGACCAAACTGCTGCTCAACTGATCAAGCTTTTCAAAAGATTATTAAATGAAAAATCAGCTGGAATTGATAGAATCAGATCCGATCGAGGAACTGAATTCATCAATCAAATTCTTTCAAACTATTTAGAGAATACTGGAATCAAACATGAGCTCTCAGCAGCAAGAACTCCTCAGCAAAATGGTGTAGCTGAAAAGAGAAATCGAACACTTAAGGAAGCTGCTAGAACAATGCTTGCTGATTCTAGTATCTCTCAAAGGTTTTGGGCAGAAGCAGTAAACACTGCGTGTTACACTCAAAACAGATCAATGATTAATAAGAATCATTTGAAAACACCGTATGAGATCTGGCATGGAAGAAAAAGTGTGGTTTCTTACTTTAAAATATTCGGCTGCAGATGTTTTATACTCGACAATGGTAAAACTCATTTAAAAGCTTTTGATGCTAAATCTGCAGAAGGAATATTTCTTGGTTATTCATCAGTAAGTAAAGCTTACAGAGTCTTCAACAAAAACACTTTAAATGTTGAAGAATCTATTCATGTTGTTTTTGATGAAACTGTACTAACTGATAAGCCAACTGATACAGTTGAGCTAGCTGACAGATTTACAGATATCGGTTTGGAGGATGATGATGAAGAAGATATTCATATTAATCAAAGCAATCTCCAAACACCTGAACCTGAGATATTAGATCAGGCTGTTGAATTGGAAGCTAATCAGTTAGTAGAACAAACAAATGAGATTCAGTTGCCAACTGAAACAGCTCCAACTGAAACTGAAACCAATCAGTTACCTACTGAAGCAGTTACCAATTTGGAATCAACAAATGCTGAACTCAGATGGAAGAAATCACATCCTCCAGAATTGGTGATAGGTAATCCATCTGATCCGGTAAGAACGAGAAATCAAATGCTTAACTTATTCATTCATTCAGCTTTTGTATCTCAACTGGAACCAAAGAAAACTGATGAAGCTCTTGCTGATCCTAACTGGATAAATGCTATGCAAGAAGAGCTAAATCAGTTTATCCATAATAATGTCTGGAACTTAGTTCCAAGACCAATTTCCAAAACTGTTATAGGTACAAAATGGGTATACAGGAACAAACTGAACGAGGATGGTTCAGTTGTGCGCAACAAAGCAAGGCTAGTTGCACAAGGATACAGGCAGGAAGAAGGAATTGATTATGATGAGACATATGCACCAGTTGCAAGACTGGAAGCAATAAGAATATTCCTGGCCTATGCATCATTCAAAAATTTCAAAGTGTACCAGATGGATGTTAAAAGCGCATTTCTGAATGGACAGTTGCAGGAAGAAGTCTTTGTTGAACAACCTCCAGGTTTTGTTAATCATCACCTTCCTGATCATGTCTATCATTTGAACAAAGCCTTATATGGTCTTAAACAAGCTCCAAGAGCTTGGTACGAAACTCTTTCAAAATTTCTAACTGATCATGATTTTTCTGTTGGATCAGTTGATAAGACGTTGTTCAAATTTTCTAAGAATGATCATATCTTACTTGTTCAAATTTATGTTGATGATATCATATTTGGGTCAACTAACCCCAAATTATGTGAGAAATTTGCTAAGTTGATGCAGGAAAAATTCGAAATGAGCATGATGGGTGAACTGACATTCTTTCTTGGATTACAAGTGAAACAATTGGATTCAGGCACCTTCATCAGTCAAACAAAATATACAAAGGAATTGCTAAAGAAATTTGGCATGGAATCGTGTTCAGCTGCAAGCACTCCCATGAGCTCATCAGTTAAACTAGACACTGATCAAGGGGGAATATCAGTTGAGACGACGCTTTACAGAGGTTTAATAGGTTCATTATTGTATCTAAGTGCTAGTCGTCCTGATATTGTGTTTGCTGTCTGTATGTGTGCTAGATTTCAGGCAAATCCTAAGCAATCACATTTTGCTGCTGCCAAACGTATTTTGAAATATCTTAAAGGCACACAAAATGTTGGGTTATGGTATTCTAAAGACTCATCTTTCAATTAGTTGGTTATTCAGATGCAGACTATGCAGGATGTAAACTTGATCGAAAAAGTACAAGTCGATCATGTCAGTTTCTAGGAGACCGACTGATTTCTTGGTTCAGCAAAAAGCAAACATCCATAGCAACTTCCACAACTGAAGCAGAATATCTTGCTGCTGGAAGCTGTTGTGCCCAACTGCTCTGGATTCAGCAACAACTGAGAGATTATGGAGTTGATGCTAAAGAATCACCTATATTTTGTGACAACACAAGCACAATTGCTATAACCTACAATCCAGTTCTTCACTCTCGAACCAAACACATAGATGTCAGACATCACTTCATCAGAGATCATGCTCTCAAGAAGGAAATCAGACTGGAATACGTCTCAACTGAACAACAAGCAGCTGATATCTTCACCAAACCACTACCCGAGACTAAGTTTTCTCATTTTAGAAATATACTTGGTTTAATTGAGTTATCTTAAATCAGCTCAATGGACGTACATCAGCTGTTCATTTTTTTTTGTCGCTTATTAGTTTTGTTTCGTTCTGTTTTAGCATCTTATCAATTTCTGAGACTGATAAAACTGATCTTTGCAAAAATATAACAAAACTAAAAATACTAGCTTTTCATTAATAACTGTAAAAATTCTTTTTGATTACATCCTTCAGTTCTTGATCAACAGACTCCTTCCAGTTCTTTAACCATGCTCCCAAGTCTTCAACTTGAATGGAAACAAAGCTGGGTGATGCAGCTACATTCTCCAGGAGTTTCTTCTCTTTACGGAGCATTAACTCGTAAAGATTGTCAGGTCTGAAAACGTCTTCCACGTTGAACTCATGCAGTCGGGCTCGATACTTCTCGAGCTTTCTCTGTTGTTTGGGAGTGGTAGCCATTTCATTCTCCCAGAGGAAATGGAGCCCCTGGAGATTTTCTTGATATTGAAGGATATACAGGAAAACTTCGTCTTCTACTTGCATCTTCATGCGCTCCAAAGCTGTCTTCATTATCTCTTCTACCTTCATCAAAGTTTTAGAAGTACCAGCACCTGCCATTTTCTTCTACTAACCTTGTTTCATAAAGATATTTGTTACTGACCTGCTTCAATCTTATTTATAGAACAGGATGAGGAAGACGAAAGGACTCTACTTTTTCGACTGTCGATCAATCTTCTTAATTTCAGGATTTATTTAATCTGGTCTTAAGTGTTGTCTTTCTTATTAATGCTTGTATTAAGGGGGAACATTAATGGTTAAGAAGTTAACTGACAAGACAGCAGTTGATAAATAAGAAACAAGATTCATTCATTAATAGGATCTGAAGAAATTCTCTCTGATTACATCAAGATATTTTTGTTCCATATAGCTCATCCATATGGACACCCATCCTCTTATTGCTGGAGTAGAACTCTTGCCATAGCTGTGTGAGCGGATGAGCTTCCTCAAAGCTCCTCTTTCTTTGTACACCATCAACTGATAGATATGCGGGTCATCAAAGAAATCAAAAGTTTCGGAAACGTGCAAACGTTCCCGGTACTTGCTTATTTTGGCCATCAGTCGTGGAGTATTCACCTCTCCACTATAGTACAAAACTTGAAGTTCCTGCAGTCTTTCCCAAAGGCCTAGCACCTCATCATATATCTGCTCTTCTATAGCAGATCTCATTTTGGCCTCAGCTGCTTCCATGAAAGTCGTAGCATCGTCAGGAACTCTTGAACTTCCAGCTCTTGCCATTTGTGTTTGTTGCTTAAATGATATATGTTTAAATCTAACTGATTTACTTGTATTTATAGCACAGGATGACGCAAGATGAATTGATGACGTCAGCCGACGATTAATCTCCTAAGCAATAAGATTTTCTTCTGTTTTAATGCTTAAACCTTCAGTTTCTGCATGTTTTAAGGGGGAATAATCTGATTTAAAATGATAACTGAGAAGTCAGTTGTTAGCAAAGTCTCGACTGAACTCGCTCAATTTTTATTAACTGACAGTTCAGTTGAGAATTTTTCTAATCTTCTCACATACGTTATTCATTTAATCATACTTTATTCAGATGTACCGACGTGACTGATTTACCAGCATTAAATGCTCTCTGACAACCAATCAGAGGTTGCAGCGTGACACTTTCAAATCATTTGAATTATCCACTTACTTAGTACACACATACACACGTTTTTTTTTTAATTTTTCATGGACTGACACGTGTCCGATAATTCAAACAGTCACACATTTCATTACTTTACCCGCTTAAATTCAGTTCATCGTCCTTACGCTTTCAGCTATTCTAAGTTCTCAGAGTTTATCACAAAACTTATTCTCTCTTCGTTTCAGGAATCTACGCATCTTCAGAAATGGCGAATCAAACACCAGCATACATAATGAATGCAATGGCGATAAATTTTGGATCCATTCTATCCTTTGGGGACACTGAAGTAAAGAAAGTATTTCAAAAACTAGACACAGCTGGGTTGAAGAAATTCTTGGGCCAATATTCTCAGGAAATATACGTAAAGGAGATTCAAGAATTCTATTCTTCTGGGCAAATCAATGATGCTGGAGAAATTGTTTCAACAATCAACAACCAACAACTGATAATATCCGAGGATTTATTCGGAGAAGCCTTTCTACTGCCATCTGATGGCATGACCCTTCTATCAGAGGTAAAAGCATCAGACGTAGAGGAGATGCAAACTAAACTCTCAACTGATGGGCAGAAGATTAAAGTCTCAGACCCAAAGAAGGAACTAAAGCAAGAGGTGCAGTTGTTAGCAGATATTGTTGCAAAGGGTCTTCTCGCTAAAGCAGGTTCTTTCGCTGCTTTGACCCTTGAGAAATTTCAAGCCATGACGATCATCATGGCGGAACGGGAGTTTAACTGGAAACATTTTCTGTTTACAATTTTGAAGAATATGTTTGTCTCACCGAAAAAGTCTAAAGGATTTGCTGTGCAGATCAGTTATTTGAAGAAAGTCAAAAGTTTGGTGGGTGATGATTCTGAGACAACGGCAAAGTTCAAGGTCTTTAATGCCAAAAACACCCAGCCCATCAAAATCAAATTGGATATCTCCCCTGCTAACTTTATTGAAGTAAAGAAGGAGATAGGAGATCAACAGACTGCTCCAAAATCAGTTAAGAAGGCCAAGTCTTTGGCTCAATCGAAATCAGTTAAGAGAAAACTGATAATAACTGAATCTGAGTCCGAGGAAACTCCTTCACCTACAATATCAAAGAAACCAAGGACTCGTAAGTCCAAACCAGCAAAATTTGAGGTCAATGTTCTTGCTGAAAAGACTCCTTCTTCAAGTACTCAAAAGCCCATTGAAGCAGTGCCCTTAAAAGTGGTTATTCCGAGCCAAACTGAAAAATCAGTATTGATCAAAGCTCCTCAGACTAAGGTCAAGACCCCTGCTGTATTAGCCCAGGCTAGGCCAAAGGGTATTTCAATTATTGAAAGAGTTGAAACAACGAATACTGGACTTGATATTCCTCATATATTAAGTTCAGACAAGGGAAAAGAGAAGTTGATTGAAGAACCCAGACCCACCAACTCCATTCAAACTCACATTGATCTTGTATGGGAACAAGTCAATGATTTTGCTGCTACACAACTTGTGGCATATGATAGCTGGACAGCCTTCAGGACAGAAGTTTTTGCTAAACAACTGAAGAAAAAGTCCCAACTGGACAAATTTATTAAGTTGGAAGACATCGTTCTCAAAACTGTCAAGGCAGCTACAATTGTCCAGGCTCTGCATCGCAGGAATTATTTCTTTGATCAAGTAAGGGCCAAGAAGTTGGCTCAGATTTTGGAATCTCTGAAAAAGAACTACACTCCCACTGATCCAACTGCTTATTCCGATAGAGCCGTGATCACTCAGCTGGATACTGATCTAATCGGAATCCAATCTCAATCAAATTTTGGGAATTAGATCAGGAATTGGTGTTTCACAAAGGCACGTCTGCTGATGATGAAAGCAATACAGAGATGGTGACTGAGGAACCACAGCAGCAAACTATAAACACTGAACAGGTTTTTCTTTCAACTGAACTGCCAGTTCAGACTTCACCAGCTGCTGAAAAACAACTATACTCTGAGGCTGATCTCTCTTTTGCCACCATCGATGAAATAATCCAGACAGTAATGCAAGAATCTCAGAAGGATGCTCTTAGAACTGATTCAGTTGATCACTCCGTTGATCACTCTATTCCAAAAGATTCTACATTAGCTCAGCTAGATGTATCTACTGAGAAGTTATCTCCAACTGAAGTGCCAGTTACCGAAACTGATCAATCTAAAGAGGTACCAGTTGTAGAGACCACTGGATCGCCTACTCTTCAAATTCTCTCTTCACCTCCTTCAGTACAGGCAGAGATTGCTACAACTGATGTCACTATTTCTCATGAGATGGAAAAGACTGATAAATCGTTGATCATTTTTGATCAAGCTACAAAAGGATCAGATTTCTCTCATCCTCCAGAAGTCTCAGACATGGATCTAGTTCTTAAAGAGATCCAAAATATGCAGAATAACATGAACAAAATGGTGACAGCAATGACGAATATGCAAAACACTCAGCTGTCCCACACCTTGAAACAAGATCAGTCTCATGAATTCAATAAAGAGCAATTGACTGAAATACAGGCGGACATTCGTTTATTACGTGCAGCAGTCCTCGAAGTTCAAAAATTCAAAGGAATAGCTGCTTGTATTACTACTTCTCAGAAATCTTCTAACAGTAAAGTTGATGAAGTTCAGACACTTATGTCCAGAAAAATGGATGCGCTACAGCTGCTCGTCCAGACTTCAATCGAAAATTTTTCTACCTCCATCTCCGTTCTATCGAATCACGTGCAGAGATTATCAGTTCAAGTAGACATGTTTGACAAAAAGGGGGAAGAACTGAAAGAGCTAATCAGGGATGAACTGAAAGAACTACTGAAGAAACAGAGAGAAGCCTAAATCTCTTGTTTATTGTATGATTCAGTTGACCAGTGAATATTTTATCTGAAATGAGAATCTATTCAGTTTATGTTATCTACAATGGAGTCAGTTACTATTTCCTATGTTACTAAGTTTTGTCAAACACCATAAAGGGGGAAATTGTTGGAAATCTTATTCCGGAGTTTGACAAATTAACCAACTGAACCAAGTAACTGAATCAAGCAACTGATTTACGCATCGAAGTTACTAACTGGTTACGTAACTGATTGTTCAGCTATTATTTAAGCGCCTCAACCATCGATCAGTAAAGTGTGTTCCTAACTGAACACGTCATCAATTGATTGCGACAACCGACATATAGTACAGTCTAACTGCAACAGTAGTAGTGGAACGCCGCATTTCAGAAAGTTGCAGTGTACGATCTGTCAGAGAATATCGACGTGGCAAACAATGGCTGTTATTCAAATAAATGTTACCGTTGACAGAAGCCTATAAATAGTCGAAGAGAGCAGCTGAAGAACTACCGATTCTGAACTACTCATTTTACTTGCTGTTACTCTGCGAAAATATTCTCTCAACTTCGTCAAATCAAAGCTCAAGCTTATCAGTTTTATCAGTAGCATTCAGGCTACGTTTTGAGCTAGAAAAAGCACTTTGTAATCTTCGATAAATTGTACAAGTTGTGCTAAGATCAGTTGTGATCTGTAAAAGAGTTGTTAACTAAGAGTTTCAGTTTTGGCAATAGATAAGTCCAAACTGAAGTGGGTCAGTACACGTTATTGTATTTGATCAAAGTCTTTTAGTGAATATCCTATCTTTGTGATAGAAGGGGTGACGTAGGAGTTATTCAAGTCTCCGAACATCCAGAAACATTTCCTGTGTTATTTACTTTCAGTTATCTATTCTATCTTTCAGTCAGTTAGTTTTCCGCAACTGTTTTATTCAGTTTAACTGATTGTTATCGACCGACGAGATACTTGAGTCAGTTTGTAACAAAACTGAACCCAACCTTTCGAAGAAGTCTTAATTTAGCAAGTGTTTATTCAACCCCCCCTTCTAAACACTTTCACCTTGAGTTAACCGATCCTATCAAACATGGTTGGGGAGTTGGAAGTAGGGGGATGCAGAGGAAATTACACTTTAGTAATATATTTGTTAAAAACCATAAGGTCTAGCAGCTGCGGCACACGCATTGCACGAGTCTAATGTAATATAAGTGTTGCACGTGTGCAATAACTTTTTATTGTTGAAATATTTGATTTTGTTATGGAGTTATACAAATAAAAAAAGATACAAAATTTAAGAATATGATCTTTTGCATTTATCAAATAAATTTTATATCGAGATGATGAAAAATAAAGAATGGAACCTTGAATTTTGAAGTGAACATGCTAAATAAACCACATGCTCTTTTCAAAACCTGCATGATGTTTTGGGGGCGTAATGTCGGAAGCTCTTAGTGTATAACTACATGAACTAAGCTTAAAAGAATTGTGTGGGAATGATGGATAAAGGAGTTAATTATTTACAAAAAATGAAGACATGAAAATGCTCGACATCATTTGGAATCAATTGGAGGACATAATTTCTCATATCATTTCCAGATAGCGACCTTATGCTATGACTCCATCCAATCTCATTCTTCTAGATTTCAATCCATCAACTATTTGCTATAATAGTTCCACTACAATATCATAATCTCAGTTTGTACACACACGACTTTAATTGTTTCATGATAAACTAAATAGCTAAAGAAATAGGCTTAGGTAATAAAATCATAAAATATATACTTGCAACACAATAATAAATTATATGAACCTGTATGGCAAAAGTTTGAAGCAGTAAACAGGAATCTGATGCGGGTAGAAACAACTTGCGCCGTGAAATTCTCCGAAACAATTACTAATATTTTAAATTGGTGCTTCTCTTTATCAATTATGGAAACTTTAGAATCTGCTTCGCTCAAGCCATGGTCCACAATTGCTCCCAACACCGAAACAACCACACCGGTTAAATTGTGTAAATCTTGTCCATCCAAACCATGTGGGGGCAGTGCCCCCACATGTAGCATCGAAGCAGCCACACCGGTTAATTCCATCCTGTATGTAAGGGCACTATCCCCATGATAGAATCAAGGGCCCAAATTTAGCCACACAAACATGGGGTCCACTATTTTTTTTTAAAATCACATGTGTCTGTGAATCTTGTCCATCCAAATCATGTGAGGCAGTGCCCCCACATGTAGCATCGAAGCAACCACACCGGTTAATTTCATCCTAAATGTAAGGGCACTATCCTCATGATAGAATCAAGGGCCCAAATTTAGCCACACATACATGGAGTCCACTAATTTTTTAAAAATCAAATGTGTGCGTGAATCTTGTCCATCCAAACCATGTAGGGGCAGTGCCCCCACATGTAGCATCGAAGCATCCACACCGGTTAATTTCATCCTACATGTAAGGGCACTATCCCTATGATAGAATCAAGAGCCCAAATTTAACCATACATACATGGGGTCCACTAATTTTTTTAAAATAACATTTGTTTGTGAATCTTGTCCATCCAAACCATGTGGGGGCAGTGCCCCCACTTGTAGCATCGAAGCATCTACACCGGTTAATTCCATCCTACATGTAAGGGCATTATCCCTATGATAGAATCAAGAGCCCAAATTTAACCAAACATACATGGGGTCCACTAATTTTTTTAAAATAACATTTGTTTGTGAATCTTGTTCATCCAAACCATGTGGGGGCACTGCCCCCACATGTAGCATCGAAGCAACCACACCGGTTAATTTCATTCTAAATGTAAGTGCACTATCCCCATGATAGAATCAAGGGCCCAAATTTAGCCACACATACATGGAGTCCACTAATTTTTAAAATCACATGTGTGTGTGAATCTTGTCCATCCAAACCATGTGGGGGCAGTGCCCCCACATGTAGCATCGAAGCAACCACACCGGTTAATTTCATCCTACATGTAAGGGTACTATCCTAATGATAGAATCAAGGGCCCAAATTTAGCCACACATACATGGTGTCCACTAATTTTTTTAAAATCACATGTGTGTGTGAATTTTGTCCAACCAAACCATGTGGGGGCAGTGCCCCCACATGTAGCATCGAAGCAACCACACCGGTTAATTACATCCTACATGTAAGGGCATTATCCCCATGATAGAATCAAGGGCCCAAATTTAGCCACACATATATGGGGTCTACTAATTTTTTTAAAATCACATGTGTGTGTGAATCTTGTCCATCCAAATCATGTGGGGGCAGTGCCCCCACATGTAGCATCGAAGCAACCCCCAACACCTAATCATTTCAATTCACGCAAGGAAAGAATGAAAAAAACTACATATAGTTATGAATTCAATGCATGAGAATTGTAGAAACAATACAAGAAATATATAATATGCCACAAAGAGTGAAGGGGAATACAATTAGTTTGAAGATCAAGTTTCTTCAAAAGGTTAATAGCATATGAAGTAACAACCATGAGAACAACATAATTTTTGTTTATTAGATGTAAATTACCAAAGGAATAAAACCCAAAGTCGTGTTAATTATAATAATACCAAATTGTTGTGAACTTCAAGTTATCCCTTGCAATCATGAACTTAAAAAATTTAAGTACTTTGTATTGCCTTTGATAAACACAAAAATAAGGGTTAAAGGATTTTGCATGAAGCACTTTGTCTTTGATTTAAAATCCGTATTAACAAATCTCTGCCATCTAAATAAAACCGACGTTCATCATCAGCTTAGAATAATTTTATGAAACCTCTTCACAAAACCCCCAAAACACATCCAAAGCCTTGAAGCCATAAAAGACACAAGAAAGAAAATAAAAAGGGCAAAAAATTAAACGAAGTATTTACTAAACTCCATGATCTACAGTCTTGCACACTTTAAATTAAAAACACCTGAAAAATTATTCAGAACCACATATGCACAAACCAAACCAGTGAGCAAACCCTTCGGCGACAAGTTTTCGGAAGAAAAGGTTGGGTAAAATATCCATATTTAGTGAAATGAATCGAGTGATGAAATTAAACACTAAATATCATATAGACACACGTTAAGTTAACTCGTGATCTCTGAATTAGATTGCAAACATCTATATTTCATATTTACATCCTGAGATTCGGATAGGCAGTAACAGCTAACACGTATTCTTCAACTGAGAAATTTCATCAAGAATTTGGAGTACATGGTTAACTAACAGAGAAAATAGATAAAAAAAAAAAAAAAAAAGATTAGGACATTACCTTGATCGATAAGGTGAAAAGGTAAGACGTCAGCCAATAGTAGCAAGATTTATATAAAATACGAACAATAAAATCAAATCGATGTCCAAATAAAATATGAACATAAACTGCAAATCGATGAGTTGTGGATGATAATCAAATTACAGGCGAAATCTATAAGGGATGGAGAAGTTTTGAACGTAGTTTTCTGTTGTTTCCATCAGACCTTGAACGAGTGAAGCCATGAACGTGCGAAGGGAATTGGGTTTTTTTAAAAATAATTTAAATTTAAAATTTTTTTTTCAAAAATAATTTTAAAAAAATGTTGCACAAATACGGCAAAACGTGCTCACGGAGCACGGACGCTGCTCACGTGGAGAAGCTTTTGTGCTCCGTAAGCACGCAGCATGCTCCACGTTGGAGCGTCCGCACTTAGTAAGCGATGATGCTCCAACGTGGAGCCGTCCGCGCTTACGGAAGCGTCCGCGCTCACGTGGCGCGGACGGCTCCAAGTGTCACTCCGCCCCCCACCCACCCCTTATCCCATTATCCTCTCCCCCAACCTCTTATCATTCTCCTTCTTCCATTACATATTCATTTTTCCTTTCCTTTGTTGTTCATAATTTCTTCGTTCATCAAGAAAATTTTTCGACATCGTTGCTTATATCGAATTTTAGAAGATCTACATCATATTTCATAATGACAGATAATCGAGGTCCAGAAGATCCCAGTGTCCTCTATTTACAAGCGACACATATGTCATCAACAATTTCTTCCTTAACTGTTGATGATATTGTGAAAGTAAAGAGGTCAGAAAATTTGATTTGGAAGTTATTTACTTATAATTACGTACACAATCGTGTACTTGCATATTTAAATCAAATGGGTTTTTATGGAGTTTTAGTATGTGGTTCACAAGTTTATGATAATCATTTGATTACTGCTCTTGTTGAACGTTGGCGACGTGAGACACACACGTTGCATTTTACGTGTGGTGAAGCGACAGTCACGATACAAGATGTTTCGATAATTTGGGGTCTACCAATTGATGGTGAAGCAGTAACATGAGTAGATGTGTCACATAAATTCGAGGAATGGCAACACATCTGATTAGATATGTTGGGATTTTTGCCAGCATCACAATATTTGAAAGGTGGTCATCTGTTTATGACTGCACTACACGATCATTGCATGGCTAACCTTGTTAACGGTGATACTTCAGAAGTAGATGTTATGAAATTTACCCGTTGTGTTGCGTTAATGATTATTGGAAGAATAATGTTCCCTGACTATCAAGGAGGGTCTGCTAGACTAATATTTTTGCAACTACTACGAGATATTGATAACGTGAAGTCTTATATTTGGGGTAGTGTCGTTTTAGCATTTCTATACCGTGAGTTGTGTAACGCGTCTCGTATAGAGAAGACAACAATGGCTGGACCTTTATATATCATGCAGGTATCGTTAATGTAATGTGATTGTTTAACACAAATTTTATGTTAATTTTGGTTGAACTATTTTTATTATTATTATAAGCAGATATAGGCATGGAGCAGGATTAAATGTGTTAACCCCGACCGAGATAGGTTAACATTAGGTGTACCTCCCATTGATCCAAATGATTTTATTCCAGTTTCTCCATATGGTGCACGGTAATTTTTAAAAATTATTGTGTTGATATTATATATATCTCGTAACAATTTTTGATATGTAATTTTTTTTTGTAAATTGTAGGTGGAATATTAGATTTAGTTACACACATTCCCCAACACATGCTTGTAAGAATTATACGGGATTCTCTGGATCGTATGAATGATAATGAGGTATTATAGAACTTTAATATTTAATATTTATTAAATGAAGACTTTTTTGTTTTGATTAAATGAATTTTTAATTTGAACATTTGTATTTTTTACAGTTTAATTGGACCGTCTACCAGAAGAATGACATAGATGTGAAGACGATTATTGATTCATACGACAACAAAATATGGCGATGTGTTTGTCCCCTTATATGCTTCGACATTGTGGAGATGCATCGTCCTAATCGTGTGATGCGACAATTTCGAAGACGTCAATCAATTCCAGGGTATGCCATGGACAATGATGATATGCATAATATCAAGAAGAAGAGGAAGAGCTAGGATTCTCTTTTGACTTCTTGGGTGCCATGGAGGTGGTCAAGTTTGTTGAAGAAGATGACCGTAGAGTGCAAAGTTCTTGTTTTTGGAAGTCGATTACGAGTCGTTGCTTGATTCTTGATCTCGAGTAGCTTGTTGAAGAAAATAGAAGGAAATGGAGAGTTTTGATGTTAGGGATTTGAGAGAAGAGAAATGGAAATTGTAGATGAAGAGATAAGGTAGAGGATAAGAGGGGAAGGGCGCCTGCTTTTATTAGCAGGCGCGCCCGAGCGGTACAAAACCGCTCAGGTGCGCCTAGCTGTGGAGAAATTCTCTCGAGCTGTCAGCGCTCAAGCGGTAATTAGTTACCGCTCGAGCGATTACGGCTCGAGCGGGGCCCGTGCTGGAGATTTTCTCCCGAGCAGGTAGCGCTCGAGCGGTCATTTTTCACCGATCGGGCGCGGTTGCAATGGGAAAAAAAATTCAAAACGAAAAAAAAATCGCTCGAGATGTACAATTTCACCGCTCGGTATTGCACATTGACCATCTAATTTTTTCATAAATACAAAAAATGCACAATAAATTTAATGTTATGAAAAGTTCAACAAAAACATTTATAAAAAATACAATGGCGAAAAGAAAATAGCACTCATTTAACATATCAAACGTTCGTACAAAGTAACAAAAAACTTTATCGTTGCTGTCTATGTCTAGAAACGGCTGTGTCCATCACATTCTGCAATCGCGTTGTTCTGTCTCTACCAACTCTTCTTCTCTCACGTCTAACAGGGTTGTGCTGCAACTCGAAAGTTGGAGGATCCCAGTATCGTTCATCTGCAAGTGGTTGAAATCTGCCCTCGTACGTTGCCAAATACTCAGATATGTTATACCAGGGCTGCACAAGTGTCGTGGGATCCAATGAGTGCCACTTAGAGGTGCAAATAGCATGGGAACATGGGATGCCAAAAATCGTCCATTTACCACATGTAAATCTTTCAAATGCACGTCTTTGAATTTAGCGTTGAAGTTTGAACAAACATTTCTCAAACAAAAACGATGCACACCGTAAGGAGGTTGAAAATATGATAGATCTGCAGTTGCTCGAACGATTCCTTTATGCCTATCAGAAATAAGATACACACCATTTTCACCACGAACAACATGTCTTCATAGGTTCTCCAAGAACCATTTCCAAGAATCAGTTGTTTCTTCATCAACAATAGAAAAAGCTAGCGGTAGAACCTGATTGTTCGCATCCAGAGTAACAGCGATCAACATTTTGTGCTTGTATTTGGTATACAAGTGTGTACCATCGATACTAATTATTTTTCGACAATGCCGAAAACCATCAACACACGGTCTGAATGTCCAGAAAACATAGTTCAGTGTCTTACTCATTTCATTGTTGGCTCTGAGATGCTTCCATTCCACAGCTGTTCCCGGATTATATTTGCACAAAGCACACATATATTTGGGAAGTAATTGAACGGACCTCTCCCATGTACTATAAGCAATTTCCATAGCACGTTTCAAACTCCGCGATGCCTTTGTGTACGAGATTTGATATCCACATTTATCTTTCACATTTTCGATGATATACTTAATCTCGTAAGCAGGATGACAACGAACAACTCCCAATAACGTATGTGCCACCATATCACTGTTCAAATTCTTATGGTCTATACCAACAGAGGTATATATACATGTGTGAGGCCCTCCATATTTTGTTATTTTCCAATAACCAGTCTTGGCCTTCAAAGAAACGCAAAGTCCCCATCGACAATTGACCGTAGAAGAATTGTTTTTACAACGTAACTTCCACAAACTGCGTGTGATTTCCATAACAAGGTACTCACGCCTGACAACTCTGACTGTGAAATCCTTAACAGATGCAATAAGATCATTCTTATCTTTAAATAACATATTAACGCACAATTCACCTCTATCCGGATTGTAATAGCTTGATTGCACTGCAGAAGATACATCGACAGAATCAGAACGCTCTTCCCCAAAAAATTTATTGAAAAACGATGGCATTTCAGAAGTGTTTGAAAGAAATGGTATGGTCTGCCTCTGTAATGTGTCACGAGGGGGTTGTCGAGATGATGTCCCCTCATCAGGATTTGTAAAAGTATTCACTTCATCATCAACATTCAATTCTTCTTCTTCAGACTCGCTGTATGACATATCGGGTTCAGAATCAGTCCTCCAAATATCATCATTATTGGCCTGATCCGGACAACATGTACTCGTATCTAATGTTGGATTAGGCCAATATGGAGCATTATTTTGTTCCGACGAGACATTGATATATTGATCCCAAGACCCACTTACATCATCGAAACTCATATTACCGAGTCCTTCAGTAACCTGTGGAACATAAGATTCTACATCCTGGAAACCACCATATGTAGACGTACCGGGTTGATTATTGAAACCTGAATCGGATGCATGTGGAACATAGGATTCAGGATCATTAAATCCAACATCATGCTCAATTGAATTTGCTTCCACGTATAAATGCAACATACGCATATTATCACATTGCATTATAAACTGTAGAGCATCATAATCAACGAGATTGACTTGAATTTCATGCCAAGATGATCTTTCCATTAATGAATATTTAGTTGACAATTTCAGAGAAAAATTCGCTGGATCGATTCCTAATATTTTATTCACAACTTCAATCAACTCCAACAAATTAATAGATCGTATTATTCGTATCGGTCTAACAAATGGAATGCTATATTCAACCGATCCATTATGATAACCACATGACCACCAAAATATAAGAGTATATCGATGTTAGACATTCTGCAATTGAAAATCTGAGAGAAAAATGAAGAGAAATTGCTCACTCATTTGTCGAGTATATGATCTATATATTGAATCCGATTTAAATTGTAATTATTGAACCACGTGAGATTCTGAAAAGAATGTACAAAACGAAGAAAATGAATGGACAAAAAACAAAGCACTTTCAAATGGACAAGACGGAACAAAGAAAAGGAGTGGACCAAAAAAAACCAAAAAAAAAAAAAAGGGTCCGTGCTTACGGAGCGCGGACTCTGTCGCTCCGTAAGCACGGACGCTGTGAGCAGCGTCTGCGCTCCGTAAGCGCGGACGCTCCAACGTGGAGCATGCTCCGTGCTTACGGAGCACGGACGCTGCTCACGTACGTTTTGCCATATTTGTGCAACACATTTTTTTAAAATTATTTTTGAAAAAAAAAATTAAATTTAGATTATTTTTAAAAAAAACCCGAAGGGAATTCCATAAGAGAAAAAAAGCTCGACCGAAAACGGGTTTTAAAGAGGAATCTCACTTTGTAATTTATTACTAATAAAAAATACACATGTATGGGTGTTGTTATTATTATTAATTTGATCATATAATAAATAATAAACAATTAATATTAGATTATTTTCAATTTAGAAGAATGGTTCGATTTAAAAGGAAATTTTTGTTTAGATTTTTTTTTATATAAAATATGAAGTAACTTGATGAGGTTTTTAATATGTAAGACTGATAAAACCGATTATGGACCTTATCCTGCACATTTTTAATGAGCCAAAAGACTTTATCCGTGTTAGTTGGTTTCATAGTTCATAATAATTAACTAGAAATTCGATGCATGTTTACAAAATTTTTTTAAAAAATACAACGTAGTCAATCGATATCAATACTCTAGACATCTAGATACTTAAATTTGGAGGTATTCGGTTCGAGTATCGAAGGAAATGAAGGAAACAGTTTTTTAGTGTTGAGATATTCTATTAGTATCGGCGCATGGGTATGAGTTACGACTCATAATAGACCAACTTACTGTTCATAACCAACCGTGGTGCATAAATATGATATTCTAGTTTACTCATGGCTTAGCTTCTGAAGTTATAGAATGTAAAAAATGGCCAAACTAGCTTTTCGACAGACACAAAAACTCTTGTGAGACGGTCTCACGGATCAATTTCGTGAGACGGATCTCCTATTTGGGTCATCTATGAAAAAATATTAATTTTTATTGTGAATATCGGTAGGGTTGATCCGTCTCAAAAATAAAGATCCGTGAGACCGTCTCACAAGAGACCTACTATTCGACAAAACATATTTACAATATTACATATTTATCATTAAAATTTTCGATTTGGAAAAAAGAGAGAGAGAGAGGATACTTTTCAATTTGAAAATATTCACAACAATTATGGGAATGGGGAAACAAATTCTTGGAAATGGAATTCGAAACTTCACCACATTATCAGCCAAATACAATCCCACAAATTTTCCACAGATCAGGATTAAAATGACCACTCAATTCGGAAATAAATCTTTAAAAAATGCATGGAGTCAAAAATTAATAAATAAAAAGGAAGTGCTTCTTACCGATAATACAATTGAAGAGAAGCAACGCATCAATTGAGAAAGTATTGGACGTAGAGACTGGACACAAATAAAATACTATATATGTTGTTTAGTAAGTTTTGATTTAATTTAGTATTTACAGAATTAAATATAACATGATATTTAGAAATAAGTTTTTCTATAATCATGAAGTATAAAAAATTAAGCATATTTTATTATACTAATTTAATATATAAAATACAATTAATTTTATGTTTTTAAAATAGTCAAATTCAAAAACAAAATTATATATATTAGAGTCACATTAGTCAGGTAAATCACACTTGATAAGCTATGTGTCATAAGATCGTCTGAAAAGATGTTGATAAGGAGAATCGAACTCTTGAATAGTAGTCAAACGTTCACATATTCAATCAAGAGAGTGTTTGGCAGAGCTTACAGGACGCTCTAAAAAACAGTTCACGCTCTAAAAAACACTCTGTAACTTGTTTTACAACTTATAAACTCTCGTAATTTGTTTGGTAAAAAAATTACAAATAACTAATAAACTTTCAAAATAAATTGTTCGACAAATTATAAACTGTTTTTTAAAAAATATACACCATCTTTTTTTAAAATATCTTATTTTAATATTTCAATTATCCAAATATCCTTATATATCTTATTAAAACTGCACTTTATCTTCAATAATTAAATCCGTACTTTATCAATTTGCCTTTTATTGAATTTAAAATAAGATTATCTTCGATTTTTTATTAGGATATAAAAAATAAAAATGTTCATATTTATTCAATAAATTATCAACTACAGTTTTGATCAATATTTTATTCATACACGTTGAAATAAATGTTGAATATTTTTTCCAAATAACATCAATTTGTATAAATATAAATATAAAATATATTTATTTTGTAAAATATTAAAATCACAAAAATTTGGACTAACTCAATAGATTGCAAATCATGTTAGCTAAGTAAATCACATTGATCGTCTGAAAAAATGTTGATAGAAATAATCGAACTCTTTGATAGTGGTCAAACGCTCACATATTCAACTAAGAGAGTGTTTGGCAGAGCATATGCGCTCTAAAAAACAGTCTGTAACTTGTTTTACAACTTATAAGCTCTCGTAATTTGTTTGGTAAAAAAATTGCAAACAACTTATGAATTTTAAAAATAAGTTTTTCGACGAATTATAAACTGTTTTAAAATAATAACCATCTTTTTTCAAAAAAAAATCTTATTTTAATATTTCAGTTATCCAAATATCCTTATATATCATATTAAAAGTCCACTTTATCCTCAACAATTAAATCCACACTTTATCACTTTGCCTTTTATTGAATTTAAAATAAAGTTATGTTCTATTTTTCATTAGAATATAAAAAATAAAAATTTTAAGGTTTATTGAATCCAATTTTTTAATCAATATTTTATTTATACATATTAAAAATAATTTTAAATATTTTTTCCAAAGAACATCAATTTTTATAAATATAAATATAAAATAGATTTATTTTTTAAAATATTAATTATATATATATATCTTATAAAATATAGGGGAAGTTATTTAAAAATCCCCAATCATAATATTTCTTTGCATTCACTCCCTACCCACAAAATTGTGGTACTATTTCATACAAAATGTGGTACACTTCATGTGGAAATGTGGTACACTTCATGTGGAAATGTGGTACTAAAAAAGTACCTAGGGACTGAAAACAAAGAAAAAAGGCGGCTGGGGACTGAAGCCAAATTTCCCGTAAAATATAAGAGATTATAATCTTTGCCCGTGCATATAATTTTCATAATATTATCGACTGAATCTGAATGATGCAAGTTAGAATTAATTAGGTAAGATAATTTCGTTTTCCAAATAATCGTCAAACCCTAAGTCTGCCCAAGCTCGATTGAATCTCTGAAAATCCTTTATTCCTCATCTTCTCCCGCAAATTGGATACAACCAACGAGCTGAAATTACGTTGATGGAGAATATGGCGAATTCCCCCAAGTTTCCGATGCAAGAACCGCCCGCCGCTGAAAACATCCCTCTCCAGGCGGAAAGCGATCCGTCCAACCCCGGTGTTCATGGATTCCCGATGGATGTCAACAACACTACAGTGCCTGTTTCCGCTGGAGATGGGCCAACCGATCGTCAGCCACCCATTTCTTGTTTAGAAGATTTGAAGGGCAATGTGTTTTCGGAAGCAATGGATCAATACAGTTGCCAGTTCTTGCATCAGAAACTCCAAAAAAGGAAACCGGAAGACGTTCAAATGATCTTTTCCGAGGTGAAAGATTGCATATGTAAGTTGATGGTCCATCGGTTGGGTAGCTCTCTGATTCAAAAGCTTTTCGAAGTCTGCCACGAACAACAGATGAACCAGTTGGTTTCTTCGGTCACTGCTAATGTCAGTTTACTCATGTCAGTCTGTCTCAATCCTCAAGGGTGTGTTTAATACTCGAGTTCTGGATTTTTCGTATTTCTGCGACAAAACCCTTCAAGTTGATAAATCGATTTCGCGTTTCTTTGCAGATCTGAGTCCATGAAGAAATTTCTCGACTGTCTCGTGACACGGAAGCAAATATCGCATATGATGGCCGTCTTCAGTTACTTCACGGTTCCGCTCGTAAACAACCAGTTTGGTTGTATCGTTATTGGTCATTGCTTCCGTATCTTCCCTGCAGAAGAAACTGAAGTATTTATTATTGAATTTCATCCTAGATTTTTTGAATTTTAACATGTCTATGACAATACTTGTGTATTTCGCAGCCAATACTCAGGTGATAGCTGATGGTAGTTCGGAAATCATTGTCAACGAAAGTGGGTCTTGCCTTATTCAAGACCTCGTATCAATAGGCCCTATGCGAGAGAGCGCACGGCGAAATCTGGCAAAAATAATGTCAGATGTATATAGTATGTCTAAGAAACACTTCGGGTACGTAGACATAGATGCACACACGTTTCCTTTTCATATCCCAGTTACAAATTTGCATATAAAATCCAACATTTTACTGGTTTCAGGCATCGGCTAGTGGAGCATGTAATAGGATTTGAGAGGCCAGGTCTGGTACAAGATATACTATTTCCACTGACAGGGGCTTTGCGTATCCTGTCAAAGGACAAATATGCCAGCAATGTAGTAAAGAAATTGATGGAGGCATGCGAACGGAAATTCGCCCCTCAAATAATCGATGAAATAATCAGTAGTCCTGACTTATTGAGTATCGTAGCAGATCCTTCTGGCAACTCTGTTCTCCAAACCGCTAAGAAATGCTCTAAGGTGCCAATAATGATGCTCATCTTTATTTCTTTATTTACAGTCTAGCTAGCTCCAAAAAAACAAACTTTAAAGTTAATACAACTTTATCCAATCTTGCAGGGAACCGTTCGCAAGACTTTGAATGATCTGATTTGCCAACACTCGGAACTGCTAAATAAGGAATGAAATAGAAATCACGTCATCGAGAAATTTGGTTCCCTTTCTACTCGGAAACTCCATCCCCGCTTTGCACATGACCTCTTTGTTTGTTTATTTTTGTGTTTTTAGGGCGTGGTTTGAAGATTGAATGAATAACTTACTGGTTACTTAGGTTTGTCTTCTGTCTTTGTTCCATCCCATCTCAAGATAGATTATCTCTCTCAATTATTTGATTATTTTTCCAGAGTTTAGATGTAATCTAATGAAAATTTTCAGAGTTTAGAAATAATCTAATGGAACTTTTGCTCCAAGATACATGAAATCAAGTGTGTACCAAATTTCTCCATAAATGAAGTGTGTGTTGAGTTGGCTATAGGCTTGTTAACGAAGTATATTCTCAATTATATGTCGGCTGTTGATTAGCACAGAGGTTTTGGCAGTCTTTGAGTTTTTAATAGTTAGTGTGATATTCTCAATTATACGTCGGCTGTTGGTGCAAATGGTATTTTGGTTGATTTTCCAAATGGATTTTCTTAGTTATGTTGGCCTCTTACCGTATCAAGAAAGCAGCCAATTTTATCAACAAGACACTTCTATTATCATGAAACTTGCAATCAATTCAAGTATTCTTTTGACACCGCTCGTGTGGTCTGCGCGGTGTGTCACTGACATAGGAAAAAAAGAAAATTTTAAAGCCTTGCTGCTTAATGTTACCAGAAATAGAAGGGAAAAAACCATTGTAGCTACACCCCATATTTATAGTTGTTGTCAACATGGCAAAACCGCCATCTGTATTTTTGGACCATCGGATGTGGGAAATGGGATGTAGTGAACTGAGACATGCTGGTAGTGTTGCCTAGAACTATAGTGGAGCAGTATCACTGGAGATTTTCTTCTTCATCAGGTGCAGAGTTATGTTTGAGGCAAAATTCCACTTCTCACAAGAAGATAAAGAACTTAGTGAGTGGAGGAGTTAATATGTGTTGACTGTTTTGTGTCATTCCACTCCTTCAAAAACTTCTGTTTGTTCACTTCTGACCACCATTCTGCTTCATGTCCTCATAGAAAGGGGTGTAAAAGTGACGCGGAAGTACACCTTTTCTTTTTGCCATTTCAGGGTTCGCTAACTGTGATAGTTCTGCACTTAGCTGATATGTTCCTGCACTCACAAAATTTTCAAAAGCTAAGAATGGAGTCGATTTTCTGTATTTGATTCTTCACAATTTCCATTTGGTTTCTCTCTTTGCAGCTACAAGCTACAAAACTTGAATTTGGACCAACATATGCATCTTAACAATTCATATCAGTATCACAATCATATCACTCTGAGTTTTTGTTCTATTGTCATGAAACTGCTAGTAGACGAGAAGGAAGAGGAGTCGATGGAGATGGCTATGGATATTGCCACAGGAACTTCATTTGTTGCTCACATTAATGTAACTATCTGCCATTGTTGAATTCGGGAGACTCAATACCTCCAAAAATAGATCCATTATTATGAAATAATGCAATATAATATAATTTTTTACAGGTTTTAACTACCTAATGATGAAAATGGATCCATTATATGATCCAAAAAAAAAGGATCCAGTACTGTCCATGCTAGTTCTTATGATGGCACTTGGTTTGATCTATACACGCTTGCAACTTCAAGAAATTTTAGTTAAAACAGTAGTAGGAAGTTCTTGTTATTGGACTTTTTATTATTATCGACAAGTCAAAACAAAATGCAAGTGAGACCGGAGCTTAGCTCCACTGGTCTCATCCGAGAACTTCCGTGTCATCGGCTCGAGTTCAAGCCCTCCCACCTCCTAGATCAGGAATATCAAAAAAAAAAAAAAAAAAAAATTGAATGCAACATGTGGTCCGAGGGTTCAATTTTTTAAATTCGATTCAGACCTATAAATTCTCGTTACGTGTTGGTTTTCAATTCCCTTATTTTGAAAAAAAAAAGGTTACTGATATATAAAACTTCATGTATATAAGATCAACGTAGCAACCATATCAGCTTTGACAAAAACTTGTATGAGACGGTCTCACATGTCGTATTTTGTGAGACAGATATCTTATTTGGGTCATCCATGAAAAAATATTATTTTTTATGCTAAGAGTATTATTTTTATTGTGAATATCGGTAGGGTTGACCCGTCTCACAGATAAAGATTCCTGAGACCGTCTCACAAAAGACCTACTCATCAGTTTTTACATCCACGTGTTGTGTGTATACGTTGTGTGCTTGTTCAAAGTTTTTTAAAATTTAAGTTATTTTAGAATTTAATCAAAACTTTTGTAATTAGTTTGATTCTTATTATAAAATAGGGAAATATTATAGCTACGAAAAGTTACATTAGTTTATTTTGTTCGAGAAAATAGAAAAATCCTCCAACAAAAAATAAAAGATGCCATTGCCTATTGCAGTCTTGTCACAAGGAGAGGGCCAGGCCCAGGCCAAGGCCCAGATTTTTTTCTCAAGCCCATTTTTAGAACTTAAAGGATCCATGTGATATTTTAGCATTCAAAAAACTTTTACCGCCTAAAAATAGAATATAATATAAAAAAGATCTCCCGCGCCTCCACAATCCCCAATTCAGTTCTATCAACTAGGGCTCCGAAATTCCTTTCCTTATGGACTCTTCTACTGATCAGGTTCTAGCACCAGTGGAAATCCAACGCTCAGAAGAGGAAGAGGACCCGTTCCTCAAATTCATCGATTATACCAAATCGACTCTGTTGCCTTGCAATCAAAACTCAGCTGAATTGGAAGAAGAGCCGACGGATGTGCCAGGGTGGAGCTGGATTGTGAAGCGAATCCTCAAAACTTGTGTCGCATATCCCACCGGTGTCACCCCTGCGATTCTCCTGACGGAGGTTTATCAGGTATTGGTCATCTACAATTTCGTCGTTTCCGAGCAACAAATACCAACCAACTGCTGATGCTTGTGTTTCTCGAAGATAACTTGTTTTACAATTTCAAACGCATAGAGACTTACACTCTCTATAGTCTATACATTGGGCATGAATGCATGTACACAGGCTTGGAATGAGAAGAGTAGAGGTGGAGCTCCTAGAAAACAGTCTGGACGTATGATCAAGTTGAGGAGGAAGCATAAGAGGGCGAAGCTCCCGAACACCGTGACAATTGATTCAGTATACGAGAAAAAGTTCTTATCCTTGAACAGCATAATTGAAGCTGTTATACTTGAAGCCTTTATTCTTCCCGGTAGGAAAAGTCTTTCTCTGCAGTTTCGGTTTGTGTTTAGTATAAGCCAGAAAAATGTATCATCTCCACCTTTATTTCTGTTTAGATGGCATTGAAAGATCTAGACTTATTGAATATTGATGTTTTAACTCGCTGGGTAATTTAATCCCATTTTGGGAGATCTTGGTTGCTTCAGTTTGATTAACTCAAAATTGAATATTACATTTTTACAGGGACAAGTATCATCATGCTTACCTTGGGGGATATTTGGAGCTCCAACACCATAGATCTATATCTTCACAGCAGGTTTCATCACAATTCCTATTTATGAAATCATAGTTTTTGTTGAATCAGCTGTTATTTATCCCATCTCAGTGCCTTTAACTCATTTACAGGAACTTCCGTTATAAACTGATATGTAGACTGGTTTACATATGATATTGGATGATTTTCTAGCACACCAGTTTTACATATGGCAAATCATATTTACTTTTATCAATATTCATCCATCCAACTCTAAAACACACAGGTTTAAAAACATTGCTGATTCCAAAAATGGGATTCTGAAGGAAGGCCGTGAAATTATCTTAACTGGATGTCGTCTTCGGGCTGCTTTGGGGTTTACACGCCTTTTGCCAACTGAATATCTTGTTGTGTTGTTAGATGAGGTATCTCTGGCTCTCAATGTTTTGCACATCATGAGACAAAAGTTCTGACATTTCATGTTTTAGTCATAGAGCAATGATGAAACCAGTACCTACTTGGCTACTTTTAATTGCAATTCAATGATGATTTTCCTAATTCAATTACATGATTCCTGTTATGGGACTATCTTTTATCTTCTGATGCAGGATGAAGATGATGATGCAATGCTTATTGGAGCACAGTTTTGTTCTGACTCTTTTTCTTCAATTTCTCTCGACGCAGTGAAGGAGGGAGTAAATTATTCATTATATACAAGGTATTATACCATTTCTCTCACGTGTTTCTGTTGAACCAAATCGAATCTGTTCTGGTTGGCTCTTCCAGTTTCGATAATAATTGGTTCTGTCAGGTCTTTCCCCGGGTTATAAAGAGAGCCTTTGGAACTATTTCGCTGCACCATTTTGTCTTCCTTCAAGAAGTTTTATAGAATATATGAGCTCCGAATCTTTTTTTATAAAGTACTATTTAACATGATCAATATTGGTTCTTAACATTAAGTAAGAGGAGATTGAACAAGCTCGATTTTGCAACTTTTGCAGTTCTGTGGTATATTTTCCATGGTATGTCACCGTCTTCTTGGTTTTGAACAGAATTGAACATATAGGATCACTGGAAACTCAGGGGAGATCTGATAATTTGCAAAGGAAACAAATAACTCTTGTAGACAATGATGGCATGAGATTAAAATTCTTACTCTGGGGAGAGCAGACTGCAGTTGCCGATTTACTCAGGTATAATTGGTCCTTCATTTTTTATTTTCTTTATATTTTTAATACGCTTATTTTTGTTGAACATACATCTAATTGCATTACTGCTATGCAGTGTGGGAAGTATGCTTGCCATTGACAAACCATTTATTGCAAACCCTATCGATGGTTCTCTTGATCCATGCAATGAAATTTGTCTGGAATATGGCAGTGCAACCCAGCTGTATTTGGTGCCTGTTATTCAGCATAAAGGACAGGTAATTAATGCTTAATTAATCAATGATTTTAGTTATGGCTCTTTTGGAGTGTTATGACAAATCCACTCCATTTTTTCAGGTATGTCTTCCATTGACACAGAGCCATTATCAAGGATCAGGATTGTTAAGCGCATCAAATCTGACTCAGGGACCTATTGTTTCTCAAGTGACATTACCTTGTGATTCTCAAGGGTCAATCGACTTTAGAAATTATCCCTTTCGAGTAAGTTCGACTCTCTCCGAACAATCAAGTACATGATACACAGCCTTTTGCTCTATAAAATAAAAATTCAAATCAATTATTCTTCTCTTTCTAGAACTTGATAATCTGATGTAAAGATCTGTCGCTTGGTTAATTGGCTTGATCAATTCATTTATAGCATGATGAAAGGTTTGACTGTTGACTTCCCATATATCCGAATGACTCTATGGCTTATAAATTTGTCAATGTTACCATACATGCAATCCCATAAATTCATTGTTCTTTTCTGGGTATAATGGATCAAGATTTCTTGTAATCTAAACTTTCAATTATTAGGATGTCTAAACTTCTTATCTGTGTCCTATATGTTCAAAGTTTTTCAGTCATATGTTGTAGATCTAGGTGACAAGATGACTGGCATAAGCCTCTATGGCATTGTGAGAGACATAAATAAAAATTCAGAGTCCAGGTTTTCTTTGAAGATTGAAGATGCAACTGGAGCAATATGGATAAAGCTACATTTCATTAGATATTGGTATGTAAAATTGTTTGCAATTTGCATGTGCATTATATGTGTGATGTTACCACTTACCCTTATAATCTATTATAGCAGATCAATAATATTGAATGATTACTACATATGTTTAACGTTCTGCTATATGGTATATAGTCTTATCTGAAACATGAAGTCCATGCATATGAATACATCCATAAAGTATTTTGCAGAATTGCAAGATTTTTCTCTTAAAGTGACACAAATGCTGCTCCGGTTTTAAAAACAAGATTAATATCCTTTAGGAGCAATATAATTCTTGTGCTTCTGAACATTAGGAGGAACAAGGAACACTAAAATTAGCCATTAACATAGTTACAGATTTTGTTCAGCGTTTAGTGGTAGCATGGTGTTTGGAAAGAAATGCAATTCGAGACGGATGATGAGATTTGTGGTGTAGTTGATATAAGGAAGGAATTAGTACTTTAAACTTTAAACTGCGTGCATCTACCATAAGATGTTTGATTGTACCCTCGCTGGAGTTGCCAACAGAGATTAATGACCTTTCGCCATAATTGTCCTTAGGTCATTGGGGAGATTAGGGGTTGGTCATGCAGTCTACATATCTGGTTTAAGCTCTTCAATGACTCGTCGGAAAAGGTAACTGTGTGGTTACTACATTTTGAGTCATGAAAGTACTGGTAATATTTAAATATTTTTTCATTTTCTATATTTCGTTGTTTTTTCTTTTGGTTTATTCCATGTCAAAAGTTTCTATTCATCAAAATTTGTGCCATGACTATTTTTTTATCAGGCTTGAGTTGGTATGGCATGAGAATGACACTGAAGCCTCAGCCATCAATACAAGTTGCTTGCTAGCTTTTCTTAATTCATCTTGTCTCCACAAATTATCGCGTCTTTCTGATTTATCTCTCCACATGAGTGGTGCACAGGTTTGTGACCTTCATTTGTATTTAACAGTAATCAGTCTCAGTGTACATTGAAAGCTTGCTGTTTTATTCTTCACTAGGAAAATTTTGTTTCAACCACAGCAGTTACTTTTGGTTACAGATGGTTTCTTATGACAACATTTTTCTCAGGAAGCATAAGGCTGATAAACAAGTTTGCTCAATAAAGTTTGGTTTTGGTGGCGCTAGATTAGGTTTCTTGGTTATTTTTGGAAGACTTAAACTATGCCGGTGATACTTTGTTTAGGTCTTATCCACTTGTTTTAAAGCATAACATTGATTTGGTCCCTGGTCTTGGCGTGTAAGTTGATCTCAGATCATTTTTTTTCCCAATTACCATTCAGGTATGTCGAGTATGGATAGATCAAATTGAACATTGTCACATAAACACAAGATTTATGCACGTCCCTTGCGGTCATCTTGTTGATTTAGCATCGAGTGGAGATCTTGAATGCAAATTCTGCTGCAATATTCGCAATGCTGAAGTACAACGAACCTTCCATTTAAAAATTACTCTTGCAGATGATACCACAAGGTTATTTGCTTGGTGTATTGGTAGGACTGCTGCTGAGTTGCTGCAGATAACTCCAGATGAGTTCTATGAACTTCCTGATGTAAGATCAAATAAATGTCACACATTTTCACCCTTCTTATAAATTAAATAACAGATACAATTGTATACTATTAGGTATATTGGAGGACAAGAAAAACATCTTATCATGTTTTTTAATGCAATTATATGAATTTCAAGTACTTTATTTTAGTATCATGGAAAACCAAAGAGTATTGTTGACATTCGATTTAAACTAGCTTTCTTTTCAATTTCTTTTGAGGCTATATAATCGAAGAAGGGTTTTTTCAGTGTTTATTTTGTTATTTTGCTTTGATGCTGAATCAAGGAACGTGCATAGCATGTTATGGGTATGCCATTTGGCAAAACATCCCAGATGAGTGCTCTTACTAAGAAATCTTTTGTTTTCCCCGGTGTTGCTATCCTTCAGGAAGAACAAATTATGTATCCGTCTGCACTCGGGAAGGAAAAGTTTATTGTAACAATCTTGAATTGTGGAAGGCAGCAGGGCCACGGTGGATTGGCTGAGCTAGACTCTGACATGGTGGATTGGGAAGTCACTTCTGCAATGAAATGTGAATGAAAGATGCTTGTCTTACGAGGTAGTCCTGTTGTTAAGTTTTAAATCCAGGTATGTAATGGACAGAGAAAGCGTAGTCGGTCTAAAAAAATGCTTAAATTATTCGAAATTTAATGTTCTCATTTCCATTGGTCATGAATAATGCAATGGCATCCTGTTATCTTATAACTCAGAGTTGAAGGGCATTTCTTGATTCCACGAGGGGGTTGTGGTTTCACCGAAATTTTGATGCTAATGATTATAATTAAGCGATAGCAAATGCTTTCTAATAGAAAATAATACTGTCCTTTTATGCTTGGATTTCATGGAAACAAACTTGTAAGTCAATCTGTGTCAAGGATTGAATAGATCGTCTCAACATTTGAAATGTTTTAAATTATTTTGGTCAATTTTTTTGGTTATATTGAATTAGTGGAATAGTTGTCATTGCTCTCTTTTATAACATCAAGCAATTAGACGAGTTCATTTTGAGCGAAAATGTCTGAACTATTTCTCAAACAAAAACTGATTCTGTATATAATTGTGATTTGTGCAAGCAAAGTGTGTTCAATCATGAAGACATGAAACTTTAATACGTAATACAAACTCACCTTTGTACATTTGCCAGTCCTATTTTATTTGGTTGAAACAAACATTCATGTCAAGAAAATATGTACGAGACATGCTACTATTTAGTAATTATACTTGGTGCAAAGAACAAAGGTTTGTTTGTTCACTCGTGTAAACGACACTAGGAAGTAACAAAGACAAGAAACTTCAACTTATATTACAAACTCGATTTGGTGTACTTGTTAGTCTTATTGTATTTTGTCAATCAACCAAAAAAATAAAGATAGTTACAAATTACACAGTATGGACAACAAGTGGGTTTGTTCAGCTGAGTAAATAGTAGAGATTGTAGAGCAGAAAAAGACATCAAACTTTAACATATATTACAAATTATTGCATTTTCTAGTTAAATTGTATTTCATCGAACGAGCTTTCATCATTTAAAAAAAAAGAAAAAGAAATCTTCAATATGTTGTGCATATAGCCCATGTTAAAGGGTGTGTAATTGTAGATAAATCAATATCTTAAATAGAGTTGATTAGTGATTTCCATTCATTTAGTCAACGTGATGCAAGACCCCCAAAACAAGGCAAAAATTTGTATGAGACGGTCTCACGGGTTGTATTCTGTGAGACGGATATCTTATTTAGGTCATCCATGAAAAAATATTGCTTTTTATGCTAAGAATATTACTTTTTATTGTGAATATCTGCAGTATTGACCCGTCTCACAGATAAAAATTCGTGTGATCGTCTCACAAGAGATCTACTCTCAAAACAAAGAGAACAAATTCCTTTCACTCTCCACCAATCAATCTTCCATTTTTTTTATTTATTTTCGAATGTTAAACAAACTCTAAGAAATAAATTCCACTATAAAGTATTTTATATTGATTATTATTTTTTTGTCATTACATGTTATAATACCTTAAGATTGATTTTTGGCCTGTCACTTTTCCGATTTCGGTTTACCATTTAAAAAAGGCATGGGGAGGTCTAATCTTTTAATGCATGCAAGTCTTTCTTTACTCGATGGTTAGGTATCAACAGGATTCCACCGAGTAGTTATTCTATCAACGACTCCCATTCACTTCAATTTTGCTACAGAAGAGAAAAGAGTTTGGGAAAACTCTCTTTTCAACGCATTTGCAATTTCAAGATCTTGTTTTTGCTAAGAACCCGCGATGGGTTCTTCGTCAATCGCTTCAGCATTTGCTTCTTGCTGTTCAGAGGACACCTTCTCGAGGAGGCTCGACGTTTTTTGATTGGATTCTGGAGTAATACCTTGTTTTTTTTGATCGATTGGTGGGGTTCTCTTTCAATTGAGCGTAATCAAGCGGGCAGTGGATGATGGAAGTTTGTTGATCGAATTTTTAGTCTGGGTTTTTCTTCCTTTTCGTTTTCTTTTTGTTTTTTGGTTCTTGGACCCGAGAAATTTCGGTAGCGATGGAGGAGTCGCAAGAACAGAGGTACGTATGCAAGATATGCGGCAAAAGTTGCGTCAGTGGGAAGTCACTTGGAGGTCACATGAGGGTTCATTTAGCCCAGATTTCAGCATCAAAGAAAGCAGCAGAATCAAAAGTAGCAATTGGAATGGATTCTGAATCCGCGTTTGATCAAAATGGTGGTTTTCAACTAGAAAAACCCTCCAATGATCATTCAAACAGTTCCTTTCTGAGCGTAGAAGACGTCAAGAATTGCCGCAGTAACACAGATCATGGAGAGAGTTATCTAAGTAATAGCTATGAATTAAGAGATAATCCTAAGAAATCTTCGGAAATTTCCAATCCGAAATGCGGCATTTCAAGAAAGGCAGCCTGTAAAGTGTGTCACAAACGGTTTCCATCACTGAGAGCTCTGTCAGGTCACATGAGATTCCATTCAACGAAGCGTAAAGGCCTGCATCAGTGCAAGACATGTGGGAAAGCATTTGATTCGATCAGAGCCATGTTTGGTCACATGAAGAGCCACTCCAAGAAATCATCAAGGGCTCGCGGCGAATCATCTGATAATTCATTAGACTTGAGGAGTTTATGCACTGTTCGTAAAAAACGGTCAAGGGTCAGGTATAAGATTGAAGCAAATCCAGAGGTGTCCAGTTTAAATGCATCGTCTTCTGCAGTTTCCGAGTTTGAGGAGGAGCAGGATGCAGCTGTCTGCTTATTGATGCTGTCCATAGGTGTCACTGAGTCTTCTTATCATGATTCTGTATATTTTGGAGCAGGATCATTCAAGAAAAGTAGGGAAATTAATGGAACTGATGAAAGTTTAGTTTGTGATGGTGGTAAGATTTCAAATAGTCTTACAACTGAGAAACTCGATTGTTGCTCTTCCGGTTGTGAAGCTACATTTTCTAAAAATGAGTCAGAATTTGATGGTCTTGGATCTATCAAAACACCTAAAATGCTAGAGGGTTCTTCTGTGCCCATCAAATTTGCAGAATCGGAAAAGGATCTGATAATGGAAGCCCGGGTTCAAGAAACTGATTCAGCATCCTTGAAATCCATGTCTTGCAAGAAAGCAAAACTTTCTGTACATGAAATGGAAAATAATTCATCTCAGAATGGCGCTAGTAATCTCGAAATCTCAAAGGATTCTGAGAAGAAGCATGAGAACAGGCAAAAAATGCTTGACAAGAACTTTAAATCTCACCAAGCCGTTGGAAGCCACAGAGCAAGGCATAGACTGTGCAGTAACATCTCCTCAGTGGAGGCAAATGCTAGCCAATTATCTACAAATGAAGATTGTATCAAGCTAGATGATCAGGTTGAATATAATGGCATTCGATCAGATGAAGGAACTAAGGATTACCAGTGTTCGACTTGCTTCAAGTTCTTTGGTTCGGGTCAAGCTTTGGGTGGCCATAAAAGGGCTCATTATGCTGCATTTGCTGAAAGCAAAACAAAAGAGAGTACCGCAGGAAATCAACAATTTGGAATTGTTGACAATTTCATTGATCTTAACGTTCCTTTAACTTCTGATGAAGGCACAAATGGCCATGTTGGGCTCAATCTATGGCGGGTCGAGAGGGGTCATGAGCACGAAGCGCTAGTGCTCACTAACTGAGAAGATAGCTCAATCGTTTCTCTGTGAAGGACTTCGTACAAGTTGGTTGGCTAAATTTCGATACAGATTTTATACCTGGAGATATTTTCTACAGATTTGTTGCTTTGTGCATTGATGTCCTTGTTTTCTTAGTTTCTTTTAGTCTGGTCTAGACCTTGTATAGAACTGATGTAGCGAACAATGTTGCATTTTGAATCACCAGCTCTGACTAAATTTTTGAAAACAATTTACTTGCAAAAATTTACTGAAAGTGAGTAAGCTTAAGATTCAAGAATCATCACCATGCAGCTTCAAGGACTGTTGAAACTTAAAAAGTGGCAATATTTTCTACTTGGACGAATTTTATGGAGCTATAATATCTTTATACTCACCTATTTTTCTTAGAAATGTTAATTTTATAAAACGTGTATTTCCAATCCTATCTGAGATGGAGGATGCATTGGTGAATTTCTTACAATCTATTAATCCCGAAAGATCAAAAAAAGATTGTACACGTACGCACGCATGAATGCTAATACAAAATTACAATTCCGAGTGGTGCGGTTTAGTCATTCCCTTGCTTAATAGTCGTTGGATCATGTGCATATTTTATGAGTAATCTTTGTTTGACAATATTATTCGGGAGATTCATCCTGGTTAGTACGTAAAAAGCAAGCTTTACATGGCAGCCAATTTCACTTCCATTTATCTCTATACTTTTTCAACTATATATGGTGGACCCTGTCATTGGTGACAAGAAGTAAAGCACTTGGTACAATTTTACACCACAAAAGAACTAAACAGATGTCTGTATGTCTGTAAACTCTCCATATGAGTATGAGACTTTCTGACGCAAACTCGAAAATAAATTGAGAGACGTGTACGAATACATAGAGATCTGATGGAGAGGACAAGAACGTCGAACCCCAGAGTATACAATCACAATATTTCAATGAAGAATATGCTCTACACGATAATCAATTATGGAACACCGAAAAAGAATATTAACTTTCGTCATCTCAAACCTTATCAACTCGTCTATGTCTCTGGCTATATATTTCTTGATATGTTACTTTATCAAATTTCAAAGGGGTCAAACAAATCCCTATATATTTCTTGATATGTTACTTTATCAAATTTCAAAGGGTATTTAGTAATTTTTTTTTATGACGTGATAATCTACGGTAGCTATCATTCGATGCATAATAGGTAAACTATCAGACAAACGTAATAGTTGACAAACTATATTAATAAGGTAAACCACATTGACAAACCATGTGACAAATTCGTTCGAGAATGTGCTGGTTAAAAAAACGACCTCTTTACAATTAACCAAATGCTCACCAATTCGGACACCCATATTCTGCAATTTTAGTACAACTTTATGTTGTTTTAGCATTTTGTGTGCTTAGAATTTCTAGCGTTTTCCATTAGTTTGATCAAAATCCTTTTTTTTTAAATTTTATTTTAAATGTATTCGAAATTTATCTCCAATTATTATAGTCAATCAATTAAAAAAAAAACAAGACGTTTCAATGCAAACAAAATCCTCACAGTTTAAGCCTATGCTACACTCTATATTTTATCTGCCACCGTGTATGTTTTCTTAGGCAAAAGTTTGTGTGAGACAGTAATCGTATTTGTGAGATAGATCTTTTATTTGGATCACCCATGAAAAAATATTACTTTTTATGCTAAGATTATTATTTTTTATTGTGAATATGAGTAGGATTGACCCGTCTCACGGATTATGACCCGTGAGACGGTCTCACATGAGACTCACTCGTTTTCTTAAGAGAAACTATTATGTATTCTATGCATGATTTCAGTATTAATTTAGAATAAAGATTTTACATCAATTTTATTATGTCCTTGAATAATAAATAATTTATTCACTGTCTAAATTTTGTGCATTTTATTTGGAAATCTAGAAATTTTGTAAATTTGAAATTGCACCTCTTCTATTTTTAGAATTTCTGTAATGAGTTTTAATATTTTAATAAAATCATTTTCTTGATTCCATCAATTATATCCTTTCGCACGTATACATTTTGTTGTAAACTTTGGACCTTTTGTGATAATGAATGATAAAATATTTACATTAAAAAAAACTTCATTTTAGAAAATAAATTTAAAATAGAAGAGAAATTATTTTTAATTCTTGAAATTTTAAATATTCTAACAAATATGATAGAATTAGGTCATATATTTGATAAAAAAAGAAAAAGAAAAAGATATAGTTGATTATTAAATTAATTTTTTTAAATTTGTAATAAATAATAAATAAATAAATCTAGTTAGATAACGAAAAATATACAAATTAAAATTTCCCCGAATTCCTTCATTCAGCTCTAACGGGGGTTTCTGTAACTACCGCTACTCCACCGTCCCTCCGCTTCTCCGCCGCCTCCCTCTCTACGAATGGGCTCCGCTATCCCTAATTCAGACCCATCATCTTCCCATTTATACAACACCGCCACCATTTACGCCGCTTATTACACTCAAAACCCTAATTTCAATCAACACCAAACCAGCTTTTATCCCCAGCTGCAGCCTCCTGGCGTTGAAACGACCCCGTATGTTTCGCAGCCGCATGTGACTGCGGCTGCCGCGTACGCACCGGCGCAGCAAACACTCTCCCATGATCCCAATGTTGCTGCTGATACTGCCGCCGCGTCTTATTATGAAGACCAAAATGTTATTTTGCAGAATTGGATTGCTTCTCTTAAGCAGATTTCGGTTCCTTATGCTTCTGTACGTAGATTTTTGCGTTGATTGATTTATTTAGTTATGTTATCTTGGAAAAAATTAACTTTGGGACTTCTTGATTTACTGAATTGAGTAATATATTTGTTTCTGAGTACCAGTGTATCACTGAGTTGAGGCATCAGGCAAGAGTAGGTTTAAGTATATATCTGCTTTAAATTTAGTTAGATGTTCTTTGATGAGCGTAACTTAGTTGAGCTAAGATGAGAATTTAGAGCCCAATGTACTTTTAGTTTACCTGAATTCAACTTAAGACGCTCATTGACAATTGACGAAATTACCGTAATTATGAAATGCTAAGTCATTGGTCCCTGATGTCTCTGCCATACTGGTGAAATATTCCAGTTGCATGGTTGAATGAATCTTGATATGTTTGGTTTGTTTGCAACTCTAGAAGAATTGCAACTCTAATGTTCACGCACTCAGAGTTTTTCATGCTGAGTAAAATTTGTGTTCCGAGGTTGATGTAAGAAATCATTTTTTTTATATTCTATTAAATATGGAATAACTAATGCCTTTTGTGTTTTTAGGGTGTAACTGCACCTAATCTGGTTACTCAATCTAAAAAAAGCAGTGCTTGGATAAAATACCCCAAGAAGACAAAGATTGTGCAATCTGCATGGTGTGAAGTTTGCAAGATCGATTGTAACAGTAGGGGTGTTCTTGATCAACATAAATTGGGGAAAAAACACCAGAAAAATCTTGAAACGTTGAAGGCAGCTACTAAAACTGTCCATGTTAAGAATGCTGCTTCAGCGTCTTTGCTTTCTCCTACAGTCGCCCCACCGAAAAAACTAGTATTTGGACCAGAAGAGAACCCAAACAATCCAAATGATGCCAAGGGGGAAAATCCCCAGAAGAAAGCATCTGAGAAAACAGAGGATTTGGAGACAAAGAAAAGAAAAGTTTTGGAAGGAGGCGCAGCAGCTAATGCTGTGCGCACTTGCATCATTTGTGACGTGGTGTGCAATAGCGAGACGGTTTTCAACTATCATCTTGCTGGTAAAAAACATGTGTCCATGATTAAGAAGTATGCATCCATGACAGGAGTTATTTTGGCAGGCTGAAAATAGAGAAAGTTAATGTTGATATGGAGTGGATTGTACTTTTTTTTTTCGTTTCCTTACTTTTAGTAACTGTTAAAAGTTTATCTTGCCAAACCAAAAAAAAAAAAGAAGGAATTGTTTATGTTTATTTAGCAATCTGCATTCCGGGGATATGAATGCTATTCGGTTTTCATAACCAGTACTAATGGAACGTAGTAAAATCCTTGAAATGACATGATATCTTTGGCAGACTGGTGATGCAAAGTTAACCGAGAACAAGGGTAACTTAGAACCTATTCCAGTCCTAGTATTAGTATGTAAGATGCCACCAATTCTTGAACAATAGAACATGTATTGCTGTGATGGTATGCGGTTCATCCCTTCATTCTATGGTGCTCGCCACCAGTAATATTATTTTACCCCATGACGAGTTCTTACCAATGTCTCGGTGCCTGAAACAGCACAGCTAGGATGGAAGTACTTCTACCCTGTTGGTCATTCGTTCGTTGCTCTTTATTTGGTTAATGTTCTACTAGAACTTTGTTTCAGTTCCACCCACATTTTTCTTTCCTTATGCTCTAATCTAGTTGATAGGTGTTGACATAGTTATCGAGCGGATAAAGTTAGGAAAAACATAGGTGTACGACTCTTGTAGATGGTTTCTTTTGCTTGTTTTTGGAGGCTTGTAACCTCATTTTAACTGTGGGCGGATCCTGTGATTCTGGTAAGTGGGCGACCGACTTAGTATACTGAGGAGCACAACTTATAAATGCTGTATTATATTTTACTCGTGAAATATTTAGGTTTTTATTTGTGAAAGACCGATTGTCTTACTTGCCTTTTACTTGATTGGTGGTCAATAACTCTTGTATTGATTTTGGAAAGGTTTTTGGGAAAGAATTTTTCTTGTTCAACTTGGCTTCAAGAAACCCCCATTAAAATGTAAAGATTTGATCGGATACGTCATGCTTAAAGTTGAAATCCCTATTAATAAATAATTCGCCTGCGTAGCCCAAATAAGCTTGGCATTTACTTTTCCTTGGATTATTCTTTTCTTGATAACATAATCAAATAACAGCCTCCTACCTAATCGGCTAATCTTAAATTTTAATCAGTTTGCACATATTCCTTCTTATTTCTGTTTCTAATTAATACTCTGTGCTCTATACAATTCATTGATCTGGTGAGATGATATTACTCAGTTAAGTTATAATTATTTGATTATGTAGGATAGTGGACCTACGATTTCGGTTAGAAATAACTCTAGCAAGCGAACTAGATCAAGTTATAAAAATTGAAGGTTGAGTTTAAATATTGATCTCACATAGATTAATATTTAGTTAAAAGATTTTTTATCTCTTAATTTAAGCTAGACAAAATAAATAAAGTGATAGATATATGACTTACTAATCTAAATTATTAAATAAAACGATTGCAATATAAACGACGAACTTAAAGATCAAGGAGGGATTCAGCTTCAAATAAAGAATTAAGACACACAATGATACTAAATTCTACTATGTTGACATATGTTAAAATTCGATTAATTATTTAATTCTTGACAATTACGGTGAAATCTCCAATTTATTTATAAATGATTATTCGAGTTAATAAAGCTATTTAAATCTAACTGTCTAATTATTCTTAATTGAATTTAATTAGATTAATAACCCATACCTGATTGGTCATTAATTGATCGGCAAAAATCACTTCATTCTCTTGGCGGATCTAAGAAACTAGTTGCACTAGAAGCTAAATAAATTCATCTATAAAACACATATAGTTGGTATGAATTTCCAAAAACTTATTACTTATCTCTGTTGAATTCTTGACAATGTTCTCTAACTAGCCCATGATTCATCTAAATGTGCGCGTTCTTCTTATTATTCAAATGATTGATTCAAAAAATTGTGGTAGAATTATGGAGGATGTTGGTTACTCCAACCGTGCTGTGAATGATTACAATACTAGTGATAGTCAAATTTGTCATATCATTTAACAATTGCATGTCACTGTTATAATCTCTATTAAATAAGTGACTACAAGTTGTCAAAGCTCCATAATTTATCCAACTCCTTGTTGCATCATCCTAACCAATATAAAAAATTCGAATAAGAGTGCAAGTTGACAAATCATGGTACATATTTGCTTGCCAAATCATTGAATCTCTCCGAGCAACGTAGAATGGTTCCGAGTTTTGCTCGGCAAAATTTGTGAATACTCGTCGATGACACATCTCGAAATATCTCACAAGAAAATAAAAATAAAACAAATAAACTAGACAAATATATACATTTTTTAAATATCTCACAAAAAAATAAAAATAAAATAAATAAACTAGACAAATATATACATTTTTTTTAAAAAAAATGTATCATCTCAATCAAACAATTTATTCTAATATTAAATAAACTAAATGAGTCCCTCACAACGACGTCAAAAACTTGAGTGATAATTTCGATTAGAAATAAATATAGAAAAACAGACTAGGTCAAGTTATAAAAAATGGATGATGAGTCTAATTTTCGATCTCACAATGATTAATATTTAATCACTAGATTTTTTATCATTTAACTTAAGTTAGAAAAAATATATAAAAGGAAGATATTTGACTTATTAATATAAACTATTGAATAACGCAATAAAAAACAATGGATTCAAAGATCATGGACATATTCAACTTCAAATAAAGAACTAAAACATACAACGATATCAAATTCTATTATGTTGACACACATTAAAATTTAATTAATTATTTAAATCTTGACATTCACGGTGAAATCCTCAATTTATTTATTAAACAATTCATTGAGTTAGAAAACCAATTTAAATCTAACCGTCCAATTATTCTTAATTAGATTTAAATGCATTACATCTTTATGAAATTTCAGTTTTCACCTAAACCGAACACTGAAATCGAATATGATTTATAGTGAGTTTAACAATATGTTGATGATGATTTTGTTTCTATATTTAACCAATAATATTCCGATTTGTGATTAATCAACAAATATGTAAATAGTTGATTATGTTATTAACAATAAGAGTAGGTCTTATGTGAGACCGTTTAACGGATCTCAATCTGTGAGACGGGTCAACCCTACCCATATTCACCATAAAAAGTAATACTATTAGCATTAAAAACAATACTTTTTCATGGATTACCCAAATAAAGATCCGGTCTCACAAAATATGACCCGTGAGACCGTCTCACATAGGTTTTTGCTTAACAATAAATATTAAACCAACATCAATAAATAATTAAAATCAAGAAAAATGATATATTGAAAATAAAATCAAATATCAAATAAATCATTGTTTGGTTCTATCGTGATTTTAGTTTTAAGAAATTTATTCTATAAAGTCAAAACAAAGCAAGAAAACAATGTTTGAATTTATAAGAATAAAATCTAAGACTGAATAAAAAAATCTCAACGTGATTGGAGCGATTCCTCATTTGAAGTTGTCTTTGTCCTCCATCTCAAACTCTAAATTTCTTTTTCTTCCATCACAAAAGTTATGCCAAAAATAAAATAAAATGAGATTAAAAAGGGAAATTGATTATTATAAGCCATTTCAAAGTCATTATAAATTGCGTAAACCCATCGTAAATTTAGCAATTCCACGCCTTTAAACCGTAACCCCAACCCCTCTTGCTACTGATCTTTTCTTGGCCTTGCAACGATCCGGAAAAGATCACAAAGAAAACACCAAATGGGTAAGTTTTTGTTCTGGGAAATGTCTACGTTTCTTGAATGCGAATGAAATAAGTTTCCTCATTGTACTGCTTCTTGATGTGTCGGCCAATTTATGGTGCTGTACTGCTGCTTGACTCTTTGTCGTTACAGATGAAAACGGAGAAAATGTCATGGAAGGCGTGGCTTCAATGGCCCTTTTGCCTAATGGGTCTATTTCAGGCCATTTTATCCAGCTTCCCCAGTCCATCTGCTATGGATTACACGGCACTGGTACTCTCTTATTCTTAAGCAGTTATTCAAAGGTGAACCATTTAGTCATGGCTCTATGTTTGCTCTGTTTTAGATATTGAATGCGTTGCCTTGATTATCTTGATTTTTTCCGCCCGGTTGTAGAAAGTTAACAAGGTTCCAGTTGATGAATTTATGGAGAGTAGCTTACTTTACTCTGAAATTCAGTTTTTTCCATTCGAGTGCTATGTTAATCCATTTTTCATTGTCAACTTTCTGCCAACTTGCTTCTCGAGCATCATCAACATTTAGACGTGGCGCTTTATTTGGAAAAGCTGTCATATACATGGAAATTTCCCTGTCATGTAAACAGTGCATTTTCACTAGCGTATACTAATGGTTTCTCATTCTCTGTTCTGTATCATATTCTTCATATATACTTGTTTGCTTTTACAATGAGTTTATGTCTTTGTATTTCTCCATCCATGTTTCATGGTAAAAAGATATTGAATGTGAAAGGGAGTGCAGCCGGGGTGAGGATTACCGTTTGGTCAAGCTCACTATTACAGATTACAGTGTAATTATCATTCTTCTCATGTGAAATTGTTTTTTTCTTCAAACTTTGTTGGCTATAGTAGACTCATATATGCTGTTTATTCAATAATTTACAACAATAAAGAACAGGAATGAAAGGGATATACTGGTGGAATGCAGAGGACACGATGCAGCCAAGATTTGTAATGTTGACCATGCTCATGGGTAAGCCATCAAATAATTTGGCTGTCTTTCCGCCGTGCAAAACTCCTTCGTTTTTTCAGGATAAGATGTACTTCCGTTGTAATTAAAATCATATTCAGCATATTGTAAAAAAAAAATCGCATTCAGCACAATGCTACCACCAGATGTGGTTTAGTACCATCCTCCAGTTTATCCTTTTACAATAAGTGAAGTCGTGAGTCATGGTTCCAGTATATGCGTAGAGATTGGACTCATCCATGAATTTGGTAAGGTTCCTTTGCCATGTGTTGATTCTCAGGCATTTCAATTTATAACAGGTGGCAGGAGGATGTTATGGGAATGCTTGAAGAGAAGCATGGGAAATGTAAGGTTTCCATTTTTTTTGAATGTGAAACATTGAAAGCTGATGAAGCAGCCGAGGACCACATCAAGAAGTTCATGCCTAAGTTATCTAAAATGGATGCTGTAGGTAATTTCAAGCTCTTCTATTTGAGCTCATTTTATTCATAATTGTTTATTTTTGTTCTTTATTTCTGGGCAACAAATATTAATTTGGAAAGAAGGGTAAGGTAGCAACTGCTTGTTTTCTCTTCTTTTGACTGTTTAATGGTAATTCCTGGAAAATTCCATGATATCAAATATCAAATCTCTGAGCTTCCTCCGTGGGCCGAGTTTTGAATGATATGGTCCCCATATACTTCCATCATCCAAATCCAAAGTTCTGCATCGTGTTGGCATCTTGTGAATACTTTTTTTTTTGTCTTCATAACCATGGATCGTTGGGTCTATGTACGGCATATTTTAACATCATTTAGAATGTGCAGTAAACATTGGCAAAATGAAAATTGTGGGATTGGACTTTGAAGCAGAAGCGCAGCACGAGCACGCTGAGCAGAATGTATGAATTGTTATGTTTACAACGATCCCATGTCGAGAAGTGTCTTTGTAGTTAGATCAAATCTTAGAGAGTGCGTGTAGTTCCATTGCAATTTTACTTCTCCTTGGTTTTTTTTGTTCATTTGTGAAGGAAATTTCAACAAATGGTGGCAAATCATAAAATTGTTCGTAGTGGTCTCGTGTAGTGCTTTGATGTAGTGATACTATGAAACATAAAAACAAACTATGAGCCAACAGATATCAAAATAGAAATAATTAATCGAGTTTTTCTATAATTTTCTGTTTTGAGAGGTCTTGTTCTAATCCTCTTGTCATGTATTGCCTTGCCAAACCTCTCGTCCCGGTATCGACAGTTTTTTTTCAGTGTTTTTTGAGAAAAGAAGAGAAGACATTGAAACTAAATAAGGTTTCAGTGAAAGAATGTAAAAGGTTTCAAATAGTAAAAGATCCTTCTAACAAAATGCAGTATCATAAAGAAATAGAAACCAACAACTAATTGTAACTATAATGTTTATAACAAATTTCAAACCAAAAACGTTCAGAAACTTTGAAACATGCGGTTGTATCAGAACAAGCAATTGAATACTTCGAGCATGTAATTTGCAACTCAAGGTTGACAACTAAACATGTCCAAACCTTATCTTCCTCCCCTATCAGTCTAATAATTTGGGAAAGAAAAATCAAGCATACCCTGTAAACTTGTAGGCACAAGCACACAATGAAACAAGTACTCCACGCTTTCCAAAACTAAGCTCCATTTAACAAATCTCCTTCATATACTTGAATAGGCCACTCTGATGTTCACAAGTTTATATGATTCTCCTAAATTTACTTGAAACTGTACATGAGATTAATCGCCACTCAAGTTGACAGTGTGCGAAGATGGTTTACCATCTTGGAGAGAGATCACCGTTTCGAAAGCTCCCACCAAGGCTTTAACCTTACTTTTCCTGCTCTCAACAAGTTTGCTGATTGTTTCTTCAATAACGTTGTTGAATAAACCTTGAGCGTCTTTCCTCCCCTGCACATCTCGGTGCTTTAAAACAACCTTTACAGAGGAAATTCCCACATTTGTTGTGTTAATTCTTGCCCGCCTAAATTTGAGTCTTCGAGGAGTGTTATTATCAGACTGAATGTCCGCTACCTTTCCACTCTTGAACTTTAATTTCACAGGAGAGCGATACTTATCATCAGACACAATCATCCTACTCTTTCTTGGAATCTTGTTGGCATTCTGTGTCAGAGAAGGAGCCTTGCCGGTCTTATCAAGTTTATTCTTCTCAAGGACAGATTTATGAGTCCCCCTATCAACATCTTTTATATGAGTGGACAAAGGTGGTGCCTTTGCATTTGATCTCGTCTTGATGACATGCAAGGTTTTCCCAGTAACCTGCTCGTTTATCGATGTCTTGGCATTTGTCCCAAGTATCTTATTTTGATTATTCGGAAAAGGATCCAAGTTTCTAGCTTTTCTTGATGGAGTGGATATTGTCTTGCAAAGAGAATTCTTGGGGAACGAGTTAGTAATGAGAGGTGCTGGTGCTTTCTGCGCAGATGTTTTCATTTCTGTTGCCCTTTTTACTGGTGTGAAATCACTGTTTCTTCTCAGTGTTCCACAAATACGATCCGAAGAATCAGAAGGAGATATCATTTTATCCTTGACTGATTTCAAATGCACGGCAGAATGTTTCTTTGTTAAACAACCTGTTTTTTTCTCAGTTGTTAACATTTCACTATCACTCAAAGAACCATGTTCTATTGTAACTTCTAAATTTCTACTTGGCAACAACGTTTTCCTCTTGATAACTTCAGGGGGATCTGGTGAAGGGGGGGTTTTCTTTCCCGGTGAAATCTTGTGCTTTGTCAAAGGAATCTTGTTGCCAGATGATGCATTTTTCCTCGAGGGAACAGGAATACGATCCAAGGATGGCTTAAGTTTCGGTGAAACAAATTTAATATCAGGAGAAGGCTGCAATCCAGGTGAATTCTTTTTGCCAACACCATTTTGCCCAGTAGGTGACATTTTTGCAATTCGAATTCGTAGGGGGATCCTAGCCTTTTCTTCAAATTCATGTTTTCTTCCATGTTTACACAAGTCATGGCAAGAACCAGTGGAAGCTCTGAGATAATGGGGAACCTTTTTCCTATTCGCAGATTCCAACTTTTCAGTAGAGTTACTTCTAGAATCATCCCTCTTATGGCATATCCCTGTGGAAGCTGTGTCATTGGGGGAATCAGTAGAGTCACCTTCATTCAGCGAATCCGAGTACTCTGCAGAGTTTTTACCTATATTCAGGGAATCCATTTCATTTTTCTCAGGAATTAGTAGCAGAGAATCAGTTCTTTCCTCAGCCATGGCAGAAAATTGGATACCTCAAAACTCCTGCAAACAAAAGATGCTTACTATGATCAATCTTGATGTCATTGGATACACTCAGCATGCAATACTAGTTCGAAGCATTCAGATATATCGTAAATGTTGTGCAGATTTCAGCTTCCCTCTAAAAATCCTTGAGATTAAGGGCAACCCATGTGACTTGCTGGATTTTTTATTATGGAAACTTAGTGAAATTCGATTCATTTTCATTCGAGGGTAACCATTTCTGCTCGACCCAGAGGAATCGATCGCCAGTCATCTACAAGTTAGGCTCCTCTGGGGCTGGAAAAAACGATGTTCTTTAATCCAAAAAACCAACAAAATCATGCCCTGAATGAAATGGTTATGATATACTTTCCTACCCAAAATAACACAAAAACGTCAGACCTTTCTTAAAATATAATCAACAGATTGATCAAATGCATTGAAAAGGAAAAAGGAAAACCCAAATTCACGGAAAACCAACCTAAAAATCCATGTAAAAGCTTGCATAAAGTGATGACCATCAGTCACCCACAAGATCATAATCTTAGGGAAACTAGAAAAAAAACCCAATTCAGAAAAAGGAAAAGCGCATGATCCACAATTTATACACAATAAAAGAACACAATTTTTTTTAAAAAAAATAGTTGTTCCTGAAACCAGAAAATATTCACTTTTATGCCCTTTTTCCTGTAAGAACAAACAGATAAAGAATATATCGAGGAATTTCAGGAAACACGATGAATTCAACTGAGAAAGAATCCCACCTCTTTACCTGTCTATTTTGCGCTCACAAAGATCGTATTTGCACAAATAACGCAGAAGATATATCACAGAGCCCCACTTTCGTTTCACGCAAATTTCTTCAACAATTTTTTGCCATCTGTTTTATGTGTATATTGAGGGGAAAAAAAGAGAGAGAATGCAAGATTGCAAATTGGTTAAATCGTTGATTCGAGTGCAATGACTATTTTATTCTTCCGCAACTATCCAACGATCTCACACATGTATGTATATCCGTAAGGCAAAAACCTTGTGAATATGAGTAGTGTTAACTCGTCTCACAGATTAGGATCCGTGAGATGATCTCACATGAGACCTACTCATCCGTAAAACATATCGATTCAGTTCGTATTTAAAATAAAAAATAATATTTTTTATAAGTCATATAAATAGGATTTTTGTATCGTAAAATTGACATGTGAGACAATTTGATAGGAGGTTTTTGTGTTTATTTTTTTATTTTGTTTCTATTTATATTATATATAATGCAATTAATATATATAAACTGGAACGCATATATATATACATATATATATATATATACATATATATTTATTTATTTTTTGTGATAACATATTGTTTACTTTCTCTCTTTTGCTGATCAATATTAACTAATTTAATTGCATTGATTGATTTTTTAAAAATTAGATTAATTGACGTATCATAGCATTTACCAATATAATTTTGACATAGTTAATGTTTTAGTTGAATTCATGATTAAAATTTATTTACTTGCATTTTAAAAATGAACTAGAAGTTTGAGTCGTAAATATATCCCCAATTATTCTGAAAAAAAAATCCAAATTTATGTAAATTATGATTTTTTTAAATTTATATAAATGTATAAAATAGTAAATTAAATATTTATCTGGCTCCTTAAATTACTAGATTATATCGAGAGCAGGTTTCTTGTGAGATAGTCTCACGAATCTTTATATGTGAGACGAGTCAACCCTATCGATATTCACCATAAAAAATAATGCTCTTAGCATAAAAAATAATATTTTTTCATGGTTGATCCAAATAAGATATCTGTGCTCACAAAATACGACTCATGAGACCGTCTCACACAAGTTTTTGTCTTATTTCAGAATGAGAAATTATCCAATTAAAAGTTATTTTTAATTTTAAAAAAGTGATATTTGGATGCGGAAATTGTTAGTACGGAAAAAATTCAGAACCAGACAAATTGAAATTATAATTGTATTCAAACTGATAATTAATTTCCAAAAATTATACTCGATATATGCATGGTTGCATTAAAACAATTGGGTCAAATCATAAATAAGTTATAGTTTGGGGGTGTTTTGGAATTTCTTAATATTTATATTTTAAGTAGGTAAACCGTCAGGCTCTACTCTACTGCATTAAATGGTTTTATTAATTTAAGCCCCTAAAATTAGGTATTGCCAAACTTTTATTTCTCAAATTCGTTTTCGTCATTATTATTCATATCATATAATATAACAATTCACACTAAATAAATTATATTTCATTGGATATTACCTAAATTTAGTAATTATTAATTCTTTAATTATATTATTACAAGAAACACTCGTCGTGTTTTCGGATGTAATTGTTGTAACAAAACATATTCAAATTAAAGTGGGTCTCATGTGAGACCGTCTCACGGATCCTAATCTATGAGACGAGTCAAACCTACCGATATTCACAATAAAAAGTAATACTCTTAGCATAAAAGTAATATTTTTTCATTGATGACCCAAATAAAAGATCCGTCTCACAAAATACAACCCGTGAGACCGTTTCACACAAATTTTTGCCTTCACATTATAGACATTTTTTATGAGTTTTTAGTATTCGCATCTCTGTATTTCATGTATTTGATGTTTATCTGTTTATCAGAAGATGAATGTAATATTAATGGAATCATCTCACATTTTTTTCAAGAAATAAATTTGTTAAACTAGCAAATGTAATAATATGTTTAATTCTAAATACATTAAATTTGTGTTTGAATTATGATAGATTATAACACTTATTTAATTCAAATTGATTTTGAGTTCATCCTATAATGGTGTAATTTGAAAGACATTCTACTTTGTCTTATTATTGTGTGAATTTAAGATTTGATCAATTGTTTCATAGTAAACAATAAAAATATAATCAAAATTCATGGATTTCAAATACATCTCGTCAAACACGATATGAGATTATGAATGTTTTTGTTCCAAGAAAAAAATGTATTTAAACTAGAGTTATTACAAGGAATTGGGTCTCTACTTAAAATTATTGCCTGACCAAATGCTATAGTACAAGTTCATTAAATGCACATTTTATTCGCATTTAATTCCCTATCAACTTTTAGATATATTATAATTTATATGAGATGAATCTTGTCCATTTTCACTCAAATTTAGAATTTTCGAATCTTGGTGGTGTTTAATAAATTGATTGAGTAAAAATCTAATTAAGAGATAGACTGAAACTAATTTTATATAAAGTTTTAAGCAGGCCATCTGTTCCACACCATTAATGGTTACGTAATCTAAAAAATTAATAAAATAAATAATATATAATTTAAATAATATGTTATAATTGTAAGTATATCAAGGTGATCCATGTATTTGTTTCATTTTTAAGAAAAATGTGAAAAAACTATAATTGGCCTTTGAATAATGGCTTCGTTAAACGTTTTAAAATCGAATAAGTCTTGTGAAACTGTCTCACGAATCTTTATCTGTAAGATAACTCAACCATAGTGATATTCACAATAAAAAGTAATATTCTTAGCATAAAAAGTAATATTTTTTCATGGATAACCCAAATAAGAGATCTGTATCACAAAATACGATCGTGAGACCGTCTCACACAAATTTTTGTCTTTAAAATCAAATCGTATTATGCTCTCTCGTTTAAAAAATGATTAAAATTTTAAGACACATGACTAAAATTAATTTTAACACACATAACCAAAATTGTAAAGAAAAAAACATATGAATTACAATGGTCCCTCGACCCTCAATATCCCCAAAATAAAAATAAAAAAACAAAATTGTTCGTCTTTTTTTTATATATACATTAAAATTTGAATTTACCAAAAGTTTTGATTGCCATAATTTGGTACAATAAATATAGGTATACCTATCTATATATACAATAACCAAATAGAGGTTGGTGTAGCCAACCGCGAACCAGCTAGGCTAGAAATAGTGTAGCATAGTACCATCTCAACCATGTTAGATTCTTTTTTTTTTTTTAAAAAAATAGACATTCATAATATCAAATCGACAAATCCCGAGTTACAATACTAGAAAGCCAAGATGGAATATTTTCATCTTGCCACAGTAAATTAGAAGAACAATTGAATGTTCTACGAGCAAGAAAGTGTGCCACGGAATTGGCTGAACGATGCATATGCTTGATCGACACAAATTGATTCCCTACGAACATGGAATTAACTTCAAGAGCCAACGCACCACAAGGACCCGTGTCCAAATATGGGTTGTGAACTACACGAACCGCCTCCATGGAGTCAGAATAAATACAAACAGAAGACACGCCCACCATGTTAGATTCAATTCAACTCAATTTTTGGCAAAATTTTACATATTTCTTATATTATCAGTCAACCAAGCACACAACCATTATGTATGTAGCAAAAAGACATGATCATGGCCAAAAAAAAAATGATGGATAACATGTAACTTATCCTTCTTCAAGATCTCGAATATAAGACGAATTTTTCAACTCGATATTTAATTATAATAATCTTCGTCCCCAACTAAAAATAAAAAACAAAACAAAACAAAAGATCCACAATTTCTACCATTCTAGACTTTCTTCACATTAACCTACTCATCGATCTTTTTGTCTTGCTCCACCTATTGTGTCCACGCACGAAATAAACAAAAAATTTGTCATCATGCCTATATCATGAGCAAATAAAAAACGACAAAAATAATAGCAGTGTTTTTTTTTATATATTTACACATGGCTTGTCCAAGTCGGTCTCTAATATAACAAGAGATGAGAAGAGGATGGTTGTGACAAATTACAATTTTAGTTTTATAATTTATATATTTTTTTTTCATTTTCGTTCATGATAAAAATGAATTTAAAGTTTTAGTTCTGTAATTTGCATTTTTTTTTATTTTTAGTCATGTTAACGGTGTTTTGCATTTTTAGTCATGTACTTTGCATGTTTTTTCTTCATTTTTAGTCTTGTTAACGATAAATTTACATTTTTAATCACATGTTTTTTTTTCTCTTTCGTCATTTTTTTACCAATGAATGAAACACGATGTGTATATAATTCTCAAATATCTATCTCCAGTAAAATAATTTAAAACATCATGGATTCATATAATTCATACTCTCAGTTGATTCAATATACCGACTAAGCACACACGTTGTGCGTGTAATATAATACATGAATATTATGTATTGTACATAATTTGTTTTCAAAGTTATTGATCTAATTTTAATATTCTACAAATTAATTATAACATGATATTTAGTAAAAGCATTTTTTATAATTATAAAATATTAAAAATTTCAAGCACACTCTATTACACTTAGGGTGTGTTTGGTTGAGTGGATTAAATAAGGATAGATTAATAGTTAAATATTTATCGTTAAAATTTTAAGATGTTTTAATTGAAGATTATGGATTTGAGGAAGTATTTTCGGGAGAGTTTGAAATTTCTTTACATTGAGATGAATTTGAAATCCATCGAAATAACTCAAAAAAATAATTATTTGTGATTTGAAATACATTACCAAGTGGATTTTCCCAAACAAACTAATGTATTTTATGAATTTTAATTCTATAACTTCAAATTTATCAATCCAAATACAACATAAAATTAATTAAATACATGGTTTCTCTCGTATGTTACGCAACATACCTTAATTGATTGATTAACGTATGTTACTTTTTTTTAAAAAAAAAACACTTTACATAAATTCAATAACAAATAAAAATCACAAACAATCATGTTCGTTGGATTGGATAACACATATGATCTTGATTTTGATTATAACAAAACTTGTTTTATAACATATTTACTTCAAGTGTGAAGTTGTTAGCTCAAGTTAAAAGTTGAAACTATAAATCAACCAAGTTGAAAATCTGGCAAGCTGCAGTATTTTGATAATATCTCACAGCTCGGTGATGAAAATGACAAGCCGCTAAAATAACTGAGTATAAATCTCAATTATACACAAGTCATTTTTCACAATAACTCAATTGGTTCGGATATTATTTAGGCGAAATATTAGTCCCAAGATCGAGCCGCCGGAAACTAAAACAACAATAACCTCAGTCTGATCAGTTCTGGTATATTGGTCATATCTCTCAGCTCGATTATTCAAATGGAACGCAAGACGCTAATAAACCATGATAAAATTAATATTTATGTACTCAATGAAGAATAAGTTCCAGATTGTCAAAAGTATATTATCTGCCAAGAATATCTCTCTCTTACGAATTTGGAATTGACTAATTATTGATTCGATGAAAAACTAAGATAGAAATCAATGAATCAAAAGTTATATTCAAAAAAAACAGAACGACTTGACTTAATCAGCCTTACTTCGTTCACTTCAAGTCAGACCAAACAGATCGGACCAGATCATAGCAAGATGATCTGATGGCAGAGCAGATCAGACCGTCGACAACCCATTTTCGCAAAATGGACAGAAATATGAATTTGACCGTTGCAATGTCAGAATATATTTACAGTTTTTCAAACGGTCATATTCTTGTATCTAACGTCTATATCATTCTTGGAAGCCATAAATACAACATATTGAAGATCAATTACAAGTTTAGAAGGGGATTCAAAGCATAGATAACCTACATGAAGAAATTAGCTAGAATGAGAACAAGCCCAAATGTGGTAATACATTTGATATATATATATAAATATATACACACACACACACACACACACTGTAAAATTCCTCACACATATATATATGAGAGATGAGCTTCAAAGTTTAGAAGAGTTAGTCTTCTCACAAAGACATTAAATATTGTATTTGCAGCATTGACATAAAATATGCTAAATATTATGACGATTATAAGGTTACTGCATATAATCGAGTATGCTAGGAGTTTCAATTAGACAATAGATAAGTCCTAAGTTGAAACAGATTTGTATAAATCAAAGTTTTCTAGTGAATCCTTCATAGGTGGAAGAATGAGTGACATATGTGTTAATAATCTGTGAATATCCATAAACAAATTCGTGTTTATTTATTATTGTATTTAATTATTGTTATTGTATTTAAGATGCATTGTTGAATCATTTTATGTGTTCTTAAAATACCAACATATTGGATACAAAGTGTTTAATAAAGTACTTCAACCATAACATTTTTACACATTAAACTTGCATATCTTTTAAATATTTTGAAAATATTTAATCAGTTTCTACGAAAATTATTTTGAGTGTATTCCACTTGGTTTAAAAATCAAATTCGGTTTAATTAATTGGTGTTCAATATTTCAAAAATCGAATAATTGTAACCCAATACTTTTGCTTTAATCAATCTTATTAGTGTGGTAGCAACCTCTGTAAAACATTATTATGGATTTTTCTTGTAAAGGCCCTATAACTCCTCGCTTGAAAATTTGCGGAAAATTAAAAATTTTCTTTTTAAAAGAACTTAATTGGCCTTTCTCATAGATCAACTGATGAATCGAGTTCAATGTTTAAAATAAAAGCAGCGGAAGAAAATAATTGTTCTCCAACAACAACAATTTAAAAATGTTCGATGACTGATAAAAATTTAGTTTGCGGAATAAAATAAACACTGCAACACTGAGGTCCTCGGGTGCCACTACTGCCGACCCAAGCTGGCTCACTGGTCCCCGCCCTCGGCCCTGACCTCATCAGTACCTACAACAATCAAGTCTAGTGAGCCTAAAGACTCAGCATGCATATATCGCAGGTAACGAGTAAAATCTGAGTAAAAATATGCATGGGGTAAAATATCATGCCATGTGACATGCTGAAAATAATCTGTACTGAGCAATTATAATACGTGCATGCTGAACTGATAATCACAGTGAAAATAATTGCTCCTTGGAGCCTGCACTGAAGTAATTGATAAAACTTTTCCGTTGAGATTATGTTTTACGCCTGTGGCCACTGCACTAAGCTGAACTGATCGGTAACTGACTACCGGGGAGCCTGGAACTGAGCTGGCGGTCACTGAAGACCCGATGGTACCAACCTGAACTGAGCGGTCACTGAAGACCCGATGGTACCAACCTGAACTGAGCGGTCACTGGCGACCGTATAAATAATAATAATGCTCCCACATAGTGAATGAACCACAAGCCATATCGCATAAATCTCAAAAATAATCATTTTTCTGTTTTCATGCACGTAAAATAATTAACTGACGATAATGAAAATATCCTGAAATTTTACCAACTGGAATGGATCGTCCCCAGGCTCGCTGCAACCTAAAAATGCCATGAAAATATGCAATGGATTTTTCTTAGGCAAATTTATGCAATTAAATTTCTAAAATGCGACAACTACGTCTAACGACCTCGTATTTAATCATGACTTTAAACCAACCCGAACCAACACTGAACCAACGTGACGTCATGATTAAAATACGTTTAAAATTATGAATTTATGCTCCTAAAATTATGAGGGTCGAAATCTAGGTGAAATGGAGGCCAAAACATGAAACGCTCTTTCGAGAGTCAATTTGGCACATCGCACCGTAAATTCTCGAACGACCTCAAAAATGATCCGAATCACGAACGGTCGAAAACATGACCTTCCTAACTCAATGGGGCACTGTCCAGTCCAAGGCCATAGGCTAAAAGCCAACCAAGAACTCAAACAAGCCTCCTAATCGACACAGCAAGTTGCTGTAATTTCCAGCAGCTGTGCAAGTGTAGTGTCTTGCTTTGATCGATGTCTTGCGTCGTTCCAGTGGCCATTTGGTTGACCATGGCACGATCTAGACATGTAGGCGCATGGTATGAACCGTGGCTATGGGCCATAGGCCAACCAAGATTCACACCAAGCAACCCAAAACCGAAATGCATGTGCTGTACAATGAAGGGCCGAGAAGGGGAGTGTGGGCTGTTCTCGTTTCGTGGGTTATCTTGCGTCGTTCCAGTGGCCATTAATTTACCGTGGCACGACCTAGACATCTTGGGGTGTGGTATGGACCGTGGCTAAGGGCACAAGGCCGAACCAGATCCACACCAAGCCACAAAAACGAAATGCAAACCTGCTGTCAAAATGAAGGGGCCAAGAAAGGGGAGGGGCTGCTGTCATGTTTTTATTTAAAACCGAGGAGCCATGGACCAAGCCACCAAAAGGGTGACTTAATCACGTCCTAGACATACTAGGGAAGTGATCTAACCATGGCTATAGGCCCCTGGGGCAGCCAAGATCAGATCTCTTCCCATGACAGCAAAACTGAAATTTTCGAAGAGCAAAAATGGCAGCAAGGGGGAGCTGCTGTTATCTCGATTTCTAGGCATCATGGGGGCTGAAAGACTGGACCAAAGTGGTCTTAATACATCCTACTACATGCCTAGATGCAGCCTTGGAAGCCTGGAGTCGAACCATTCCCTGAAACTCACAAACCAACAGAAAACGTGAAGGGCACAAGAACAAAATCTGCACAGAATTTTTAATGATGTTGCTGTCAAATAAAAATCGGTTTCATGCTGTAAAATCGTGACTATGAGATGCTATAAAAATACTATAGGACTTGATTGAGGTTTGGAAAAGAACATAGACATGCCTTGGATTTTTCGTTTGAAAGAAAACGAAAAGAAGAACGATGCGGCGCGGAGGAGTGGAACGCTTCTTCTCTACCTTTCTTGCACTCGATTTCCTTTCCTATTTCTTGCTATGCTTCTCACGATTTTTCTCTCTGGAAGGCTACTGATTTCGAGACTAAGGGAGAGGGGGAAATGGTTAGGGGAGTGAGGGAACGGTTGCAAATATAGTGGACACAATGCAAGACTTGGTCTTCAACTTTCAAAATTTGAATTTTTGTTGTTTGATAACAAATCTTCTTGGGTGGTTCTAGAGTATGTTGACCGATTCTCCATGCAAACTTAGACTAGGATAAGCTTTCTAATTAATTAAATGGTATTAAACAAATGGGAGGGATTATCCTAATAATTAATTACCAAGAAAGGGTCAAAGGGTGATGTGTTGGCAATTAATTGTTGCATCTCCAAGGGTGGCCGATTCTTGCAATTAAAAATGAAGGGGAATGTTAAATACTTAGTAAATCACTAACATTTAAAAGCCTCACTAATCTTTTAATTAATTTAGTGAACTAATTCCTTAATTAAGAACTTAAATGAACTAATTTTTCTACTCACCTCATATAATTAAAATAGATCCTCAAACCTCCTTTTTAACTTAAATTAACTTACTTGCTAGCTAAAATAAATTCTGGAAATATTTTCTGAAATCTTAAATTTATCTCTAAACTCCAACTCCGGTCCGGCCTCACTGAAATAACTGCAATGCTGAAAATCAACTACTGAACTGAATAAATAAATAATTAACTTCAAATAAATGCATAAAAAAAATAATCATGCAATGAAGTTAATTAAATTTAAAAATATTTAAAAATCTAGAATTATGCATGGCTTATACGTCTACTGATTTTACGGGTTCTACAATCCTTCCCCCCTTAAAAGAAATTTCGTCCTCGAAATTAGAACTCACCGAATAACTCGGGGTAACGCTCTCTCATCTCCGGCTCAGACTCCCACGTAGCTTCCTCCTCTGAATGGTTGAGCCATTTGACTTTGACTCGCTTAACCAGATTGTTCCGAAGCTTCTTCTCCTGTCTGTCTAGGATCTGCACGGGTCTCTCCTCATAAGATAAGTTCGGAGCAAGCTGCAACGGCTCAAAATTCAGCACATGCGAAGGGTTCGCCATGTACTTTCTCAGCATGGAGACGTGAAAGACATTGTGTACTCCGGCCAGATTCGGCGGAAGAGACACACGATACGCTAGCGTCCCAACTCTGTCGAGGATCTCAAACGGTCCAATAAATCTCGGACTGAGCTTCCCTTTCTTTCCGAACCTCATGACACCCTTCATAGGTGCCACTTTCACGAAGACATGGTCGCCCACTGCAAACTGTAAGTCCCTCCTCCGCTGATCGGCATAACTCTTCTGCCGGCTCTGAGCAGTCCTCATCCTATCACGGATCTTGGCTACTACCTCTGCTGCCTGCTGAACAATCTCTGGACCCAACTCTGCTCTCTCTCCTACCTCATCCCAATGAACAGGAGATCGACACTTGCGTCCATACAGCGCTTCATACGGAGCCATACCAATAGAAGACTGGAAGCTGTTGTTATAAGTGAACTCAACCAATGGTAAGTTCGTCTCCCAACTCCCTGAGAAATCGATGACGCAAGTGCGAAGAAGATCCTCCAAAATCTGAATAACTCGCTGCGACTGTCCATCTGTCTGCGGATGGAAAGCTGTGCTAAACAGCAGCTTCGTACCCAAAGTCGAATGCAAACTCTTCCAAAATGAGGAAGTGAATCTGGGATCTCTGTCGGATATGATCGAAACTGGAATACCATGAAGTCGGACTATCTCCCGGTTATACAACTCTGCATACTGAACCATGGTGAAAGTCGTCTTAATAGGCAAGAAGTGCGCTGATTTGGTAAGACGATCTACAATCACCCAAATGGCATTCGATCCTCTGGCTGACCTCGGCAATCCGGTCACAAAGTCCATGGTAATGTTCTCCCACTTCCACTCGGGAATAGGAATAGGCTTGAGCAAACCTGCTGGTCTCTGATGCTCGGCTTTCACTAACTGGCAAGTCAGGCACTCGGATACAAAACGCCTGATGTCCTTCTTCATCCCTGGCCACCAATACAATAGCTGCAGATCTTTGTACATCTTCGTACTCCCAGGGTGAATGGAGTACGGGGACATATGGGCCTCTGATAAGATGTCTGCTCGGATAGAATCACTGTTAGGAACCCATATCCTATCTCGGTATCTCACAATACCGTCGCTGACTGTGTACAAGACACTGCCCTTGGCTTCATCTCTCTTCTTCCACTGTGCCAACTGCTCATCTACGGCCTGACCACTGCGAATACGATCCAAAAGGGAAGACTGAATGGTCAAGGTAGATAGACGAGGAACTCTACCTCGAGGATAAGTCTCCAGATCAAACCTCTGCATCTCAATCTGAAGAGGTTTCTGTATCGTCAAATGAGCCATCACTGCGACTTTTCTGCTCAAAGCATCCGCAACTACATTAGCTTTACCCGGGTGGTAGCTAATGTCACAATCATAGTCTTTCACAAGCTCCAACCAACGCCTCTGACGCATGTTCAGTTCCTTCTGTGTAAAGAAATACTTGAGGCTCTTGTGGTCGGTAAAGATCTGGCATTTCTCTCCATACAGATAGTGCCTCCAAATCTTCAAAGCAAAAACTACGGCTGCTAACTCCAGATCATGGGTGGGGTAGTTCTTCTCGTGGATTTTTAGCTGTCGAGAAGCATATGCTATCACTCTCCCATGCTGCATCAATACTGCGCCAAGACCGAGCTTCGAAGCATCGGTATAAAGAACGAACTCGCCGGGTCCTGACGGTGTGGCCAAAACTGGTGCTGAAATAAGAGCTTGCTTCAAAGTATCGAAGCTCTTCTGGCACTCATCGCTCCACACAAACTTCACATTCTTCTTTGTCAGTGCTGTGAGTGGAACGGCAATGGATGAGAATCCCTGAATGAACTTCCTGTAATATCCTGCCAGCCCAAGAAAACTGCGGATCTCGGATGCATTCTGAGGCACAACCCAATCTCTGACTTCTGCAACTTTTGCGGGGTCTACCTCGATGCCACTGCTGGAGACGATGTGGCCTAGGAACGCCACTTTTTCTAACCAGAATTCGCATTTACTGAACTTCGCGAATAGTTTGTGCTTCTGCAATGTCTGCTCTATGAACACTATCACAAACTGGTCGAGGTATGGCTGAAATACGCGATTCATGAGATCCATGAAGATCGCTGGCGCATTCGTCAGACCGAACGGCATCACAAGGAACTCGTAGTGACCATAACGAGTCCTGAAAGCTGTCTTCGAGACATCAGCATCTCTCACTCTCAACTGATGATAACCAGAACGCAGATCAATCTTGGAGAAAATCGAAGCTCCCTGCAACTGGTCAAACAGATCCTCAATCCTCGGTAGTGGGTACTTGTTCTTAACTGTAACCCTGTTCAACTCCCGATAGTCAATGCAAAGCCTCATCGAGCCATCCTTCTTCTTAACAAACAAGACCGGCGCGCCCCATGGTGAAAAGCTCGGGCGAATGAACTCCTTGTCGAGAAGTTCCTGAATCTGCTTCTTAAGCTCTGCCAACTCTGTCGGTGCTAAACGGTACGGCGCTTTGGAGATCGGAGCCGTACCTGGCATAAGCTCGATGGAAAACTCCACCTCTCTCTCGGGTGGCAAACCAGAGACGTCTTCGGGAAAAACGTCTAAGAAATCTCTGACAATCGGAACATCAGAGGCTGACTGGCTGGGTTCTCGGGGACAGCTAAAAAGGTCGCTAGAAATGCTCGACACCTCTATGCATGAGTTTCCTAGCCTGAACATATGGAATAATGCGCGGTAACGAAAAGTACCTGTCCGGCTCAAATAAGAACTGCTCCATTCCAGGCGGTCGGACAAGAACAGATCTCCGCTGGAAGTCTATCAACACTCTGTTCTTCAGTAGCCAATCCATCCCTAGGATGATGTCGAATTCCGGCATCGGTAGCAAAATCAGATCCGCATATACAAGCTTACCGTCCAGCTCAAGGTCTATATCTCGGATAACATTGGTGGCTGCCATCTCCTCGCCTGACGGCAACACTACTGAAAAGGCTATGTCTAGCCCAATGGTCTTGATCTTCAGAAAGTTTGCAAAGACCTCCGATATAAACGAGTGAGTGGCCCCTGAATCTATCAAGGCCTTGGTAGCTTTGCCGGCTATGAAAATTCTCCCTGAAAGTTCGGAATACTAAGCAGAACCCAACGATCACAAGAGCTAAGCTTATAGACATGCAAAAGTCAAAGTTCTTCTAACTAAGTCCCGAAAATATCACTAAGTAGAGCATGCAATCCTATCGTGGTTCTATGTTCAAATCTTACTCCCGATAGTCAAAACACGGAATTTCAATGATAGCTTAAAGCTTAAAGGTACCTGTCAATAACATGGTCTCAGGGTTGGTTTCCGCGGCATGGAGAGCGAAAACTCGGCCCTGAGTAGGCAGATTCCTCTGCGGGCAATGTGGCAACATGTGGTCTGGACTGCCACACTTAAAACACTTTCCTGAGCCAGCCATACATGCTCCAGGATGGCGGCGAGAGCACCTCGGACAGACTGGGTACTCCTGAGTCCTTGGGGCTGGGCGTCCCCGCTGCTGTTGCTGCTGCTGCAGGTGGTGACCTCTGTTTCTAGGCGGCCCATGGAATGGCCTCTTATATTGCTGCTGATGCTGATGAGGAGGAGGGCGGTGTGGTGCCTGGACTGGGCGCTTGCCCTGTCGGTCCCTCTCAATATCCCGCTGATCCTGTTCTGCGGCTAAGGCCTTGGAGACGGCAATCTCATAAGTGGCAGGGTCAGATACCCTAACATCCCGGCGCAAGATCGGCCGTAGTCCCACCAGAAAATGCATCAACTTTGCTCTGGCATCATTTGCTATCAGGGGCACAAAGTGACAGCCCCTCTCGAACTTACGGATAAACTCCGTAACTGACATATCCCCTTGCCTCAGACTCATGAACTCTGTGGTCAGTCTGGTGCGAACCTCCTCACCAAAATACTTGGAGTAGAAAACCTCCGTGAATCGGGTCCAAGAAAGTGTAGCCAAAGTCAAGGCTACTGACGCTCATTCCCACCATAAGCGGGCGTCTCCAGTAAATAAATAGGTCGCACATCGAACTCGGTCGGCGTCTCCCAGCTCCATGAAATCAAAGATAACCTCGAGGGACTTGATCCATCCCTCGGCAACCATGGGGTCAGATGTCCCGGAGAATTCCTTTGGGCGCATCTTCATAAATCGCTCATAGACGGCCTCGGGCCCTGTCGGCCTAGTCACCACAGCATTGTTCCCCGCAAACTGTGCGAAGAACTGAGTCATCCCAGCTAACATCTGGGCATTCATGTCCGGTGGGGGCGGTGGAGGAGGTGGAGGAGGAGGAGGAGGTGTCTGCCTCTCTTGTCTCTGATCATCGTCCTCGCGACGGTGCTCGCCACCACCTCTCGGGCGTCCAACTTGGCGTCTAGGGGGCATACTGTTCCATACATAACCCGTACGTAACTAACATGCATAATTCCATAATTTATTATAACTGAATACTGAAATACTGAATGTCTGGAAGCATGCTGACAAAATAAATTCATGCTTTAAATAATTGCTGAACAAAATGCTGAACTGTAAAACTTACAGACCGAAGACGTGGCTTCGTGAGCTTCTCGCGGTCAGTAGTAGTGTACCCTATACAGAACCACCGCTCTGATACCAACTGTAAAGGCCCTATAACTCCTCGCTTGAAAATTTGCGGAAAATTAAAAATTTTCTTTTTAAAAGAACTTAATTGGCCTTTCTCATAGATCAACTGATGAATCGAGTTCAATGTTTAAAATAAAAGCAGCGGAAGAAAATAATTGTTCTCCAACAACAACAATTTAAAAATGTTCGATGACTGATAAAAATTTAGTTTGCGGAATAAAATAAACACTGCAACACTGAGGTCCTCGGGTGCCACTACTGCCGACCCAAGCTGGCTCACTGGTCCCCGCCCTCGGCCCTGACCTCATCAGTACCTACAACAATCAAGTCTAGTGAGCCTAAAGACTCAGCATGCATATATCGCAGGTAACGAGTAAAATCTGAGTAAAAATATGCATGGGGTAAAATATCATGCCATGTGACATGCTGAAAATAATCTGTACTGAGCAATTATAATACGTGCATGCTGAACTGATAATCACAGTGAAAATAATTGCTCCTTGGAGCCTGCACTGAAGTAATTGATAAAACTTTTCCGTTGAGATTATGTTTTACGCCTGTGGCCACTGCACTAAGCTGAACTGATCGGTAACTGACTACCGGGGAGCCTGGAACTGAGCTGGCGGTCACTGAAGACCCGATGGTACCAACCTGAACTGAGCGGTCACTGAAGACCCGATGGTACCAACCTGAACTGAGCGGTCACTGGCGACCGTATAAATAATAATAATGCTCCCACATAGTGAATGAACCACAAGCCATATCGCATAAATCTCAAAAATAATCATTTTTCTGTTTTCATGCACGTAAAATAATTAACTGACGATAATGAAAATATCCTGAAATTTTACCAACTGGAATGGATCGTCCCCAGGCTCGCTGCAACCTAAAAATGCCATGAAAATATGCAATGGATTTTTCTTAGGCAAATTTATGCAATTAAATTTCTAAAATGCGACAACTACGTCTAACGACCTCGTATTTAATCATGACTTTAAACCAACCCGAACCAACACTGAACCAACGTGACGTCATGATTAAAATACGTTTAAAATTATGAATTTATGCTCCTAAAATTATGAGGGTCGAAATCTAGGTGAAATGGAGGCCAAAACATGAAACGCTCTTTCGAGAGTCAATTTGGCACATCGCACCGTAAATTCTCGAACGACCTCAAAAATGATCCGAATCACGAACGGTTGAAAACATGACCTTCCTAACTCAATGGGGCACTGTCCAGTCCAAGGCCATAGGCTAAAAGCCAACCAAGAACTCAAACAAGCCTCCTAATCGACACAGCAAGTTGCTGTAATTTCCAGCAGCTGTGCAAGTGTAGTGTCTTGCTTTGATCGATGTCTTGCGTCGTTCCAGTGGCCATTTGGTTGACCATGGCACGATCTAGACATGTAGGCGCATGGTATGAACCGTGGCTATGGGCCATAGGCCAACCAAGATTCACACCAAGCAACCCAAAACCGAAATGCATGTGCTGTACAATGAAGGGCCGAGAAGGGGAGTGTGGGCTGTTCTCGTTTCGTGGGTTATCTTGCGTCGTTCCAGTGGCCATTAATTTACCGTGGCACGACCTAGACATCTTGGGGTGTGGTATGGACCGTGGCTAAGGGCACAAGGCCGAACCAGATCCACACCAAGCCACAAAAACGAAATGCAAACCTGCTGTCAAAATGAAGGGGCCAAGAAAGGGGAGGGGCTGCTGTCATGTTTTTATTTAAAACCGAGGAGCCATGGACCAAGCCACCAAAAGGGTGACTTAATCACGTCCTAGACATACTAGGGAAGTGATCTAACCATGGCTATAGGCCCCTGGGGCAGCCAAGATCAGATCTCTTCCCATGACAGCAAAACTGAAATTTTCGAAGAGCAAAAATGGCAGCAAGAGGGAGCTGCTGTTATCTCGATTTCTAGGCATCATGGGGGCTGAAAGACTGGACCAAAGTGGTCTTAATACATCCTACTACATGCCTAGATGCAGCCTTGGAAGCCTGGAGTCGAACCATTCCCTGAAACTCACAAACCAACAGAAAACGTGAAGGGCACAAGAACAAAATCTGCACAGAATTTTTAATGATGTTGCTGTCAAATAAAAATCGGTTTCATGCTGTAAAATCGTGACTATGAGATGCTATAAAAATACTATAGGACTTGATTGAGGTTTGGAAAAGAACATAGACATGCCTTGGATTTTTCGTTTGAAAGAAAACGAAAAGAAGAACGATGCGGCGCGGAGGAGTGGAACGCTTCTTCTCTACCTTTCTTGCACTCGATTTCCTTTCCTATTTCTTGCTATGCTTCTCACGATTTTTCTCTCTGGAAGGCTACTGATTTCGAGACTAAGGGAGAGGGGGAAATGGTTAGGGGAGTGAGGGAACGGTTGCAAATATAGTGGACACAATGCAAGACTTGGTCTCCAACTTTCAAAATTTGAATTTTTGTTGTTTGATAACAAATCTTCTTGGGTGGTTCTAGAGTATGTTGACCGATTCTCCATGCAAACTTAGACTAGGATAAGCTTTCTAATTAATTAAATGGTATTAAACAAATGGGAGGGATTATCCTAATAATTAATTACCAAGAAAGGGTCAAAGGGTGATGTGTTAGCAATTAATTGTTGCATCTCCAAGGGTGGCCGATTCTTGCAATTAAAAATGAAGGGGAATGTTAAATACTTAGTAAATCACTAACATTTAAAAGCCTCACTAATCTTTTAATTAATTTAGTGAACTAATTCCTTAATTAAGAACTTAAATGAACTAATTTTTCTACTCACCTCATATAATTAAAATAAATCCTCAAACCTCCTTTTTAACTTAAATTAACTTACTTGCTAGCTAAAATAAATTCTGGAAATATTTTCTGAAATCTTAAATTTATCTCTAAACTCCAACTCCGGTCCGGCCTCACTGAAATAACTGCAATGCTGAAAATCAACTACTGAACTGAATAAATAAATAATTAACTTCAAATAAATGCATAAAAAAAATAATCATGCAATGAAGTTAATTAAATTTAAAAATATTTAAAAATCTAGAATTATGCATGGCTTATACGTCTACTGATTTTACGGGTTCTACATTTCTTTAATAAATTTTTAAAGAAATTAAAATTCAAACTCATATTTCACTTTTCCTATCCTAAAATCTTGATGAAGCTCAAAATATAAGGCTTTTAGTTTTGCTTAAAAAGCCTGATCAAGTGATCAACATTCAACTGAGATCTATTCCTCGATCCTTTGGCCCAAAATGCTCAAAATGAGTCATTGACATGATAAATCTCATACCAATACTAATATAGGTTCAATATAGTATTACAACATAACCACTAAATACTTGAAATCAAATTTGCAGAAAATGAGATGCACTTGCATGTAGAATCCATGCTTATATAAAATTTCGAAAACCCTAGGTACACGGACCTCGATCGTGTCTTAGTCGTACGGGACCCATGCGGCTTACGGCCTTTAACATACAACATACACGGTCAAGCCGACGACTAGTACCGTCAGGCTCCCCCTTTGTATCGCGCACACGGATGCCATGCCATGTCCATGGTGCCTCCTTGTTTTTTTTTTCTGAAAAACCGGTGAAATATAAAAAAAGAAAAAAATGAGAAAATCTTAGAACTTTTCAACATATTTACTAATTACTATTTAGGGTTTTGGGTGTTAGAAGTTTTTATTTCTTGATTGAATTTATTCACCATGGTCGCTTTATTCCTTTTCCCCTTTAGCTTAACAATTTTAAAGTGTGTGTATATATGCTGTTATTTCTACTATGGTACCTTTAAGGGATTAAAATGCAATAGTAAGTGGAAGAGTATAATGAGTCAAATAATAAATTATGAGTCATTTACCATTAAAAAATTTAATAATCACACATTAAAAAATTTATAAGTTCTTAAAAAATCTAACAAATGAACTAAATTATTTAAAAAAAAACATGGCAAAAACTTGTGTGAGATGGTCTCATGGGTCGTATTTTGTGAGATTTCTCTTATTTGGGTCATTCATGAAAAAATATTACTTTTAAGCTAAGAGTATTACTTTTTATTGTGAATATTGGTAGGGTTGACACGTCTCACATATAAGATTCGTGAGACCGTCTCATAAGAGACCTACTCAAAAAACATATTACAATTATCAGTCAATTTTCTTAAACTATTTTAACAACACAAACACATCTTTTCACAGCTTTCTAAGAAAAGAAAATTATTTTTCCCAACATTGTGGTTCGGAAACCATGAACATCATCTACAAGGATTAATTTGAATTTCAAGAAGGAATGGATACGACCTTTATGCGACATTGTTCGATAACTTCAATTTAATAGCTACTATAAGAGAATCGTAGTTTAATATATTATTTTGTCTAGGATTTAAAAATCAAATTATTTATTTAAAGAAAGGCACCAAGATATAAAATTTACAATAATTGTTTTAGAGCAATTAACAAATCAAAGATGCACTAGTTGTTGTACGTCACAATGTCGTGTATTAGGTCACTCGATCTCATAGATTTATTTATATAATACAGACCAACCTGATTCATAATTGAAATGAAAAACAATATCTCTAACATAAAAAATAATATTTTTTCATGAATTGCATCGACCGATCTATATCAAATAATTTTTTTCGTGAATACCTTGTTATCCAAAGTTTCAATTAAACACAATAAGATAATATCAAGTAGTATCAATAATTAACTTCCTGCAATTTTTTTATGTGCACATAAACTTCCAATACACACGAAATAAATATATATTTACTAATTTTTTATCCAAAAAGATTGGCAGCCCGTGATGCAGAACGGGACGAGATATTTGCATTGTTTTTTTTAAAAAAAAAGTTATTTATTTATATATTATTATTATACTTTTTTAAGACACCAGCATCAAGTAGGCCACGCTGTCTTGGGATTGAAAAAACAACCTTATTTAAGCTTAAAATAACTAACATTTCACATAGTTTGTGTGTTTTAATATCATTATAAAACTTCAAAATGCTGGAAAAAAAAAAATAGGTTGTTCGAGTCTGAATAACAAAATAATCGGTGTGTTGATACGATAAGCTGATCATTTCGCGTAAAAAGTATCGTTACAAAAATGACGCCACCACATGTAGCTCTGTTTCCCGGTTCTGGGACGGGACTTTTGATCCCATTCCTCCGTCTAGCCGCCACCATTGGGGCTCGTGGCTGCACGGTCACCGTAATCACCCTCCATCCCACAGTCTCCGCCTCTGAATCGGAACGAATCTCAACTTTCTTTGCCTTGCATCCACACATCAAACGCCTCGAGTTTCAGCCGCTTCCTTTCAAGAAATCCGACTTCTCCAACAAAGATCCTTTCTTTATGCAGGTTGAAGCCATCAGCAACTCAGTTCATCTTCTGGATCCGTTCCTCGCGGCTTTATCACCACCACTCTCTGCCATAATATCCGATTTGTCAGTTGTGAGCAGCATCTGTCGCTTTGCTTCGAATAAATCCATCTCCACTTATGTTTTGGTCACTACTTCTGCAAGATTTTTCTCTCTAGTGGTTCTCCTTCCCAATCTGGCGCTTCACAAGAGTGTTGGAATTCAAGAAAACGGTCATCTTGAGCTCCCCGGTTTAGGACCAGTACCCCTCTCGAGTATTCCGCCTCCACTGTATGACTCAAACCACTTCCTCTCAGCCCTTATAGATTCAAATATTCCGTGTCTCCGTAGTGTGAAAGGCATATTCGTGAACTCGTTTGCTGAGCTGGAATCAGAAACGATCGAGGCCTTAAACAGTGGAAGACTCATAGCTGATTTAGCACCAGTTCTAGCACTTGGCCCTTTCCAATCTTTCGAGGTCGAAAAGACACCTAATCTTCCATGGCTCGACGAACAAGCTCCCGAATCAGTACTCTTCGTTAGCTTTGGGAGCAGGACAGCGCTGCCCAGAAATCAAATACTAGAACTACGCAATGGACTAGAAAAGAGCGGATACAAATTCTTGTGGGTGCTAAAAACGAACAAAGTGGACAAAGATGACAAGGAAGAAGTACAACAAGTATTGGGTGAATCTTTTCTTGAAAGAACTAAGAAAAGAGGAATGGTGATTAAGGGATGGGTGAAACAAGATCAGATTCTAGCACATCCGGCCATTGGAGGATTCATCAGCCACTGTGGGTGGAATTCTGTAACAGAAGCTGCAAGATTGGGTGTGCCTATATTAGCTTGGCCGCAAAATGGGGATCAAAAGCTTAACGCGGAGGTGGTCGAAAAGGCGGGCATTGGATTGTGGGCGGATTGGGGTTGGCTTGGGGAGGTATTGGTGTCCGGAGATGACATAGCAAAGAAGATCAGTGAGATGATGGTGGACACGAAATTTCGTGTCAGAGCTAAGGAAGTGAAAGAAAAAGTTCGGCAGGCAAGTGAAATCGGTGGGGATTTGGATGTGTTGCTTCGAGGCCTAATGGACGAATTCAACGTTGGGTAATCGATTTTTTCTTGTTCAAAACGTAGCGAAATTTTTTTAAATTTTTAATTTGACATTCAAATATTATCTTGGGTATTGGTATGATTTAAAAATAACGAACATTCATAGGTTGTTTGTAAATATAACTTTAGTAAATAAATCACTTAGCATCAACTATTCCGGTATTAGCAGATATAGTACTTATTGTATTTCCCTACGAACGTTCTTCAAAATCTCATTTCTTCAATCCTCCTGTCAAGTTCACGACTGGATCGATTGTTCCTCTTCTAAATTACACTTAAAAATTAAAAGATGTTTTTCGTCAGAGAGCAAAAACAAGATGCGGTTCAAACCCTAATATCTTGAGGATGACCGAAAATATGAGAGAATTTGGAATGCAATTTTCGAAAATTGCAAGAGGAATAATGGAGGCTAAGGTTGTGACTTCCTTACCTTAAAATATGAGCCTTGACCTAGTTTCCATAATTGTGGATTAAGATTTCTTAATTAAATTTAATGGCCTTTGTAAATTAATTGAACTACTCCAATTAATTTAATTAATTATATTAAAGTTCATTAAAAATTTAATTATTTAGTATATTGGACTTGTACTTCTACAAGCCCACTAAACATAATTCCTACTACATTTAATTAAATCTTTAATAAACTTAACCTTTGAGTTTAATCATTTAAATTTTCAATTTTTATAAATTCAACTCATTGAATTTATTCTCTCAACGAGAACAAATGATCTAGTGCTTATGTGACCCTCAATGGTTCAGATATACAGCTAGTCGTGGGGTCACAACTCTTTGTTATTCATGACATTTTTCTTTATTCAGACTTACCCTAAATGTCCTATTTTATACACCAACATTTGATCATGAGAATGTCAAAAATTATTTTCTAATTAAACCCATCGATAGCATCGCCCCATGATTCTGCTAGGTATCACGGATAGCGCCTGCAAGAACGAATCGATTATGATTAACGTATAGTACGGTCTCTTCATTTCATATATCCCGATCGAATATGAAACCATCGATTCATCGACTATTGATTAATGGATGGTTGCATATTAAATTCGATAGCTATGTGATACAGTTAGGAATGTAAATGAGCCGAGCCGAGCCGAACAGTATCAGGCTCGGGCTCGGCTCGTTAAACTATTTGCTCGGCTCGAGCTCGGGCTCGGCTCGAGCTCGTTACGAGCCTTTGGTTTGAAGCTCGGGCTCGGCTCGTTCGGAAGTTATGAAGCTCTGGCTCGAGCTCGGCTCGTTAATGGCTCGTTTATCTTGTTTAATGAGCCCGGTTCGAGTTCGCCTCGTTAAACAAGCTCGTTAAGGCCAGTATCTACGATGCGAGAACAGAGGCACTCGCGCATATGCGCTGAAGTGTGCGCGCATATGCGCGAAAAAACCGTCGCTATTAGCAACAGATTGTTTGAAAAACCGTCGCTGATTAAATCAGCGACGGTTTGTCAGCGACAAACCGTCGCTAAATGTTCAGTATAGTTTAGTTTCCTTTGTTAATCTGCGCGGTTCATCTTATTACTTCAGCATGAACTTATTTTTTTTTTTTTTTTACTTCGTCAACATTGATATGCCGAAGTAAAATATAATAAAAAAATATAGTGAAGCCCGTGTTTTTAAACATCCGAAGTAAAATATATTATTTTACTTCACTTGTGTTATTACTGAAGTTATTGGTAATGTATTACTTCGTAATTTATTATTGCCGAAGTAAAGCCTGCCAAAGTAAAATCCGATTTTCTACTAGTGTTATAACATTGTAATTTCTGTAAGATACACTTTAGAATTTTGAATAAATGAATATTATATATATATAAATATAATGAATTACGTGGGCCTTGATAATTTTGGACCATATCATATTATAATATGATACTATATAATGTATCACGTACGTGACCTTGTATTTTTGGACCTCACAATGCTAAGGTTTTTTCTATGCGGCGACATTAGATATCTAGTCGGTTGCCTTTGATGTCTGATATTCATTTTATTATATTAAAATATTTTAATTTTTTATATATATATTTACTTTAAAGTATAATTGTTTTCAAACCATAATATTTTTAAATAATAAGATTATATACGTATAATCATATGTAGAATTAATTAGGAATAAAAGTGCATACGCTAGATTCATTGCCGTAACAACAATAACTGATTGAAACTTTTGAACTTTTGTCTCTACATACGCTAGAATTCATTTCTACGGAGTGAGAGTGCATACGCTAGAATTAATTTATATCATTGCATTAACAGATATTTATATCATTGCATTAACAATCCAACAAATATGAGTTCCTTAAGTAGACTAAATTTATTGTCGTAGCAACAATATTCAAACACACCTGAGAGGCTGAAACTTTTGAACTTTTGTCTCTAATTGTTTTGCCCACTGTATTTGGAGATGAAACCAAACCAGAATCAGAGCTAGGGTTCGCGACCTATACGATCTCCAAACTCTCGATTCACGCCTCAATCAAAGTCGACCCAGACGGTACAAGGATTTTCAGCCCTCGGCGCCGGCGGAAGAACGGAGAATCGTCGGAAATCGTACGCGGTTTAGAGGTGGACGGGAAAGGGGTCTCGCTACCTATACACGCTCAAATATACCGATATCTGCTTCGATAATGGTCGACCGGACCTGGGCTACGACCGGACACCCTCGGCGACGACAGGCGGAGGTCGGGAGGCGCGGATTCGGAGGGAATAGGTGAGGTTACAGGAATAGCCGAATATGGTTTGGAATTTGGAATAGATGAGGATTAGGTTACGGGAATATGTCATTATTGCCATTACATTCACATTTTTAATATAATTTTTAATTTATTATTATTTATCATACATAATTATTTTAATATTATAACTCATTAATTATCTCAAATTCGAGCTCACGATCTACCTAAACGAGCCGAGCTCGAGCCCGAGCTCGTGAACCACTTAAACGAGCCGAGCTCGAGCTTGAGCTCACGAGCCAGCTAAACGAGCCGAGCTCAATTTTGAGCTCACGAACCTATTATCGAACATGTTCACGAGCTAACGAGCCGAACATCATTAATCTCAAGCTCGGCTCAACAAAATTGTCGAGCCCAAAATAAGGCTCGGGCTTGGCTCGATCAACTTAACGAACGAGCCCGAACGAGCTTTTTAACGAGCCGAGATCCGAAAAGCTCGCGAACAGTTCGGTTCATTTACATCCCTAGATACAGTCATGAAATATTCATAGTGTCATCGTATGTACAATTAGAGAAGTCTTTCCCTAATGTACATCTCACACTCTGGCCATAGATTTCATGAATTATTATTTTGTTAGATCACATAGGATATCTACACCTGTAGGTAAGCGGAGAATTTCCGACTACAATACACTGGCTCCTACACACTTCGCAATTGCACACAATCTCGCCACCTTGTGACCCTCGCTGATTCAGTAAACGAGTCAAAACGCAATCCTAGCATATAGAACCTCAGTGTTGTCCCGGGGTCGTAAAGACTAATAATATACAATCACAACCACATACTTTTCCTCTTGATGAATGATAACCACTTGGAAAGTTTGAGGGAGAGTTGTTATGTACAATCATCATATGATTACACATCTGCATGACTGGACATCTATATGTCTTTACCATGAAACAAAATATACAATATCACATATGTTAGTCTCAAGTTCAAAGACACCTTTATCCTTATTTTTAGACATTTGAATCGACTAGGAACGAATTTAGAATATACAGTATTTAGAAATGAGTTTCAAGATTGAATTACGATTCATTTGTATTAAATCATAATCAAGGACTTTATCTATGCTGACTGCATTGGTATACAGATAAAGTAAAATGAAATCATGAATGTAAATTTATATTAAAATAAAGATTGTTAATTACAACCGAGTCGATAAATTTATTAGCTAACCGTTGGCTTACATGTCCTCTACTCTAAACTTAAACCACAAGAGAAATGAGGTTTAACAGGGCTCTCCTTGTTTAAAGTAACTGGCCATGGATGAAATTGTCGAATCTCATGATTATTCGTGTCTTGTCGAGTTTGCTAGGATCCGAGACCGGATTCCTTAAGTTTATGAATAATACATACTCATCATGAACCGGTTAAAACATAACATCAACAATAGAATCATGTCATCTCAGCGTATTGATCATAAGAAAACAAGAAGTGGATCATATATATCATCTCATACAACACTTTGACCAACAAGAACCAAAATGTAACTCACTTGTCACATAACATCCTAAAAGATAACATAATAGACATAACATAACCACATATCCATCAACATTCACCACTACAGAGCTACATGTGGGGATGCATGTGAGTCGCCTCTTTTTTCTCCATGGTAAACGTGATGTATGATAAAGATTTTGATATGAATTTTGTTATTCCCTTATTCGTATATTCTGGGATCATATATGCATATAGTTATTATTTATTGTTATGGAAGCTTTTTTCATTACCATCAAAGTCGATTTAATAGTTAAATACATGAGCGTACTGAATAATTTGGTAATTAGATAATGATCCAGACGAAAGAGATATATGCTTATAGAATATATGGAAGAAAATGTCAAGGAAGAAGATGATTCGGGATGCTAGGATTTGAAGATATGATTATTTTTGTAAACTTTAATGGATGAGATTGAATTCCAAACAAAAATTTGTATGGGAAATATGGATGGATTCTTTCAATGAATTTTAACAACTCGACTAAACTGACAAATTATTGCATGCGTTTTCAGCTAGCGTGGAAATTCTATCATTACATTTTTATTTTATTCATTTTCACCATAATCCTTCTATAAAATTGGATACGATAATATTTAAATCACATCAACATTTTTCGTTGTCATATAAGTGATTTCGGTGATCAACGTTCCAATAAAAATGTATAAAATTTAAGTTATTACGATTACAAAATTTTTTTTAAAACAAAAAATAGAGTGGATGATTTCGTTCTAATATAGCTGATAGCATGGATAGGGGTGGGAAAAAATATCGAAATACCGTACCCAAAAAAATACCTAACTTATCGAAAAAATTAGTATACCGAAAATTTCGATACGGTATCATACCATACCGAAATTTTTAGTATCGATATCGGTACAGAAATTTTTTTTTCGGTATTTAGCGAAATACCGAAAATATTTTATTATTATTATTATTATTTTAAAATTTAAGTTCGTTATACCGAAAAAATGTCGGTATACCAAAAATGTTTTCGGTATATCGACATTTTTTCGGTATACTGACAAAATTTTCGGTGTCGATATGGTATCGAAATGAACTTTTTCATATAGAAAATACCGAATTTTCGTTATCGATTTATCTATACCGATATTTACGGTACGGTATACCGTATCGTGCCTACCTCTGACAAATATTTACTCTTTTTTAAAAAACGAAAAAAGAAAAGAAGATATTTTGGTTTCATGGGGAAGAGGGAAACGAGGGCGATCAATTACGGGCAACTTGTGTATCAGTACCCATTTTTTATAAACTTTGGTTTTGGTACCCAAATTCCTAAAATACCCTTCCTATCCCTTTTTAAATAATTGAGTTTTCTTTTAAAATAACGGCCCATCATGCTTCCGTAAAATAAATTAAATCTTATACCTCTTTGACCGGAGTGCCACCGGGTTATATCCACCGTATTTTACAGACTGCTCCTCACAGTCTAACCACGCGATCGCAACCTATGGTTACTGACGTAGATTCCTTCAGCAGCACTTGGCACAACCTTAATTCGTTTCCTACCTTAAGGTGTACAGTATAAGATGAAATTTTGAAAATAATACATGAGAGGGGCTAGAGCAAAAGATCTCTTTTATTCAAACACAAACATTTATATATTACATAGTAACCTCCTGTAGAGGAGGAGAAACTTGTTTAGCTACTTATCGTAGCTGAACTCTTCACACACATAAAACTTGAAAGAAAATATTACAACCTTGTATGAAAGAAATGGAGAAAATATTTGATGATCTTCACTTCCTTCTTCCTGCCTTATTTATAGAAGGCTTTTTCGGATTTGAAACTCGGATTTCAAATCTTCATTAGCCTTTACAGCTTGCTTGGGGACCATGTAGTGGTTGAAGGGTCCCTGTCTAGATTATTAATCTGGACATCAACTTCTCATCCTCTTTTATCTCTTTCAGGTACCATTGACGATGAGTTTCCAGGATATCGGCAGTAATTTCGTCTTTTTTATACTCTTTAAAATGATTTACTAACCATTTAAGAGCTTCTGCCTCTTTCCTCTTGTATGTTAACCTTCTTTTCAAAACTTTCAAATATACTCGATACATTTTTAAGTTTTGATTTTCGTATGTTAACTGGTTTTCATTCTGTCCTTATTTATGGATGAATTTTTTCGGGACCAGTTAATTTTTTATTCATTGGATTCCTTTTAGATTGGTATCCAATGCTTGCTGAGTCATCCACCATTTGTTATTGGTGGTCCATTTGTCTTTTACCACTAATTAGTGGTTGTCTTGATTCTATCACTCACATGATAGTGGTCCTGCTTTTGTAATGGAGGGTCACATGTCCCTTTTAAGTTTGTCGAGGAATCTTCGGTTTTTTGTATCCTCGAGGAAAATGTGCATGTGGTCCTTCTCTACTTGTCCTTGCTTCGGTAAAATGTTTCCGATCAGATCTCGGTTTGAAACCTTTACCGAACTCTGGTTCTTTCTGAATTTGGCATTCAGGACAGATGTTCTCCGACCATCTTCCTATGTGTGCCATATTGCAGAACTTTCGGCGAGTCTCTTTGCTTGCCGGTAGCTTGCTGTTCCACAAAAGATTTCTTTTCTTCTCAAATAGATCTTCTGCAAAACTTGTTGTTTTTCCTGTCATGGTATTTAACAGGAATGATCCGTTCACTGAATGATTGTAGAATTTGAACGGAAACTTAACTTTGTCCATCTCAGTGAGACAGACCCAAATACCCCAAGCTCTTCTGGTAGAAATATCATCTTCGTTAATTGAAGACACCAGGGGTGTTTCTTCTGTCGGAGGGTCCTTGATGAATTTCTGGACGTTTAAATCTGGCCTCCTTAGCTTGATGAAATGAAAGGCTTCATGTGTGCCTTTCCCTGCTGGTTCTGGTGCTGCACTGAAAAAATACAACTCCAGAATATCTCCTCTGGACAAATAATCATTATTCGCCCAAGTTTCGTGAACAGCTTCCTGGATCCATTTTGGTAAACATGAAATCTCCGGAAAGCTGGGTGACGTAGTATAAACTGAGGCAAGAGCCCCAAATTCATACCAAGCTTTAACCTCCTTGGGATATGAATTAGGTTTCATCCATACCCTTGGATATTTTCCTGAAACATCAACCCTATTTGTAGCTGGGTTAATGCCAATACGTGTTTTTAATTTCTCCCATTTCTGCTGATAATCCTGAATTGGAGAAATTACACCTTCATTAGTACCAACCTTAGCTTTGCCTTTGTCAATACGAGGCCTAAGGTTGATCTCTCCCTCTTCAATCCCCGAGGTGAAGGGTTGACTTGAGGACTCAAGATAAGGATCAGGAGTCTCAATTTTTGTTTCAGCCGACTCATCTCGTGATGATCCCGACTTAACACTTGTGCAAGGGGTATTTGAATCCCCTGCTACAGGTATAGAGCCCTGTACTCGAAAACTCTCCATTTGAGAAACCAGTGGTCTCTCAATGCCCTGGAGGATAGGCCTTTGCATTACAGACCATAACTGAGTATATGCCTGTAAACATCCTGTAATTCGATCAGAGACAATTCTCTTATCAGCTTGTTGTAGCCTTCCCGCAACTTCTGCGTTAACAGCTAACTTGTTGAACTCGGTTTGAAGCATTTCAAGGTGTTCCCTTAAATGCCTCTGCATCTTGATAATAGCATCAATGTCAATGCTGTCCATCTCTTGTTAAAAAATCTGCAAGAATATTTTCATGAGATTTTATTATCATAATATCAAAAATATAATTTTGACACAAAGCTTGCCATCGTAATAATCTAGCCTTCTCAGGTTTAGACTCAATTTTATTCCTTAAAAAGGCTTTAACTTGAGTGTTATCAACTTTCAAAGTGAATTTCTTTGCAAGTAAAAATAACGGCCATTTTTCAAAAGCCCTCTTTACTGCATAAAATTCTTTTTCGTTGATATGCCATCTTATGGCTTCTGCATCTGAGAATAACCCACTACAATATCTGCATGGTTGTTCTCCATCTGGTGTGAGCTTTGTTAATACTGCAGCCCACCAATGATCACTGGCATCGGTATACAATACCAGATTATCCTCGTCTTGAGGAATAGCCATCTTTGGAAGGTTTTTGCAAACCTTCTTTAAATGGATAAGTCCTTTTGTGTGTTCGTCTGTCCATATAAATCTAGCATCTTTTTTCAACAATGGACTGAACACTTTCCTGTGTTTTGCTAGGTTTTTTATAAACATCCCAGCAAAATTAACAACTCCTAAGAAACTTTGAAGTTGCTTCTTGTCTTTGAGACTTTCTGGAAAATTCTGCACTTTTTTGACTATGTGTTCTTGCAGAATTATTCCTGACTCATCGATTTCTATTCCGAGGAATTCAATCTTTCTTGTAGCAATGACTGCTTTCTTTTCAGATAAAACCAGTCCTTCTTTCTTGCAAACTTTAGAGAAAATCTCCAAATGTTTAACATGTTCATTCATATCTTTGGATGCTATTAAAACATCGTCGATGTAAACAAACATAAACTTGAAATAATCTTTGAAAAGATTATCCATCTTTCTTTGAAATATTTGGGGTGAGTTAGCCAATCCCATTGGTAATACTTCCCAAATATAATGTCCTTGAGGTGTGGAGAAAGCTGTGAATTTCTTGCTTTCTTCCTGCATCCGTATTTGATAGAATCCAGACTTGCAATCAAATTTAGAGAATATCTTGGCATTGCGAATGCAACTAATCAAGTGTTCTCTACTAGGTATAAAATACCCATCAAACTCCAGAATCTTATTAATTTCTTGATAATTAATAACCAATCTGGGTTTTCCTCGTTTAATCTCACCATGATTTCTTACCAGAAAACCTGGACTGCTATATGGTGACATACCTGCTTTGATTAATCCAAGGTCCAAATGTTCCTTGATTATAATCTGCATATCCCTCTGATCAATGATGTTCATTGGGATGGGTTTACAACGGACAAATTCATACTCTTTGCCCTCCTTAATCTTAAGGCAAGCTCTGAGTTGATTTCTGTCCCACCATGCCAAGGGATCTTCATTGTAATTTTCTTTGATCCTTTTCTTGACATCTTCCAGTGATACCTTAGATTCAAACTCTACTTCATTTGTATGTAGAGTTATCTTAAGGCATTCTATATCTTCTGGTTGGAGTTCTTTATCTGCTCTTAACTGGAGCATTGTTTCTCCAAACCGTCTTGAATCCTTCATTTTTGGGTTCAGAAGTTTTCCTGAATCACCACGCTTGCTGCGAAACGGGATTGGCAATTTTCTGTAAAATGCCTCCCTAAGTCTCTGGACTATGATTTTGTGAGCACATGGTGTTGTGAACACTAATCTTCTAGTTTCATTTTCTTGTGTATAGGACTTGAACATTTGTAGGAAATTATTTCCTAACAATATGTCAGCTCCTGTATCATGAAAATAAATTGGTGGTGTCTTTACTTTGTACCAAGGTATTTGTCCAGCACCGCCAATCATGATTTCAGTCATCTTAATTCCTTTACATAAGATTAAGATTCTTCTGGAAAAATCTCTTCCAGCAATCTTGGGTAACTCTTCTTCCAAATTATTTGGAAAAACTCCTCGTTTTGCTGTACATATTCCAGCACCTGAATCAATATATGCAGCAAAGTATTCTGCCTTATATTGTTCATACAACATTCCTACTGGAATGTATATGGAGAATGGACTTGTGGTCATTGGATTTTCCACATTCTATCATCTGCCATAAACTCCATTCCATACTCTAGACGTTTCCAAGGTTTATGTTCCTCGAGAAACTCTAGTCCAAGAATCAGTCGATCTGATTCTTTTCCTGAAATTCCTTGAATATGAACCTCCAATTCTCCGATATTAATCAGTCCTTGGTAAGTTCCTATCATCGGTTGTTCCAAATAGTATATTGAATTACAAGGAAATTGATTCCTTTGCTTTGTAATGTCAAATACTATTTCTACTTCCTTCCACCCTTCTGGGCATCTAAGTTTTCCTATTGTAGAAAAACTTTTCAGCTCCTGTTGGGTTTCTATGACAGGCCTTTTATCCCATCTGTAACTTGTAATTCTATCTCCTTGAAAAGATAGTCTTCTTGATTCCAATCTAAGACTTTGATTCCTCTGTAGAATCGGTTTGTCTTGGATCTGGATATCTGTTTCCTGTATTAAAGGAAACTCAACCCTTTCTGGATAAATTGCCTGAGCAACCTTTCCGAATATTTCAGGGATTTCAATAAACTCGTTTCTAATAAACAATTCAGAATGATGTGTATTAGATAGAGCATATGAAATTTGATAGGTAATAGAATATGGCCTATTACCTTCTTTCATCAGCCTTTTTTCCTTGAAGTTCTGATGTAGTGTCAAGGCTCGGCTGAAATCTCGATCTGCCAGGTTGTAGGCTATCCTTGGATAGATTACCCCTACAATTTTTCCTGCACAGAGGTTTCCTGAGATTGTTCCCAGTACTGAATCTTGTAGATTCCCCATTCTTTTATCGCAAATAGCAATATCGATAGGTGAATCTATTCCTTCTTTGAAAGTAGCTTTTATCATAATTTGGATTGCTCCGATATGAATCCAGGACATAGTCCTTGCTACTTCTATCTTGAGTTTTTGTAATTCCTCCTTAATTTCTTCGGAAGGAATTAACTGCATCTCCATTCTATTTCCTGTAAGTTCCATCGGGATTGCCATTTCCCTTCTAGAAACTTTATAGATTAGGTGATGCTTTCTGTTTCTTAGGCCAAGACTTCCTAAGAACTTTTCTACCTGCGTTCGATCCTTTCATTTACACCTTTGTTTGACATGCGGATCTGTACCTAGACCTGGAAGGCAGAGAGAGAAGGTACTGCGGCTTACTACCATTAGGAAAAATCTCCAAGAAAAGCCCGCCTTGCTCTGTCCACTTTCGAACGCTTCAAACCTGGGCTGGGCGTAGAAGGACTCATCCCTGGAAAGGAAAGAAGGAATTATACATAGGGTACTGGCTAGAGGGGGGACGGGGTTGTAGTTGTATAGCGGTATCTGAAAAAATATCTTGAGGACGCCCATGGGGAATTTTGGCGTCCACCATTCTGAAGAAGTCATTTTTCGGACGGCAAAGGGGACTGGGGATTCGCGATGCCCCTGCGCTATCTCTCAATGGACGAAGATTGCAGAGAAACCTTGGTATCTCTGTAGACTTGGATTTTCTCTCATGATTCTTTGAACCATGTTATGAGATATTGTTGTCTGGCTAAAAAACCCAGACAGATCTTCATGTGTTTCGTGTCGAAACACCTCGTCTACAGTCAGATTCCGATTCTGTTCCATCATATTCTTCCTGACTTAAGACTTCTTCTTCTTCATATATACTCTCATCTGAGGCAATGTCCTCAAATCGGTATACTTGAATGAGATCTTGGTAATAAACTGCATCTTCTATATCCGGAGTAGGATCGAAGCGTTTAATACCTCTTTTCTCATTTTCTGGACAGTTGGTCGAGATATGACCTCTTGCTCCACATGTCCAGCAATTACAATCCTTGAAACTTTCATTGGCTCGCGTATGAGCTCTTCTGAAAGTTTTCTTTGTAGGTGTTCTTCCTGTGCTTCGAGATGAACTCGATGCCTGGGACGATATCCTTCTTCTTGATGGTCCGCTTCTCTGTCCAGATTTATAAGATCTGGCTTTCTGTCTGGACCAAACAGATCTTGGTTTCCAAGAACTTTTTCCACTTCGTGCATAGGGATGAGTCCTAAAACTTCTCCTTTTATGCTTCTGTGGTTTACTTCCAATAATAGTTGGAAGATCATTTTCCTTACAACACAAAGGAGTTCTTTTGTTGATACCCCTTAGGCGTTTGTAATTCTTTTGTAACGCTGCCATATGACACCATTCTGCCAATTTTCCTTTAAGGAAAGAGGCTCTTCTTGCCAATGTATCTGGATTACCAGGTACGTATTCCCTTATGAGCATTTCTCTCCAAGGACTTGGCATTTTTGCGAAGAAAAGCTGCATAGCTATATCTTCTTCGACTCCTGAATTCCATCTATATTTGGTGAATAACATAATGTATTCATCTACCAAACATATATCATGTAATTCAAGACTATACAGAGCTTGAGTATATTTTTTCTTCTTCTCCGTATCTTGACTATTGAAATAGTCTACCCCTATAAAGTGTGCTTTGAATAGGGTAGCCATCTTTCCAGCGATCTCACTAAGAGATTCTCCAACTAGGACTGACTCTTTCATGTCTGCTGAAGTCATGTCCCAAGCAATTTTTACTGATCCCATAAGACTCATTTCCAAAAGTTTAATGAATCCTTCTTTGTTGAGATCAAGTGTTCCTGCTGCAATCCTCATAGCAGATGTCCAATCGTCTATGAGTTCTTCTCTGTTTTTGAAGTCCAATATATCAAGGTTAAGCATAACCCCGTAAGGATGTATAGGATCTAAAACAGTTTTTCCATAGGGTGTTTGGTGCAAAGGAATTTGAGTTTTCCTTGCCCTTGTTCCCGCTGGGTGTGATCCTCCACCAGTATGGAAATCATTCTGAGAGTTTCTCATATTTTCATTATGAGATCCCATACTTTCCCTTGGTGGTTCCTGAGAAGATGACCAGGTTATTGCAGGTAGTGTTTCACCTACTGCTGTATTCATCTTTAGATCTACTACTTTGAGATTTGCGAAAGATTCCGCGAGCTCTTGTAGATCCTCCAGACCAATCCTTTCTAACGTTGTCATCAGATCAATTTCTTTTCTGAGACAGACTTAATTAGATTGATCATCTTTTCTTCTTCAGTTAAGGGTTTTGGTACCACTCTGGCCTTCCCTTGTTGATGTAACAAAGGTTCGGTACCAAAGGATGGTGGTAACCAACCTCCTGAAGTTCTTCTACTAGAACTTGGTTGTTGTTCTAGTTTCTGTATTCTTGTTTGAATATCCTTTAAGATCTCAAGAATTTCTTCTTGTTTCTCTAGGACCTTTTCAACCCTTTGGGGTACATAATATAGCACATTGCCATAATTTTGTACCGTTTTCTGTATTTCTCTAAGATCCAGAGAGAGCTTAGAGGAGTCTGGTACTATCTCCAGAAATTTATTATTCTGAATCATAAATCTTTACCTGAGGGTGCTGTTGCTTCCCTTCGTAGATCTTCTGTCTATAAAGATCCATTGATCTCTGAAGAATTTCTTCTGAGTAGATTTTGAAGTATGTTTTTACGGTTCTTTAAACCTTGTAAACTCATACCTTTTGTTCTGAGTTCAGTGAAGCAGGTACTTCGATGTAATTCTTGTTCTAATTGAATTATTTCCAGGGAAATAAGTCCAATTTCGAACTGGATGGTAGTCCCTGGCATATTTAACAGATCATTGAAGATCTGGTCTTTTCGGCCTGTAAGAGTCTACCTTTTGTGTATGCAAGGTTTTGCAAACACTGCTGTCTTTCATCAGGAGATAAATTTCCTGATTCAATGAGTTGTTTCAGATGCTTTATAGAACATCTGAATAGCTCTATTCGGAAACTAATGTTTCTGGAATAGAGATTGAAATGATTTCGGGGATACCTAAATCCTTTCATTTCTTGATATATGACATATACCGTCATATGTCTGATGTTTCCATCAGATCTATACCATAACTTGGTGGTCACCATTGGAACATACCTTTGTTCTCCTGTTTCTGATATCTAACAATAGTTAGATATACTTGTGTATTTTCCAAAATATTGGAATAGTTCTTGTAAATTATTCTTCTCGAACTAAAGTTCGGATTCATAATTTTCGGAATTCTCCTCTTCATACATTTAGTTGCTAGTAATAAAATTTTTGTGTTTGAAATAAATTAACCTTAGCTCTGATACCATTTTCGAAAGCGCGGGGATCAATTAAACTTAAATAGGGCAAATTTGGCAATTTAGAAGAAAATTTCTCTTTCTATGTACTAAAACCCAACTCCATTTTCAAAATGTACTGAATCTCAATTAACCCATCAATTACTTACCAACCATCAGGTTGTTGGGAGTCTTCACAGTTCTGATACAAGTGAAAGGTTGCAAGAATTCAACAACCACCAAAATATTCAAAAATGGCACCACCGCATGTAGCTCTGTTTCCCTGTTCTGGGATCGGCCATTTGATCCCATTCCTCCGTCTGGCAGCCACCGTTGCCGCACATGGCTGCATGGTCACTGTAATCACCCTCCACCCCACCGTCTCCGCCGCGGAATCAGACCAAATCTCCAATTTCTTCACCTTGCATCCACACATCAAACGCCTCGAGTTTCAGCCGCGTCCTTTCGAGAAATCCAACTTCTTGAACGAGGATCCTTTCTTTATGCAGGTCGAAGCCATCAGCAATTCAGTTCACATTTTGGATCCTATCCTTTCGACTTTATCACCACCCCTCTCTGCCATAATATCCGATTTTTCAGTTGCGGGCAGCATCTGTCGCTTTGCCTCGAATAAATCCATCTCTACTTATGTTTTGGTCACTACTTCTGCAAGATTTTTCTCTCTAATGGTTCTCCTTCCCAATCTGGCGCTTCACAAGAGTGTTGAAATTCAAGAAAACGGTCATCTTGAGCTCCCCGGTTTAGGAGCAGTACCCGTCTCGAGTATTCCGCCTCCAATGCTCGACTCAAACCAATTTTTCTCAGCCGTTATAAGTTCAAATATTCCTTGTCTCAGTAATGTGAAAGGCATATTGATGAACACGTTTACCGGGCTCGAATCAGAATCGATTGAGGCGTTAAACAGTGGAAGGATAGTACCTGATTTAGCACCAGTTCTCGCACTTGGTCCTTTCGAGTCTTTCGAGGTCGAAAAGGCACCTAACCTTCCATGGCTCGACGAACAAGCTCCCGAATCAGTACTCTTCGTTAGCTTTGGGAGCAGGATGGCGCTGTCCAGAAATCAAATACTGGAACTACGCAATGGACTAGAAAAGAGCGGATACAAATTCTTGTGGGTGCTAAAAACGAACAAAGTGGACAAAGATGACAAGGAAGAAGTACAACAAGTATTGGGTGAATCTTTTCTTGAAAGAACTAAGAAAAGAGGAATGGTGATTAAGGGATGGGTGAAACAAGATCAGATTCTAGCACATCCGGCCATTGGAGGATTCATCAGCCACTGTGGGTGGAACTCTGTAACAGAAGCTTCAAGATTAGGTGTGCCTATATTAGCCTGGCCACAGCATGGAGACCAAAAGTTTAATGCAGCGGTGGTGGAATCGGCAGGCTTAGGATTGTGGGTTGAGGATTGGGGTTGGGGAGGGGAGAAATTGGTGGCCGGAGATGATATAGCTGCTAAGATCTCCGAGCTGATGCTGGGGAAAGACTTGAGAGCTCGAGTTAAGGAAGTGAAAAAAATAGCTCGGCAGGCTCAAGAAATTGGTGGGACTTCCGAAGGGTTCCTTCGACTCCTAGTCGAAGAATTGAAGCTCCAAGAAAAATGAGTTTTATATTTGCGCTGGTTTTCAAGTTGTGTACCATGTTATAATTTTTGAAGCAATTGAAATTTTTAGTAATAGCCGAGTTTTTCCATTTGGATCAAAACATGAATCTTACGAATCCAAGAAAATTGAACACATTTGATGGTAAAACAATCCACCACCCGAATCACTGGTGTTTGTTAATCTTTGGAACAAAGAAGCAATCTCAAGTCTCAATAGATCAAACAAATAAACTGGGAAAATGGAACAGCCATGTTGGCGCACGACCATGATCATTAATATATCCAAGAATTTCCCGTGAAGAACCAAGAAACAATCCTATTTCTGGTAGGAGGTAAAGAAATCTTGAAGCCCATCCAAGTAGTTGATTTGTATGTCACAAAATGTATTTTTTAAGGGTATGCATATAAATTCATAAAAAAAAATTGATGATATTTAACTTGTTCGTTAATTTTTTTTCCGAAATTCCAAGCGTTTATTTATTAAATAAAGTTATTTTATAACATTTATATAAATTTGTATATTTAAATTTAATATAAATTTGTATAATTTAATTTAGAATGACACAAGGTTCTATGGTGTAGTGGTTAGCACTCTGGACTTTGAATCCAGCGACCTGGGTTCGACTCCCGGTAGGACCTCTATTTTATATTTTACCGTTTTCCTCTGTTGCTCTTTTAACTCACTCCCAAAGCCCAACATACCATACCTACCCGGTCTATCCGTTTTGTGGTTATAACATGGTATTTGTGGGAATTTGGAATTAAAATTATTGTTTTTATCATATATAATTTTAAATACAGTCTTACGTATCAATTTTATATAACATTAACTTCGTACGACTTAATAATTATAATTCTTTAGTCTAGGTTTTAAATTTATAGAAGCATCAGTTTCCGCAATTTATTATATTTTTTGATAAAGTTATTTGAGCATCAATTAAAAATATTTTTATCTTTAAAAGTTTTTATAGATCATTTCTCCATCTTAAAAAATGAATTGTTTTTTACACTTCGAGCCAAATTTGGTTGAATTTTACCACTTTACTCTCGGTGTACTTTTATTTTGCAGTCTTTAAAAAAGATCTCATAAAATACAAAAATGTGGGTGTAATGCCCGAGATTTAATTACTGTAATCAGACGTTGATTAATTGACAGAATTGAGGTTATAGGAACTCAAATGACGAAGCCGGGCGTTGGTTTATTTTAAGTCAAGATGTTGAACCGAACATCTCAAGATGTTAAGCCGAGCATCTCGCACCCGAGCGGTAGAAAAGAACCGCCCGAACGCCAATTTTACGTTTTGGGGCAGAATGTTTGGCGCCCGAGCGGTAGAATATTAACGCCCGAGCGCCGAGAGATGTTCAACCGAGGATCTTGACAGAACTTTCCGCGCCCGAGCGGAAATTGATGACCGCCCGAGCGCGAGTCATGCAGAACGAAAGGGAGCCACTTGGCCATACATGCAACGCGTGTATATTTGTGTGTGTGTGTGTGTGTGTCTATATAGCCATACAGCCACTTGGCCATATATATGTTAATCAGCAGAAATCGAGAATTGAGGGGAAGTTTTACTTCTTGATTTTAGAATTCGATTTACGAGAAATCCGTCCGTCTGACTTTGAATCCGAGTACGGTATCGTGTTCCTAGCGACGACGGCTACAACTGGACGTAAGTTTTGCTACGTTTTGACATGTTTTGAAATTATGCTATTGTCAGAATTGAATATGAGTCATATATGATGTTCTTGACATAGTAGACATCGTATAATTGAAGTCAGATTAAAGAACAGACTGTTTATGTAATTGTTATGATTTTTGAAATCGATTTGACTGAGAATTCATATCAGATATGTATTGTTATTGAGATTATGACCGGTATCGACTTTGATTATGAGTTCTGGTATTATATCTGTGATGTTTGGACTGACGGGGTTATCGAGACTGTATTGTTATACCGTCGAAACATCAGTTAATTGATATTGATCAGATTCAATAGTGATTTCGATTATATCGTGATATCGTCGATATGGATTAGATTGTATATCAATTGACATTGATCAGATTATATGTTTTGATTTGAGTATTGATCAGAACAGGTTCTGAATTGAGTTGTTTATTGATATTATATCTGTTCGGTATTGTTATTACCAGATTGAGAATGGACCGAGATAGAGTCGGGACTTCTTCTTCTTCTGAGCGAGAAGATAAATGTATAAATTAATGTTGAGTTGGGATTGCACAACTCAAGTGAGGTTTGACTCGAGTTTCCCTAAATCACATACTTTACTTTATTGCATTGATATTTGCATTGAGTTGATTGATGTACTTGTTCTCTTGAATTATAGAAACAGGTATGAGATGAATAATCTTGTGACAGAAGTGCCTGATAGTGGTGGTATCGCCACGGGCACATTGCACGATGTCTCAAGATAGGATATTAGCGATAGAGCTACAGTCCATGACGTTAGGTCAGGACACCGGATGTTTGGTTATATCGAGTAAATAGAATTGGAATTTCTTCTATTACGGAATTCGATATAGGAACACCATATTTGGTTATATCGTAATTCGATATAGGAACACCATAATTGGTTATATCGTAATTCGATATAGGAACACCATATTTGGTTATATCGAGTAAATAGAATCACTGTTCCTTCTATTATGGAATTCGATATAGGATCACCACATTTGGAAACCGGGATCCCTAGGCTAGGACCGAGTCTAGTCTAAAACGTAGAGTCACGAGTCTGAGTGACAATTATATTGATGTATATTTATTGATGTTGATTGTGTTCCTGAATATGGTTCATGTTCCTTGATGTTCCTGATATTGGTACATGCTTAGAATAGGAGTTATTCTTGATATTGATTTATGTTCCTGATTAGGGTACATGTTTAGAATATGATTTATTCTTGTTATTGATTCATGTCATGATTGTGATATATGATATGATTTTCTGTTATATGCTTTTATATTGTTTATATGATTGCATGTATACATGATTTATATTGGGATATTTATATCTCACCGGAGTTATCCGGCTGTTGTCCTGTTTGTATGTGTGCATGGCAACAAGTGGGATCGGATCAGGGTCAAGAAGAGAACGAGGCTGGACTAGATAGCGTGGAGATCTGGGCTCAGAAGCAACTTAGGATTCAGCACTGACATGTAGTTGAACCTAGTTGAATTCTTGTAGATAACATAAGATTGTATGTTTATGTTTAATATGTAATTTGAATTTAATTACATTACGTTTCCGCTTTGCATTTAAAAAAAAAAAAATTAGACCCTTTTTATTATAAATGATAAAATATTCCTAAAGACGATTAAGGAATGAATTAGCGTCCGGGTCCCTACAGTGAGGATTAATAAGAAACGCGCGATGACTATACATACAGATTATGATCGTGATCATTAATAGATCGAGTAAATTTATAAAATTTTGTTATAACTTTTAATCATTATTTGAATAACGATAAAAAAAAATTATATTAAATATTTACATTTGTAGAGATAATATGTGAAGTTTTAAAATTTCAATATCTAAATGGATACAGTATTTTCATAAAAATTAATTTAAACATTTATATAGTATAGATTTTGTCCTTATATTCTGGATAAAATATATCCATGATAAAAACTATATGAGTATTTACATAAATACTACTAATAAATTAGATATTTTAAATAATAATTTTTTAGTATCAAATTAGATATTTTTTTATTGTCAAATCAAATACCTGAATAAAAATTTAACATTTTTCCAAACACTAAAAATAAGATATTAAAATCCATCCGAATCCAATTTCAATATTTATTCAGTCAAACATAGTGCAAGGGTCCGATCGAGTTGGAGTTAATAAACTTTTTTTCTTTTTTTCTCTTCTTTTTTTGAATTTATATAGACTTTGTTTCTAGGGTTTGCATTATCACCTAACTTTATTAATTTAATTGCATGATTATTTCTTTTAGATGCAATAATTAATTATATGCTTCTTGAAATATATGGCATTGTCATCTACCTTGATTTTCTTGTAGGAATGATTTGGCAACAATTGGTCTTAGCCAGTACGGTAACACAAAAGTCAAAATTAACCAAATAAAGTTAGGTGGCTATATACAAAGATATATGAGTTGTATTTACACCTAACTTTTTATTAAGTACACTTAATTAATAATATTTATGATGATAAAACCATCACACCTGTTTTTTCATCGCATTAAATAACTTTCGAACTGATATAATAGCTTACAAACCACATTTCGGTTGATATCAACAACCTACGATCACACAATTCGGATAAATCTTATCAGACAAACCACATGCGACAATCTCATCAGAAATAGTATTGATAAAGATAATTAAATATCTAAATATTGATTAAACGTTTTTTACTTTATCAATTTGGAACTTTTATTAAAGGGCCATTTTATTTTTATTCTTTATTGTATGACTTGATAATAGTAATTTATTATTTTATGTTGTTACTTTTTTTAGTAAATGCTCTAATTTCTAAAGTAAATTATCTAAGACTTTAATCATTTGAAAAGTTATGGTTAAATATGTTGATATCCGAATATAGAAATTAAACAAAGAAAAATTTGTTAAACCAGTTGTTAGTGAAGCATGGATACAAACTTGACGAGGATGTTTGTAATTTTAAAAATTACTGTATTTATTTGTGTTTTATGCTAAGAGTATTATTTTTTATTGTAAATATCGGTAAGGTTGATCCGTCTCACAAATAAAGATTTGTGAGACCATCTCACAAAAACCTACTATTTGGAATTAATGGTTTTTGTTTTATGAGGGGTGGCATAATCAATTAAATAGCCACCAAACTAGATATCTAAGTGTATAATAATTTAACTGTATGATTCTTTATTTTAGATGTAAAATTTAATTAATTATAATTATATTGTCCCAGAAACGTAACTAGTTATCTTGCTTGGTTTTCTGGAAGGAATAATTTGGCCAACAATTTGTATTGGCCTCTTATGATTTGTTTGATTCTAGAAGAATGCTCTCAGCCACCTAGCTTTATTTGTTAATTTTGACTTTGTGCTATTTTTATTATTTATAATTAATGTATTTACTCCAAACTCTTTATTAAAAACAATTTTTATTATTTTATTTTTTTGCGACGATCGGCTACTTTTCCGTACAAATCACTAGCATACAAATGACTCTTCTGTGTGTATTTGACTATGTTGAATAGATGAGTATGAGTATCATATCGAATATATAGGGATACAACGATACGACAAATCTTAAAATATAAGACACGATGCAGTTATGATACGACAATTATTAAAATATATAAATATATAAACTAAATTTTTTTGCCAAAATGTGTCTATGGCGTGTCTGCGCCGTGCCCGACTGATCAACCTTAAAAATGTCAAGGACAACGTTTTAGCCCTATCCAACATGCATACTATCCAATGCTTCATAAAAAAATTAAGTGTTTGTGTTACATAGGTATTTGATAAACCTTCTACCCTTAGCAAAACTTAAAAGCAAAATATTAAAGCAAAAACTTGTGTGAGACGGTCTCACGGGTCGTATTTGTGAGACGGATCTCTTATTTGGGTCATACATGAAAAAGTACTACTTTTATGCTAGGAATATTACATTTTATTGTGTTGGTAGGGTTGACCCGTCTCACATGATATTCACTCTAGTATTAAAGAAACATAAAAGGAAAAGTAAATACTCTATTTTTTTTAAGATAAGATCTAGGATTTTGAAATTTTCATAAAGCACAAATTCATCGCCCATCTATCTCAAGGAAGGGGAAAGGATGAACAAATTCAGTGCAAAGAACGCGAAAGCTATGTCTGTTTTCGAAAACGACGATGGATCTGAAACAAGTCGGGAGGACAACGGGGAAAGCTTGGTAAAAATCATGTCATTTTCACTACAAACTCTAAGACAGATTTTGTTGCACAATCTGTTACATTAAAAGCCTGTAAAAACTCATTAGAATCAGATATCTTGATAAAGAGAGTTCCTTCCAAAGGTTTTTGAGTTGCAAGAACAAAATATACCAGCAGAGAGGATTCATAATTAGCCAAGAAAATTCTATTTACTCAAAATTTTACATCGACAGGAGGGATTCCTCTATTCTAGCTCACCAAATGCAAGCCCTGCCTCGTTTTACATATTATATAGATAACATCTAAAAAAACTGTACATACAAAAACCTTCCGACTGCCAAGAAAAGTGGTAAAAAAACTAACAAACTTTTCTACGGCCCATGAGTTCATTAACTTCCTCCCAATTCACAACATTACCAGTACCACTCAGCTCAATAACACTTGGGCTACAAGCAGCCACGGTCCAATAACCAGCCCTGATCTCCTCCCTCAACTCCTCACTGTCCCAAGCACAATACCCATCAAAGAACCTAAAATCTCCAACTTCACCCAAATCCCTTTTCGTTTCAATGGCACAATCCAAACTTTCCATTGTCCCGTAATGCAATCCCTTCATTACTTCATCCAAAACCCCAGTTTGCTTCTGTTTGCCACTGACCAAGAACAGCCCTTCGAATAATGGGCCCCCAAAGTGAAGACGCCCGTCAGAAACCGGGATGGACAAATTCGAGGACCATGGTTTCATCTCCTTAATGGACATGAATGATGGCCGGTTGAGTATGAGACCCGTCAGGCCTGTTGGGCCGGAGGACTAGCACCAAGATGACAGTTCTTTTGTATATGTGGTTTGAGTCGAGCTTCTCTGTGGCAATCAGCAAGCAGCCTTTCTCGGGCTCGGATATGGGATGCGCCCATTTTCTCTCAACCCGGTCGGGTTGATCCATCGTAGTGAATGGATCCACCAGTGGAGAAGGACTTGTCGGAGCTGTTAGGGTCCGTTCGCTGGCGACTAATCTTGCTCTAAACGAACGCCAGTCGGATTTGAGAAGTGACCCTTCTTCAGCTTGTATCGATGCTGATTTCAGATTTGACTGGGAACCTGAATCAAGAAAAAAATTGGGTAAACTTCTCTGGATTTTGGGGTATAATTTGCTGTAAATCTAAGTATATCATCTAGAAAAACGGGATAAGACGACCCTTTGGCATAACAAGTTCAAAAACACACCCCACACACACAATTTTCAGTAAATATTTGCACCTGCCCCTTCGATGAAGAACCCTTTAACGTAAAAAAAAAAAAAAACAGCTTGCAAATGGTTTCGATTCAATAGAAAGGTGATGGATCTGGGAGAAAATTCAATAAAAAGGAAAGTACAAATCAAGAACAGGTCGGAAGCCCAATAACTTACATGATACGGAGAGTGGAACTCTGAGTCTCTTGGAATGAATCTTGTTTGTTTTAGGGCTTGTAAACGTAGGAATCGCTACCTTGATTGGGTGAAGAGCTTCCATTGATTTTTGGGGGAGAACCAGATTTCGAGTTGGTGCCGATTAAGAGTTGTGAAGTGGAGGATAAGAATACAAATGTTATGTAGAGATAGGGGAATCCGAGCTAATTTATAATGGGGTGAAACTTTCTTGGGCCCCACCAAAATGATATGTCCGTATAAAACAAATCCGAATATTATGTCATATGAATAGAAACATCCAAAAATAGAATTATGAAATAATAATACAAATATATAGACATGGGTTAGTTTGCAATTTTAATTTAATAATATGTATACATATATAAGCCGGAGTTATTGAGGTTGCACTTTTAAAACATATAATTTTGTTCGATTCGAGTCCGGATCTTGATTGCACGAGTCGGGATCTTTTCATGTGTATATCTTGTTCAGATTTAGTTTTGTGCGTCGACCAGATCTTGACACAGTATAAAAAATGGATACATGTCCATCGACGATATATAAATATTGTTAAAAAAGATGTTTAAACTTTAACGAGTCATCGAAGAATTTAATATGCAAAAGATTATGGTGCTCATTTGTACAAGTATTCTTTTGAACTTTTAAAAATTAAATAACTATTTTTCTTCTTAGGTGCCGGATCAACTTGGAATTAATGGCTTTTGTTTAGGGATCACATGTTATCCTCGAGACCCTTATTTTATTCAATTATTATATGATTATGAATGTTTGGTTTAAGGGCATCCGCATCCGTCGGAATTAATCCATGTTAATAACTCTCCATCTCATCAAAAATGATGGGGTCCACGAGCCACATATTCATTACATTAACACTTCCCCATTATTAACACACACCCACATTCATTTAATTTCAATTTTCATTATTTATGGGTCCCACTGTCCACTTACTCATTTTTTTTATTTTTAATATTTCAATATCTTTCTAATATTTTTAAAATTTTACAACAAATATTACTAAAAATAAATAGTTTTATTATTTTAAAAATAATTTAATTCCAATATTCATTAAAATATTATTAAGAAATGAAAAAAAAGTTGGACAGATTTATTTAAAATATTATTCAATACAATCTCTTTAAAAAACCGTCGCACATAGCGACGGGTGTTAAAAAACCGTCGCAAATAGCGACCTTTTTTTAAAAAAAACAAACGCTTTTCACTTTGCGACGGTTTACGAAAAACCGTCGCAAAGTTGCGATGGTTTACGGAAAACCGTCGCAAATTTCAAAATAACGCCGTTCATTCTGATGAATTTCTTGGCTGCCATGTCAGCCAAGATTATTAATTCTTGCGCACACATTGGTGGGCGAAAATTAATGGGTGTTAATAACACTCATTAACCAACCAATGTGGGTGCCCTAATAATAGGCAAAAATTTATATGAGATGGTCTAACAGGTTATATTTGCGAGACATATCTCTTATTTGGGTCATCCATGAAATTTTTTTACTTTTTATGGTAACAGTATTACTTTTTTTTTAATATAGGTAGGGTTGACCCGTCTCACAGATTAACATCCGTGATACGGTCTCACATGAGAGCCATTCTTAATAATAACTAGTTTGGTTTCTGGAACAAGTGAATAATTTTCTACCCAAATATGATTTTGTACGATTTTTTTTCTTTTTTAAAAAAAAAAAATCAAGACCAAACATTCTAGAATCAAACACATTCTAGATTTTGTTTGATTCTAGAATGTTTGTTTTGGCATACTTTTCAGCCACTCGTGCTTCCTCTGGCTTTGTGTTTTTTTCCTTTTGGAGGCCCCTCCCTTTGTAAATAAATTTAATTTTTGTTTCTTTTTTTAGGGACACATACACCTACCTAAATATTGACTAATTCGTTTGTGTATAAGCTGCTTATGTCGAGGATAAAGAGGAGAGGCAGGTTTGTGTAAGGATAGTGATCGAGCATTTATCGTTTTACTAAAATATATAATTTGTGATAACGATAGATTTCAAATTTTTTAAACTATAAAGCAACGCAATCATCATATTTCGATCATTCATCCAGAATGAGCAATTATTACAACTTACGACCAAAATTTGATATAGTTAAAAGTTATGATTGTGTGAGATTGAATTTCTTTACCAAATGATGTCTGCTTGAAAAGAAACGGAAAAATTATGTTTGTACTTTAACGAGACATCAAAGAATTTAACATATAAAAGATTATGGTGCTCATTTGTTCAAGTATTTTTTTTGACCTTAAAAGATTAATTACTATTTTTTTCCCTAGTTATTCAATAATCATATGATGATTCTAGAATGCCTGGTTTAATAATTAGAGGTCTCATGTGAGACAGTCTCACTGATCTTAATCTGTGAGATGGTCAACCCTACCCATATTCACAATAAAAAATAATACTCTTAGCATAAAAAGTGATACTTTTTCATCTCACAAATACGAGATCTAAATAAGATATCCATCTCACAAATACGACTCGTGAGATCATCTCACACAAATTTTTGCTAATAATTAGTTTGGTTTGCTGGAAGTTTGTGTAATATTCTTAGCCACACACGATTTTGTTTGATTCTAGAATGTTTGGTTTGGGATGCTTTTTAGCCACTCGCGCTTCAGTTGTCTTTTTGTGTTTTTTTTTTACCCCCAAGCCCCTTGTTTTCTAAATACATTTAATTTTACTTTTTTTTAGGAAGCCTACACCAAGCTAAATAATGGTTGGCTACGTGCACGATCAGATCAAATATCTTGATTAGGAGATATTCGATGATCCATAATTAAAAGTTTGCTCAACTTATAAATTATTGAGTAGGTCTTTTATGAGCCGGTTTCACGAATCTTTATATGTAAGACTGGTCAACCCTATCGATATTCAAAATAAAAAGTAATATTTTTCATGTATGACTCAAATAAGATATCAGTCTCACAAAATACGATCATTGAGACCGTCACACATAAGTTCTGCCTAAGTTATTTGAGAGCTTATAATTTTTATTGAAATTTTTTTGTTTGTGAGCTTATAAATTTTTATAAAAAATTCGGTAAGTTTTTTTTTTGAAGCATAAAAACATTCATTCGTCTATAGTTAGAAGCAGCATAGTACAGACTCAAAATATCATCAATATATAATGGTATTTTCAACCGAACAAAAAGACTAGCATAAAAATGATTATTCTTAGCTAACACATGAGCACTCTCATTTCTTTGTATACGAACAAGATGAACCGAGAATTTTGGATTTACAAATAATATTTCTCGACATTGCCCGATAATGCTCGGATCCAAACTTGGTCAAATTCGTATTTATTGTCTTCACAACTTGGAAGACTAACTGTGTGATGACAGTTGTGAAATATGTGTTGTGTATCTATGAAAGGGCCACAAGAAGGCCTGTACTTTCTCTTTCTTTGACACATCGTAGTCCTTTCATCAAATATTTTCTGGCCATAATGAATTTTTCCTCCTCGTCACGCACCACCATGCTTATACCCGCAACCTTTATGTCTTTAAAAAAGGTTGCATAAATGGTGTATTTTACAGCATCTTAAAGATTAATAAAACAGACAAAAACTTGTGTGAGACAGTCTCACGGGTCGTATTTGTGAGACGGATCTCTTATTTGGGTCATCCATGAAAAAATATTATTTTTTATGCTAAGAGTATTACTTTTTATTGTGAATATGGATAGGATTGACCCGTCTCACAGAATAAGATCCGTGAAATATATAAATAAACCTAAACGGGCCAAGTATGAGGCGAATTATATTAAACCTGTTATCCGACCCATACATATCTGAGTAAAAAAATTGAATATTCATTATTTGACTGCAATTTAAATATTTTATATCGTATGACAACTTAAACATTATATTTTGATTATTTTAGCTAGCAAAAATAACTATTACACTCAACGATTTCGAACTTAATTAAAACAAATCAACTTCGAGTCGAGTGTAGTATCTTTACCCATTGTCATCCCAAAGATTAACCCAACGACATAATCTAAGATTCAACCAGAAGAAAGGAAGTGGCAAAATTTTCTTCAAAACGAGTTTTGACACTGAAATCCACCAACCAGTATCACACGTGGCAACATGTGATTGGATTCCGGGTCCTTCGAAATGTGAACGGGATATCTAAGGAAGAACAAGTGTGTGATAATCCATTTGATGCGACCGTTGATACAATTCAAATCCGTCTTAAACTTTTCTTCTTCCTTTCCCTATACAAATTAGCCATCAAGATTTTTATTTATTTAGTTTAATATTTATTCTTACTTTAAAAAATGCATAAAATAAGAAAATATCATACGTATCATTACATCATGTATATCGTGTTCGAAAGAACAATTGTTCATAAATGTATATCGGTCGAAATACGGTGTATTGGTTTTTGTATCATGTAAACATTTTGAGTTACATCGCTATTATCCAATATGATTTGTTAGATCCATTCACTGGTTACTGAACCAAAATCGTGTACTCGACTCATATAATTATCTAAAATGGATTAATTTTCGGGTGTAGAGTCTTGATTTTTTTTGAGGTTGAGATTTTATACAATTAAATTGCTTAACTTTTAATATTCAAAATAAAAATAACTAATGATAGGACGAATTTTGAGTTTTTTTAATAAAAAAATTCAAAATTAATTTGTATGGTGCCACTAATATGGCAGATATTGCAAATTAATTGCAGCGAGCTGCAACGTCCTCTCTTCCTGAAAACAAACATTGTTACTTTGCAGCAGCGGCTCTCAACTTTAACACTTTTTCTCGAAAACTAAACCAATACATATTTAAATAAATATTTTTTTAATAAAAATAATAAAAAGAGTACACATTTTTTTGAAAGAAAAATTACCTAAAATTGGTTGATCGGTTCATCATTTTAAGGTGATCCCCATCTTTCAAATTATTCAAAATCTAATTTATGGTATATGATCTCGACTCTCAAATCTCATTTTTCAAAATAAGAGATTTGTCAAGTTCATAAAAAATAGGCTGACAGCGTAGCTGCTAGCGTCCGCTGTCAAGAAGAGAAGACGTTGAAAGATCAATTGTAGCATCCACCATTAGTGGTGGAGTTTTGCGGTATTTTTATAGAACTCCATCACGTACATTAATTTTTGTATATTTTATATTTATATTTTAAAAATCCAGGTGAATGTTCCATGAACCGTTGATTTGTATTTTGCATTTAAAAAATAAAATAAAATCGGAGCACATAATTAGTTGAAATTTTCAAATGATAGAGATTGAGGCAACATGTAACATCAGTTGTTACGTCTACGAGGATGTCTGCATCATTTGGGTTGACCTCTATAATTCAAAAAATCAATAATTTATCTGAATAATAATAATCTTACGATTTAAAATTCAACGATTCCAGAAAGTTTATTAGGAGATATTTGTCTAATTTATTTTTAAATATTTTATGAATTCTTATATCATATGAGTTGTATAGTCAACTTCTAAACTATTATATGATGCTTTTACAAAAATATGTATTCTCTATTTTTAATGATGATGAAACTCGGAGTTGATAACTTTTGTTGGGTGCAATAATTGTTCCTTGTTAAGTAGAGCGATCGAACTGTGGTGCTTGAACTACCGTTCGCTTTAAAAGATCTGAATTGCACCATTACGACTAGCTATAGCTTTTGGTAAAGCGGCAAGCACTCGGTCCTACAATTGGTATCAGAGTCAAGGTCAGTGGGTTCGATTTCCATTGATCGCAAGGAGTGCTATTATTGATAGAGAGATTGTTGAGTGCAATAATTGTCTCTGCTTGATAGAGCGATCGAACCTGTAGTGCTTGAGCTGCTGTGCAGTTTAAAAGATTTGAGTTGTACCATTACTACTAGCTATAGCTTTTGGTAAAGCGATAAGCACTCAGGTCCTACAACTTTTTTACGAATTAGGTAAATACTTGTACTAATGTAAGTATCTGTAAATCATGTTATTCAAATAAACGGTATTGGACATACTCTTGTCTAATAGGCTCGCCCGAAAAATGTTAGACGGGACAATCACAATCAATTACTTTTCATACTCTTGCGTGTGTTGCATTCGAATTCTTGTAGAATTGTAATTTAAAAAGTTGGATTAAGATAAACTTTAGCAAAAAACAAACGTGTATTGTCTAGCTAAACAAACCTTCAACAACATGGAAATACATAACGGATAAGGACAATGTATTAAATTTAATGATAACAATAATTGATGCATTAAATACAATGACAATATTTCAATTTTCTAATGACAAATTGGCAATACTACATCTATCTCTTTAAATAAATAAATAAATTTTCAAATTACAATAGTATCCACACCCACAAAAAAATTTACACACATATATTTTATATAGTTACTAAAACAATTTACACACATCTATATAAAAGATCAATCAACCTGATCCATATTTGAAAATATATTAATAATGTTGACATAAAAATTAATATTTTTTTATATATCGGATCAGATAGGAATTAAAATTGACTCGTGAAATGATTTCATATACGAGTTTTTGCGATATATTTATTATTGAGTAGGTTACTTGTGAGACGGTTTCACGAATCTTTATCTGTGAAACGGGTCAACCATACCGATATTCACAATAAAAAACAATACTTTTAGCATAAAAAATTAATATTTTTTCACGGATGACTCAAATAAGAGATTCGTCTCACAAAATACGACCTTTGAGACTCGTCTCACATAATTTTTTCGTTTATTATTGTATAATTATAAATGTTATGATCCACATGATAATTATCTTTGGTCTCTCGTGGTGCCGTACAAAATGTAATTTGGATTTAAAAAATGACACTAATACTAAAAAACTAACGAATCCTCTTGGAATTGAAACACCGTCACTCTCGTACACCAACTCCGGCTCCTCTTGATTGATGAATCTCAACTACCATTCAAACAACGCCACTTCATGAATCATGGGTCCGCAACCGTAAAATAGATCTTTTTTTTCTTACGCGGGATCTTATTTACTGTATTCTCTGTCGCCGCTTGTTATTACTAACTCCGCCGCTTCCGCCGCCGCCCCGCACGGCAGCGAAGTCGGTCTGCTGTAGTGGGTTATTTTTTAACTTTGGGATATGGAAGCGAAGCTTTTGAGATCGCCCTTTTTGTCTGTGTCGAGTCCTAGTAGTGATTACTGGGTTTTACGACAAAGGGTCATTTTCCCCCAAAAAACACTGGTTAAAGATCGTGGCTTTCGATTACCCAGGTCAAGATTAACGACACGTGTCGTATTTCAAGCTTCTGCTACCACGCCTGGGTAATGATTCTTGGTTCTTCTTGGATTGGATTTCAAGATTTTAGGTGTTCTCGATCCTATTTTTCAGTCCGCAATTTCACGTGTTTTGATTTACTCATGGGCTCGTATATGTTTTCTTCGTACTTGGGTAGTTTTTGCTTGTCAATGAAGTAGATGAGTTGTGGTCGGAGTTAATTTTAGGAATATCAAGTCATGTTCCCGTAATTGGGTGTTCAATATTGATTTGCCTTTCGGAGAACTGGATTTGCTTTCTTGATTAATAGGAGCTGACCTAAGATTCTGGGGTGAGTATTTGATGGGAAACCAGGGCGATTAAACGGAATTGAACAATGAAATTTAATTATTTTTTTTATCAATTTTCCATGTTGGTTCTATTCTTTTTAAATTTGTTCTAAACCTCTTACATGTAAGTACATGTTTTTTGAAGAATCGATGTTTGCATTGATGGCATGTTCGTATACAAACTTGTGACAACTTGGCGGTCATTAATTTGTAATGTCCTCTTGTGGAATGTGTTTTTACTATCTTTATGGATGGATTCCCGTGGAGATCAGTCATTTTTCGGTAATTTGTTTCCCTGTTACTAATCAAAGTAGATGTTGGTTTGCTAGTGCTAGTATTACATGCGCTCTCTACAAGAATAAGATGAGATCGTGTGGGACCTTACTCGGGAGAATAACCATCTGATTTTAGAAAGATGATTGATTCAATTGGATCTCGCTCTCAAGTTTTCTTTGTATTCTTTCAGATTGACACCGAAAAATAGGGTAGATGAAACTCAGAGCTACACTCTAGACGGTATCAGAAATTCATTGATTCAGCAAGAGGATAGTATTATATATAGCCTAGTGGGAAGGGCTCAATTTTGTTACAATGCAGTGACGTATGATCCCGAGTCTTTAGCCATTGATGGGTTCAACGGCTCTTTGGTTGAGTTCATGGTCAAAGAAACCGAAAAGCTTCATGCAAAGGTTGCCGAGTCTTGCCAACTGTTTTGACATTTAAAAGATACGTGATTTCTAATTTAGTTCCACTTAGGTTGGAAGATACAAGTGCCCAGATGAGCATCCTTTCTTTCCACATGATTTACCTGAGCCAATCTTGCCCCCTCTAGAATATCCCAAGGTAAAACATAAATACCTTTTAATCTTGTACATATGCTCACATGTATGAGGATTAATCTTTTGGTTTTCTCTAAATTTTATTAGACGGTTTTAAACTAAACAAGGGATGGTTTCTTAAATTCATATAGGTTCTGCATCCAGCATCAAAGTACAATCAATATCAATGTTCAAGTATGGAACATGTACTTTAAAAATCTTCTTCCAAGGTTAGTCAAAGAAGGTGATGATGGTAACTATGGACCAGCCGCGACTCGCGACACAATTTGCTTGCAGGTATGCATTAGTTGGTATGAGAAGATTTTATTGCTAGAGAGAAACTTATTTATTCAGGCCTCAGTATTGTGAATGTAATTATGTGTTCACTCTGAATAAACCAGCAATACGATCTCCTTACAATTCGTTAATCATGGATTGAGGTTGCTTCATTGACATCGAGAACATGGAATCATATCCGACTTTTATTACAAACATATTTGCGGTTCATTTTAAATTTTCAATTGGGGGTGTGATGAATACTATACCATTCAAACTTAGTCGGTAACCAGGCAATATTTGACATAAATTCAGCTCAGATATGGAAAGAATAATGGTGCTGATCTCAATTTGCAGGCCCTCTCTAAGAGAATTCATTATGGTAAATTCGTAGCAGAAGCAAAGTTTCGTGCTTCCCCGGATGTCTATGAATCGGCCATCAAGACACAAGTAAATCTACAGACTTGTGTCATTAACAAATAACAATCTGCATGAGCTAACACAGTTTCAAGAATGTGACTTTTGAGCTGCTCTATATTTGTTTGGTTGTGTTGCAGGATCGAGCCCTACTGATGGATTTGCTAACATACACTTCCGTTGAAGAGGCGATCAAGAGAAGGGTTGAAGTAAAAACCCGAACATATGGGCAAGAGATGAACGTGGATAATGAATACGAAGAAATCGCAGAACCTGCATACAAAATAAATCCGGCCCTGGTTGGTGATCTGTATTGGGACTGGATCATGCCATTGACAAAGGAAGTCCAGGTTGAATATTTATTGAGAAGACTTCACTGAACTCAATAGATTCATTTGTTTTTCAAGAAAGATAACATTTTCGGGGTGTCCATGTTTTGTTTAAGAATACACGCAAGTCAATGTAATAATGTGAGAATAATAAGGTTAGACTCTTCTAAATATCTCATGAAAATAAATTTTACAGTTTTGTACCAATCCTATTGAATGAATTTTTGTCACATATTCACTATGGCAAAAACTTGTGTGAGACGGTCTCACGGGTCGTATTTGTGAGACAAATATCTTATTTGGGTCATCCATGAAAAAATATTACTTTTTATGCTAAGAGTATTATTTTTTATTGTGAATATGGGTAGGATTGACCCGTCTCACAGATTAAGATCCGCGAGACGGTTTCACATGAGACGGTCTCACATGAGACGGTCTCACATGAGACTGACTCATTCTCGATTTAGGATTCGTATACTGTATTTGGTAGCTTAGATTTTATCTGAGGTTTTTTTTTATTAATTTCAAAATGTGTTAAATTTTTTAATTATATAGAAATGATTATGTTTTAGAAAACTCTATCGTATTCTATGAATTAATATAAAAATAAATTTCATTGCAAATATTTATTTATAAAAACAAGGCATGATATTCATTATTTTTTTAAAAAAAATTGAATAATATCTATTATATTGAGTAATCAAATAATATTGACTGTATAATACGAATGCAACTTTTAGAATTTAATTACGGAAAGGGAGCCTTCACAGCTCCACAATTCTTCATTTTTTTTTTGCTGCAATTCGAGAACGCAATGACAAATTTTTTGGATGCAATGAGAAAAATTAGAGATAAAATATGAAATAATTTACATTTCAAGAAAAAGTTAATAACAATATTATTGTTATTAAATTTTTCTAGTTATATTTATAAATTTAGAGAGACGAGATCGTAAATTTTTCTATAATAATAAAACTATTATCTTAGAAATATTAATTTATCGAGTGCCAGTTTATAGATTTTTACATTATATATATTGGATTAAAGAAAATAATTGAAATCTTGCAAGATATTTTGAGCTTCAAAACCTTGATTTAAGCCACTACCGACCGCCTTAAACTTGCCACTCTAGTTAAATTTTCTTGAATTTGGAGTCATTTTACTAATTATATATCAATCTCACAATGTTTAAAAGACAGTATCCATTTTCCTATTTGTAGAAATTGTTTAGTTTTAGTTATTCGAGATAGATATATTCGGTTGGAGTCGTCTTTTGTGAGACAATCTCACGAATCTTTATGTATGAGACGGATCAACCCTACCGATATTCACAATAAAAAGTAATATTCTTAGCATAAAAGTAATATTTTTTCATGAATGACATAAATAAGATATCTGTATCACAAAATATTATCTGTAAGACCGTCTTACACAAGTTTTTGTCATCCAGTTGATAAATTCTGTGTGTTCGGTTTGAGATTTAAAAATTGAAAAAGTATTAAATTCAACTGCAATTTGGTTTCGATCTCCACGGAATACTTACATCCCGATAATCTGTCTACCATAATTGTACTAATTATAATTCATGATAATCGAACTAATGATTTTGACTCTTGTAACAATTATAGGATCACTCAATCAATATATATTATAATCGTGCTTTCTGTTGAACCAACAGAAACTTGGAACTCAACTGTCTCAAAATCAAGAAACAAACGTCAAAGAACCATTCATCGTACACACGAAATGCAAATCAATTTCTTCCCTTTGTGCCCGTATATCTCGCAACTGAAACATTCAGATGTGACAAAGAATAATGACAAGAAAATCTCCCGCTCTCCCTTCCTCTCTCTCGCGTCACCCCTCCGCAAAAAGGTTCCGTTGTTGAAGAATTTTCTCAGTTGTTTTTTTCCTGAGCAAATTCTTTATCCAACGCAACCGCATTGATGCGGTTATAGGGGTGAGTCATTTCCATTCAACCCCTACAGAATTTGGCCCATTTCGATCGGTTTGGATATTAGCACTGGCGGGTACGTTCTTTTAATGGGTTTTAGTGGGTCATGGGTTGCATTAGCTCCAAGAATATAAAGGCCGATTCTCCTGAATTTGATGATTCCGCCTCTGTCATCGCCATAGTTGGAGCTGCTTTCCCTAGCCATAGGCCGAGACGGTTGAGTTCTTCTGGACCTTTACATGTCAAACCAGGATTTGGCCCTTTGGAAAAGATAAAGGAGGAGCCCGAGGAGGAGGAGGAAGAAGAGGAGGAGGATGAGGATGAGGACGAGGAGGTGGAGGTGGATAAAGTGGCGGAGGAGGAGGAATCTGGGAGAAAAAGACACGGTTTTCTGGATTCCTCTGGAAATTTGAAGGCATTAAAGAAAGGGTCCTCTGAGAAGAAAGTTGTTTTTAGCATTAAATTCGGAAGGTTGATAGAAGGCGAGCACGTGGCTGCTGGATGGCCGGCGTGGCTCTCGGCTGTGGCTGGTGAAGCCATTGACGGATGGCTTCCTTTGCAATCAAACAAATTCGAAAGATTCGAAAAGGTAATGTAATATATAGCTTAGGCGACATATTTGTATTCATGAAACTTCGACATAATTGATATAATTCCATCTTTGCCTATATAGATTGGACAAGGTACCTACAGCAGTGTTTATCGGGCTCGTGATGTGGAGACTGGTAAGCTCTTTGCACTTAAGAAAGTACGGTTCGACAATTTTCAGCCCGAGAGTGTGAGATTCATGGCTCGAGAAATTACGATTCTACGCAAGCTTGATCATCCAAATATCATAAAGCTTGAGGGCGTCATCACTTCCCGGTTATCCTGTAGTATATATCTTGTTTTCGAATATATGGAACACGACCTTTCTGGGTTGTTGTCATGCCCTGATATAAAATTCTCTGATTCACAGGTTAGTTTGTAACATTTTAGCACTTGATTGTTATATTCTTAAGCAACGTACTTGAACTGTGATTTTGTGCAATCATGAATCATTTTGGTGACATTAAGATTATGAAGAAACTCAGTTCTGTCTTCTGATTGGAGTTTTTGTAATGAGAGTAGATTAAGTGCTACATGAAACAACTGTTGAGTGGATTGGAGCATTGCCATTCTCGAGGAGTGATGCATCGTGATATTAAAGTATCCAATATCTTGGTAAATAATGAAGGGATTCTGAAGATTGCTGATTTTGGCCTGGCAAATTTTCTGAGATCGAAAAACAAGCAACCCTTGACCAGTCGGGTGGTGACTCTATGGTATCGCCCACCTGAACTGCTTTTGGGCGCAACGAGTTACGGGGAATCAGTTGATCTGTGGAGCGTAGGCTGTGTTTTTGCTGAGCTTTTTCTTGGAAGGCCTCTCTTTAAGGGCAGGAACGAGGTTTGAATGTTCTCAATATGGAGTTCGATTTGTAACAAATTCAAGGAAGTGCTTAATTTTTTGCTTCTGCAGGTTGAGCAATTGCATAAGATCTTCAAACTTTGTGGTTCTCCACCGGATGAGTACTGGAAAACATCAAGACTTCCTCTAGCGACGATGTTTAAACCCCAGCATCCTTACGAATGTACACTTCGAGAAAGATGTAAAGAATTTCCAAAGAGTGCAGTTAGGCTTATAGAGACATTTCTTTCCATTGAACCTTACAAGCGTGGAACTGCTACCTCTTCTCTTGATTCTGTGGTAAGATTTCTAATAAAACAATTGAATATGCCAACTTTATCACACAAAGCTCTTTATTTATGGCTTTGTTACTTTTTTGTCAGTATTTCAATACAAAACCTTATGCATGTGATCCATCAAGCCTGCCTAAGTTCCCACCAAACAAGGAGATTGATGCGAAACTTCGTGAAGAAGCACGAAGGTAAAATACCTGTTTCATTTTCTGCACTAAAATATCTAGATTTGATTTGAGTACAATATACGGGTGCACACAAGATTAGTTTAACCATAGTTTGGACAGTACTAATAGCACAAAAATGATAAACTGAGTACTATGACATTCTGCATAAGCCTTTTATCGTGACCGTTTTCTTCAAATATCAAACTAAAGTTTGCGAACTTTCAGGAAGAAGACGGGCACCACTGCACGAGTCTCAGCTGGTTCAAGAAATTCAAGGAATATCCGCAAAACTCTGCAAGAACCAAGCGACTTCTGCAGAGTTGTTCCGACAGAGGTTCTCTCTCCTTCTGAGCATGGTTTTTTTGCACTTTTAGATGGCCATTTGTACTAACTTTTCTTCTCCTTTCAAAGGAGGTCGAGACCAACATGCATGGTGCTCGTGGAAACCACGGTGGCAGCACAAATATGCATCGTAGAAGAGGTGGAATCGATCCTAGGATGTCAATGAACCTATCCTATGATACAAAATCAGAGGCCTTGTCTGAAGCTTCTCAGATGACACATGAATCTCAAGGATCCAGCATCCGTTCTGTACCTGTTCAAGTGACAGGATCCAACGGTTTTGCATGGGGCAAAAGGCAAAAGCAGCAGGATGTATTTAAAAGGTTACATAGCCACCATACCAGTTCAAGAAGTCAAAAGTTCAATGCATTAGAGCCATCCAGTGTACTTTGCACGCAAGATTATTTGGAATCAGATATGCTAGATACCAATGAATTTTCAGGAAACGTTCACAGTGATGCAGCAGGCAAGCGTCCCTTGAATAGGGAAAGAGTGCAAATTCATCATCATCGCGATTCTTTGGACAAATCTGATAGCTGTGATCCACAGGAATTATCACTGGTAAGGAAATGGGATATATAAATACTGGTAGATAGGCTTTCCCTGTGTTCTTTGTGTCAATCTCTTTCATGCAGACTTTTGTGGTGGAAGGTCCATGGGTAGGTGGGGATCCACCAGAGGGGAGCGGGCGGGGGCAATCAACCCCCGACACATGAAAAAAATATTCAAACTGTAGATGTATTTTTTTAAAGGAAATCCTGTTTTTTGGCCTCATCAAAAGATATGAAATTGCCTCCCTCGACTAGGGACTGTGTTGAATTTCTGACAAGCCGAATCCAATTCTCCTTGATCTCAACAGGACTATAATCATATCAAGAAGAAGAAAGGCAGGATTGGATATTCAGGGTCTTTGATCCATCAGTCTCAAGAAATAGATTCGATACAGCATAGCCAGACTCTTCATAGATCCCGGTTTTACAAAGGTGAGAAAGTTATACACCATCATGGCAGATCCATGTTCAACTCCTACATGCATTGCATCTAGTTAAACTGAGAACCCAATTTTACTTTCTCAATGAAATCTTCGTTCTGCTGTCTTTTCTACAGATTTGTGATTCAAGGTTCCAATAATATATGGATAAAGGCCTGCATGAAACTTTCATGTGATAGAACTTCTCGGGGGGTTCCAACAAAGGTGCTAGCTTCTCCAGCTTTTTTTCGCTCAAATATTGAGTGTTGCACCAATTTTTGCTTGTATATCAAATCAACTGCGCGAAAATTCTTAGCTCGATCCATGGCCTGACATAAAGAAAATGAAGTACAAATACAAGGTGATCATTTGTGATAAACATCCAATATATTTGTAAAGTTTTATGACTTTTACTCATTGTAGCAGAAGAATACTAGACCAACTTTCTTCATTTCTATACCCTTTTTTTTCTCTCAATACCTTTGTTTATGAATGCTATGAGATTCGGATGTTGTCTTTGGCATTTTGTAGTTGTTTAATATGGTAGAGTCGGTAACGTTTTTTTGGTAAAAAAGCTATGATTTAAGACACTGTAACTTATGTTTCCCGTTCTTATATTTGTTGAGGTATTACTTGAAAACTTTCGACAGTGCTTTTTGTTGTTGTTGTTGAATGTTTCTATTAAGCAGTTGATCTCTCCGAACATCTATAAACATATCTTGTGTATTTAATTATTTAACTATTTTTTTAAACTGATTTGATCAGTTCGAGCTGATATCAGTTCAGTTCTCACCATAACTAAATATAACAAGAACTGATCCACTTATTTCAGTTAATCAATTGATACAAGCTAAAAGCTTTAAATTGAGCAGCTTTCTTAACGAAGAATTACTTCGAATATTTTATAACTTAATTTAAGATCAAACTCAATTTAATTCATATGTGTTTACATTCTTAGAACACGAACTATTGCAGCTCATCGAGAATATTTTGAGTAAATGAACAGTCTAGACAGCATGTCGTCTAGGACTTTATTTAAAAATTGACCAGTAAAGATTTTAACTTACTGGTTAAAGAAGTGTTGCAATAACTCAAGTGGTCCTGAATATTCTCAGTAAGGGGAAAAACTTGTGTAGAAAAGTAAATAGCAAATTTTAAAAATAATCTTTATAGTGATTTGAACTTAAATTTTCTACTTCACTATTCGTGGTTATAAAAGAATTTATCGTGGTTACAACGGAGAATTTATCGTGGTTACAACGGGACGAGACGTCAAGTTTGAGACCTAATAATAACAAACATCTTTCTCAAGCTAAAAAACCAGAGAGAAAAAATTGTGTAAGACGGTCTCACGGGTCGTATTTTGTGAGACATATATCTTATTTGGGTCATCCATGAAAAAATACTACTTTTTATGTTAAGCGTATTACTTTTTATTGTGAATATCGGTAGGTTTGACTAGTCTCATAAATAAAAATTCGCAAAAACATCTCATAAAATACCTACTCAAAATAAAAAATGAGAACTGAAAAAACAGAAATAACATTTTGTTAGTCACAACGAACAACAATCATATAAGCATTTATTGTGGTCATAAAAAAAACATTTATTGTGCAGTTAACATAACGTCAACTTAGTTCAGGTGGCCGTTGGATCCGAATTCTCAAGCAAAATTAGATCTTCAAAATACTTTTTAAAATCTTGATTTTATCAAAAATTTTAGTCCACGGTGATGGTGCAATTTTAATATTTTAAACCGCAGAAAAACTAAAATATTATGTTTCGATCTTTCTAATAACGTGACAATTATTAATCTCAACAAATCTTCTATTGGACATGTTTCAGTCATTTTTGCAGTAGTGGTAGAAACTAGAAATTGATAAAGTTCAAAGATTCGATTAGAGTGATCTAATCTAATCTAATTTTATAACCTATATAAAATAATAGCATTTTAGAACTCTTATTTTTTTTAAAATGGCTATAAAACCTCCTAAAAGGGTAAATATGTTTGACTTTTTATAACATAAAGATGAACTGTGTTTGAGTTTTGAAAAATAAAGAATATATTAAAATATCAATAATTTTAGGAGGTTTTATGTATTTTCAACTTTTCAAAAGGGGTTGATGCAATTAGCACATAAAATCACTCATGAATTGATCCAAAATCTGTACATAAGATTTTGTTACAATTTGTTTTATATATAGTTATCTGCTGATAAACTCTTTTCTGGTTCAATCAAAAAATAAATTATTGCTCCCCTTAATGTTAAGAACACTTTAAATCAAGAAATTAAAGAGTCTGGCTAATTAATTTAAGAGTAGGTCTCTTGTCTGACAGTCTCACACATATTTATCTGTGAGACGACTCAATCCTACCGATATTCACAATAAAAAATAACACATTTAGCTTAAAAAATAATAATTTTTCATTGATGACCTAAAAATACGACCTGTGAGACATCTCACACAAATTTTTATTCTCACAAGTTTCTACTTAATCTAAAAATTGATTGTTCGAAAAATTTGCTCACTTTTAACAAAAATACTTCAAACATCATGAAGATTTTGCAATTAACTAATCAAATAAAAAATATATATACTTAGTACAATTATAAATATTTTTATATTTCTGTTATCTTCATTTCATTCAGATGAAATTTATGATCACTAAAATAATAAATGACATTCTTCTTCATTGTATGCTGGAATAATAAAACTTGGAGAAATCGATGAAAAAATTAACATACCGAATTGTTGGAGACATAATTATTACAAGATGTTAATTATCAGAGGGTAAATTTTAGAAGTTAAAAATGTGATTGAATCAACAACAAAACAAGATTCTTTTTATTTTGATAACTGGTTGTGGGATAGCTTGGACTTGGATCCAGAAGAGGAGGAAGACAATGATAGCCTGGAAATTTTCTCTAGCCGCTTCGAAAGGCCGGATAACATGGCTAAATGTAGTCTCAGTCATCATCATCAAGACGTACAATCGTGGGTATTTGGCCATGATTAACAAAGTCGATCTTGTTCAACCTCACACAGCAAAGGACTTTTTCGGGTAATTCCTCTGGTTTTTGGGCCTGTTTTTTTCAAGAAAATGGCTTCAGTAGTGATTTCAGGAAGAAGAAAGAAATAGGAATGAGTGCTGGCTCAACGTAATGAACCTGAATAGTCAATCCCAGATCGAGTATTCCATTCTTTAATCGCTCACGAAATGCATCAAGTCCCTTTCTTGCTATGTAGCTGAAGCGATGGATATCCAGATCGACTTCAAAGTAGTTGGGACCCTGCGCGATATAGGAAGCTAAATATTGGTAATCACCATGTTACAAGTGTTGATGATTATCTTGCCTTTATTGGAAGACTTTTGTCACCTGATAAAACTCGTGTTGAGGACGAGAAAGAACAGGTTTCTCATTGTAAGCATTCAGAAGTTTTCTCTCTGTCGAATTCGATACAAGGTCTTCTGCATTAGCCACCCCAACCATGATTTTCAGCCTCTCTCTGAAGGGAACAATTGATTCTTTAGCGAAACCTTTAACCTTTTCCATTTCATCATCCACCAATCTCTGCAGCATAAAAACATCGGTTTCAGTAGAATATTCTAAATATCCAGACCCTTGGAATTTTACAGCATTGTACAAGTGATTAAACCGATATAGTACCTTGATATTGTCCAGAAACTGGGAAGATACGTCTGTCTCAAAACTTCCTGAAAGTTTAAAATACAGGACAAGGCTCAAGCCCTCTCCATCACCATCGCCAAGAAACATGGATGCTGGATAAGCGGGCAGCTGCGTGATGAAATTTATATCAGATTAAATTGGCCTCAACCAAAAACGTGGAATTAAGGTGAAATCGGACATCAAATCACCTGAATGTTAACAATTAGAAGTGGTGGAATTTTCCCATCTGCTTTTACAGAGGGTAACTCAAGATGCTGCGCAATGTGGTTAATTTTCCTTGGGGACGTAAACAAATCAACGCCAATGGGAAGGTAAGGAGAAACATTTGGTGCAGGAGACTTCTTTTTATCTCTGCAATGCTTTAAATTGTCAATAAATTGATGAAAATCGCTTGAAATTTTTTAGCGGACAACAGATGGAGGAGAGAAACATACTTGAAATAGTTGTCTCCACGGAGTTTAAAAGTCGAAGGTTCAATTTCAGACCATGTTCCAGAAGTTGGCTTCTCTTCAGTGCAACACGGAATCAAAAGTCCCGCTCTAGGACGATAAAGGTACTTTGTTGCTACACCTGGATAGATCAAAGTTATTTTCAGGTCGAGTAAGATTGACCTATTCAATGTTTGATTATGTGTAGAACCTATCATTTTGTAGCTGCACCAAATACTATGGTTAGTGGTAACTATACAATTCAAATATTTCAAACTATATAGTAAATCAAATATCACAAACAATAGGGATGCTTGAAGTTTATCTGGGATAATGTTTTATCATGGTACCATAAATAAAAAGTACTCACGACATTCATTTTTTTCTTCTCCATCAACAGATTTCCTCTTGAAGGAAAGCCTGATGACTGTTGTGGATTTCTTTCTTTGATATTGTGGTCCTGAACTTGAGGCAAGGTTGATCTTGTCATTAAAACTTACAGATGGAAGCAGCCGAGGAAATACGGATTTCAACAAATCCTGGGGAGTTTTCTCATCACAATAAATTTTATCATCTTTTAACCCATTAAAACTCACAAAAGCCCGGTCTAAGTTTTTCTTCTTCTTGCTACCAGATTCTTCACTCTTCACAAAACCTGAAAGTTCTTTTCCTTGTGTATTTACGAAAGTTAGTCCCTTCAAGTCCTTGACTCCATCATTGCTTAAGAGCTTCTCGGTTATACATTTATCTACTTTCAGATATTTGTCATGGTATTCTTTGAAATTGCACTTGCTATCCAAAAAGCACGATGAAGTTTCGTACTGAATAACTGGTACATTTGGAATGTAGGGGAAGAAATCTGCGGAACAAAAGAATTGACAGGAATACATAAAAACAGACCAGCAAAAGATCTTGGACATGAATGCAAAAACCATTGGTTACCCAAAAGAAAACACATCAATCTTTTTACCTCCATGTACACTGCTAAAGTCATCATCCGAGTCAGACTCTAATATGCTAAGTGTGTCAAACCATACGTCTTCCTGGCTAACTCCTATAAAAGTACATATATATATCATTTTCAAGAAATTAATCTGTCTTTAGTCATTATAACTTGACAGTTCTTGTTGCTCAAGATATTACTAGCTGTTGCTCAAGATATTACTAGCTGACATAAATAAAATGCAAGAAATATTAAAGAAAACTGATTTTCTTCAGTTAGACTCTTGACGTCTTTGTCAAAATTAACATTTCAATAATCAAGAACTCACCATTAGCATCGATTTGACTATGGTGCCACTGCAACTGCAACTGAGTGAGATGAAACGTGGAATTGGACACCTCAGATCTTCTGCAGGTGGTAGTTGTGTGAACAAACTCACTCAGAGCAAAATCTGCCACCCGAGCTCCAGCATCACTAGCCCTTTTCTTGTTTACATCCAGAACAGAATTCACATGATGTTTTTTGGAACGACCACGATGTTTCTTCCTTACTTTGGAGATCTTCGATGGTTTACAAGTCGTAGCTGGTATAGATACGCAAGCACCCATTATGATAACTCAGTTCTAAATCTGTGCAAAACCAAATATGGACTTTAATGATTTATTATGTAACATAATATAGTAGAGCTCCAAGTGCTTGAAATGAAATATAGTAAGTACCAAAAATGGCACTTTTCATCTTCCAAGAAAGACTCAGTTTCGACAGTCAAATCATTTCCTAAATTCTCATTTCTATGTTTGGTCTACTCTAGAATGAGAGACTCTCCATGTAGCATCAACCATTAGATACAGGTAAGCAAGTGCTAGTTACCCATGAGACCAATACATCTAACAATTTATGCTACATAACGAAGTGTTTCTCTCGATTTAGCACGAATTAGATTTGAATTTCTACTATCATCTCAAGGACACAACTATCCATAATTTGCAAAATGAGATACATAAAGGTGGAAATGTCTAATAGTACAGCTGCAGATAGAGTGATAATTCTTGTTTCTTGTGTTAATTGTTCCAACTTCGACAGCTAAGAAATGAATTATTTATACATCTCTACACTTAGGATTACAGTGATCATACCTTAACACGACTCAACCTTTTTTTACCAATATTTGTACTCATGGGTCCCCTTTCTTATGGTCAACACAATCTTTTAAACTCAAAATTGATCAATTGTACACACCACTTCCCCCATAGGACCTGTACAAGAGACGAGAGGAAAAAAGAAAGAAAAAGATCAGTTGGTTGCAAGAAGAGGTGGTAATTACTTACGAAATCCACATCACATCAAAAGTAAACAAATGTTATTATGTTAGGGGAAACCATGGAGGACAAGGTTAAACATCCCTACACGATATCTGAAAAGTTAACCGAAATGCCTGAAACAACACATTTTCTAGAACCATAAGTTAACTTGATCTTTATCACACAAGTTGTATTCTATTGTAATTTATAAGCCTATTCTAATCTTGAAACGTGGAATCAATTTTACATAATTGGATGTGATGGGGCTTGAATTCAAGACCTCTCCCTGACCTTAACACATATAATTGTGTCTCCAACAAACGCAACTTTTATATTTGGCTTTTTCAGTGTGTTCTAAAGTTCTAAAAAAGAAAAAGGAGTGGGTGAAAATGGCCATGGAAAGCCACTTTCTAAGATCAAATAAAAATGAAAAAGATAACAGGGTAATACAGACAAAGACAACTTCCCAAATGGACTAGGTGGAGCCCGGGCTAGCGGCAAGCAATTACAGTCGACACCTCGATTAATAAATTTCACAAGTAATTTTTCCAACAATGTGAGTTTTTCCCATCCCCAATACCATAAGTCAGCCCTCCCGGTTAGATTTCCTCATTTTAATCTTGATATGGATCCTTATTATATGATCTATTTCCTCATGCTAATATCTTGATATGGATCCTTATCATATGATCAATACAAGACAAATCACAAAAAGGTCCGAGAAAAAAATATATGGGCTATGGGTGGCCCTCTGTATATAATGCAGTACACAATGATACCATAACTAATAGTCACCATCAAGAACCTCAAAAATAGGAAAACACCGAATTATTCAAGAAACTGGAAATGTGAAAACAAATCCACAGCTCACACAGGACAAGAAGCGGAATACATAAATTGCTAAAAAAATGTCATCTCAGGAAATATAATAAACCCAATTAAAAAGCTGTAAATCACCAAGAAACCATTTTTAAAAATTAAGAAACAAGAAAATCTATAAAAATATCATCAAGAAAAGCATACGCATTTTCTTGAAAACCCATTAATCATAAAGACAACATCAATCCATTCATCAGCATCCATACGTAAACACGATCATACATACGCGTATAAACGGACGCATTTCAAGGAAACGCGTACACACGTAATACATACATACGCGTCAACAGCCGTATTTCTGTACGTACATTCAAACAGGAAACTGCGGAAAAAAGGTTTCCTGGGGGTGCCCCTCTCCCGGAAGGATACACAAAGATGAAGAGCAATTTGCAGAGCTACGAGAAAGAAATGACCGTCGGATCCAAACAGCAATTCTAATCCTTTTTTTGCCTTTTTCTCCAATAACGAGTGTTTCTTTTTATAGATTTCCGCGTTCTTGCAAAATGTAGAGAGAAACAAAGCAAGAAAATTAGGAGCTTTCGTTTGCTTGTTTTTATATTGTTATTATCATTTATGATAACTGAATATTTGACGTTGACTATAATGTAATTTGAACATTGGCCATCCCATACAAAGTCAAGAGTGAGAGCAACTGTGTAAATGAATTGAGTCGGATAACGAGTTTTTTGAGATAATTTGAAAAAAATATTTTATTTGTATTTGAGTTTATCAAATTCAAATTGAACTCGAACTTTGTTCGAGTCGAACTCGAGCTCGAATTATTTTGTTCGACAGATAATTTGCGAGTTTTACTATTTATTAATATAATATAACTATGTATTAAATAAATTTCGAACTTTTCGATTATTTATTTTCCAATAGTTCGCGAACATATTTGAATATTATAAACTGAACTCGAATTTGAGCTTTAATTCAAACCAAATTCAAGCTGATTTTTTTAAAATTTCCGAACTTCGTATCGAGTTCGAACTCAAATAGAACTAATTCGAAGCCTTTAAATTTTTATCATATTTGACTCAATTTAGTTCGTTTACATCTAAATAATAATAACATGGCAAAAACTTGTGTGAGACGGTCTCACGGGTCATATTTGTGAGACGGATCTTTTATTTGGGTCACCCATGAAAAAATATTACTTTTATGCTAAGAGTATTACTTTTTATTGTGAATATGAGTAAGGTTGACCCGTCTCACAGATTATGATCCGTGAGACGGTCTCACATGAGACTCACTCTACAATAGTGGGTCTCATGTGAGACCGTCTCACGGATCTTAATCTGTAAGACGGATCAACCCTACCCATATTCATAATAAAAAATAATACTCTTAGCATAAAAAGTAATACTTTTTCGTGGATGACCCAAATAAGAGATCCGTATCACAAATAAATAAGACCCGTAAAACCGTCTCACACACGTTTTTACCAGCTTACAATTTGTGTGTTCTAGTCAAAACCCCTTGAATTAAATGTACATTGACTTTTCCAATTTGTTTCGTTCGAAAAGCCTTAAAAAAAATTCCCAAGAAAAGTCTTAATTTATCATCATCATCATTATTATTATATTATTATTCGTTGAAAATGAGAATCCAAAACAGGTGGAATTTCTATGACTTTTTTCAGGGGAGAAGAGATCATGTTGATCTGCAATAGCTCTTATTTAAACATAAAGAATAGATTTTTTGTGATACGGTCTCACGGATTTTTATCTTTGAGACGAGTCAATCCTACCGATATTCACAATAAAAATTAATACTCTTAGCATAAAAAGTAATACTTTTTCATAAATGACCCAAATAAGAGATCTGTCTTACAAACCGTCTCACACAAGTTTTTGCCAAACATAAAAGCTCATGTGAGATGAGTTCATTGGTCAATTTTGTGAGACGAATATTCTATTTAGGTCACCCATTAAAAAATATAACTTTTATGTCAAAATGTTACTTTTTATCATGAATACGAGTAATGTTGACTTGTCTAACGAGACATATTCTTTGATCGTCATTAAATATTATTTCATCTCTTAAATATAATTTTGATAGGATAAGTTTTTATAAAAAAATATTAATAGATTAAATTAAATATTTCTATCAAATTTTACATCTGATTTCTTATTTGGTTATTCCTAATGTTTATAAAAACACAAGGAATCTAATTAATTATAAAAATAATATTTGGAGTTTAAATTTTAATATAATAACTAGATATTTTTGCAAAAAACAAAAAATATTGTAATAAATGTAAATGCATCGTGTATCATGGCTTGTTGTTAAGTTCCTTAACAATGACTCATCCATGTCCAATCCACAGCCCCGCCTTCAATAATATATGAAAGCATATAAGATAGTGGCAATTTATTAAAATTGGTGGGGATATAGGGATCTTGAATGGGTGTTCAAAATAATATCTTTTTAAGGGTCGGGATATATAAGATTAGTTTTCCATTCAGACGGTTTCACACATCTATATTCGTAAGATGGGTCGATCCGATCTATACTTAGAGTAAAAAACAATATCTTTGACATAAAATTAATTATTTATCATGATTCGGATAAAATTAGATATTTGTATCATAAAATTTAGCCGATGAACAGTAGTTTTGTAAATATACAATAATAAATATTTTAAATAAACACTTTAAGTAAATTTAATAATGTATAGTAAAAAAATCTTGTAAATCTTGGATTTGTGATCCGATATAACCAAGAGTCACCGATAAATAATAATGAATAATGGCTCGTGGGGTTGTTGTATATATACTCTTTTATTACAATGATTGCGTGTGGGTTGATGGGGATTGTAGTTATTAGGGCATCTGCATTGGTACCGGTTATAATACTCACCACCTCATCAAAAATCGTGGGGTCCACATGCCACATATACATTACATTAACACATCTATTCTCTCACATTCATTTTAACATCCACACTCATTATTTGTAGGTCCCGCTGTCCACTCATTCATCTTATTCTTATTTTACATTAAATAAATTCAATCTCAAATTTTTTAAGAAATTTAAATTATTATTATTTTATATTAATAATAATTTGTTTTTATATATATAACAACATTTAGCGACGGATTATAAAAATCCGTCGCAATTAGCGACCGTTTTGAAGCAAATAGCGACGGTTGTTTCAAAACCGTCGCTAAAGGACCAATTTATTTGCGTGCTCGTATATAATTCAGAACACGTAGGGCCCGCGTGTCAGTAAATCGGCGACGTTTTGTTTAAAGCCGTCGCTAATAGCGACGGTGTTCTAAAAAACCGTCGCTAAATGTGCAATTTTTAAAAAAAAAAATAAACTGACACATGGGCGTTCATATGTATGAACGCCCAACCCTCTCTCTCCTGTGAGTGGGCGTTATAACGCCCACTCACATTGGAGAGGGCCAATGCAGATGCTCTTACTATTGTTATTTTATTTTTAGTGGATAACGTGTGTGGAACCGTATTTGTGTTCGATGAGAATTGAAGCGAAAATTTAAAAATTGATTATCTTATTGCTATAAATAATGCTAAAATTCAATTAGCAAATAATAAATACAATAAATATACCATAAAAATATATTATATAAAAAACAAGTAAATAAATATTTAAAATAATTACATAAATAACAATTGTCTAGCTATTCTAGAAGAAAAAATATATATCAAATTTGTATAATCTAGGTTTTTGATCATTTTTTTGTCAATTAACAATATAACTAGCTCATTTAATCTATTTTGTGACCTTTTTGCTGTTTCAAGTTGAAATTCACTGCATTTTAACACTATCAAGCTCCAAAACACTCAAATGTATACGTGCATTATGATTTATTTGATGATACCTTTCGGGTTGGGTCGATTTGGAGTGTATATACAAGTTTTTCGGGTTTTTTGTAGGCTGACGTACGTGGAAATGCATATTGATTTGTCTATGTTTTTTTTTTAAAGTTAAAGATTCATAACTTCAAGTCGGTAAATCCCGAGTTACAATACAAGAAAGTTAAGATGAAATATTTTCATCTAGCCAAAGTAAATTAGAAGAGCCATTGAATGCTCTATGAACAAGAAAGTGTGCCACGATATTAGACGAACGATGCATATGCTTGATCGACACAAAATGTTTCACTAAGAACATAAAATTAACTTCAAGAGCCAAGTGTCTATGTTACATGCAAGTGACAGATGATTATTTTATTAGATATCAAATGTTTATTTTTAAAATTTTATAAATACATAAAAGATAATTACACAATAGGATAATACAAAAATAGCAAAAAATATGTCAAGAAACAACAAATAATTATTTTTCATCACTCTCCACTGAATATATAGTAGATATTCCTCAAAACACAAGTGAAATTTCAAGTTAAGGGCTTGTTTGGTACAATGGATTGGTTTGTGTTGTGGTTGGTTTAACCGATTTATCCTGTATTTGGTTAGAATTTTAATAATTCTACTCGATCCATTTTGCAAAAGACTAAGTCATATTAATTTAAGGAAAATAAACATATCTCACCTCCTTGTACTAACTAGCATTTTTTTTAATACAAAAACTTGTGTGAGACGGTCTCACAGGTCGTATTTGTGAGACGGATCTCTTTTTTGGGTCACCCATGAAAAAATATTATTTTTTTTATACTAAAAGTATTACTTTTTGTTGTGAATATGGGTAAGGTTGATCCGTCATACAGATTATGATCCGTGAGACGATCTCACATGAGACCCACTCTTTTTTAATCACACCCTTGTTTCCAATTCTATTTTTCCCTGCACAAAAAAAGTAATTTTAATATAGTACAAGGGTATTTTTTTTCCTTCCAAAAGTCAAAATATTCTTAATTTATCTCAGAATAAAAAAAAAATTCATGCCTATGCCAAGTTAAATAGAGGTAGCTGGACCATGGGCCTTGGTCTTTCAGAATTGCATTGTACTGATTAAATCTTTGGTATTTGGGCCACCTGATAGAGCTCTTAATTCAAGGCCCAAATGTTTTGCTTATAACATTCGGCCCAAATATATTTTCTCAGCCCGATATCTTGTTATTAGACTGGCCTGGCTAAAATACGCCGCCTTGCTTCTTCGTTCAACTTTGTTCGCGGAGACATCAAAATTCTGCTCGTCCAGCTTTGCGCCGCCGGCGGTGTTAATATCGTAATACGAGGTAGGTTTTCGGCATGATTGATTGAATTTTCTTGTCTAATTGTTGTTTTGACTTGTTTGAGATACCTTCTGGATTTGGATTCTGAACCGTACTGGCTTCTGATCGGGAATTGAGTTGTTATAGTTGAAAATGTGACGATTTTTCTGAATTTTTGTTAGATTAACACGATTCTGGATTTTTGGGGTGGGGGCGTGTGTGTTTTTACAAATTTACTGATATATTCTGATTAGCCTACCTCTTCATTTGTTCGCTTTCACTATGATATTGGCTTTGAATTTGTTTAACATGTGTGCCTCGTATGTTTTTTCAGTGTAATTTGTGTTTCTTGGCTGGATAAAACCATGTTTTTGTATTGACTTCGTATGATTGACATCAATTGGTGAATGGAAGTAGAAAACCTGTTATTTCTGGCTATTGGTATTGAGTTACTGTCTTACTGATGTGCTTGCTTCAGCCTTCATGGGACAGGTCTCTTCTATGAGCACTCGAGGGGACACGGCTCTTAGTCATTTCATGGAAAAAGAATTATGTTCGACCGCCATCGTTTTTTAGCTACTCCCGAGTTAATACATATGGTAAAGTAGGATCTGGAAAGTTTGATCATGGGTATTGATTGTAGTTCTCGAATCTTTGCACAAGTGTAGTTCACAAGTTGAACGAGATCGAAATGACTCTTCTTTCCATTTTTCTTCGGAAATGGGGCTTTGGTTGTTTTATTTTACGAGATGTTATGGGGACCAATGTTTCTACCTGGGATCATGAATTTTTTGGTTTATTGTCAGGACATACTTTCTTTTTCTGGTTTGCAGGGACATCATTAATCTATTCAATGATTTTTTATGTTATGTTTTTGTTAAGATGAGAAGGTAACAAAATTGTTAATTTTGCTTCTCTTTTGTGTTATCCTGAAGGTGTGTTGCACAACCCTGTGGCGTTTCACTAACAGCTAGTTGATAATATGGCTTCTAGACGAAATGTCAACTATAGTCGTCTTGCTGTTGACGAAGATGATTACGACAATGATGGAAACAGAAGTCAAAATGATCCTAGATTCAACTACACTCCAAAAGCCTTCGATAAAATTCCTTGGAAGTCCATCATCCTCGCACTTTTCCTGCTCCTCCTTGGATGTCTGCTTCTCTTGCTCTCACTCTTCATCTTGACCGGTCACATGGAAGGGGAATCGTCTCAAGCATATGGCCTTTTAGGACTTGGATTTCTTACCTTCCTTCCAGGTATCTTAAGATTCTCAATTTCATCGTTTAATACCTATGTGCTGTCTAAAGTTTGGTTAGACTATCTCATAAAATAAATGTAGTCTCTCTTACATGAGTGCATGACCATCCTCTATCAATATCTGAACTACCTTTTGATGAACTTAACTTCCATGGCGTATCAACTATCAAGTACTCCTTAGAATCATCATCTTTCTAAATTTAGATTCATGTATTCTTCATCCTTACCTCCTTGTTTGATTTTGTGATTGCCCGGCTTTTATTTAACCTCTCACTACACAATTGCAGGATTCTATGAGACGAGAATAGCATACTATTCATGGAGAGGTGCCCAAGGCTATCGCTTTTCGTCAATTCCTGATTATTGAGCCTTCTGCCTGCCTCTTCATCCCATATTGGCATCTTGTTTATGTTCTCTTTTGTTTACCATGTGTGGCTTTTATATTTTCTTGTGAAAAAGAAAACCTTGTAGTGTCTTAAATTTGTCGATGATGTAGGTTGTAATGTTTCTTTGTAGTTCAATTCTATTACCCTTTATATCCAGTTGGTTGAGAGGTTTATTCACATATATGATTTCATTTGCAATCATGGCAATGCATCAACATAGATCGGAACCTCACTTTAAAATAAATAAATAAAGGAATCCTGAAGCCGTATTTAAAAATAATCAACCAAATAAATAAATTCAACTTTAAAATATGACAAAAATTTGTGTGAGATGGTCTCACGGGTATTATTTGTGAGACGGATCTCTTATTTGGGTCACCCATGAAAAAGTATCATTTTTTATGCTAAGAGTATTACTTTTTATTGTGAATATGGGTAGGGTTGATCCGTCTCACAGATTATGATCCGTGAGATGGTCTCACATGAGACTCACTCTTAAAATATTCTCACCACGTTTTAGAAAAAAACATTAGTTTGTGAATTAGCAAGTGGGTAGGTGGTTTTCCATTTTTTTTTTTTTTGATTTGGACACTCTAATATATTTTTAACATACAAAAAATTATATCTATGTAAAACATGTATATCTAGTATTATAAAATTCATAAATGAAGTAGTTAATATACCTTGTCTAGAACTCACGGGTAAAAGAAATACTCGATGACATATAGTCGACGAATGAAGTTGGTTAATTAATAATTCACAGACGAAAAATGACAGAAAAGAAAGCATTTTCTATGTGTAACGATTTATGAAAAAATTTATGTCAAAATTTGCAGTTCTACCATCTGCAAAAGACTTTTGCTAAATTTTTAAAAACAATTTTGATACCATCAAGTACATTAAAAACAATTTCTATCTTTTGGGTTATATAAATAATGTGACTCAAATATTAACTAAATTTGTCATTCCTTCTTTGGTATGACCATTTTTCACTAAAAAATGCACACCAACTACAAAAATTTAAATATAATTGGGTCATTGTCCAAACAATAAATACAAATTAAAACACAATAATTTTATATTTTTTTCATATAACTGTAAATTAACTATAGTCCCAAAAAATATCAATAAAAAACAAATTTTACCACAAACAAAAATATTAATTATATCTATATATGTTATCACAATCGTAATAAATATATTGGCGTGTTGGTGAAACGTTTTATAAATATCACTATAATTTCTGATTTTCATCATTTTCACTCTCCCAAATTTCTATATATTCCTCCCATACAAATTATTGAATATACTTATCATATAAATTTAAATGAGTTTCATTCACCAAAAATAATATATCAACATAATTATATTTTATAAAAAAATTCTAAATATATTTGAAATTATATTTTATATTAAAATTTAATATGTATAGCTTGCTAAAATATACTAATATTAATATTAATGGTCGAGAAAAAAATATATTAAAGAAAATAATAAGAACTACGGCGCTGAGCTTTCTCTCAACGTCAGCAAATAAATTCTCCTTTCTCCCCGCATTGGAGGAATCCATCAACTACAAACTGAATCAAATTTCTTGAAATTTGTGAGTTAAAATTTCTGTTTTACCTTTATTATTTGAATTCCCTTTAGCTATGCAGTGGGTTTCTGTTAGTCCGTCCGTACTTCAACTGGGTCCCGTTGTTTTTCGTGTCAGTGCGTGTCCCTTGCTTATATTTTCTGAATCCTTTTTCTGGCCGGCTTTGAATTTATCGAATTTTCGTTTACTATGCTTGTTAGTGGGTATGAAGTTTAAAATTTGTGGTTTTTCGTTTTTCCCATGAATTTTTTAGATCTGGGACGGGGAATTGTTGCAAGTTAAAGTAGGTGTACGTTTGTTTTTTGATGGGAATTGTAGTTTCATTATCAAGATTCGAGCCTTTAGGGGTGAAATGTTGTATTTGAGGTTTTTTAAGAATAAGATTGGGATATTCCGATGAACTCAATTTTTGTGATGTTTACTTTGTGAATTTGGCATCGATAGCTTGTTTTAGCTATAAATTAGCATAGTCGCTGCGTTTTACTTGTTACAGTGCGTGTTCCTTGCTTATATTTTGTGAACCCTTTTATTGGGCAGCCTCGGAACTTAACGACTACATATTTACTGTGCTTGTTGATGGTTATAAAGTTTAAATTTCGTTGTTTTGTAGTTTTCCCACGAATTTTTTAGATCTGGGATGGGAAAATTGTTGCAAGTTAAAGTATGAGTGGAATACTAGTTTAGTTATCAAGATTTCAGCCTATGGGGGTGAAGTGAAGTATTTTCGAATAAATTTGGGAGCCTTTGGGGGTGAAGTGATATTTTTGAAATAAAACCGGGATATTGTGATGCACTTTTTTTTGGTTATGTTTACTTGGTGAATTTGGCATCAGCAGCTTGATTTCGCTATAAATTATTTTTAAATTAGTATGCTTACATTGTGTTTTAAATTGTTTAGAGGTGTTTAACTGAATCATTTAGGATAAAAGTTTGAATCTTGATGCATGTTGGAGGATTTCTAGGCCATTTGTTTTAAAAAAATTAACCTCTTGGTGGCATGTGCTGGTTTTTGAATGAGATTAAGTTTTTAGATATTTAATTGTTATTTAAGGTTTTGATTTTACTCGTTAAAACATGTTTTTTCTTCCCAATGCACATATGGATCATGTAGCGTGTTTTACAATTTTACCGAACACATTTCAATTGGAGGGTAAAATAGACTGCCAAATAACCGTGTTTCTGCTGATTTATATCTCACATCTTTCATATGTTCAGGAATATGGATGGATCAACCCAAGATGGTAGTAGCGTGGATTCCTTTTTGCAGAACTACAAACTTGGGAAAACTCTTGGGATAGGCTCTTTTGGTAAAGTAAAAATTGCTGAGCATACTTTGACAAGGCACAGAGTTGCTGTCAAAATCCTCAACCGTAAGAAAATAAAGAACATGGATATGGAAGAAAAAGGTTGGTCTAATCATTTAAGCAGAGTATATTTTCTTTACCTTCTGCTAATGGCTTGGCGAAGTCTATGGCCAACATTGCATCTCCTGAAAGTTAGCTTGGTCCTTTCGAATTTACGTTTTCAAGATAGATTAGTTTGCTTGCTATAATATTTTGCAGATCTGAACCAAAATTCTGATTTTTTCATTTTGTCAAAACATATTATAATGTGGAGAACTTGAGCCATATAATCTCATTTCCGAGTGAATTTGGAGAACTTGAGTCATAGAATCTACTGTTAAAGTGCTTTGTGTTATGCTCATCTTTTTCATGAATGATGATAAAGGTTTTTGGTTGGTTGTGCATAATCTTAATATTGGATAGATGGCTTACGCTTTAGTGTTGAACTTCCTAGTATTGGAAGATATTTTTTCCCCTCATAAATATGTTCTCGACTATTTGGAGATGCCTTAAAACCACAGTTTTACTAACAAATTAATAAATAAATCAATAGAGGTTGAGGTTCTCTCAAAATTCTATACCGACATAATTATGTATGAAAAGATTTAATTAAGTGGCACCATAGAAACTTGGTTGTCCCTACTGTGTAAATAATTTTAACAAGCTGTAGTTATATACTTAGACTCTTCTTGGTTTGAAATGCTATAATGCCTGAATGTTCTAATTTTTGCTGTACCAAGCTCGGTGGTTGACCTTACCAACTTTCTTTAATGTCAATTTGTTTTCTGCAGTTAGAAGAGAGATTAAAATTTTAAGGCTGTTCATGCATCCCCACATTATACGCCTATATGAGGTCGTGGAAACACATTCAGACATATATGTTGTGATGGAGTATGTCAAGTCTGGGGAATTGTTTGATTATATTGTGGAGAAAGGCAGACTGAATGAGGAGGAAGCTCGCACCTTCTTTCAGCAGGTAGGATGCCTCTTTTGTGTAGAAATTCTGAATTTCTTTTGCTTAAGGTGTAATTCAGTTTCTGAATTACACTATTGTCCATGTTTTTATCTGGTATTTAGAAACTTTGTACTAATGATCGCAGATAATCTCTGGAGTTGAGTATTGCCATAGAAATATGGTTGTTCATAGAGATCTTAAGCCAGAGAACTTGCTTTTGGATTCTAAACGCAATGTGAAGATAGCTGATTTTGGTTTGAGTAATATTATGCGTGATGGCCATTTTCTGAAGACAAGCTGTGGTAGCCCCAACTATGCCGCTCCAGAGGTACTAGATAAAAAGTATCAGCGGTGATCAAGAATTATAAATTTCCTTTTTGTACACTTGACAAATCTTAATTGAGGTCATTTTTAGAGGAGAATGGAAATTGAGTGGTTATGATATTTGTTCACAGGTTATATCTGGGAAGTTATATGCGGGGCCAGAGGTGGATGTTTGGAGTTGTGGTGTTATCCTATATGCACTTCTCTGTGGCACCCTTCCTTTTGATGATGAAAACATTCCTAACCTTTTCAAAAAATAAAGGTACATTGATACTGACTTTTTATGTCAACTTTTTTCAAGATTATTGTGTTATATTGGATCCGTCCATGTTTGGTTGAAATTCTTGTTCGATTCCTGCAAGATGAGGTGATAAAGTTGACCAAGATATTGATTATCACAGTTATTGCAACTATTTCTTTATCTAAAACAGTTCAAGCCTTCACAGGTGTGAATATGCTAGTTGGAGCTGATTTCTACATGACACAAACACAGGTTGCCATCAGGCCCCAAGCTTAGAAAATGCTCGGGATCTTGATTTTTTAACTCTTTATTTTAGGAATCACAGTTTGTTACCAGTTAGCATAGAATGTAAAACATGGTTTCTTTTCTTCAGAAGTTTCCTCGGAAGTAAACTTTGTTACACAATTTTCCTCGATCAGTGAAATGATTTATGTGATAGAAGGCATTAGTCCTTGACTCCAACTGTTAAATCATCATTCTCCTTGATGGTTTGGTATCTAATAGTGCACAAACTATCTCTAGCTGTCTAATATCTATGATAGTGAAGTGATGTGTAAGTGTTGATATTATGTTAGAAAGTCACTCTCACATTCTTTGAATTGTTTGTAGGGTGGAATATATACCCTTCCCAGCCATTTATCTGCTGGTGCAAGAGATTTGATTCCAAGAATGCTTATAGTTGACCCTATGAAGCGAATGACTATACCTGATATTCGTGCACACCCTTGGTTCCAAGCTCATCTGCCACGTTATTTGGCTGTGCCACCACCGGATACGGCACAACAAGCTAAAAAGGTTATGGAATTTCCAGTGGTTATGTTTTTCTTTTGCACATTGAAGTTTCTGCTTCATCTGATTTATAGTCTTGTCCATTTAATTAACTTGCTTAACATAAAGAAATGTAACTTGCTGTATTTCCAGTATCCATTCAACTTCTGCATTATGCTGCATGTGTGTCTCATTGTTCTCTGGTGCAAGGGGTTCATTCTCCCTTCTTTAATAGTTAATTTTCTTGTTACTTTTTCGAATCCACAGGATTGTTTTGTAAGTTTAGTGCCATGCATTGAAATTCTAGCTTGTAAAAACCTCTTTCTGTTAATTCAAGGATTTTTATCACTTGCAGATTGATGAAGAGATTCTTCAGGAAGTAATCAAGATGGGATTTGACCGGAATGCCCTCGTTGATTCTCTTCGAAACAGGGTTCAAAATGAGGTTAATTTCATGATGTTATCACCTTACCTATTGAGGTTGAAAATTTCTGATTTCTTACCATATTTTAGGGTACCGTAACATACTATTTGCTTCTAGACAACCGGTGTCGAGCTTTCAGTGGTTACCTTGGAGCTGAGTTCCAAGAATCCTTGGTATGCCTTTTAATTTTATGCCCGTGTTACGAAGTTGGACCTGCTTCTGATATCTGTTTTTATTTTGCATTTTTTGAAATCAATAATCTTGGTCTTAGATACGTCATCAAACTCTCATATTTCAGTTTGCCTGACTATTTATGTATAATCACACCTGATATCTGTAGGAATTCGGGAATGATCGGATGAATCCAAGTGACACAGTACCATCTCCTGCAGGGCAACGGCTATCCGGAATCGACTATCAGCAACTTGGAGGAAGACAGTTTCCTGCTGACAAGAGATGGGCGCTTGGACTCCAGGTTAGTTGGCATCTTCTATATTTCATTGTCTTTTGGGGGATATTCATGAAGCTTTCTTGCCTGAAAGAAAACGAGTTAATGTCATAATATCAGGTAATTGTCCGAGTTCATACTCTTTTTCTTTATTATCCGGAGAAGAATCTTTGGGTCGCCACATTCCCCTCATATCGTGCATTTGATGTTATTTTTATACTTCTTGATACTTATGTCGAGCTTTGGATTTTTCTTACAGTCTAGAGCCCATCCTCGTGAGATTATGACAGAAGTTCTCAAAGCTCTGCAAGAATTGAATGTTTACTGGAAAAAGGTTGGACCTTACAACATGAAGTGCAGGTGGATTCCAAGCAGACCTGGTTGCCACGAAGGAATGATCAACAATTCCATGCTCGATAATAATTATTTTGGCGATTATTCTGCTATTATGGATAATGATGGCGCTGTTAGGTCGGCCAATGTCGTCAAGTTTGAAGTTCAGGTGATGGTTTTTCACTTTTTTTACATGATTTATATTAGAATCATAATGCTAAAGTAGCTTTAATGAAACCTACCAATGCATAAAATCTTTAGATTCGAATTATTTGCATGCATCTATAAACAAGTAGAACTCAAACCACGAGTCCATGACATGAAAGTTGAAACTGGCGTTTTTACCTGTCGACTCCATGCAAAAGATCGTCGTCTAACTTCTCAAAATCTATTTTACAGCTTTACAAAACTCAGGAAGAGAAGTACTTGCTGGACCTGCAGAGAGTTCAGGGGCAGCAGTTTCTGTTTCTTGATCTTTGTGCCGCGTTCCTGGCTCAGCTTCGCGTCCTTTAAAGTTAGATCACAAGCTCCATCAAACTCTAGCATGGAAGGAGAAGTTGATGCTGTATATATAGTTACTACTACCAGCAAAGTCCCGAAGTTGTCGCCTAAAAGATGAACTTCGTCCCAAGCCTGTAATTTTTTATCCACTCTCTAGGAGTTGGCTTCTGCAACGACACATTCTCCATTCTTAATCGTAACTTCTCTTATTTTATATATCCATGGTAGAGACTAAAGAGGTACGAGAATTCCAACCCTTTTCTTTTGATGTTTTAACACAAGTCTACTAAATGAAACACATTATTTATCTAAGCACTGTAATGTCTGGTGGCAATACCTTGTTCGCTAACACAAAAGTAAGCGATTCCAGATGTAAGAAATATGTTGTGGATAATCTGCCATTGAATTGATTCCTCCATATTTTTTCATTCTCCTCATCAAAAACTTTCCTTCACCTTTGGTTCTTGGGATTAGTGGTGCAAGACGAGTCGAGTTAGCTCGTGACCTGTTTACGCAAGCTCGATTATTAGTCCTTTTTTGGTGTTTCTATTTAATTTGTTCTCAATTTTAATCCAGATCAACTACAAGTTATTTGTTTGGATAGAACAAACTCAACCTCAACATTCATTAGTAAAAAAAGAAAAAGAAAAAAAGAAGCCCGAAAAATCTTAAAATCTCGACTCATTTTCTAGCATACTGCGTTGATAGGATTTTATTCAGAAAAATCTAAGCAGATTATGAGAAATAAAATAAAATAGGGATTCAATTTTTTTCCAGTGATGGGAAGTACAAAATCCAGCATTCGGTGTCTTGGGAAGCAGCAGAAGCACAAAATTCAGAGAGTTAATAAGCTTGATCACAAGACTTTACAGTTACATGACTCCGTATGTTTCGAAATTACCTCGGGCGGCATACCTCAATTACAGGGATCTTGATATTGGAGCCAACAATGATAATGGACCAGAAGTTGTTCACAAGCCAGAATTTGGGGTCTCAAGTATTTCCAGAACAGCTTCGACTGGTTGGTTCGAGCGAAAACCGTCGTTGACCCTGAGAATTTCTTCAAGAACGAACAAAGCATTCATTTACTTGTCTGACAGTGGAAAGATTAGATTGTGGGAAATAAGAAATATTCATGTAACAATAAATGAAGTATCTAGAAAATAATTATTTTGATCTTTGAGCAATCTATAATTGTCAGTTCCCATTCATATAGACTTCTTCAATCAGTTCATCTCTCAAGTTCAATCAGTAAAAAAGAGTTGGAAATATATATAATCTGCGTATGATTATACACCAATGAAAGTGTGCCGAAGCAAGAAAGTCATCAGGTCCCTTTGATTTTCCAACTTTGTTCTAATCATATATTGGAGGACTACTTACGTGCATCTTTAAACAAGTATACAGCTTGAACCATGGCACGCAACTGGTGTTTTTTCCTGTCAACTATCCATCGTTTACAGATTGACAAAACTCGGGAAGACAAATGCTTGCTTGGCCGCACTCTGTTTCTTGAGCAGTTACGCGTCCTCTAGAGGTAGATCGCGAGCTCCATCAAACTATGGCATGGAGGGAGAAGTTGATGTTGTATATGGTTATTAGTTACCACCGGCCAAGTCCCGAAGTTTTGTATGATATGCTCAAGATTTAGTCTTTGTCTCGAGTTGTACACTAATTGGTTAAAGAAGAAACACTCACCCTTTAGCTCTGGTTTTCCACAAAGAAGCCGCTTAAAAATCGTGTCTCTGGCTTCCCAAACAACATTTCAGCAAAAAATGGAGCACATACTGATCTCCATATGCTAATTGACAATGCAAATTTTGGGTCGAATGAGTCGCGTAATTCAGAAGTATTATATCATCTCGTAACAACATATATAATCCGTCCAAAATATTGTACTTCATATATTGTCCATTAATACAAATCTAGCCAATCCAAAATCACATATATTGAGGTCAGAACTTGAAATTGCAAACCCAAAGTATGCCATTTTGGACGGATTGAAATTGCATTCTACGGCAAATGAATTACAAGAATATATATTTTGGTGGATTATTTTGTTAAGTGATGGTGAAAACTTCCCAATTATGTGGCTCATTTTTCTCAAAACATGCTTCAACAATTAACATGTACGCAGAGTACTGATTGCTCAAGTGTTGATTGAGCAGGACATACACATGTACTAGAAAAATACAGACGGACGAATCATCAAAACCATGTCATATCCTCATACGCAGTCTCCATGTCTGATCCAGATTCTGACATCATGTTCTTGAAATTTATGCATGAGATAGTTTTTGTCGTGATGGAAATTAAATACATCAAGATAATCAATAAGATTTCGTTGAAACAAAGAAAACACAGACATATTGACATCTTCAAGAAATTGGAATCGAAATCAAATAACCTGCATGCATATTGATTGATCAGTCAGTGATCTCTTCAAATATTTAATTTCAAGAATTTCAAAGAAGAGGAGAAAATCGTCTTCCCTTCAAATAGTGTCTCTGCTGGAACCAAGAAAAACCCAGAAATTTTAGAATTCGGGGAAAAGAACATTAAGAAGGTACACCACTTTAATTCAAGAAACCAAATATCTAAATAAAATAACTTTGGCGGAAATTACACGATTCCGGCTACGTTTAATTCTCTTTTCTTTGGCGGAATAGATCAGTTCATGACGGCAAATTCATCCCGAGTTGGTTAAGAAAACCACAAACAACTGTACTGCTTATTTGACGTACGAGAAACATGTTTTAACCAATCTTTCTGAATTTAACAAAGAAAAATATTGCAAAGAAAATCGATATGATTTTGATGAAACGAATTAAAGAAACGCAAACATGTGGACGATTTCAAGAATTTAATGAGAATTGAAATAAAATATCTGCATGCAACAAATCTTCAAGATTCTTCCCAAATAGTTCATAGACATGTACGTAACGTAGGAAAACCAAGTATTTAATTTCAAGAACTGAGACGGACTTGGAGAGAAAAATAATATCTTACGGTTTGTTCCATAAAATCTCATAAATCTTCACGAAAAACCCAGAAATTTTAGAAATTCAGGAAAAGAGTATGAAGAAGAAACCAGAGAACTCACATGCATGGATGTCTCCAAAAAAATCTTCGAGTTTCTCCCAGCATATTCGACATTTTCAAGGGAAAGAATTGCATGAAATCAAGAAGAGTACGAAGGGGATTAAGGAAAAAGAAAGAAAACTCCCAACAAATAAACGCATCTTGGTCTCTGGTTTTTCTCGGAGAAACTATATTGTCTCTCTCGAAAACCATCCACTTGTTGGTTTCTTTAAAATAATAAGTCAAAAACGTAAATTAATGTAAATTTTCAAGAAATTTATATAATTAAGTATTTACTACTGGTTCGTTGTCATATATATATAATTTTTTTTGTGTTTGATAATTTTTATGTAATATTAATTTATTAGTATATGAAACTTATATATTAGTAATTAGATAAGATTTACTAAAATAGTTTGAACTTTGAGATAAATTATAGATAAGTTGGAGAAAAAATCGGAAAACAAAATTTTTCAAAAATTACTAATTATAAACTCACACTATAAAAGTTAGCTAACAAATATTGTAAAAATAATATAAAATATTTTGGTATCATATTGACATAAGCTAGTTTGTATGAGGTGTTCATGTTTAATAATATACTAGTAAATTTATACGCACGTTTTGTGGGTATTGACATAAGTATCGCACTGACAATATATCCATTAATACTTATATGTGGCGGGGGAGGGGGGTTTTATATATACTAGCTACTCTGCACACGCGGTGCGTGTGTGTACAATTTTTTTGTATAATTATTTATGGACTAAAATGAAATTTGACAAATTATCGAGGTACTAAAGTGCTATTTGAATAATTGTAATAAAAAAAATAAAAACAAAAATATTTTTTGAAATTAAAAAAAAAAACAAAAATGTAATTTTGATATCAAATAGGGGCAAAATAGGGAAACCAAAAAACAGACCAAAGACACCAAAAACAGTTATTCTAATATGCTTAAACTTAATAAATAGTAAAAGATATATATATATATATATATATAGATGAGTATTCGGTTCATTTGGTTAGCGATCGAACCGAATTAACCATAATCGAACCGAACCGAAATATTTAGCTATAACCGAACCGACCGAATTAATTTTCATAATCGATGAAAACCGAACCGAATTAAAATCGGTTAATTCGGTCGGTAGTTTAAAAAAAATGTGATTTAACTTTAATTCTATATGTAATTTTTTTAACACTACACTTTACACAAATACATAAAAACATAAAAATAACACATATCACAAATATATAATTTTATTTGTACACAATCAATACATATTATACCGATTTTAAAATTAAAATATTTATATAAATCGATAAATAAATTTTTTTATTAAATAACAATATTTATTATATCGTTTAATTCGGTTAACCGATTTCAAAATTTTGAAAACCGTAACCGATATAACCGAATTTTTTTAATTTGAAAACCGAATTTCCGAAATAACCGAACCGAATTTCCGAATTAGCTCGGTTCGGTCGGTTAATTCGGTTTAACCGAAATCATGCTCACCCCTATATATATATATATATATATATATATAGAGTGATACCTAAGGTTTGTATATTGTTAAAAGAGAAGCACTCGTAGTGAAAAATAACCAATAATCGTGCTATCGTGTGGGAACCCGAAAGTGGCCCTCACTTTCGATGTAACGATTAGTAATTGCTATCAACACGCAAGATTCTATAATTCTTTGCAACCTAAGAATATCAATTCAGATATTGACTATTTCTGAAAGTTGTTGGACACTTTATTCTCGCATCTAAAACACAATGAAATTTAAATTTTTTTGTTTTGACGTTCAAAAAATTCCTCAGATGTTATATAATTTAAACCTTTCATATGATGTTTTAGAATAGTTTATCATTTGCGTATGTAACACCGACTTCAACTATTCTGAATTTTAACCGGAAATATCTCTTTTTGTAAATCTCTATGAACAGATTTTTATGCTTCTTCAATCGTCTAATCATGCCCATTATCAAAAATTGATTTCATCTTATAGGTAACACTAGAGATCTAACAACTTATTTTATATAAGAGTCAATAAAATTCAAGATACAAATTACTTCGCTTGGCACCTAATTTAACAAAAAGAACTTCCTTATAATTATTTTTGGTCATTTCAGAGCACCACCATGTCAAGGCGAAAACTGTGGGTTCGACGCTTGGTTACTATTTAGAATCCGTTATTATTTTAATGTTTAAATATTCTTTGTTATTTAATAATTACATGACATGTTAACACACAAAAACTTTTATCCGCGATATCACGAATCAATTTTATGAGACAAATCCCCTATCTGGGTCACTTGTGGAAAAATTATTACTTTTTTATGTCCAAAAATATTATTTATTATTGTAAATATGAACATGGTTGATCAGTCTAATAGCTAAAGATACACCTAATAATATTATAAATATATTTTATTTAATGTTTGTATTTTGATTTTTTTTTTTCTGTCTTAAAAACTACTACTTGCCTTAATTTAAACATTAAATTTTGGTTTTTAAAATAAAAAGTTACTTTATATGATATATTTATTACACACCCAATATATGTTCCTGATGCAGTATTTTATAGGTGCTAAGTTAAATCAGCTAGCAGATACAGAATAATAAATTAAAGAATCCAAATTGAAAAGTAGTGGACGAAATGTGAGACCAGTTAGGTCAAAAAAAATGATACCGGACCGCCTTAAGAAGATGCGTTCATATTCAACTAATTTTTTATATATATATATATATATATATATATAGTGGGTCTCACGGGAGACCGTCTTACGGATCATAATCTGAGAGACGGATGAACCCTAAATTGATTATAAATCATATAATAAAAAAATAGATAAATTTACAAAATCTAGAAAAACCTAAAGCCAAAGTGAAAATCTAACGAAATATCATCATTGATAAGTGCTTGAACGCATTGTATATTTTCAAAGGTACTCAAATTAAAATTTGAATTTTAATAAGAATCTGAAAAGACTTAAAATTAATTTTAAATCTGACAGGTAAATACATTAATACTGATAAATATTTTCTTTTATAGCATATTATTTTTAGCTTAAAATTGCTAGTTTTAACACACAACTCCGTTTTATTTATACTGATAAATATTTTCTTTTTATACATATTATTTTTGATAAAAAAAAATCAATAATTTTAATAAACAAATATATATATATATATATAATTTTGTATATATATATATATATATTGTCATCGAAGTAATTGATATAGTAGTTGCTTTGGGTACCACAATTTTTGCCATTATTTAGTACCAGAATGATAAAATAAATTACATTAATTGTCCACGGCTTCATTAATTCAATGTAAGTATATGATTGGCTATCAGCTGTACTCAATTTATATCAGTTGATGGCAAATAATAATAAACACCAAAAACTTTTATAGTATGCACAGAAATTTTGATCCGTCTCACCAATTAATTTTGTGAAACGAAATTCTGACCCAACTCAAATCTTTAAAAAGTAATATTTTTATATAAAATATTACTTTTCATGATAAGAGTGAATCGGGTTGACATCTCACAAAAGACAACACAATAATATATTAGTTGGAACAATTTTCAAACCCCAGTTATTTATCTCAATCATAGGTAAAACTCAGAATATGAATTAATATAGAAATTCAGGTAAATTATTGTGTTGTCTTTTTTTTTTAATCCACCTATATTTAAATATTATATATACATACATTGAATATTGTGAAAAATAATAAAAAAAATAAAAAAAAACTTTTTAAAATTAGAAACACTTTGTGTTTACATTACATTGAACGCCCTTTAAGTTGCATTTATTTTACAATTTCAAGGTGTTAAATATAAGAGAAATTCAAATCCGATGGGGTGTATGTAATGTTAGTAAATACTGGATTTTTTCGGTTTTCATAAGCTTTAATATATAATATTTAAATATAGTTGATTCTTTTAATATGAAAAATTTTAGGAGGGGTATATGTAATAATGTACGCCATAAAATTTTAAAATGATCACATAGACAGCATGCATGATAATTATTTTATAATTAAAAACTATTTAATTTGTATATATATTATTTTGTATGGATTTTAATGTTTAATTGTGTTGGAGTACTAATTATTTTCAGCCTTCCGGGAGACGATTTCGAGGATCGACCATTTTGGGTTTGTTGAAAGAAAGGAGTAGGTCTCATGTGAGACCGTCTCACGGATCTCAATCTGTGAGACGGGTCAACCCTACTCATATTCACCATAAAAAGTAGTACTCTTAGCATAAAAAGCAATATTATTTCATAGATTACCCATATAAAGATCCGTCTCACAAAATTTGACCCGTGAGACCGTCTCACACAAGTTTTTGCCTAAAGAGATGATCGACCATTTTGGGATGAGAGGTTAAGTTGTTAGAACTTATTTATTAAATTAATATGCGTTTTTAGATATAGTTTAAAATTTTAATAATACTTTAAAGCTAAACTTTTAACATTTATATTACGAAAAATAAAATAGAACAAACCCTTCTCCTCTACCACTTTACGTAAAAAACTTTCAAAAGAAAAAAAGAGTTTAGGGTTCGGATCCTACAATCCCTAGGAGCATTGGTGGAGCCACATATATGGCTACCTGGGCTGTTAAAATTTTTTATATATTAATTTTGGATTGATTTGATGTTAACTTGTGTGGCTCAATTTTAAAAAAATAAAAGATTTCAGATTTTAAAATCGTAGCCTAAGTAGATTAATAATTCTGAATCAGCCATTGCCCAAGATGTCGAATTTTCCAAGTTTTTGACGAATCTGTTCATGCTCGTGGTAACACTCTATGGCTTGGATCATCTTCGCATCATCTACGAAATGTTTGAGGCAAGTCAATTACATTTCCTTGACGTATCAATAAAATCAATATATTTTGTAAGTTTGAAGAATATTAACCCAGACATATGGTGATCGATGAGAGTTTATGGGACAATGGGGATGATGTACATGTTACGTTTCGAGACCGGGGTTAGTCGACACCAGAGTTGTTTTACAACTACATGATCGAAAACAACAAGTCTCGTAGTATAAAACAAACCAAGAACCGGTTTATAACTAATAAGCAACCATAAAATTGTCTTTATAACGAAAATTCTTGAAAGCGATAAAAACTATGCAGAAGAGTTTACAACGGAAAAACAAATAAATGCTAAAACAAACATGGATCTAAATTAAATTCGTCCACCACCAGCCCCAAAATTGGTCACGTTCTTCTTCTATCTGCTTTGCAGGCTTATCTGGGAGAGAACGTAAGATATGAGTGATATTGTCGTCATTCAACAAGTGAGGGTGTCGTTCAATCACATATATAAACAATATACATGAATTTCGAAAAAGACATACCATGCATAACATGATTCATATAATCAATATAAGCATATCTTAGATTAGACATTGAGATTCCTCTACTTTTCATAGTTTACTGATATCAATCCTTAATTTTTACTCATTTAAGGGGACGAAGTCGTATAACGGTTACAATCCCACGTTTTCGGGCCATAAACATATCTCATATTAGGATTCTCACAGTTCCAACACATAAAAATACGATACGTATCAAGAAGGAGGTGGAAAAACAATTGCACTCGGTCGAATTTTCGAAAAAAACAAAAATTCATAACCGAAAATCATAATTTTAAAAAATGCTCACTTACGTCATATCTGGATGAAAAAAACGTGGAGGGGTTCCGTGCACTGGGCTTTTTGAATCCTTTCCTGGATCTAGACTGCAGCAGCGCTTCGACACTCGATAGAATTTGGGAGAGCAAAAATCTCGAAAATTCTTAGAGAGAAATAGGGAGAAATTTCGAAATCTGGAGTGAATTTTCATGTGTGATTTTCAATGATTTCAATGCTTCCTTGAAGCTTTGATATTCACTTTACATCATGAAAGTAATGAAATCCTGATCAAAATATTTATCTGTCCTAGCTCTCTTACCATATCTAGGTTCAACCTTATGGTTAACCTCTTGTTCTTTTCCAATTGTCTCATGTGATCTTTGGCTGAATTTAGTTTTTCATAGATTTGCATCAAAACACATGTTAACAGAAGGAAGTGTTTCTTGATTCCATTATCGTATTCTTGTGAATATCATGTATTTGAGATTTATGTACAAGAAAACGTTAATCGCTATTGTTTTGTGCATATCTAATGAAAATGCAATCAATAGTTTTTTGTCTTATCTTTATTTTCTTCAGAGTGAGTACTGCTACCTTGGCAAAACACCCCCACACATGCAAGTATATGACAAAAACTTGTGTGAGACGGTCTCACGGGTCGTATATGTGAGACATATCTCTTATTTGGATCACCCATGAAAAATTATTACTTTTTATGCTAAGAGTATTACTTTTTATTGTGAATATGGATAGGGTTGACCCGTCTCACAGATTATGATCCGTGAGACGGTGTCACATGAGACCTACTCCAAGTATATTGGTAGGAATGAGTTTTTCTTTTCCATAACTCGTATGAAATTTTATCTTGCTTTTTTTGGGGTAATTTATTTAAAAGGTAATTTTTTGTTAGAATAGCTTCCCCCTACATATTATGTGGTAAACCATAGCTTAATAACAATGTATTCATCATTTTTTTTTTTAAAATGTGATTCATTATCTTTGCAATGCCATTTTGCTAAGTAGAATAATGTGTGGTTCTTTCGTGTTTGATACCACGTTGAACACAAAACTCAACAAATAGTGATTCATATTTATCTCCACGATCACTTCTTAGTACATTACTTTTCTTGTTAAGTTTTTTTCAACTTCACTTTTGAACTGAACAAAATTTTCAATTGTTTTATCTTTACTTTTAAGAAGATATACATAACAAAATTTTGTGTTATTGTCAACAAAAGTAATAAAATATTTATTTTCACCATTTGTTTGCACTTTTTTTAAATAACATGTATAATTGTGAATTAGATCAAAAGCTTCAATATTTCTTTCAATTGTTTGAAAAGATGATCATGTTAGTTTTTTCTCAACACAAATTTCGCATTTGTGTTGTTTATCAATTTGGAACGCATGGATGTTTTTCATGTTAATTAGTCTACGAATAGTATCATAATTAAATTATCTAAGTCTACCATGTCACAAACAAGAAGAGTCAAGCAAGTAAATAAAAGTATTAACTTTATTAATCACATGATTAATAGCCATTACATTGAGTTTGAACATACCATTACTTCTATAGCATTTACCAACAAACATTCCACTTTTAGACAAAACAACCTTATCTGACTCAACGACAATTCGAAAATCAAGCTTGTTAAGAAGTGACCGGACACCAAGTTCTTATAGATGTCTGACACATACAATACATTGTTCAAGTTCAGCTCTTTTCCAAATGTCATCTTTAGAATAACTTTTCCTTGACCCTTGATGTAAGAAGTAACCGGATTTCTCATGAATATATTTCTTCATTCTTGTATTCCTCAAGATTTGCAAACATTTCTTTGTCAATGCAAACTTGGCGAGTGTCACCAGTGTTGATCAACCACTCCTTTGGGTTTGAACCCACAAGATGTTCTCTACCATATTCCCTCCCAGTTTCTCTTTGGCTTCTTACACCCTAAGGTCTTGTGACCCATGCCATCACAATTATAACATTTTTCAGAGAACTTCTTCTTTGCAATGACTCATTTGGGTCCCAGGTCCACATTTTTGTTGGAAGGAGAAAAGTTTCTTTTTTTCGAACTTTGACCATGCTCGACAACATTTTTCTTGACATCAACTGGAAAAAACAATCTTCTTTCAGAACTCGTTTTTTTCCATGATGCGAATTCAAATAATAAGCTCTTCAACATTGATCTCCTACGCTTGCATTTCAAATAGTTTTTGAAATTTTCCCAAGCTGGTGGTTGCTTCTCAACAATAGCATTCACTTGGAAATATTCGCTCAAAGTCATTCCCTCAACATGAATCTCATGAATAATCACTTGAAGTTGGTTGATAACAATAATATAATCCACCATTCAGAAATCTGTCTACAAAAGCTTCTTGGCCCCGACATCCTTGGACACTTCAAGCCTTTTTCAGTGTCAATCGGGTCCTTGATTTGCACCCATCTGCACAGGTGTGCGCTTAGAGAGAGCTTCTTCACAAATCATTCTTACACATTCACAAAGTGTAACTAAATATAAACTCACACATGTTACTATTATTTTACTATGTGAGACACTTTTCTTCCACATTTATCATCTCCTTGTCAAGACCATAAATTTCTTATTCAATTTCTATTTAAAATAGAAAAAGCCCAATAGTCATCCAAAGTCAAAAGTCCAAGTTTTGAGGATTTCAAAACATTGTGATGAGACGTTTGAGGCATTCCGGTTAGCTTTTTTTGGAGGATTTTATTAGCAGCATGTTGCTGCATTTATTTTGGGAAGATTCGTGTTTTTAAATTAGAAATTTCGGGGTTGTTTTGTTTTGTAACTCTGGTCAAACTTTTTTTAAAAAAATAGCTTCATGTAGTATATTTGTTCATTACATGGGGAGGTTATTTTTTAAAAAAAAAAAAATTGACCAGGTCTAGTTTCTCAAATATCCCGAAATTTCGGCCATAAAAAAGTCGGTTTTTGCATATTTTCAAGAAAATTTTAGAAAGTTTAAAATTAACTCAAATATAATATTTAAGAATCAGTTATAAAAAAAAACATAACCTAATTTTTTTAACAAAAAGAAATATTACTAAAAAACACAAAAAAATATAATAAAATTTAATTAATATATTTTAAAATCTAGGCATAATAAATCTTGATGCCATGACATAGTTTTTAACATACCTCAAATAATCGTATTTATTTTAATTAATTTTGTATAATAAACTTTTATTTTTCCCCAAGTTTAGTGTATTTTAAAGTTTTTAAATTTAATTAATTGTCTAAACAAACTTACTAAAAATTATAAAAATTTTAAATTTATAATTTATATAATAAAAAAACCTATAAAAATAAATAAATAAAAATATTACACGCATGTAATGCGTTGATAAAAAATTTATTGTACATTTATATTGATAACCTAATAGGTTCATATATCATCGTAAAGAATATGTGGCGAGTGGTCCCAATTGAGTCCGATTCCATTTACGAAAAGGCCAATGCACAATTAATTCGATCCATATACTACAAATAAGTGATTGTTGCAAAAAATAACCAAATGGGTTCTTGGAAATAAAATCATGTTTCGACAGCGATCCTTGTGTTATTAATTTTGAACAGGTCTCTTATAAGACGATCTCATGAATTTTTATCTATGAGACGGGTCAACCATACTGATATTCACAATAAAAAATAATACTTTTAATATAAAAAAGTAATATTTCTTCATGAATGACTCAAATAAGAGATTCGTCTCACAAAATACGACCCGTGAGACCGCCTCACACAAGCTTTTTTCATTACTTTTACGCCATGCAACCAACTTTTTTACAGTTCACCGTGCACGTGCTCCATGTTTGGGCACTTCTTCTTTTTCTAAAAAAAATAATTCCTTTTTTTAATTAATTTGTGGAATATGAGTTGCTTTTGTAATTTTTGTGGAATATATTAAAATATATAGAATAAAATAGAGGTAATATGATAATTATCAAAATTGATAGGACAATTTCTTTAAGTTTAGAGAAAGTTTTTGTGAAGTGATCCGTGATACGGGTCGATCTGATCTATAATTAAAATGAGAATTAATATTTTTGACATAAAAAATAATTTTTTTTCTTGAATGAAATTGTGTAAGAGATATCATTAAATTGACTTGTGAGACAGTTTTATAAACCTACGGACGGATGCTGTAATATTTTTTCAGCGTCCGCTATTAATAGTAGAGTTTTGCCTTAATTTTGCATAACTGTCATCTACGTTAATTTTTTTTTAATTTTTTTTAATAAAAAACCCATATAAAAGTGCATGTATATTTTTTATTTTTATTTTTTAAAAAATTGGATGTGTAAGCAGTGGCTTTTATATTATATTCCCATGATAATAATGATCAAAGCCGCTTTATTTTCGACTAAAGTCAAATTTGGGGGACTGAATGATACAATCAGTCCAAATATCTTACATAATTGTACATTATTCTTTGGTAAAAACTTGTGTGAGACGGTTTTATGAGTCGTATTTGTGAGACAGATCTCTTATTTGGACCACCCATGAAAAAATATTACTTTTTATACTAAGAATATTACTTTTTATTATGAATATGAGTAGGGTTGACTCATCAGATTATGATCCGTGAGACGGTCTCACATTAGACTCAATCATATTTTTTTTTAAAAAAAATTTTTACACGTAAAATATATTCTTCTTTATTTTATTTTTTTTAAAAGACAAGAAAAATATATTCAAATGATCAAGTTGGAGATTGACAGATTCTAAGCCTGGATAAATTACCTATTTAATCCACTTTTTTTTTTCAAGCAGTATATCAAATTTTTGGTTTCGAATATTAGATTTAGTGAGTTCCTCGTATTTTAATTGAAATTCACCAAATATGGTGGAGATCTATTTTATTTTTGTGGAACAAATAAAGAGTGAAATACGATAAAGAAACACTCCGAAAATATATGATGGAAATAGCCAAATCCACCACTTATTTTGACTATTGATATAGCTTTTCTATGACTAAACTGGCAACAACTTTCTTTTTTCTATCATGCCTAACTATTGGGTTTTGTTTATTTTAAGTGTATTGTAAAATTATTGAAAAATTAAATTTTAGGATATAAGGGGGAAAAACATATTTTATTGTTAATTTTTTTTTAAAAAAATAACTTTTATTGTTAATGCTAATGGTCGGTGACTGAGATGATATTACAGATTTATATATGTGAGTCGGATCAATCCGATTCATATTTGAAGTACAAAACAATATTTTTGACATAAAAATAATACATTTTTATGGGTCGAGTCGGATAAGAGATTTGTTTCATTAAATTGATATGTGAAACAGTTTTATAGATTTGGATCATCTATTGTGTTGAAAATACATAATTTGTTGTTGTGCATTTTTTTATAGGAGATGATCACGTGATCATCTTGTGTATCATATGAGATAAATTTAAAAAATTGTCAGATTAAACGAGATCATCTCGTGTAAAAAGTACACATCATTTGGTGCTGTGTTTTCAACAAAGTAGATGATCTAAATCCCAGTTTTATATGAATTTTTGTAAATATGATGGTAAATCTTATTAACGAACTTATGCCGGTGATATCGGGAGTGAGATATTACAAATTTTATATCTAATTCAAATATAAATAAATAAATAAATCCCTAACAATAAAAACAGAAAGTTGAAAATAATAATAGTACTGGTAATATTGGTTAAAAAGTATAAAAATTTATAAAAATGTATTTTGCGAATACATAAAATTAAAACGAGGTAATAATGTTTGTTTCTATTTAAATAAAAGGAAACCAGCCAACCACTAGCAAATCATCCTTCTCCAACACCTTCCAAGGAAATCAAGAAACATTCACTTCATCTGCGCGGAAAAAAGATGAAGTTTGGCCAGGAATTAGCTTCCCAAATGGTGCAAGAATGGCAGGAAGCATACATAGACTACAAACATCTCAAGAAACTGCTGAAAGACGTCCTAAAATCCCGACAGCAAGACGCGCTAACATCCTCGGCAAGGCAAGGTGGTTTGTTCAGGAGGACATTAACGTTGTACAGATCTTTCAGCGGGTTAACGGGTCGCGAGGACTGCGTGACAAAGAGTGAAGATGAAGTGATATTCGTGAACCAGGTGCAGCCAGGAAGCTCGGAGGATGATGGTTTTTTTTATCAGACGATTTTCTTGAAGTCCTCAGAAGATGGCGGTGAAAAAGAAAGCCATTTCTTTAAGAATCTCGATGAAGAATTCAATAAGGTGTTGAGATTTTACAAGGAAAAAGTTAAGGAAGTGACACTGAGGGCGGAGGAGTTGAGCAAACAGATGGATACACTTGTTGCTTTAAGGATTAAAGTGCAGAAACCTTTGATGAAACCAAGTGGGAATCATCAAGAAGTTGAGTCGTCAGATCTGGTACATGAAGGTAAAGACAATGTGGAAATTTATTTGTCATTTTTCGTGTTTTTTAAGGTGGGAAATCAAATGTGATTGTGTGAGTAAAAATGGGTTCAGAATGGAAATGGTACTTTAGTATTTTTGTGTCTGTGTGTGATCTGGCAGGATAGAGCAAGTTTTCGAACATTTGCTTTCTTGAGGAAATAGCGCTCCAGAAAACAAATGGCTGAATATGTTGGAAGTTTTTGGTCATTTTTCGTGTTTTTTAGGAAGGAAATTATAAATGGTTGTGTGAGAAAAAATGGATTCAGAATAAAAACGATGCTTTGGTAGTGTCGGGAGTTTTGTAAGAGCTTATCTCTGTAAGAGCTTATTATAATTGCTTCCCACTTCTAAGTATGATTTCCAAACATTTAACTGAATAGAAGTTTAAAAGCAAGTTAAATAAGTTGTTGCAAACACTACTTTAGTTTTAGTATATGATAGATTGAATTTGGTATTGAAGAAGCTGTATAAGAATTGGTTGAGGTTTTTATTCCACCAATCGAATTCAAAAACTTCGAGCCCGAATTCATTTTTTAAAAAAATTTCTTGTTCTTTCAAAACCAGATTTCTTGTTTTTTCCATATCCTATTTGATTCTTACTTATTTTGAATTATAAACCGTAAAATGCATCCTTGTACTCATCGGTTCAAGGTTTACAATATGTTTTTTGGACGATGCGGTATGAGGGTCGGATCACCCTCTGTTATTAGTCTTTTTTGTTTAGTACAACTGTACAAGTCTGCACCGAGCGTTTCAAGACATTTCATAGGGAATTGGATTGAATGAATAAGAAAATTTTAGTAAAATGTTAATCCTGTGTCTTCCACTATTGAAGATGCACCAATGGATGTAATCCAAGAAGCTGGGACGAGCCCCGTAGGGGCTTCGGAAGATCCAACCAATGTTGCATTTTTATCGTCTCTGGCTCATGTAAAGATCAATATTGAACCAGACTGTCCTGTTACGACAGTAAGAAGTGTTATCAAGAGTGCAACAAAATCAGACCTTACATTCTGCATGGAAGAGGTGAGACGAGCGAAGGACAAATTGCGACGGGCCTTCATCCAATTCCATCAACAGCTTGAACTCCTAAAAAGATACCGGTTATGCATCTTGCTTGAAAAATTTATTGGAAAACTTGATATAGGCAGTTGTTGAACTAACGTGTTTCATTAAAATGCTGGCAGCTTCTCAAATATATTGGCGTTATCCAAGATTATGAAGAAATATGACAAGGTGAGGTGATTCAAAATCAATCAGGAAAATGTTTTCTATCATTGCATTTAACTCACTTGAGGTCTCAATTCGAGTTATTTACCTGCAGATCACTTCTAGAAATGCATCAAAATCCTATTTACAGATGGTTGGTGCCTCATATCTTGGCAGCTCTGATGAGGTTTGTATCCGAGACGTTCTTTCTAGTCAAGAAACCACAACTTTGGCCTTATTTTCTCATATGTACCGCAGGTTAACAAACTCGTTGATAGAGTAGAGGCCACGTTCATTAAGCACTTTTCAAATGAAAATAGGAGAAAAGGGATGAAACTTTTAAAGCCTACGAATAAAATAGAGAGGCACAGAACAACTTTTTTTCTCGGTAAGCTTACGTGGATGGAGGGGAGGCTATACATTCTGAAGAAAGAAAAGAGAATGAACAAGAAAACGTCATCATTCTTTCTGATAGTATAGTGAAGTTTTTTGAAAATTAAGGCGAATTTATTGTGAACTTATTTTCACCTTCTAGGTATGTTAACTGGCTGCTCACTGGCACTAGTTGCAAACCTTATTGTCTCCATAAAGGCGAGGGGGCTTGTAAAACACGAGGGAAGGGATCAGTATATGAACAATATATTTCCACTTTACAGGTGATTCATACATAAAATGACTCTCTGAATTCGCAAAGATGTCTCTTTTGATCTCCTAGATAATGGAATTGATAAATGATAAATCAAGACTACGAAATACTAAATTGATGACTTCATCCTTGTAGCTTGTTCGGATTCATTCTCCTACACATGTTCATGTATGGGATAAACACGTACCTCTGGCGGCAATTCCGGGTGAACTACCCATTCATATTTGGATTTAAATCTGGTACAGAATTGGGATTCAGAAAAATCTTCCTCCTCGCTTCCGCACTTTCAGTACTCACTTTGGTGGCTGTACTTTCAAATCTGGACATGGAAATGGATCCAAGAACGCAACATTTTCAAACATTAACCGAACTGGTTCCAGCAGGCCTAGTCGTGGTGAGTTAATAGCTACTCTTTCTCCCTTCATAATGTATTAACGTATTACTGTAGCCTCTCATAAATATCTAGACAAGATTCTTATAAAAGAATCATCTTTCCATAAATATTGATCCTATGATACTAACAACCAGGTCTTGCTTCTTATAACCTTCTGTCCTTTCAACATTATATATCGCTCAACTCGCTTCTTTCTCATTCGGTGCGCATGGCGATGTGTATTCGCTCCCTTTCATAAGGTACACAGGTTCTTGAATTGAACATTTATGAACAGATTATTTTTACCTCGTAACTGTATCATTTTTCTTGTGGCTTCCTTTGTAGGTCATGTTTGCTGATTTTTTCTTGGCCGACCAGCTGACAAGCCAGGTCAGTATTTCATCCCCAGTACAAGAGAATAACTTTATCACCGACAAATTCTCAGTCGAATAGCATGCTGTTAATTTGGACTGTGTTATCTGAATCATTTAGGCGGTAATATTATTTCGTGCATTTCAGGTTCAGGCTATCAGAAGTTTGCAGTTTTATGTCTGCTACTATGGATGGGGTGACTACAAAAGGAGATCAAATCAGTGCTTTGAAAGCAAATTATATGGAATTTTTTACATTGTTGTAGGAATTATTCCATTTTGGTCACGAGTTCTACAGGTAAGGCAATGCTTCTATTGGCACAGTCTCGTCTTTCCCAAAATATTTTTACAACTTTTGGTTGCAAAATTGAAATCAGTGCCTACGCCGCATGTTTGAGGAAAAGGATCTCATGCAAGGACTCAACAGCCTGAAATATTTCTCAACAGTAGTCGCACTTGTCATTAGGACAATATATGATTTGAGGAGAGGAACGCTTTGGAAAATCATGGCTGCGTCAAGTTCTGGAGTCACAACGATTTTTAGTACATACTGGGACATTGTCATGGATTGGGGACTTTTAAAAAAGAATTCAAGAAATCCATGGCTGAGAGACAAGCTTTTGGTACCGAACAAGGCTGTTTACTTTGTGGCCATAGTGAGTGTTTTCAATGGTTTCTTTTGTGCCAGCAGAATCTGCAATATTTATGATTTTTCATGAAATATGTTTACCAGAAACCAACTGTAATTATATTTGTCCGATTGACTTGGAATTGTAGGTGCTGAATATTCTCCTGAGACTTGTATGGATGCAGTTAGTTCTTGATTTTAATGAAGCGCCGTTCATCCATAGGAGAGCGATGATTGCACTTGTCGGCTGCCTGGAGATACTTCGTCGTGGCATTTGGAACTTTTTCAGGTATGATAATGAACCCATCAGCATCCTGCATTATAGAATGAAATGTAGTTTCCCATCTTTCTGCTTGCCCCCCTCTTTTTAACAGTTTTTGGCTGTAGAACCACTACTATGAAGAAAATTGGAAAAAAATAGTGACACCATGTCCATAGGCAAGTTAAACTTAAGAACTTGAAAACTACATCACGGATATGCAACAGTGTGTCTAGTTCAATTCTGAAAAACACCTGATCCGCGGCAGAAACCAAGAAATGGAGCCTATATCTGTTGATTTACTGCTCTAGAACAGAGAAAATCAGCTGTTCAAGTGCTTTTGAAAATCAAGACTTCTATATTTTGATGGCGATGGCACTAACTTTGAATTGGCAGGTTGGAGAACGAGCACTTCAACAACGTTGAAAAATATCAAGCTTACAAGTCAACTCCTTTGCCATTTTACTATGAAGATGAAAAGTCGTTATGACAGATTATTCGACATCAATGGATATAAATTACGCACATATGATAGAGCAGGAAAGGCACAAACCTGAACGCTGCGTTACTTGCAACAACTGGTTCGAACACACAGACTGATGAAGCTTTTGTGCATCTGCTGCAGCTGCACATAATTTTATACAGCGAATCAAGTATACTTGCAGTTGTCCTAAATTAAATTATGTAAACTTTTTGAAGCTTCACTATGTTATAGGTGCTTGGGGGGTCTTGGAGCCCTGAAATCTTAATCATATAAAGTTCTTACGTTTTCATGAAGGGCGGCTCATGTACAACAGGATCAGTTGAAGTCACACAAAACAACTCCATCGTTCTTTCGCCATACTTTTAAACAACCCGAAGTCCCAAACATCATGCAATGCAATACAATTTCAAGAAACAAATTTAGCACAAGTATATAAATCCTCAAAATTATTTAGCTTTTACAGAAAATTCAAAATCATACGTTATCTCCTATCTCAAGAAATGTCTCTTATAGAATAGTAAAGAGAAAGACATAACTTTGAGAAAGAAAAAAAATCAATTATAATAAATAAGCTTCCAAAAATAAAACATTAATCAAGCATTTGATGAAGCCTGTTTTATTATTTTATATTTATAAAATCGGTGTGGTTTATTATGGTTTAGAAATTTTTTTATCCAAAGTTAAACTAAAACAAAATTTTCGTTTCAATTTAAAACCGATTCATGTGTGAATGATCAAAAACTAATATGAACTATAAATTTGGTCTGTTCCCTTGATTTGATTTAGTTGTTGCTTACCCCTAACTTTAGGTCAATTCGCGCATTAAATTTTCATTAAAAATGAATCTCTGCGTTTTTTCAAGAAAATGATTCAACTGCATGTAAGTCTTGACTTGCAAATTATTTTTCAGCAATAGGAGATAATTTGACATGCAACAAATATATAATGGCTTCAATAATAATTCTTTTTTATATCATGTAATTTAGGACAATTTCAAGTATGTATGTTTGATTTGCTGCATGGAGATTTATGTGCAGCTAGCATTCACTTGATCTAATGGTTGGTTGCAAGTACAGCAGCACTAAGTTTAGGCCTTTCTTATTCACATGTCCCTGTTATGTGGTATAAACTGTATAATCTGTCACACAAAATTTTCGTCTTCATGGTGAAACGGCAAAGGCGATAACTTGAAGGCTCGATATTTTTCGACGTTGTTGAAATGCTCTTTCTCCAACCTGCCAATTTAAAAGTTACTGTCATTGCCATTGAAGGAAAATAAAAAAGAAGCCTTAGTTTTTAAAGCAATGAGTTAGCTGCTCAGGCATTTTCATAATTGAACTGCTCCGTGGCCATGATGTGATGCAAGCGAAATTTTTTCGTTGAAGCGGGAGGGTTGTGGATGTATCATTGAACCTGAAAAAGTTCCAAATGCCACGACGAAGTATCTCCAGGCATGCGACAAGTGCAATCATGGACCTCCTGTGAAGGAATGGCGCTTCGTTGAAATCAAGAACTAACTGCATCCATACAAGTCTCAGAAGAATATTCACTATCTGCAATTCAAGTAATTTCAGAAATTCTAACTATTAGTGTTTTGTGTAAACATGATCCATGAAATTCACAACTGCTACATATTATGCTCAGATAAAAAATAAACCATTGGCAGTACTCACGATGGCCACAAAGTAGACAGCCCTGTTTGATATCAAAAGTTTGTCTCTCAGCCATGAATTTCTTGCTGTTTTTTGTAAAAGTCCCCAATCCATGACAATGTCCCAGTATGTGTTAAAAACCGTGGTGACTCCCGAACTTGACGCTGCCATGATTTTCCAAAATGTTCCTCTCCTGAAACCATATATTGTCCTGATGACAAGTGCCACTACTGTTGATAAATATTTTAGGCTATTGATTCCATGCTTGAGATCCTTCTCCTCGAACAAGCGGCGTAGGCACTAAATTTGATTAAACAACCAAGAATTGTAACATTATTTTTGAACAGATGAGACTGATCAAAAAATCATGTCCATTTAAGCAAAGACTGACCTGCAGAACTCGTGACCAAAATGGAATAATGGCTACAACAATGTAAAGAATTTCATATACTTTGCTTTCAAGGCACCGGTTTGATCTCCTTTTGAAGTCACCCCATCCATAGTAGCAGATGTAAAATTGCAAACTTCTGAAAGCCTGAACCTGAAACGCATGAAAATAAATTACATCGTCGATTATTGGCTGAACACAGACAAAATCATAGCCACTAGCAAATTAGCTATACATTATGATGGAAATGAAATATGAACCTGGCTTGTTAGTTGGTCTGCCAAGAAGATATCTGAGAAGGTAACCTACAAAGGCAGCCATAAGAGAAATGATGATGATTGTTTCTTATACTATATTTTATTCCATTGCTGAATCTGTATACCTTATAAATAGGAGCGAATAGACAATGCCATGCGCATCGGATGAGAAAGAATCGACTTGAGCGGTATATAATGTTGAATGGACAGAAAGTTATTAAAAGTAAGACCTGGATATTAATTTCCAAGTATTAAGATTTATCGACAGATTACACGTTTATAAGAATCTGAGTAGAAATTTTTGTGGGGAAATGGTGATATGCTAATACTTTACGAAGGGGAAAATAACAGCTTTTAACATACCATGACTAGGCCTGCTGGAACAAGTTCCGTTAATGTTTGAAAACGTTGAGTTCTTGGATCCATTTCCATGTCCAAATTTGAAAGCACAGCTACCAAAGTGAGTACTGAAAAAGCGGAAGCAAGGAGAAAGATTTCTCTGAATCCCAATTCTGTACCTGATCTAAATCCGAAAATGAAGGTGTAGTTCACTCGGAATTGCCTCCAGAGGTATGTGTTCACCCCATACATGAGCATGTGTAGGAAAATGAATCCAAACAAGCTACATGGATAAAGTCATGGATTGAGTTTTTCATTAGCTCAAGTTATCCATTCAATTATCTATTAGAACTAAAAAATTTAGTACCTGTAAAGAGGAAATATATTGTTCATATACTGCTCTCCTCCATCGTGTCGAATAAGTCCCCTAGCATGTATTGCGACAATAATACCGACAACCAGTGCTACTGAGCAGCCAGTTAATATACCTACGAGATGACGAGTAGTTCGCTAAACTAAGTTCTCCTAAATTTTCCAAAAGAGTTTGAAATAAAACATAGAGACTGTTAGCATTTTTTCAAGAACTATGGTCATTTCCTTCCCCGCCAGCTTACCTAGAAGATATGATGTCCTGTGCCTCTCCATTTTATTTCTAGGCTTTAAAAGTTTCACCCCTTTTCTTCTATTTCCATTCGAGAAGTGCTTAACGAATGTAGCCTCTACTCTTTCGATGAGCTTGTTAACCTGCAGGAAAGAAAGGAAAGTAAGGCCAAAATTGTGTCTTTTATTTTGCCAATAAGGGTAGCTTGGGCACATACCTCATCAGAGCTTCCGAGATAGGATTTATCAATCATATGTAAATAAGAACTTGAAGCTTTTCTTGAGGTGATCTGCAGTAAACCACTCCACTGATGAGACCCCGAGTGCCACTTGAGAAACTAGTTACTGTGAACTGTCGTACCTTGTCAAACTTCTTCATAATCTTGGAGAATGCCGACATATTCGAGGAACTGTCGCATTGTAATGAAATATGTTAGCTCAACACCTGTCTACAGCAATTTTTGCAATACTTTTTCAAGGTGAAAGATGCATCACCGATATCTTTTCAGGAGTCGGAGCTGTTGGTAGTATTCGACGAAAGCCCGTCTCAGTTTTTCCTCCGCTCGTCTTAGGTCCTCAATTCTGTATGTAATGTCCGACTTTTTCATACTTTTGATCACCTTTTTTAATGTCGTAAGGGGACCATTTGTTTCAATATTGATCTTTACATGATCCAAAGATGATAAAGACGCTGGCCACAAAGGACTGTCCTGGCCTCTATCATCACACTTTGGTGTCTCTTCAGAAGCATTTTCCGAGCTCCTCCCCAGTTCTTGGACTATATTTATGGCTGGACCTTCTACAGGTAAGAAACATAATCAATTTTAATCTGAACCCACTTACAATTTTGTACCATGAAAATCCATATTGCGTTTACCTTCAGGTTCCGGATCCGATGACTCGACTTCTTGATGATTCACATTTTGTTCCATCAAAGGTTTATACACTTCAATCCTTAAAGAAACAAGTTTATCCATCTGCTTGCTTAACTCCTCTGCCTGCAGTATCACTTTTTTGACCTTTTCCTTATAAAATCTCAGTACTTTATTGTATTCATCATCAAGAATCTTAAAGAAATGACTCTCCTCTTCCCCACCATCTTCTGATGACTTCAAGAAAATTGTCTGATAAAACCAATCATTCTCCGAACTTCCAGGCTGCACTTGGTTCACTAATATCACTTCATCTTCGCTCTTTATCGCGCAGTTGTCTCGACCCATTAACCCGCTGAATGATCTATACAAGGTCGAGTTCCTCTTCGAGAAACCACATCTGCTTACCGAAGATGGTAGTGCATTTTTCTCTCGGGATTTCAAGATGTTTTTCAGCAGTTTCTTGAGATGTTTGTAGTCCATGTATGCTTCTCGCCATTCTTGCACCATTTGGGAAGCTAATTCCTTGCCAAATTTCATCCTCTCTTGGCATCGAAAGCGAGCCTCTAATCTTCTATAGAAATGTGTTGGGAAATGCACTTTGGATTGCTGTTTTTTTTCTGATGAATGGAGATTAGGAGCACATATTTTTCAAGCATGGAATTTGGATATCTCAAACTCGACGATTTCAATATTAATATTTTTGATAGGTCTTCATGTAACATACAAGTTATTGTTGAGTTGTATTTTACTATTTGTTTGCATGTGCTTGTGTTGATGTGTTCCTTGCATCCATTGAACGAATCCCAAGAGCTATTATTTTTAGTAGTTGGTCAACTCATGTGTTTTGATTGGATCAAGATCCTCTGGAGAACCATTCTGCTGAGGTTGCTATGCACTGTCAAATATTTTTTTTTATTTTTTTAAAAATTAGTATTTTTATATTTTAATTATTTTAAAATCAAAATTATATTTTTTATATTATAATATTTGATTAATAATTCAATTTAAAGTTACAATTTTATTTTTGGTTACAAATATATATTGTGGTGGTAAAATGACGTCTCTCTTATTATTTTTTTTAATAATTTGTTCAACTCCTTTTTTTTAAATGTTAATAAAATTTATTTTTTTGTGACAAATATGCGATTTCGAACGAACAAGAAAAAATGACGGTACATTCAGTTAAAAAAAAACTATTTTCTCTTTTTTTATCTCGTTAATTTTTATTTTAGAAGTTCAAATTTATTAATCACATATTTGTAAAAAAAAAAAAATTAACGTCTAAATACAAGAAATATATTTATATTTTTTAGGGATATAAGAAATAATCCAATTTAAAAATGTACAAAAATTTTAAAAAGTTAAACATATCGAACAATTAAAAATAATACCAAAAAATTGACATGATATAAAAAGAAAATTATCTTGTATAATTTTTCTTGTTCAAACGCTTAGTCTTTTTTAATTTTTTAAACATTTTTTTGAAAATTGAATTATTTCTTAAATCTCTAAGAGAGGAAAAATATTTTTTGTATTTAAAACATTAAAAAAGAATGAGAAAAATTAACAATGCAAAAAAGGTGAAAATAATTTTTCAAAATAATTAGAATATGAAAACACCAACAAAATTATTATTTTTGTTACAAATATGTGATTAATAAAATTTTAATTTCTAAATAAAAAATTAACAAGATAAAAAGAAGAAAATAGTTTTTTTTATAAAGAAACTTATAATATTAAAAAAATTGAATGTATCGTTGTTTTTTCTTGTTCGTTCGGAATCACATATTTGTAATAAAAAAATTAAATTTTTACTAAATTTTTTAAAAAAGAATTGAAAAAACTATAAAAGAAAATTAATAAGAGAGACGTCATTTTACCACCCACAATATATATTTGTAACCAAAAATAAAATTATAACTTTAAGTTGGATCATTAATCACATATTTTAATATAAAAACATAATATTAATTTGAATTAATTAAAATATAAAAATATCAATTTTTTTAAAAATAATTTTTATTTTTAATAATGCATAACACTCTCTGCTGTGAGGAACGGCCTTTGTCATATTGCGAGTTAATGTTACACTTCAACGGGAATTGTAATTTAAATTCGCAATTCTGAACATTTATTGGGTTTTTTGATTTTTTTTATGTTCTTATTATTATTATTATATTTTTTTTACAAAATCTATAACACTCCAAAATTTTGAGGCGTTTGATCAAAATGTAATTAAAATAATTGAATAGAAATAATAACAATACATTAAGTAAATAAAATGAAATTTATTACCCTCCACATAAAATTTTAAATAAACTTATGATGAATATTAAAAATACATAAAAGACGCTTCTAAAATAATATCAATTAATTAATTAATTAATTAATTATATATATATATATATATATATATATAAAGTGAAGAATTTAAGAAAAATTTTAATAGAATAAAGAGTATTCAATAAAAATATAAAGTAAAACTATTTAGATTAATAAAATCAAAATAAATAAATTAATTAAAGATTAGATTTTCTAATATATATATATATATATATATATATATATATATATATATATATATATAATATTCGAGAGAAAAATGACTCAAGAAAATTATTATAAATAATCTAATTAATCTAATTAATTATAAATTATATTATATCATAAAGTGATTTTAGAAAATTATTATAAATAACCTAATAATTAATCTAAATAATTAAATAAATTTATATTATATTAAACACCTAAAAATATATGAAAAATTATAAATAAAATACTACTTATACATATCATTTCATATTGAATTACTGACTGATGTTTTATTTTGATTTGTTAACTACCATAAGCTCAATTTATTCTCTCATCAAGTTCCCAAAAGACTTCACCTCTATTTTCTTTCTGGTTATTGTAAATTTCAGCAATAGGGTTTCCCCACTCCATATAAGATGGAAATTGGGAAAAATAGAAATGTTGAGTTGGCAAGACTGTGACTCTTTCGTAGAATTCATATTTTTGTTATCTTTTTAATATTAAAGGATTGTATATGCTTCTGCAACCGTAATTTGAATATAATGATTTTATTGCAAGTCAGGGCCTACAAAACCTCCTTGTGAAATATAAAAAATTTACTTTTTTCTTTTGAAAAAATTAAATAGGCATTTATATCTTAACTTTTTATAAAATTTGAAAAAACACCATCTGCACCGGCTGAAAATCTTATTAGTTGAAGTATTTTTGATGGTATCTAATAGTCCGTGATCAAAATGACTAGCAAACAAAATAGATAAAAATAAAGCTCAATTTGCTACAAGTCATATTTCAGGCCGACTAGACTAGTTCGAATGTTCTCTATGCTATTTGTACGCAACAAAATTGAGCTGGATGACACATACACAACAACCAACAACATACGATTAGTATAGCTAACATCCGAACTAGTCTAGCCAACCTGAAATATGACTTTTAACAATTTGAGTTTTATTTACTGGTCATTTTGATAACAAGTCTATGAGATATTCTCAAAATATTTCAACTCGCCGGATTTCCAACCGGGTCAACACATTCTCGTAAATATTATTTCTTCATCAAATACAGTCGGAAAATCTAATAAAATAATACAACTTAAATTTAAATAACGTCATTGTGTTGTTACACACAAAGAGCGTAAGGGCCATAACATTATCCTTTTTTGGATATGTAATCACGTTTTGAGTAGTCCATAACATCTTACTCACAAAACTCCTCACTCTTGGTAATAGAATATGTATCTCTCCAAGTCTCGAACTCAATACTTCGTCCGGGCCATAAGTACTTGAATTAAAAAATTGGTATCAAGTTTCTTTGATCCAAATATTTATGGCCTGACCGAATTTTTGAATTTTTTTGTCGCATTAATTTGCATAAACTTGAACTATTATCAAGTACACGGTTGCGTTTAGTTGGGATTAACGAGGTTTGATGAGATTGTCTAAATTATAAATCTTGCAATTATTAAAATATTTGAGTACGATGTTAAAATAATATTGAATAAATAATAATATATATGATTTGATTGATTAAATTTGAGATAAGGCGATAAATTATATTTTTATATTTTCAATAGTTAATCAATATAAATATATATAATAAAGATATAAGTGGTAATATTTTAATTTAAATTCAATGATTTAATTTATGTGAAATAAATAAATAATGATTTGATTAATGTGAGATAATTAGATAAATAATAAATATATAAAATTAAAACTAAACATTTGATTTGATATGATCATTAATCATTTCAACCAACAAAATGCAACCTTAAAAGTCTTATATATTTTAAAATAGTAAAATTTATTTCCGTACACGAACAATTGATAAATTGGTTAATTGATATATGAACTATTTTAATGGCTTTTTTGGTACATAAACTATTTAAAAATAGCAAACTAGTACATGATCAAGATTTAAAAAAATCATTTTTACCATTAAATTAAATTGTTTTTAAGTCCAATTACCATCAATAAATTCAATCAAGTACATAGTTTTATTTTCAAGATTATTTAGTTTATTATTTTTGAAATATTTATATTTAAATAAAAATTATATTATGATAAAGAATTATCAACTCAGATATACAACTAATAAATAAATATTCACTAGAATTTGAATGTATTGTCTTCAGACGACCACAACAAAAATAATCACGATTTTAGTTTTTTAAAATTTTGGTATTGATCTATTGGAATTTTAGAAAATGTTCAACATGAAAGTTATAGATCGTAAACGAGTGAGATTTTTCGTGTGATGTCGTATCGGTACTTTGTCCACCATGCGCCCTCGAATAACCACAAAATTTAATTTAAAATGCAAGTAAAAAAGCCACGAAACTTACCAGAAATGTTCAAATCAAGTGCAGAAACTTTCGACATTTGAGTTTTGTAAATCGAGAGTGTGATTTTTCATATGTTGTCATGTAGGTAGTTCGGCCGCCACGCGCCACCGATTTTTTCCCAAAAGATTTGTCTTTTCATGATCTATGACTTTCATATTGAATACTTTCTTAATTACAATGTATCAATATCAAATTTTGAAAAACTAAATTGATGATTATTTTTCATTCGATCGTTCGAAAAAAATTCATTCGAACTCTTGCAACAGATATTTATTTATAAAATTTTTATCAATATGACAAAAAAAACTTAGTTATATATTTGGGTCGATAATTATTTTTAAAATATAATTTTTAAATAAATTTTAAAAATTAAATAATAAAATAATTTGAATAATTTTAAAAATAAAAGTGTGTTTCTAATTGAATCTATAATGATAAATGAACTTAAAATTAATTTATGTTAAGAGTAAAATTAAATTTTTAGTTTGATGAAGTACCAATTTGTCAATTTATTAATAATTCATGTACCAATTATGTGATTTACGTTCATGTACAAATTTACCAATTTATCAATATTTTGTGTACGGGAATATATTTCACTCTATTTTAAATATCGAAAAGACTTATTGATATTGAAATTGTCAAGCTTGTCCACTAGACTAGAAATATTATATTTATTTATATATTTACATGAAAAAATATTGAAATTGTCATGCTTGAGTTTTTCCAATTCATGCTCTGATAAATGCTCATTTATTAATAAGGACTGATGAGATCCGGGTAAAATGGATGAGCTGAGTCGTGTGCTCCAACAGATCAAATCAATAATGTTGTTCAGGAAAATGAGCAAAGTAGATGAATCTGTGAGCTATTACTTCCACTGTGACCTGCAGACAAGGAGATGAACTCGTGAATGGGCGCCGGAGGGGTGTCCGGCGTGGCCACTCTGATGCTTAAGTCAGCAGGTTGAAGATGAACACAAGCAATATATGTGAGGATATATGTAAGTGCTTGAAATTTCAAGGATTCAGAATCCTTTAAATGAGATACATACCTACTATTTATAGGAAGGAAAATCAAGGATTACCTCGACTTGCGTGTACACCTACCACTCATAGCCTTTGACGTTGACTTCATGTCAAGCCACCCTACCTTCTGATTGCTTTTGATGTTGACTTCCTGTCAAGCCACCCTACATTTGATAGCTTCTCTGACACGCCAAATCCCTGTAGTTCTGACAGATAAGATAGCACTCGAGTGCGGCACTGTTATCGAGGTAGCCCGGGTGATAAGCTTCTCGGGAAATGGCTCGAGAACCCGGGCATCTGGTTGCTCGGGGAGAATATGTCTCGGGCATTCACCTTCCCGGCTTTTGAAGAATCCATCCTGCAGATTAACCCAGATTTGGGCTATCCATTTAGCATCCATGACCCGGGCTATCTAAGGGTATCATCACTCCCTCCTTAAATAGTCGGGCTAGAGTCATACTTGCTGTCCCGATTAGTCTTGTGTGCCCGGTCATGGATTTCAATAGAAAAATTATCAATTCCAAACTATAAAAGCATCAGAGGCTTCAAATATCCCAGTGATGGGATGAGGTGCCGGGACCTTAAGTCTCCCGGGCTAGAGATATAATGACGGTGCCTCATGTCTCCCGGACTTACTCGATGACTAGGGTACGTAGTCCTGGGTCTAATGAACAGTCAAGGTACGGAGTCCTGGGCCGGGGAACATGTTCCAGGACTTAGGAATGGTCGAGTTGCGGAGCCCCAAGCCAGATTACGGATCCCTGGGTCTAGATAATGGTCGAGGTGCGGAGCCTCGAGCCAAGGTACAGATCCCTGGACTTAGCAGTAAGCCGAGGTAAGGGTCCCCGGGCCAGGGTACGGAGCCCTGGACTTAATGAGCAACTAGGGTACGGAGCCCTGGGTCTTGGAGTGGTCGAGATGCGGAGCCCCGAGCCAGGGTACGGAGCCCTGGACTTAGCAGATGACCGAGGTACGGGTCCTCGGGCCAGGGTACGAGTCCCTGGATTTGATAAATAACCGAGGTACGGAACCTCGGGCCAGGGTACGATTCGCTGGACTTAATAGATTACCGAGGTACGGAGCCTCGGGCCAGGGTACGGGTCCCTGGACTTTACAGAATATGGCCGAGGTACGGAGCCCCGGGCTAGGGTACGGGTCCTTGGACTTTACAGAATATGGCCGAGGTACGGGTCCCTGGGCCAGGGGACCCCTGGACTTAATAGATGACCGAGGTACGGAGCCCAGGGCCAGGGTACGAGTCCCTGGACTTTATAGAGTATGGCCGAGGTACGGGTCCCCGGGCCAGGGTACGGAGCCCTGGACTTAATGAGCAACCAGGGTACAGATCCCTGGGTCTTGGAGTGGTCGAGGTGCGGAGCCTCGAGCCAGGATACGGAGCCCTGGACTTAATGAGCAATCATGGTATGGAGCCCTGGGTCTTGGAGTGGTCGAGGTGCGGAGCCCCGAGCCAGGGTACGGATCCCTGGACTTAGTAGATGGCCGAGGTACGGGTCTCCGAGCCAGGTTACGGAGCCCTGAACTTAATGAGCAACCAAGGTACAGAGCCCTGGGTTTTGGAGTGGTCGAGGTGAGGAGCCCAGAGCCAGGGTACGGAGTCCTGGGCATAGATAATAGTCAGGGCCTCATCTCTCCCGGATTTTAGATAATGTGTCGGGGCCTCATGTCTCCCGGACTTAATATATGGTGTCGGGGCCTCATACCTCCCGGGCTTTAGATAATGTGCCGGGGTCTCATGTCTCTCGGACTTAAAAGAATGTACCGGGGCTTCGTACCTCCCGTAGATAATGTGTCGGGGCCTCATGTCTCCCGAACTTAATATATGGTGACGGGGCCTCATATCTCCTGGACTTAGAAGAATGTGTCGGGGCCTCATACCTCCCGAGCTTTAGATAATGTGACGGGGCCTCATGTCTCCCAGACTTAAAAGAATGTGTCGGGGCCTCGTACCTCCCGAACTTTAGATAATGTGTCGTGGCCTCATGTCTCCCGGACTTAATATATGGTGTCGGGGCCTCATATCTCCCTGACTTAGAAGAATGTGCCTGGGCCTCATATATCCCGGGCTTTAGATAATGTGTCGGGGCCTCATGTCTCCCGGGATTTAAATAATTTTGCTTCTCCTACTATATTAGTTTTATTAAAACCAAATCACTAACCTGGAAATACTGAATCCGAATTCATTTTCGATAGAGTGAAACTTCTCTGGTTGAGTTAAATTAGGTGACTAATATAGCTGTATACTACTGAGTGCATAACAAATGATCTTCAACGTCAATCCGGGATAGCTGCTGAGCTTTGAGCCCATATAAAATCAACATATAAGATTTGAGTGAGATGGTCGGACTTACTTTTTAATGGAAACCATATCCGTCTTGAGCTCAAGTTTCCCACAAATGGCGCCAATGATGCGATCCGGGTGAAATGGATGAGTCGGGTCGGGTGCTCCAGCATATTAAATCAATAATGTTATTCAGGAAAATGAGCAAAGTAGATGAATCTGTGAGCTATAGCTTCCACTGTGACCTGCAGACAAGGAGATGAACTCGTGAATGGGCGCCGGAGGGGTGTCCGGCGTGGCCACTCCGATGCTTAAGTCAGCAGGTTGAAGATGAACACAAGCAATATATGTGAGGATATATGTAAGTGCTTGAAAGTTCAAGGATTCAGAATCCTGTAAATGAGATACATACATGCTATTTATATAAAGGAAAATCAAGGATTACCTCGATTTACGTGTACACCTACCAATCATAGCTTTTGATGTTGACTTCATGTCAAGCCACCCTACATCTGATAGCTTTTGATGTTGACTTCCTGTCAAGCCACCCTACATCTGATAGCTTCTCTGACACGCCAAACCCATGTAGTTCTGACAGATAAGATATCACTCGAGTGCGGGACTGTTATCGAGATAGCTCGTATGATAACTTCTCGGGAGATGGCTCGAGAGCCCGGGCATCTGGTTGCTCGGGGAGAATATGTCCCGGGCATTCACCTGCCCGATTTTTGAAGAATCCATCCTGCAGATTAACCCAGATTTGGGCTATCTATTTAACATCCATGACCCGGGCTATCCAAGGGTATCAAGGACTATATCAACTTAATGTTTGGTTTTATTTTAAATGATTTGGGAAACTTTTCGAAAAACTGATACAGGAGATAAAAGCAAATCAAGCAATATCAAAAAGACCACTTCGAAGGCGCATAAAAAAGATGGAATTTGGCAAGGACTTAGCTTCTCAAATGGTTCAAGAATGCCAACAAGCATATATAGATCACAAACATCTTTAAAAAACTACTGAAAAACATCTTAAAATTCCGACGCAAAATTTGGCAAGCCGAGGTGGTTTCTTGAAGAGAAGAGGACATTATGCTTGGATAGATCGTTTAGCGGGTTAATGGGTCGAGACAGCTCAAACAAGAGTGAAGATGAAGTGATATTAATTAATTAATTTTTTTTAATTACTACTATGATTCATATTTAAATATCAAAAAAAATAGTCATATGATATGTGAGACAATCAAACCAATTGTTTAACAGTTACGTCGTAAATTTATATATTTTGAGAACTAATTTTCGAATTAAATTCAAGAAAAGAATTGGCAAAAACTTGTGTGAGACAATCTCATGAGTCGTATTTTGTGATACAGATCTCTTATTTGGGTCATTAATGAAAAAATATTACTTTTTATGCTAATAGTGTTACTTTTTATTGTGAATATCAGTAGGGTTGACCCGTCTCAGAGATAAAGATTCGTAAGACCATCTCACAAGAGATCTACTCAAAAGATTTTGGTTCTGGTTTTGGTTTACTATTTTTGAAAATTATGGTCTAGTTTATTTTTAGACCTTTAATATTTAAATCTTAAACATTCTCAATAGCTTTTTCAAATATTACCAAATTTTATTTATTAAATTTATAAATTTGTCTGATATATAATTTTTTTAAAAACTACTGCTAAAATCTCTAAATTTTTATTATAGCTAAACTCTACTCATTCTTCTACGAGATTTATATTTTATGATATTATTAATATATTAACATTTATAATGGTTGATATAAATAATTTATTAAACTCTTTGCTTTCAACTCTTAGTTAAAAACCATAAAATATGTTAGTATTAAACTTCGTATTAGTATCATGTTATTCTATTATCGCATATATAATTATCTTTTCATATATCTTCTTATGATATTATAATATATTACTTAATTAGAAACTGTACTAAAATTATAATTACAAAATTGTTTTAAAATCATAAAATAACATGTAGAGAGAAAATTAAAAGGACAAAACATTTAAATGTAATACAAAGATGAGTTATTTAATAAAATTAATATAATAGTTATATTTTATTCTTGAAGTAATATAAATTACTGTACTTAATGTATATTGATACCCCTGTAAGAGCCCGGGTCATGGATGACCCGGAATATCAAATGGATTCCCAAATCCGAGTGAGTCTGCAGATGGATTCTTTTGGAGCCGGGCAGGTGAAGGCCCATGCTCTACTCTCCGGGCAGTCATAGGCCCGGGCTCTTGTAATCTCCCGGGAACTTTCTACCCGGGCCACCTCGATATGAGCACCGCACTCGAGTATACTAGCAGAATAGGGTGTGGGTGACTGCCCTATCTCTGACACCAGGCCGATGGGTTGACAAAATCAGGTAGACGGGATGTGACTAGTATATGAATTGACGTATCAGGATATAGGGTACAGTCAGCCGCCCTACTATGATTAGTAGGTAGCACGGAGAACGAGGTCATCATTACTTTTTCTACTATAAATATTAGGTTCTCTCTTTACATTTACATTCATTCATTCATTCACACCAATATCACAGCCATCACTTGGCTACATTGGTTTTATTGCTTGAGTACTCTGCTGACTTAAGCATCGGAGTGGTCACGCCGGACACCCCTCCGACGCCCATTCACGAGTTCCTCTCCTTGTCTGCAGGTCATAGTGGAAGCTATAGCTCACAAGTTCATCTACTTTGCTCATTTTCCTGAACAACATTATAAATTATTGATTCGATCCGGTGGAGCACCCGACCCAGCTCACCCATTTCACTAGGATCGCATCATTGGCGCCGTTTGTGGGAAAGTGAGTTCAAGACGTAGATATGGTTTCCATTCAGAACTTAAGTCCGACCTCACGCTCGGCACTCAGTAAGCCCAACTCTGCTTGGCAAACATACAAGTCCGACCAGCTCGGCAATCAGATTTTATGTGGATTTTATATGGGCTCAAAGTTCAGCAGCTATCCCGGATTGAGGTGGAAGACCATTTGTTGTGCACTCAGCAGCATACAGCTATATTAGTCAACTAATATAGTTCAACCAGAGAAGTTTCACTCTACCGAAAATGAATTCAGATTCAGTATTTCCAGGTTAGTGATTTGGTTTTTAATAAAACTAATACAGCAGGAGAAACAAAATCTATTAAGTCCGGGAGGCATGAGGCCCCGGCACATTCTGTTAAGCCCGGGAGGTATGAGGCCTCGGCACATTCTATTAAGTCCAGGGATCCGTACCCTGGCTCGGGGCTCCGTACCCCGACCATTTATGAAGGCCAGGGCTCCAAACCCTGGTTATCTATTAAGGCCAGGGATCCGTACCCTGGCTCGGGGCTCCGTACCTCGACCATTTATGAAGGCCAGGGCTCCGCACCTTGGTTATTTATAAGCCCAGGGTTCTCAAACCTGGCTCGGGGCTCCGTACCTCGACCATTTATGAAGGCCAGGGCTCCGCACCCTGGTTATCTATTAAGTCCAGGGATCCGTACCCTGGCTCGGGGCTCCGTACCTCGACCATTTATGAAGGCTAGGACTCCGCACCCTGGTTATCTATTAAGGTCAGGGATCCGTACCCTGGCTCGGGGCTCCGTACCTCGACCATTTATGAAGGTCAGGGCTCCGCACCCTGGTTATCTATTAAGTCTAGGGATCCATACCCTGGCTCGGGGCTCCGTACCTCGACCATTTATGAAGGCCAGGGCTCCGCACCCTGGTTATCTATTAAGTCCAGGGATCCGTACCCTGGCTCGGGGCTCCGTACCTCGACCATTTATGAAGGCCAGGGCTCCGCACCCTGGTTATCTATTAAGTCCAGGGATCCGTACCCTGGCTCGGGGCTCTGCACCTCGATCATTCACAAGTCCCGGGACATGCTCCCCGGCCCAAGGCTCCGCGCCTTGGTTATTTATAAGCCCAGGGTTTTCAAACCTGGCTCGGGGCTCCACACCTCGACCATTCCCAAGTCCCGGGACATGCTTCCCGGCCCAAGGCTCCGCGCCTTGGTTATTTATAAGCCTAGGGTTCTCAAACCTGGCTCGGGGCTCCGCACCTCGACCATTCCCAAGTCCCGGGACATGCTCCCCGGCCCAAGGCTCCGCGCCTTGGTTATTTATAATCCCAGGGTTTTCAAACCTGGCTTGGGGCTCCGCACCTCGACCATTCCTAAGTTCGGAAGACACGAGACTCCGACATCTTATCTCAAGTCCATGAGATACGAGACTCCGGCATTTCATCTCATTTCTAAGAGACATGAAGCCCCCGATGCTTTTATAGAACAAGATTGATTATCTCTTTGGGAATCCAAGCATGACTGATCGGGACAGCGAGTATGACTCTAGCCCGACTATTTAAGGGATGTGTGATGATACACCTGTAAGAGCCCGGGTCATGGATGACCCGGAATATCAAATGGATTCCCAAATCCGAGTGAGTCTGCAGATGGATTCTTTTGGAGCCGGGCAGGTGAAGGCCCATGCTCTACTCTCCGGGCAGTCATAGGCCCGGGCTCTTGTAATCTCCCGGGAACTTTCTACCCGGGCCACCTCGATATGAACACCGCACTCGAGTATACTAGCAGAATAGGGTGTGGGTGACTGCCCTATCTCTGACACCAGGTCGATGGGTTGACAAAATCAGGTAGACGGGATGTGACTAGTATATGAATTGACGTATCAGGATATAGGGTACAGTCAGCCGCCCTACTATGATTAGTAGGTAGCACGGAGAACGAGGTCATCATTACTTTTTCTACTATAAATATCAGGTTCTCTCTTTACATTTACATTCATTCATTCATTCACACCAATATCACAGCCATCACTTGGCTACATTGGTTTTATTGCTTGAGTACTCTGCTGACTTAAGCATCGGAGTGGTCACGCCGGACACCCCTCCGGCGCCCATTCACGAGTTCCTCTCCTTGTCTGCAGGTCATAGTGGAAGCTATAGCTCACAAGTTCATCTACTTTGCTCATTTTCCTGAACAACATTATAAATTATTGATTCGATCCGGTGGAGCACCCGACCCAGCTCACCCATTTCACTAGGATCGCATCATATATTAATGTGATAATTTATTAGAATTTGTTAGACTATCAATTATATATTAGATCGAATAATTAGACTACGAATTAAATTATATATTAGTTGGAATAAATAAAAAAAATTGATATTTCATTTTTGCCCTTACAACAATTAGAATTTTACATATATATCTTTATTGAGTTTTTTGATTTGTATTGATAAGGAGGTCATTTTTGTCATTTGATAAACATTTTTATTATCAAACATATATTCATTTTTAATATATCATTGTTTTTAGATTTTCCAAAAATTGTGTAGAAAATTTTTTTGCGATTAATTTAACGATGCAAAATTCAAGGAGATAATAAAAAATTTACAATGAAAAATTTTGTCGTTCTTTTTACAATTTTATAAATATAATAGATAAATATATATTTTTTAAATGTCTTTTTTCTTTTAATATTTTTAATTTTAAAATATTTTTTTAATTAAAAAATCTATTATTTTAATATTTTTTTCTAAGAAACATCTATCAAGAAAATGTTATTTCTCTAATGTATTTTTATTATCAAATATCTATTCAGCTTTTACGTAACATTGTTTACAAAATTTCTTATGTCGCAATTTTCTATTAAAAAATAAATAGTTTTCAAGTAATATACTAAAATCAAAATACAAGAATTTTGCTCATAATCTACACTTTTATGAGTAAAAATGTATTTTAAATCTTCTACATTATAAGTTATTTTTGAACTTATAAGCTATAAATTCATATTTTAAAAATAAGTTGTCACGAATCCGAAGATCCCACGGCCTATTCATCATATGACACGATTCTTGGCAGTGATTTTATCAAGTCGATTGGTGGATTCAACCAAGACTAAAAGTTTATTATTTTCCGGTGGGAAAACATTGTTTTTTCGTCTTTCATCTTTGACTTTTTTTCGATTGTAATACTAAATTTTGTCCAAATTGAATTTCAAAAATGTTGAGTATTACTTACAATTAAAACCACCATCAGAAGTCGGAATCAAGTCATAAGTTGGCAGAAGTAAAGAGTATAGAAACTTTCCATATCGTGATAAATGAATTTAACACATGTACGCTAGAGTCAATCCGATTTTAAAGTATATTTACGTGAAAAACATTAATGCGATGGTCACACGTTTGAGGTTTTCAAATTCAAGGCTTGAAAAATATGTCCTAACAATCTCCATTCATTAGCAAAATCGGGAGTGGGAGAAAGACTCGTTCAATGCACAGAAAGGATGAAATTTGGAAAGGAATTAGCTTCCCAAACGGTGCAAGAATGGCAGGAAGCATACATGGACTACAAACATCTCAAGAAACTGCTGAAAAACATCTTTAAATTCAGACAGCAAAACGCATTACCATATTCAGTAAGCCGAGGTGGTTTCTTGAAGAGGAAATCGACCTTGCACAGATCGTTTAGCGGGTTGATGGATGGAGACAACTGCTCAATAAGGAGTGATGAAGTGATATTAGTACACCCAGTGCGGCAAGAAAGTTCGGAGAATGATGCGTTCTATCAGACAATTTTTTTGAAGCCATCAGAAGATGGTGGTGAAAACGAGATTCATTTCTTTAAGATTCTTGATAAAGAATTCAATAAAGTACTGAGATTTTACAAGGAAAAAGTTAAGAATGTGACTCTGCAGGCAGTGGAGTTGAGCAAGCAGATGGATAAACTTATCGCCTTAAGGATTGAAGTGTATAAACCTTTGATGGAAAAAAACGGGAATCATCAAGAAGTCGAGTCATCGAACACCGAACCTGAAGCTAAAGATCCTGTGAATACAGGACATGACGGTAAATGCAAGATGGATTTCTTTTTCCTTTTTTTCCACTTTTTCAAGGTACATAAGTGCAAATGATGCTGTGGAGATAAATTAGTTCAGATTAAGATTGATTCTGTCTCTTCACTGTAGAAGATCCAGCCACGAATGTGGTCCAAGAACTTGGGACCAGCCAGGAAAACGCTTCTGAAAATAATACTTTTCCGCCAGCATATTCGATTCATGCAAAGATCAATATTGAACCAAAATGTCCTCTTATGAAATTAAGTAAGATCATCAAAAGTACAAACAAGTCGAACCTGGCAATCAGAATTGAGGAGCTAAGACGAGCTGAGGAAAAATTAAGATGGGCTTTCATCCAATATTACCAACAGCTCGGACTCCTAAAAATATATCGGTGATTCATCATTCACCTGAAAACAAAATTCGACAAATTAATACAGAGGAGTTGAGCTAACATATTTCATTGCAATGCGACAGTTCCTCGAATATTTTGGCATTCTCCAAGATCATGAAGAAATATGACAAGGTATGGACGTTTACAGTAAATCAGGAAAATGTATACTATTCACAGCATTTTACTCTCTTGGGGTCTCCCGCGTGGAACTCTTGTCCTGCAGATCACTTCAAGAAGTGCTTCAAATTCTTATTTACAGATGATTGACAAATCGGATCTCGGAAGCTCGGATGAGGTCTGAATCCAAGCCTTCCTAATTAGCAAAATAAAGGAACAATATTAGTCCTATTTTCCTCTTTTTCCTGCAGGTTAACATGCTCATCGGAAGGGTAGAGGACTGCATTTGTTAAGTACTTCTCAAATGGAAATCGAAGAAAAGGGGTGAAACTTTTAAAGCCCAGAAAAAAAATGGAGAAGCACAGAGTAACATTTGCTCTTGGTAAGCTTGAACAGAAGGAAAGACAACTGCATAAAAAAGAAAAGAAAAATGTCATCGTTCTCTATGATTTCGTTTGAGATTTTTTAAGAAAATAAAGGTGTGAACCTAGTAGTTTAACAAACTACTGATCTTGTAGGTATATTAACTGGCTGTTCAGTAGCACTAGTTATCGGTATTATTGTTTCAATACATGCAAGGGGACTTATTCGACACGAGGGACGAGAGCAGTATATGAACAATATATTTCCTCTTTACAGGTATAAATTTTTTTTTATCTCCTTGATAACCGAACAGATGCACTAAGACCACGAAGTACTAAATTAACGACTTTACCCACGTAGCTTCTTTGGATTCATTTTCCTTCACATGCTCATGTATGGGATAAACACATACCTCTGGAGGCGATTCCGGGTGAACTACCCCTTCATCTTTGGATTTAAATCAGGTACAGAATTGGGATTCAGAGAAATCTTTCTACTTGCTTCCGCCCTTTCAGTACTCACTTTGGTAGCTGTACTTTCAAATCTGGACATGGAAATGGATCCAAGAACACAACAGTATCAAACATTAACTGAACTGGTTCCGGCAGGACTAGTTATGGTAAGTTCAAGACTGCTCTTACCCCCTTCTTGATTCACCAACATATTACTATTTCTGCTCAAAAGTTTCTACACAGATTTTACGAACGTATCTTCTTTCGGTAAATTTTCATACCAAGGTGTTAATTTCCAGGTCTTGCTTCTTATAACATTTTGTCCTTTCAACATTATGTATCGCTCAAGCCGCTACTTTCTCATTAGATGTGCATGGCGTTGTCTTTTCGCTCCTCTTTATAAGGTATACAGGTTCATCAACGGAACAAAATATAGTTAGAAACAATCATCATATCCTTTCTGGCTGCCTTTGTAGGTTACCTTCTCGGATTTCTTCTTGGCAGACCAGCTAACAAGCCAGGTTCATATCTCATTCTTATTATAATAGTATAGCTAATTTTCTAGTGGCTATAATTCGGTCTGTGTTTAGCTACGATCGACATGGAGATATCATTTTCATGCATTTCAGGTTCAGGCTTTCAGAAGTTTCCAATTTTACATTTGCTATTATGGATGGGGAGACTTCAAAAGGAGATCAAACCAGTGCCTTGAAAGCAAAGTATATGAAATTTTTTACATTGTTGTACCAGTTATTCCATTTTTGTCACGAGTTCTGCAGGTTGGTTAGTTAATGCTTCAATGGGCATGATCCTCTGTCCATTCTTCTCTGTTCCAAAAAAACATGACAACTTTTGGTTGCTCAATTGATTTCAGTGCCTACGCCGCGTGTCTGAGGAGAAGAATCTCATGCAAGGACTCAATAGCCTAAAGTATTTCTTAACAGTAGTGGCACTTGTCATTAGGACAATATATGAATTCCGGAGAGGAACTTTTTGGAGAATCATGGCAGCATCAAGTTCGGGAGTCACGGCTGTTTTTAATACATACTGGGACATTGTCATGGACTGGGGACTTTTACAAAAGAAAGCAAGAAATCCATGGCTGAGAGACAAGCTTTTGATATCAAACAGGGCCGTTTACTTTGTGGCCATAGTGAGTACTGAAATGGTTTATTTTATGTCACAGTATAATCTGCAATGTTTGTGAATTTTCAAGATCAATGTTTGTGAATTTTCAAGATCTTATTTACAAAAAAACATCAATAGATATATCCTTTTTCACTTACTTGGATTGCAGGTAGTCAATATTCTTCTCAGACTTGTATGGATGCAGTTAGTTCTTGACTTCAATGAAGCGCCGTTCCTCCACAGAAGAGCCATGATTGCACTCGTCGCCTGCCTGGAGATACTTCGTCGTGGAATTTGGAACTTTTTCAGGTTTTATAATACATCCATTACCATCCTGCATCATAGAATTAAATTGTGTTTGGTTCCCATCTTCCTTCTTTTCCACATTTTTTTGGCATCAGCGCGACATTATAAAGCTTGAAACATATCATTCCGATTGCATCAAACCCATGTTTATTCAACAACTAGAAGAATTTAAATATCACATCATGGCTATGCAGCAGCTGTCCATTTCCATTCCGAGAATGCCTGAATCATCCAAATAATTTCTTTTGAAAACTAAGACTTCTTTTTTCTGTTCAGTAACTTGTAAATTGGCAGGTTGGAGAACGAGCACTTCAACAACATCGAAAAATATCGAGCCTTCAATTTATCACCTCTGCCATTTCACTGTGAAGATGATAAATTTTTGTGACGGATAACTCCATGTAACAGGATATATTTGAATCATAAATGACATCTGAATAAGAAGGCTTAAACTGAAATGCCGTGTTGCTTGCAACAATAGGATCGAGTTTAACATAAGCTAGCCGACTGAATTTATGTACACCAGGTGCACATAAATTTCTGTGCATCAAAGCAAATATACTTACAACTCTCCTGAATTAGATTATGTATAAAACTGGAAGTATGTTTATTTAATCTGTAACAGTTGCCATCAAGTTTATATATACAGAAAGCCTAGTGGAAGGCAGATGGAGCGTTTTCCCTAGTTCTCTGTTCAAATTTCGTTCAAATCCCCATACAAACCACTTACCCATTTACTCATGTACATAACATTTCAATAAACATCAAACTCACAATAAATTTGGTACTGAAAATCACCTTAGAAGCAATAATTCCTCATAAACTTGAATCTGCTACCCCATATGAAAGAACCCTTGGATGAAATGGTTCGTCAAATACAGAAAAAAAAAAGGAAAAAAAAAACAGATTCTTTACTGCCGATTAAGACGACTGTAATCCATTATTCAAAACAACCATATGTGTCCGAAAGGAGGCAACAAATCCATACTTGTTCCAAGTGTTATCCTTTACTCCACCGAAGTTTCAGACCATGATCTGCCTTCTCCGGCAGGCGAGATAGACATCTAAAAGGATTGCGGCACTACAGCGCGCCAAGATCTTCTGTCGATCACCTAGGAAACAGCTAGCGATGCATGCATCTGCTCCTCGGAGCCATGTTTGCGACCGGCCACCAAAAGTATTTAAACTTTAAATTTGATTGTTTAATTTTATATATTGAATTCAATTTTTTTAAAAAAAAATACAGAACAGGTTGATTTTGATCTTTCGCTAAATTAATTTAAGGGTAATTTGGCCTAGAATCCCCACATAAGTTTTAAATTTAAGGATCGGTCCCTCTATCATAATTATTTATTTAAGGGCTCCATTCCTTCAATGACACTAGAAAAATTGTAGCTCAGGTCCGACAACTTCAAGATTTTGGAGTTAGTTTGCTTTCTAACCGAGGCCTGCGATGTCACGTCCCGAAACTCGGGATTGACACCGGCGTCGCTTATCAATCACAAAATCGAAAAACGACCAGCCTCGTAGCACAGTATAAACCGAAACCAGTTTATTTCATAAATTCTCGAAAAAAAACAACTGTCTTTACAACTGAATAAATTGAATAAATTTGCGGAAGCGTTTACAAATAGAATAAACCAACTAAAATCCTTAAATCTTGCAGCATAATTCGAATATAATAATTTCACCAGCCCCAAAACTGGTCCGACTCCTCTTCCTCGACCTGTTCCTCTAATTTATCTTCAGTTTTATATGGGGAGGTGTAAGGGGGTGAGTATTTTGGGAAATACTCAGCAAGTGGGGGCCGTTCGAGTACACAACAACATGCATATAACAATTCGAAATTTACACACACACACCATGCATAATCTGACTCATATCACATTCGTATACTTGACCTGACACTGAGATTCCTCTACTTTCAATGGTTTACTGACGTCAGTCCCTAATTTTTATTCCTCTAAGGGGGCGAGGCCGAATCGGTTATATCCCCACCGTATGAGGGTCATGTCATAGTTGGGATTCCCTCCCATATCCAGTCGGATCCTCACAGTGTCAACATAAACTCATGCAGAAATCATAACCAGAAGGGGTAGAACAGAATTGTACTCGACCGAAATTTTATAAAACCGAAAATTCATGCACCGAAATACATGCACCCAAAAAAATGCAACGATTTAAAACAAGCCCACTTACCTTAAACTTCTTGAAGAAAAACGTAAAACTCTGGTGGCTGGACGGCGGCAGCGCTTCGCCGTGCTCGAAAAATCCTAAGAAACTAGGTGTGTTTCTCGAAAATTGAGAGAGAATTGGTGTGAATTTTCGAGATCCATGCCCTCCTATTTATAGGGGTTGGCTGCTATCCTGATCGTGTATCAAATCGCGTTGATTCTGAATCAAATCTTCATCTAAAATCGTGATCTAATCTAAATCTTTATCAATTATCCTAGACCAAAATTCGAAATTTATAATTATATCCAAAGCTAATTTCGAAATTATGCCTTGCCCAGTCTGTGAAATTTCGACTTTTGTGTCTAATTCCCAATATTCGGTAGATTTTTGACTTCCTAAAATAATAAAAATTATATTTCTAAAATCCCACAAATTTGCTTACTTAAATCCAAAATTTAGTGGTATTTTTCTACAACTCAAATTTTGATTATTCCCCTAAAATCCCGGTAGTTAAACTTTTAAATTTTTCCCAAGGCTGCATTTTATCGTGTAGAATTTTCCCTCTATCTACTATTTTCGAAAATCACTTAATATTCTCCCCTATTATTTTCGAAAATCCCTTGATAAATCCTCAAGATTTTTGGTTCCAAGATTAAGTTATCTTCTTGCTTAAATCTTTATCCGGTAAAATTCTATCTATCTCAAATTCTGAAACAAATACACACGATATATTTAAATTCTTGAATTCCAAAAATCACAAATCCTGAAAATCTCGAAAATCTTGATACAAAATATTATCATGATAAAATAAAAATCCGGGATTTTACATGCGAGCCATTCGTAAAATTCCATCAAGGGGTTTATTCTTCCCAAGCTGCTAGGCAAACTTTTGGATATCCATTTCTCCTTTCGAACGAGGGTTTCCACTTGGAAAAATTAAGGTAAATGATGTTGGGTTTTGGAATGCTGATAATTTTGATTTTAATGATCACAAAACTTAGATAAACGATGAAAACATATAACATTTTTCTCCATCTTTTTGTGTTAATAAATTTTAAAAATAATTTGAACAAAAAGTTTATTTCTCCCTTAGTATTCAAAATCAAGCTCCCTCTATAGTTTTAAAAGTTTAAAATTATAAAAATAGAGATGTAATTACCCGAATTTCTCCACATTTATTTTCTATGGCAGCACATATGGTTTTAATTTAATCAATAAATTGCTTTATCTCGTGTATGATCTGGCTAGAAATTTTATATCAATGTGATCTCTATGAGTCTAATTTGAAATGTAAAAAGCAGTTTGTCATTCAGACACTCGAGCAAGATGTTGTCAATTTTCCCAAAGTTGCTTCAAGCTGCTTGAAAATTAAACTATGCATATATATGATTGAAAAATTTGAATTTTAAGATAAAAATAAATTTCAAATGTTCTTTCATAAACAATCATCTTTGTTACTAATTTATATAATCGATTGGGGGCAAACATTGAGCTACAATAGCTCGATGCTTGTCCTTGTAGCTTAATACTTAGCTTGTAACCCATTCGATACTTCTTTTGTAACAGTTGATTTTATCCTATTGATAGGCTTGTAATAGTTTGTATTTTTGTTGACATATATCTCATTGTTACCACTCCCAACGTGCTTAATTGACACATTTTTGTGTGATTTTATTGTAGGAGGAAGTTTTCTGCTTTTGAGATAAATCTGGGCTAAAAGGGGTGATTTTATATCTTAAATAAAGTTGCCGATATGATCTTAGTGGAAGATTCTAAGCAGAAAAATTCAGAAGTTGTTTTTGGACAAGATGTGATCATGCCTTGTGACTACTCTTCGGCTGTCTAGTGAGAATTAAAGAAATTTTATATATAAAGGAAGAAATACTATATAGAGTTTTTTTTATGGAAAAACTCTATATTCTTAGTGATATTTATTTGTATATTTTATTGATTAGGTTTTTATTTTAGATTAATGGGCTTTCTCTCCTTGACCCAACAAACAACTCACATCAAGGATAAATGAGGCACATGAGAAGAAATTGAAAAGACTCCTCCAACCACCAAGAACACACATGAAGTGAAGAAAAAAAAGGCGCAAAGATTTTCTCTGCAATTTTCTCAACGATTCTAGTACTTTTCTTTTCTTTATTTTTATGGAGATTGTAAACTGAGCCATACTTGGCTAAGATCTTCTTTCAGATTCAAGAGAAAAATCTGTTATTTCGATTTTATTACTGGGAGGTTTTTTTGTGCTTAATTAAGATTCTTGTTTGTTTCAAGTATTTGTTGATTTATATTTAATTCCCTGAAATTTGTATGTCGACTAATCTGATAAATTAATTCAATTTATCAATTTTTACTGCTATCCATGAATTCATTGATCCGTAATTATCATGAATGATTGGAACGAGAGTAGCGATATGTTAGATGTGTTGTGTTATCATAGCAAACACTACAACAAAAACGCCAAACGACAACGGATAAAATCCGTTGTCGTAGGCCATTTTCGACTGTTGTAACTGAGGGTGTTGTTGAAAGTATCTTCAACGACAACGGTTTTAAACCGTTGTCTTTTCTACCAACGACAACGGTTTTGCAACGGTGTTAAACCGTTGTATTTTCTATCAACGACAACGATTTTGCTATTAAATTTGCGACGACAATGAAAACCGTCGCAAATAAAACCGTTGTCGTAGCAGCATTTTGCGACGGTTTTAACAAACCGTCGCTAATATTTGTTGCGACGGTTTTAAAACCCGTCGCTAAATGTAGCGACAGTATTTATTTGGAAATACTGTCGCTATTTTGCGACGATTTTTAAGTCCGTCGCTAATATTTTACGTAAAATAAAAAAAAATTAAGAATTTTATAAATTTGTATTGTGAATTGGTACAATCTTGTAAGAGATAAAAACTTTAAGTGTCGTGAAGTAATAAAATCGTGTAAAAGATAAAATTTTAATTGTTTTGAAATGATAAAAAAATCGTGTAAGAGATAAAAATTTTAAGTGTTGTGAAGTGATAAAATTGTGTAAGTGATAAAAATTTTAAGTGTTATGAAGTTGTAAAATCGTGTAAATGAGAAAAAATTTAAGTTTGGTGAAGTGAAGTGGAAGAAAATGGAGTGAATTTGTATGTATTTATAGAGAGTGGTGGAAGAAAATGAGTGGAGAAATAGGCGGGATTGAATTTTTTAAATCTGCGACGGGTTTTGTCTTAATCGTCGCTAAATTTAGCGACAGACGTTTTGCATACCGTCGCTATAATCAATATAGCGACGGTTTTACATGAAGCTGTCGCAAAACATAGCAACGGTTTTTGTTTAAACCGTCGCAAATATGAATGTAGCGATGGTATGTATATAACCGTCGCTACAAATGGAGGGAAAACAAGGCGGGATCGAATTTTTGAAATTCGCGACGGGATTTGGCTAAACCGTCGCTAAAATGAGTTTAGCGACGGTATATATGAAACCGTCGCTAATTTACGTTGTGTTTTGTCCTAAAACCGTCGCTAAAACCGTCGCTAATTAACGTTGTGTTTTCTTAAACCGTTGTCGATTGTCTAAAAATACACGCTACAAATTATTTTAAAAAATTCTACGACAACGGTTTTTTAAAAACCGTTGTCGTAGCTCGAAAAAAACCGCTAATAGACAACGGTTTGAAAAAACCGTTGTCATTGTCCAAAAAAACACAATAATAGACAACGGTTTTAAAAACCGTTGTCGTAGGCCAAAGAAGAAACGCTAATAGACAACGGTTTTTAAAAACCGTTGTCGTAGCAAAAAAAAAACCGCTAATAGACAACGGTTTTTAAAAACCGTTGTCGTAGGCCTAAAAAGACACGCTAATAGACAACGGTTTTTAAAAACCGTTGTCGTAGCCCAAAAAAAACACGCTAATAGACAACGGTTCTATGAACCGTTGTTATTGACCCTAAAACCGTTGTCTTTGACCCCCCAAAGACAACAGTTGTTTAAAACCGTTGTCTTTGATCCCAAAAAGACAACGGTTTTGGCTAAAACCGTTGTTAAAAACTCTACGACAACGGTTTTGCACAAAAACCGTTGTCGTATGTGTGTTGTTGTATGTGGTTTTTCCTGTAGTGAAATTTTGTTTAAATAAATCAACTAAACTCGATCTATCAATTGAAGCTATATCAGTTGTTAGATTTTAGGATTAACTGTTTTCACAAAACGGAAATACTATTTTTAATTAATATAGAACACTATCGTGTCCAGTTAGTTATTAATAAGTTTTTACTGAATGTTGGGTTTAGTCATAAATTAGAAAAACACAAAGATTTTAGCGGCTATCCCTAGAACCCTAAGGTTAATTTCTTGGAAATGCATAAATAATTCAAATGTTAACCAATGAACAATGATACAATTAAATATTGGAACCCCCTTAAATCAGAATCTGCTCGTATTGAATTTTTCATTTAACCCTATTAAATTAACTACCCTTCCTTGCTTGTTAATCTCATTTTTTTCTATTTTATTTTATTAGCATTTATCCAACAAAATCTCCCTTTTTATTTATTTTTATTATCGAAAGAAATAAATCAATCGTTCCATGTGGATTCGACCCTACTCACCATTACACTCGATATATTTAAAAGTAGAAAATTAAGTTTAGTAGCTCAACGATAGCACACCACCAACTTTTGGGGTTGTTTATTGTGACTCATTGATAAAATTTATTTGAAGATGATAATATAATTGTGTTTTCTGTGTGCGAAATGTGGATTTCTAGTGCTATGTTGAAGAATCATAGTTTCTGTTCACTGTATAAGTGTGTGTTAATGCATATAAATATTGATTTTTAATTAATTGCATAAAGGTTTCGGTTTAATTTTAATATTGTTAAATTTGTTTATTAGTACTTCTTGTTTTATGACTTTGTGCACTATTTATTTTTTTGTTTTTTGCTTTTTGGCAAAAACTTGTGTGAGACGGTCTTACGGGTCATATTTGTGAGACGGATCTCTTATTTGGGTCATTCATTAAAATGTATTACTTTTTATGCTAAGAGTATTACTTTTTATTGTGAATATGAGTAGGGTTGATCCGTCTCACATGAGATCCACTCTTGCTTTTTTGGTTTTTTTAAGAATGGTTCGAAAACGAGTTGGAGATAAAATGCATGTTATTGCTCGTAGATCGTACGAGTCACCAAGCCGTTGTTCTACTTCAGTCTTTCAGAGTACAATGGAAGTACTTTCGCCTACAATCGGAGAAAAACAACTACATTGAATAAAGATTTTAGACGAAAATGAAATATATGTGTTGCGTCAACGTTTGAAAATTGTTACGATCGAAATGTGTTTTGAGATAGTGAATAAACAATGTTTACAATAGTTTGTTCTTGAAATCTTCAAAAATGAACCCGACGCCGAGAGATTATATCGAGTTCGATTTTCAAATCGAGCTAAAGTCACTCAAGATCCATGTGTAATCATCAATAATAATTCTAATGTTTTATCTTATTTCTTGAAATTTTGCGTTCCAGATAAAATATTAATTGAATTTTCAAAGAATTTCAAGCACATGCAAAGATCCAGTATATATAATTCTCATAAGTTAAATAGTTAAAATCTCGTGTTTTTATTTTGACGACTTTTTTTTTTGTGTAGATGAAGATGAATCGATATCAGAATAAATATCGATAAAATTAAAACAATAAACAACTTCAATCCACTTAAGATTGAAATTGTGTTTAGAGAGAGCGAATAAATACTATTTAAAATTTTTAGAGCTACAATAGTTCATTTTTGAAATATTCAAAAACGAACCCAACACCGAAAAAATATATCGAGTTCGATTTTCAAATCGAGCTAAATTCACTCAAGATCCATGTATAAACATCGACAATAATTCTATTGTTTTATCTTATTTCTTGAAAGTTTTGTTTAAGAAAATATGAATTGAGTTTTCAAATATTTTCAGGCACTTGCAAAGATGTAGTATAATTCTCACAAACTAAATAGTTAAAATCTCTTATTTTTATTTTGTTATTTCGGTGAATTTTTTTTGTAGATGAAAATTAATTGATATCAGATGAATATCGATAAAGTTAAAATAATATAACAACTTCAATCTACTTAGGTATTGTTTGGTACATGAGATAAGGGTGAGATTGATAAATAATCTCCCTTATCCCATGTTTGGTACGTTTTTTAAAAGCCCGTGATATTCCCTGGATAAATAAATTTTGAGAAGGATAAAACATCCTTTGTAAGAGGTGTTATAATTTTAATGTAATGATAAAATACATTACAAATGAAATTAATTACCCCCAATTTAAATGCATTTAAGTTAATGTTAATGTTTATTAAATACATACATATATACAAATATATAGATACATATATACACACACAAATATATATACACACACATGTATATATAAGTGTGTGTGTGTGTGTGTGTGTGTGTGTGTGTGTGTGTGTGTGTGTGTGTGTATATATATATATATATATATATATATATATATATATATTTATTTATATATATTATAACGTAATTTAAGAATTGAGATATGTGTAAGCAATTTCAAGATCTTGGTAACAATGAAATATAAGTTGTGATAGGGTTAATTTTGTTATTACAATTTAATATATAAATTTAATCACTCTTGTTAAAATCATACCAAACATTCAACATATTATCTTATCATTATATTTATCCTTATACTATATACCACTTACTTATCATATCCTATGTACCAAATTGTACCTTAGTATGCTATTCTTAAAAGACAAAAACTTGTGTGAGACGGTCTCACGGGTCGTATTTGTGAGACAGATATCTTATTTGGGTTATCCATGAAAAAATATTATTTTTTATGCTAAGAATATTATTTTTTATTGTGAATATGGGTAGGGTTGAGTCGTCTCACCAATTAAGATCCGTGAGACGGTCTCATATGAGACCCACCCTACTTAAAATACCCATACTATACATAATTTTCATAACAATCTAATTTATTCTCATACATGTGCATTGTTAAATTTAGTCTCTTTGGTGATTATTGTGGATGATAATGGGTATTTTAAACGATAACTGAACATTAATATACAATAATTATATATTTTAAATAGTATAACCTCTATTAGACATTAATTGAGTACAATTAATAATTCATATATAGCTGATCGGTATAAAGATATGTGACAAACTATAGAATTTGGAGGGCATGATAAATAATAATGTTGTAGAAATCGAGCATTACAAGTCGGAAAAACAAGGGTTTGGTCCTATAAATTGGTTTGTTTTATATTACATTCATGCAATTTGTAGAAATCGAGCATTACAAGTAGGAAAAACAAGGGTTTCGGTTTGTTTTATATTATATTCATGCAACTATTCCAAATTAAGTTAATTTTCATTCAGTAACTTGGATATTTTTTAGTCATTTTTTCGCCTGAAGCCGCTAATCCATTTATATTTTTTTACACGATTCATATGATGTAAATAAAGTCTATGTTACACACAATAAAATTTATCTAAGCGAAAATAAAGAGAAAAAATAAATTAGCACGTTACTCAGTATTTCCAAATTGGTAGGAAAATCCTTTTTATTTTGATTATGTAGATTAAAATATATGTAATTAGGTTTTATTATTGTCATATGGACATATAGAAAAACATCAATGTCAAATAAACAAAAAATTCACGAGATTTAGTGATTTCGGATGAAAAAAAAGATACAAAAAAAAAAAACAAGTTATAAAATGAAACCAAATTACATAACTAAAATTGAAAACAGACCAACTTACGTGATCAAAATCCTAACTTTCTCTTATAAGCACAACATAGTAAGCATAAAGATGTGAGACTAACTAGATAATACACTTTAATTTAAGGCAAAAACTTGTGTAAGACGGTCTCACGGATTCTATTTGTGAGATTATTTGGGTCATCCATGAAAAAATATTACTTTTTATGCTAAAAGTATTACTTTTTATTGTGAATATGAGTAAGGTTGACACGTCTCATAGATTAAGATCCGTGAGACAGTCTCACATGAGACTCAATCTTAATTTAATTGGATATCTTAACATATATGTGTGTCAAAATTTCAGCCTATACATCATCTTTAATTCAATTAGATATCTAATTGATCACAAATAAAATGTTTTCAAATACGAAGCACATATTCCTTCCTGGTCTAATAAATTAATAACAAGAAATGGTAAAATATGGTTTGGTTAACACTCAATAAAGTATATTTTTTTAATAATAATTACGTTTACCGCATTTGAAATGGAAAAAAAAAAAAGAAAAAGTTGAACCAAAACCATGGCATGTGAAGAACAAGTAACTCAGGGGTGGCAACGTATCTCGCGACATGTAATCCATGCAAGCCCTCATCTCAACACGTTTCACTTCCCCTTCTTCCATAAATCCAACTGAGCATCCCCACCTAGCTCCATCCATTCACTCATTCATTAATACCGCACCACCTTCATTCCGTTCTTCGTTTCTCATGGCGGATCGGGATCGGGATCGTGATCGGCAGCAGTTCCAACTACACCCGCAGCAGCAGCAGCAGCAGCAGTACCGCTACGAAGGCGGCCTCAAGAACATCCTCCCACAAAAGGGCCCCTCCACCTCCCAGATAGTCGCCATAGTCACCCTCCTTCCAGTCAGCGGGACCCTCCTCGCCCTCGCGGGAATCACACTCGCCGGCTCTCTGATCGGCCTCGCCTTCGCCACCCCGGTCTTCCTCATATTCAGCCCAGTTCTCGTCCCCGCCGCCATCCTCATCGCTGGGGCCGTGACCGCGTTCTTGACATCCGGGGCGTTCGGGCTTACGGGACTCTCGTCTCTCTCATGGGTCTTGAATTCATTCCGTCAGGCCACCGGCAAGGAGCCGGGGGAATATGCAAAGCGGCGCGTGCAAGAAGCTACAGCTCAAGTGGGAGAGAAAACGAGGCAAGTGGGAGAAACAATCAAGGCTAAAGGTCAGGAAGGAGTAGGGCGAGAAGGAAGAGAATCGGGTGCGGCTGTGGGTGCAGGTGCAGGTGCAGGTCGGCCTGCTTGAACTAGAAAATAGTAGTGGTAATAATAATGATGATTCAGAAATGTATGTGTTTGTTTGTTTGTTAAAGAACATCTATGATGAGTATGCTGAAAAAGTATATTTTTAATATAAAAAATAATATATTTTTATAAATGATTCAACCGTCACTCAGTGAGATCATCCTCATATAAGTTAATTTTGCCGTTCAATTAGTACTATATATATTGGATTTTCCTGTCAAAGTTTGTGTTTTTACATATAATATAATATTTTTAGTAGTGTTTGAATTAAAGTATTCTTTTTCAAAAATATTTTAAAAAAAAAAACTTTAGTTAGAATAGTTATTTAAGCTGATAATTTGAATTGTACTTGAAATTTATGGTGTTCTGTTCTGTATATCTTCTAGGTTATAAGAGAGATGCTCAGCTAATTTAGATAAAAACTAATTAGTTTTCATCTAATAACTTCTTTTTTTTCAAATATTTTATAGAATTATGAAGAACGAGAACATCATATTTTTATTTTGGCAGTTTTTGTATTTTAGAAACTTGTAACACCTTTTAAACATAATAACAGTAATCATATATCAATTCGAAGATTGCTTCATTTATCCAATTTGATTGATTAAATTTGAAGACCAAGGCATTCTTTGGCCAATGCGAAATAGAGTTATTTTTTCTTAGCACAAATATGTTGTGGCACGTTAGTTTACATGATAGCAGAAGCAGCAAAACAGATGCGAAAACAAGCGAATCTGTATATACTAATTTTACGTCAAAAATTTCTCACTGTACACGAGCCTCGAGAATTTCAAGAAAACATAGTACCCGTTTTGGTCGTGATTGAGCTTCGAACAGGCTTAGAATCTTTCTTCACTCGAATCAGAAGATTCAACACCACTTCATGCTGTAGTCTTTTCTGGTTCAAAAGTCTCCTACCAAATTTGAGATAAAGTTGATACACACATGAATTAAATTAAAAAAGAGATCAAGCAAGAGGATAATTCAATCTTAGATTTCGGAATTTTCATATATATGTATATATATAATTTTCGAAAATGGAGGCTGGTACGGTCAAGAAGATTGATGAAAGTTTATAATATAAGGAAATGTATGCATGAGAAATTCAGAAGTCTTGCCTACCAAAATTTCAAGAAAATCAAGAGTCTTATTTTAAGGATAAATGACCAACAAATGCGAAAATAAATAAAGGAAAAATTCAAAATTTAAGTGAAATGATTAAGTTGTCCTGCAGAATAAAAGATCAACCCGATGCTGAAAAATTAGTCCTGAAAATTAGGATAAGGGAGGATAAATTATCTCATCAAAAGTTTAAACGCAAATATAATACACAATCAAAATAGTAGTCCCTCTTTATAAATAAGAGGAGCATCCCATTCGAAAATTACACCTGAAAATTACTTCAAATTTTTTCAAGTTGCTCTTTGTTGCTCTCAAGAATTTCAAGATTTGCTCTCTCAGTTTTACTGAGTGTCATAGCTCTGCTTCAGTCCAGATCTAAAGAGGATTCGAAAATCCTAGCAACAAAATTTTTTTTTGCAGATTCGGTCAAGTATTGTTGTTTTGTTTCTACCTCTTCTTCATACAATTGTCAGTATAAGTTTTTGGTATTGTGAGGATTCAACTAGATATAGATGAGAATCTTAATGTATGAGAAGTTATGACTCTTATATGATGAGATGGTAAGAACCTGGTTCCTGGCTTAATGGATCAGTTCTGGTTTGTTAAGCATGCCTAATTGTTACTCTCCTTGTTTTCCGATGTTAGCACCAAATTATAATTCTTGATAATTGAACACGTGAAATTTATATGATAGATACAAATATTTGTCACTTCATAAAATTTTATAACAAGTGAAAATGATGACAATTCAAACAACATTTCAAGCACCATATTTTATTGTCACCCTAGGGAGAACAATGATTGTTCGGTAGATTTTGTGCCTAACTTATTATTTGTATTAATAATTAATTGATATAGATAACATATTCAATTTGAAATATTTTTCTCAAATTTATATTAATAAATAATTTATTTATTTAAAAGTTAAATCATTTGTCCTTAAATGTACATATGGATTTGTATGTATTTTTGTAAATTTTTATAAATGCATCATTATATTAATATGTAACATTGTGTTTGAATAATGTGTGTGTATATATCATATGAATTATAGCTTAAAATCTTAATTTTTATCTTATTTTATTTATCATGTTAAGTTACGGTATTTTTTGGATCATTTTTCATTGTTATAGAATATTATATTTATTTGTATAAATCATAAGTTAAAAATAAAAAAATCAATTATAAAATTCAAAATGAAATATTTTCTTATATAAACTTCACACAATTACTATAATCAATTTCACTCTTCAATTAAATTTATTTACCAAAATAATTTTTTTTATCTTATCAAATTACAAAGATATTCAATATCTTTTAAATCCTGTTCAACATCAATGTCTTCATCTCAAACTATATATTTTATTATCGAGTGGGTTTCATGTGAGACCGTCTCACGGATTTTAATCTGTGAGACGGGTCAACCCTACCTATATTCAGAATAAAAATTAATACTTTTAGCATAAAAAATAATATTTTTTATGAATAACCCAAATAAGATATCCGTCTCACAAATACGATCCGTTAGATCGTCTCACACAAGTTTTTGCCTTTAGTATCTCATCAATTTTGTGCGCACATAGATGATCATGAAGCACATCAATCCTATTTCTTTAAACAAATATAAATTTCTTTTTTTTTTCACTTAATTTTTACGCAAAAAGAATTTGATTTTATATTAATATTAGAGTGAGTCTCACGTAAGACCGTCTCACGGATCATAATCTGTGAGACGGGTCAACCCTAACCATATTCACAATAAAAACTAATACTTTAGCATAAAAAGTAATATTTTTTCATGGGTGACCCAAATAAAAGATCCGTCTCACAAATACAACCCGTGAGACCGTCTCACACAAGTTTTTGCCTTAATATTATTGTGTGCGTAGGTATATGAGAAATGACAAACTCATTATGTTACCAAATTTGTTTATGTCAAATCATTAGAATATATTGCCTATAATTGATTGCTCTAATTTTGATTTTAATTTTTTTAATATTTGCCTTGATTATTTTTATGATTTTTTGATAATTTGTAGGTTTATTTTTTTTAAATCATGAATATTTTGAAGTTGAAATAAATGGATGATTTGTGATTTATTGCAATTGAGGAAGTATAATTACGAATATAAGTGATTATTTTTATTTTTATACATTAAAGTACGTAATTTTATGTGTCTTTTAATATATATATATATATATATATATATATATATATATATATATATATATATAAAGACGTAATTTAAATATTTTTTTGAGGAGTATAAAGATTTGATTCATGTGTTATTTTATAATGTTTTCACAAAATTGTGCAGGTAGTTATTTCTTATTTTGGAAAACTTAAAAAAAAAAAAGTGATTGGTAGTTGGGTTTGGAATGTAAAAGATATAAATATTAAATCAACTTTTAAAGAAAAATAATAATAAAGAATCAAACAAATGTTATTCATAAAAAATGGTATTTTTGGATTTTTTTTAATTATATAAGATATAATGCAAAATGTGTAATAAAGAAAACTATTTTTAAAATTATGATTTTAAAATGAACTAAAATAATCAATTTTTCATTCAAAATTTCATATAATATTAAAATAGAAAATTATTAAATGAGCAAATAGTCAAAAATGAAAAATCTGAAAAAGAAAAATTATAAGTTTTGAAAATTAGAGATAGACTATGAGGAAGATGATAAAGAGAAGTGATATGAAATGAGAGAGAAAGAAAGAAAAAGCTTTGAAGTTTTAACAATTCATCCAAATTTTTGGACCGAACTGAATAAATTTTTTGATAATTTATAGTTGTATTTTAGGATTTAATATTTATATGTTAATGAATTCATGAAACTATTAAAAATATATTGAAAATTTGAATATTTCTATACTTTTTATAGAGTTTTTAAAATAAATGTTGAATATCACATGAATTTTTAAAATTATATGAAAATTTATTTTGATTATCAATATACTTTTATAAAATATTCCAAATTCTTGATTAAATATCTATGTACTTTTAAAGTCTATAAAAATTATTACAAATCATTAAATTTTCTACGTTAAATAGGTTTGGGGCCCTAAATTCGCGCTTTTTTGGATTTTTTATGTCGAAATTAGGTCTATAAATTCAACGAAAATTTTTAAAGGAGGCCTGGAGAATTGACAATGGAAGCAGCAGCAGCTTCTGCGCTCGTTTTCCCGAGGTAATTCACTACTCTTACTTCGATTTTTGATTTGTTTTGCACTGCCACACTGTTAGGATACTTTAGACGTCTGCTACGTTCATAGTCTAATCTCTATTTTCTACAAAATTAAATGCGGAAATAGTGAAATTGGGGGAGGCCCGAGTAGGGTAATTCGTGGTTTTTTGAAATTGCATCTAAATCCATTGAAAAGAGAGAAATTACGATCGGGATTATGTTTGGCCACTGCAAATGGTGGCTTCAGGAAGGCGCTGAATGGGGTTGCTGAAGGCGATGGAGTGATAATTGTTGATCATGGCTCTCGGCGCAATGAATCCAATCTTATGCTAAGTAAACTTCTTCTTTATTTTTCTTCGTGATTTAGTACTGTTGGTTGTGAATGCGAGTTAGCAATTTAGATTATTATCATTTTTTATGGGATATTACCGAACAACTTTGGAATATATTTGATGCATAAAGTTTGGTCTATTCCAAATGCATTGTCTTTCTTTGAAGCCCAAAGTGCAAACCAATTATGCCATCAGGAAGTGAGAAATCATGCGTGTTTGTGTCATATTGGGATATGAAGATGAAGCACATTGGATCGATCGTGGTTAGGAAGTAACAATTTAGAGACTTATTGATAAAGACAATTTTACATGATTATTTAGTAGACCTCTTGATTTAGAGATCGGTGTTGTTTCAACAGTTAGCTCTATAAGAATGGTGTTTTTGAAGGTTGGATGCGGGGTTATAATGGTTATTCAGTTTCGAGTAAAATGGCCTTTTATGTTTAATTTTTTAGCGCGTAACAACTTCTGGAGACATAAAAGGGAAATGCGCACTTTAATCATTTTTTAGCCTGGTTTATTTACTCATTGGATAATTGGAAGTAGATTATGTTAATAATTTAATTTAACTTTATTTCTTTTTTACAGATGAGTTTGTGGATATGTTCAGGGAGAGAACCAAATATCCTATCGTGGAGCCTGCTCACATGGTATTAATTTATCTCAGTGATACTTATTTAAACAAACAACAGCCTATTTACATTGTAAGCCGCAGCAAAAGAATTTTTCGAATGAATGATGCAAGTAAAACTTTGTGTTTCGATTCCTAATAATTTTTATTCTTCTACAAATTAGGAACTTGCTGAGCCGTCTATCAAAGATGCCTTTGATTTATGTGTTCAACAAGGAGCGAAACGAGTTATAGTGAGTCCATTTTTCTTGTCTCCTGGAAGGCACTGGAACAGGGTAACTAGATACCTGGTTCTTGATACCATCATATCAAATGTATTGGAACCGAGTGGTTGAACCTGACTATGGGATTTGTCAGGATATTCCATCTCTAACGGCGGAAGCTGCAAAGGAGCATCCAGGGGTATCATACATCGTTACTGCTCCACTTGGTCTCCACGAACTGCTCGTGGTAGGATTCTCGGTTTTTTCTTGTTTGTGTACAATTATTTGGCTGAATTAGATTGTATCTAGTACTTCACCGAGTGTGAATTTTCTAATCCAAGCTGGCAACTAGTATGTGACAGAATGCATAAAATCTTTGCACGAATGGATTTTTTGCCATGTTCAGCTCCACATTCGTGTCCTTTTGTTTGCATTTTCTCATATACCTCCTGAAGACAGGTTATATTTTCAGTATAATGGCCTTATGAGACCTCTATATATTACAGGATGTCTTAAATGACAGAATAAACCATTGCTTGAGCCATGTTGCTGGTGTCGCAGAAGAGTGCCGGGTTTGTGCTGGAACAGGAAAATGCCGGTTGTATAATTAGTATTTTCCGGTGGCTCAGAAAGTTGAGAGGGCGAAATATTACCCGCTAGTGGTGCATTTAAATTCGTGATGGCATATCGTGATGTCGTGAGAAGGTAAAATTTTCTGTGGTACCATAGTGGTCCTTCTATATTGTGTAAAAACGTGCCAGACCAAAGTTTTGTAATGCGTAATATAATATGATGAGCTTTTTATAGTTTCCAGTCAAAGCCTAAGATTAAAGAATGAAGTACTTCGGGTGAGAACAGGCCATAATTGCTTGGGAAATTTCTCTGCTGTCATCTTTATTCAATCTATGAGTTTAAATACAAAATATTTCCAAAGTCACTCTTCCTATTTTTATTAACTAACAATCGAACTTAGTTAAAGGAATTTGAAATTATAGATCTGAAATTCATAACTTTAATTATGTCGATCCAAAGAAACTCGAGGGGATGAGAGAAAATTAGCTGGGTTGATTTTCAGACATTTTCGGACATGGGGAGATGCATGCAGAGTCGTGGGTGTAGACAAATCATAATTTTGCATTGCTACCATCTGAACGTGGAGTAGATATAACCCACCTATCTTGAGCATGACAGATCTTTTGAAAACAGGAAAAACCCTCTAAACCTACGTTAGCAAATGCATTTCTCAGCTGCAGCATTTGACATACGAGAGGTTAATCAATCATGGAAATTCCCTCCACCGCCACTTGATCAAAATGGGCCTCACTTCGCAAAAATACATTGCCTTAAAGTTACTGATCATGTATTTAGACTCGAGAAAATCATTCGAAATTGGCTGAATATTGAAGATTTTAATCGGTTCAATTTAGTCGTTCATAACTGCGCTTGATCATTGAGAATTTCGGGTGTGGTAATATGCGTTGATATCGGGATTACTGAAGCAATGAGGTATTTTGGTAGAAGCTCATTTCTGAATGTGTTTTCATGGACTGCAGCAATCAGTGGATTTGTTCAACATAGGATGAATTTTTAAGCAATGAAGCTGTACAAGAAAATGCTTCAATCTGGGTTTTTGCCTAACGAGATTACCTTTACTTCTGTTATTAGGACTTGTGGAGAGTTGGGTGATTTAATTAGGAAAATGTATTCTAGGGATGAGTTAAGATTGGTTTTGAGAATTATTTATCTGTTCGCAACTCTTTGATCACTTTTTGTTTGTATGTTGGAGTGCAATGATCGCAAGGTTCAGTCAGAATGGCGATGCAGAAGAGGCATTGAGTCTGTTTAGACAGATGATACATCATTTGTTTAAACCAAATGTGTTTTGCTATTCTAGTGTGATTAACGCACTAGCGAGCCTACAGGCTCTACAAGCTGGAAGGAATATCCATGCTCATGTGTTGAAAATGGGTATGGATGTTACATATTTGTTGGCAGCGCACTTCTTGATTTATGCAGCAATTGTGAAATACCAAAGATGGCCGCTTGATATTCGATCCACTTTTGGGAAAAACACTGCCTGTTGGAATTCGATGGTCCCTGGTTACAGTTTTAACTGCCAATTCGTGGAAGCAAAAATGCTCTTTGATCATATACCTAACCAAAGTAGCATCCCTTGGAACTCTTTGATTTCTGGTTATGTTGAAACTGAGAATTTCGTTGAAACATTTGAAGTGTTCGATGAGATGATTTTGTCCCGGAGAACAGCCGAGCAAATCTATCTTTTCAAGTGTTTTGAAAGCTTGTGCTAGCTTAGCTTCATTAGAGAAAGGCAGGTATGCGCGTGGAAAGGCCTGTAAAACTTGGGTTCAAGCAAGATGTTCTTGTGGACACTGCTTTATTAGACATGTATGCAAAATCTGAAAGTATAGATGTTCTAAAAAGGTCTTTATTCGAATGAAAATGAAGAACTAGGTAGATTGGACTGCTATACGAGGGGTTGTAGAAAATGGATTAGCAGAAGAACCACTCGCTGTGTTCCAAGAAACCGAAGAAACCTCATGCATTGCTATTTGCTCCGAATGAATAATTAATGCTATTGTCAGTCCTATTTACTTGCGCTCACTGTGGTTTAATCGACAAAGGTCTTGACTATTTCGATTTTATGAAGAATATTTACGATATAAAACCAAATGAGAGACACTACACGAGCATGATCGACATGGTGGCTCGGTCTGGACAACTTCCTGAAGCAAAGAAGTTCATCGAAAATATGCCATGTGCCCTTGAAGGGAATTTGCTGTGGTATGTGGGGACCCGAACGCTAATTCATTTCTTAATCGTTTTTGGGAATAATTCAATCAATTAAGATAAATATGGTCTAATTTTTTTTTTTAAATACAAGTGCGGAACGTAATGAAATCACTCTGATATACATATCAAAAGTAAAGTACAAGTCTTGTACAATTATATTACAATCAAACTAGGGTTCAACTATTATATATCAAGTGCTGAAGCCTATCTACTTCTGATCCGGATCTCCACGCTAACTTGTCCTCTCTCAACCTCTTCTTGACCCTGATCATGTTCCACATGTTGTCATGCACACATACAAACACGACAACAGCCGGATAACTCCGATGAGATTATAATTCCAGTATAAACAATGAATAAATGCGATCATATAAAAACATATATAAAAGCATAAACAGTCATCAATAACATATATCAAATCTGAAAACATGAATCGATATAAAACTGTAAATCAACTAGTGACTCGTCATCTCAGACTCGACTCATCTCTAATCTAGGGATCCCGGTTCCTGGACACTGGCACATATATCGAATCTCAGCGATAGGAGTCGATCCACTCCTAAGCAACATCGATATAATTCAATCATCCAGTGTCTCGGCATATCCACCAAAGACTTGGCATATCCGTCAATGACTAGGCATCTCCGTCCATGACTCAATACACGTTTTGCTATAAATCAATAAACTAAGCATATCAATCTCATTAAATTGCAAACATCAATGCAATAAAGTAAAGTATGTTGTTTTTGGAAAATTCAAGTTCAATCTGACTCAAGTCGATTTCTCCGTTAACATTGATTTAAACCTTTCTTTCTGTCGATCTGACGAAGTCAAAGTCTCGGGTTCAAAGCCTGTCAATATCAATGTGACAATGACAATATGAAATTATACTGTCACGCCATCAGAATTTGATAAGAATGAGACGAGTTTGAATGAGAGAAAAAGTGAGGAATCCTCTTTTCTTCGTTATAAATTATACGCTTTTTAGCTGGAGTGGGTGCATGTATTTTATTCAAAGGATGAAACTCATCCTTAATCTGCTCAAATTTATGGGAAAAATGAAATATATTAATAATATTTATTTATTAATATATATTGTGATTTTTAACAAAATATATAAATATTATAGTTATTTCCATAAACATAACATTTTACTGTCTTGGCTTGAAATATATATATATAATATTAGTTAATCATCCATATTCCATTCATTCACCGTGGTCAAAAGAAAGGAAGTCTCCAGCAGCTTAAACCCCGCAAGCTTCCTATAAAAGCCAAACGTCACCACCATGATCGTGGCATCTGGAACACTATCGTCTCCGTCATTTCTCGCTTTCAAAAACCGCCGCATCCTTCCGAATCCGAGACTTTCGTACGGAATGTCGTTCAAGGACCCCCGCGCTCTCTTCACTCGCCTCCCGAACGCCTCAGCTCGCTGTTTTTCGGCCGCTCCCGACGCTGTCAATAAAATCCAAGTTCAGAACCCTATCGTCGAAATGGACGGTATTTTTTCGATTATTGCAATCTATTCTAGGATTCTATTGGATGTTATCGATGATTGATTAGTTGTTTTTTTGTCGTTTTGTTTTTTAGGCGATGAGATGACGCGAGTCATATGGAAAACGATCAAAGACAAGGTATGAATTGCAGCACTGTCTTGTGTTTGGTGTTTTGTTTTATTATTTTTTTCGTTTTTCGGTTGTGTGCTTTGTTCGGGTAATAATGAGCAGTTGTTTGATGTTATTATCACAGTTGATATTTCCGTACCTGGAACTGGACATAAAGTATTTCGATTTAGGTATATTGAATCGTGATGCAACCGATGACAAAGTTACTGTGGAGAGTGCTGAAGCTGCTCTTAAGTAAGCCCGTGTTATATTCTTAGTTTGTAGTTAGGAGTTCAAATTTACGGATGTTCAGTTTGTATTAATCAAGTTAATGAAGTATGCGGAGATAGGTTAAAATTGTGTTGTAATTTTATTTTTCTTTATGTTGTGTGTGAGTTTTATTGTTTATTCTGGTCGCATACTGTTTTTTAATGAAGCTTAAGGATTACCTCTTTGGAAAAGCCACGTCGATGAAGAGTACTAACTATAGTCATGAAGGAAGAAGCCGACATGAACAGTGGAATCTGACCAATCATAAATACCATCAAAGATTCTAGAGTGACTGGAAGCTTCATGTTATAAGATCCATTAGATAAACAGTTGCTTGTTACACTAATAAGGATTTTGTATATTGTATTATAGTACAGATGAATTTCGCTATTCTACGACAACCTGAGTGCTTTTATGTTTTGTCTTATAGGTATAATGTTGCTGTAAAATGTGCTACAATCACTCCAGGTTAGCTGTTCTGTTACATATTCTGTGCATCGATTTATATATTTTATGTTGATTTTAACTCAAAAGTTTGACGATGTTCAGATGAGACAAGAGTCAAGGAATTTGGACTAAAAGATATGTGGAGAAGTCCCAATGGCACAATCAGAAATATATTAAATGGTCTGGATGTAAAACATACTGTTATATTCCCATCATCAAGGAATCATTGTTTCTTGTCCCTACTGACTTAGAATGTTCCCGGTACTTTTTAGGAACCGTTTTTCGCGAGCCTATTTTGTGCCAAAACATTCCTAGAATTGTTCATGGTAAGATATTTCTTCTTGTTCAGTGAACAAAAGAATAAGATTTTGAAAATGTTATGATAATGTTACTCATTTTGCAGGTTGGAAAAAACCCATTTGTATCGGTAGACATGCCTTTGGTGATCAGTATCGTGCTACTGACACAGTCATTAGAGGACCTGGAAAGCTTAAAATGGTTTTTGGTAAGATGATAATGTAGTTCTATCAAATACTGAATTTCGTAATAAGTGGTGACATTGAAACTTTTCTGTTCGGTTATTAGTGCCAGAAAACGGTGATGTACCGCTAGAACTGGATGTGCATGACTTCAAAGGTCCCGGAGTTGCCCTTTCTATGTTTAATGTTGACGAGGTACATCTTTTTATTGGTTTTCCTGAAAAATGGTATCTTTTCCAAAGGGACGTATGCAAATTTATTCCATCTTTTCTATATGCCTTTGATTAACTTTCAGTCTGTTCGAGCATTTGCTGAATCATCATTTGTGATGGCTTTTGGGAAAAAATGGCCTCTATACTTGAGTACAAAAAATACCATTCTTAAGAAGTATGATGGCAGGTATTTGAAAATCATAGCATAATTTTTCAACATTTTTCATCATTGAGTCACTCTCTGGATTTGCTTAACATATGGACCATCTCAGGTTCAAGGACATATTTCAGGAGGTATATGAAGAAAAGTGGAAGGAAAAATTTGAAGAGCATTCAATATGGTTGCCTTATCTCTTTTTTAGGGCATTTCATTGGTCTCCCTTCATTGTTCTCTGAATTGTTATTATTTAATAAAGAATTTGCTCTTGCATAGGTATGAACACCGGTTGATTGATGACATGGTGGCTTATGCAATGAAGAGTGAAGGTGGATATGTTTGGGCTTGTAAAAATTATGACGGAGATGTCCAAAGTGATTTACTTGCCCAAGGTGATATTACCTTGAAAGAGAATAAATTCTTATTATTTTACCCATATTTTCAATGTGGTTGCATATTTTGGGATTATAAGGTCACTGAAAAAATTAGGTCCCTCGATATCAGTATAATTGATTTATTTATCACCCATTGTGTTTTGAGCCTTCTCATAAAAAATCAGCTCACTTTCGTGCATCTATGCAGACTCAATCAATCTCTCTGACATTAGAGCCTTTGAAAAAAAATCTTAAATCTACTTTCCTGATTTACATTAGACTGCAAGTTATAAAAATGCTGCAGGTTCCGCTGATGAGATATACTTGTGTATCCTGCTTTTAGTTTTTTGGATAGAATCGAGCTTTTTGGAATTATAAGATTATTTGATTGGAAAACATTTAATGTTGTTCAGGTTCTTGTACCATCTCAATCACTCATGCCTTGCTTTTCCTATTGGTGGTGTTTCCCTAAGCTTTATTTATATGTCGGTTGGGAACTCCCCACCTTTCTTAAAGAAAAAACTCAATACATGTATTATATTTTGCTCAGAAACTGAAATAATAAAATCCAAATGTTTTTTCTTTGTCAGTGCATGTTTCTTTCAAGTTCTGATTGTGTTTTGTGAACATAAAGACGCATAGAATATCATAAAGACGTCCATTTACTTTGCAGGGTTTGGCTCATTAGGACTCATGACATCCGTTTTGGTCAGTCCTGATTTGGCATAAGTTGCAGTACCTCATCATATCTGTCATGTTCGTGACTCGAAATCTATGCTTTCTGCCTTGCAGCTATCTGGTGACGGTAAAACTTTAGAAGCAGAGGCTGCTCATGGGACGGTGACCCGGCATTTTAGGTTGCATGAGAAGGGTCAAGAAACCAGCACAAATAGTATTGCATCCATATTTGCCTGGACACGAGGCTTAGAACATCGGTTAGTTTAGCTCTGGATATTAGTAACTTTTGGGTGTGGGAATGGGGATCCTTGTTTTTGAGCTTATAAAACCCTGCCGATCTGCCACAGCTTAGTTATTTTCCTATACAGCCAGAGGGTTGCAGTTGGATGCAATTATTTGTTTCTGTTCCGTTTTACTTGTGATTACACTCTGAAACCATGCTCTTGGAAAACATTATTTATAGGAAGCACGTGACAAAGTAGCCTCGTGTATTTTATAATTCAACTACTGAACTAAATATGATTTTACATTTCTGCATCTCTCCCAGTGCCAACCTCGATGGCAATGAGAAGCTGTTAGATTTCGCTCACAAGTTAGAAGCAGCATGCATCGAGACGGTGGAATCTGGAAAGATGACTAAAGATCTCGCCATTTTAACGCATGGACCAAAGTAAGTGGTTCTTTCTCAATATTAGTAACATACTTACCTAATGATTGACAGGAAGTTGCTATAAACGAAATCTTGGAAGAGATTTTTTTCTATGTTAGTAGTGTTTTTAGATGATGATGATGTTATACAGATCTAACAGTCAACTTTGGTGCACATATTACTGTACTAAATATGAATACAGTTGCAATAATACTCTACTAAAATTTACTATTAGTATACCACTTCGGTTGAGAAATATATCTTCTTACGGTGCCTCATGTTCTGGTTTTTGTTCAGGGTTTCGAGAGACATGTACTTGAACACCGAAGAATTCATTGATGCTGTCGCACAAAGGCTCAACTCAAAGCTTCGTGCGACGGTGCCCGTTTAAAACATTAAGTTTAATTATGAGCGTGTATCGTGTTTAGAGAGCAGATAGAGGGGTTCGCAGTTCCTGCTTTCTTCTGAGAGAGGTGGATCTTACTCTTGCAGCTTTGACCTTCGGCTTCTTTAACCATGATGGTGTATATCCCACGAACTTCAATGAGATTCTACATTCACCTAGGTGTAGAAGCTTTGATAGATCCGACATCTACTGTGTTGCAAGCAATTGCGTAAGAATAAGATGAAGAATTAAATTTTGTTGGATGAAATTGATAATTTGATATATGTGTGTGTATAATATATGTGTATGTATGTATGCATGTGTCTTATATGTTTTTCCTATTATTTTTAATTGCATTTGAAAATCTCGTCGACGTGAGACGGGCAAAGTAAATTGACTCGTAGCTTTGCTGGTGCGTCTCTCTTTATAATAAACAATTTTGTGCAGTTGTGCATTGGTGGTGTTATCTCACCCACTCGATGAGAATGATAGAGAACCACAGGCAGCTAAATAGGAAACAGTCAACACCATGCGGTGGCTGACGATTAATGTTTATTTCTTACTCCTTTTCCCCTATATCTAGATAAATAAAAAAAATATGTTAATTGCTTTTATATTAATCTTCAAAATCATACCATAAAAGTTCATTATAACAGTAAACAACATTGATTTCTCCAAAACATTATCAAATCAACCTCCTGAGATCGAATTCTCAAGACGTAATGTAATGCATTTGGGACAATTTTCTCAACATACAATCTCTGAGAAACAACACAAAACCTTTGTACGAGAAAATCACACCACATTTGTCCACCTCCTGTACGTGGTAGGTAAATGTACAACTCCTGTATGTGGTAGGCCAATGTACAACAAAAGATTACCTTAAGTCAATTAATGAAGTCAAACACAAATACTTTGGGCAGCTACAAAATGCATCTATGATCTATCCCACGGTATTTAACCCCATATATCTATAAATCTCACTGAAGAACGTTTAAGCCATCTTCTGGTGACATCACACCTTCCTCCCTCTCTGTGAACGACGTGTAGTTTAATCCTTTCTCCTGTGGTTGCCTGGAGGGTAAAGTTCGTTCGAGATCGTGCCCTTCTACCGTAGCTACATGAGACGTGCGAGGCTGAAGTGGGAACTGGAGCAGCCCCACTGAATATCTCGAGGCTACGACTACGAGACCTGCCATGACTCACTCCATCGTGACTTCCCGTTGGGGGATCTACTGCGACTTCTGCCTCTTCTATTTTCATCAGCCATTTGGCCATTATTATTGTGAGAGCTCTAGTATTGATGGCTCCCAGACGCACCAGCTCTGCAGCTTATATCAGAAGCTATCATGTCACAAGTTCGAAATACAGGACCAAGATTAATGAACCACTCAATTATAAAATACCTGTCACGTCTGTGGTCCGAATCACTACCACCGCCCCCATTAACTGTCGATATTGACATTCCGCAAGAACTCCTTGCCCAGTTTCGTTCACCAGGGGTAGAATCATTCAGCCTACCTCGATCACCATCACGCATGCTAGGGCCTGAACCAAACTGGCGTCTGGATTTTCCTGCTGCACCACCCCGTGAGGCCATATCATGATTTTCAACTGAGACATGTTGATCTGCTCGTGCTTAGCATCATTGTTACAGAAAAAGTATAAGCAACTCCATAGGCACCTACCCGCCCAGTTCTTCCTATTCTGTGAACATAGTCCTCCATTCCTTTTGGGAAGTCATAATACAAAATCCACAAAATATCTTCTGTATCTTAGTTGATTGACTTCTGTTTGTACATGTATTGTGTTTATTGTCCAAAAAAATATATTAAAAGATCAATTTAACAGCCACCTACTTGATATCCTTGATGTCCAGGCCACGAGCAGTGACATCAGTGGCTGCTTGACAAGCACAGGGGTTCGTCCTGTGCGGAACTGACTCAAGACATGATCCCTCTCAGCCTGAGATTCGTCTCCATGCATTTCCTCAGCTACAAATTGTTGGGCTAGAGCACCAGCAAGTTGGTTGCACCATTTCTTTGTAGAACAGAAAATAATAATCTTCGATCCTGGTTCCTGAGATCCTAGTATCTGTTCTAGGCGCCTCAACTTGTCTCCATTTCACAGAACTTCAACATGCTGCGGCAGGCGCATGAAATACAACATAAATATTCCAATAGCAACCAATAATTGCAGCTAAAAAGAAAATATCTATCTGATCATAAAGTTCTACTCTTTCAGTCAAAAAGGACACAAACAGAATGGAGAGCACAATCAGTCAAATATGGACATGGGTTATTGCATTGTTTGCAGCAAGTTCATCAACGCTGCCAATGTTGACTTGAACAGGGTTAACCAATAGATTAGCAGCAATTCTGCGCACCTCCTTTGGCCACGTAGCAGTGTACATCAGGGTTTGCCTGCGAAGAGGAACTTCCTTCACAATTTTCCTTTTCTGGGGTTCAAATCCCATGTCCAGCATTTCTGTCTGCCTCATCTAACACCAAATATGAAACTTGACAGACACCAACTTTTCTCAGATTCCAAAATAACATTCAAACAACTAGGAGTAGGCCCATGGTTCGCCGGAACGGAACGGGAACGGTGGCCACCGTTCCAAAGTTCCAGGCCAAATCGTTTGTTGTTTTGTGGCGGCGTTGTGCGACGTTTTATCGGTCGCATAACGGACGAAGGGAACGGAAACGGTGGAGCGGAACGGTTTTATGTATGTAGCGACGGTTTTATGTATAAACCGTCGCTATTAGCGACGTATTTATGTGTTGCGACGGTTTTATTTACCCGTCGTCGATTTACATCGGCGACGGTTATAAGACAACCGTCGCTAATATAGCGACGGTGTTAATAAAACCGTCGGTACTATACAGACGGTTTGAATTTTAAAAAAAAATAAACGTTTACGGATTCAAGAATCCGCAATCAACTATTTCTATTGAGAAATTTTCATTACAAAGTGTGAAAAAAATTAAGTTAATTATAAATTTTTTTTATTTTAATTGATGTTAAATAATTTGTAACATCACTTTATAAAAGATTTGATGGTTATTATTAGTCAATCACTCTAAATTGATTCAAATTTGTGCGAATTTATATATATCCAATCGAAAATATTTTAATGTTTTAATTAATTAAATACAAATAACTTTTAATATTTTATTTAATTTTTGATATGATTGGAAATATTTTAAATATAATGACGATATAAATTGTGTTCAATAAATTGTTAATAAAATTTTAAAAATATTTAAATTTCTTATTTACATCAAATATTCTATTTAAATGATATTTCTTATGGTAATCGTTATTGTTTATGGTTATGTTTATTGGAATGGTAATAGAATGGTTATGTTATTGGTATTATATTTCATAATTGTTGATGATTATGGAAATGAACGTATAGAATAGAAAGTGGATCTTGAGCCAAATAAGAAATGGAAGTGCAGAAACTGTATGAAAAATGTGGCAGTAGTTATGGTTTTTAGTATAATGTCTTGTATATTGATCCAATTGTTGTGAGGCTACTTCCATTAGAAAGATAAGATATAAGGCTATAATTTTCATATTTTGATAGATCATTTGATTTTTCAACATCTGGTACACATGGAATTAGACATCGTGGATTTGATTATGGGTCGTCTCAATATATTGGTGATAGATACAATGAATCTTCATCATCTATATGGCGGGGTGTTGGACGTCATGGTCCCGAGTATAGATCTTCAAGTACAGCTGATAGTTCTAATGTGTATCGTGGATTCGGATACTATAATCGTCGTGACGAAAAACTATAATTGTGTTATTATTGTAAAATAGTTTTGTATTGATATATTAATTTGTAATAACTTCATATATTTTATTTTTTAGTATGATGTAATTTATATTTCAATTTTTTTACCAATTTTTTGAATTTATTAATTTTTTTATACAACCGTTCCGCAATATAACATTGGAACTGGAACGGTAGTTGCCGTTCCAAGCACCGCAACCGTTCCGGCGAACCATGGGAGTAGCCACCACGATATCTACACCCCTGCCTAGTTCTCTCAGCTGAAATCCTTTTTGAGCTCCTCCATATAAGCACTTCACCATTTAAAAAATCAAAACTAAAATCAGCAACAAACTCAAGGAACATCGGTCTCGAAATCTAAAATCAGTAACTCACTCAAGGAAAACCGTTCTAAAAACTAAAACAAAATGCAGGTGTCAAGGGTCATGAAACAAAAGGTTTCATTTTTGAAAAGACAGGAGCTTTCCTAGATAAAAGGAAAGGAAATATTAAGAAACGAGTAAAATCATATGGCCAAACAAAAATATAAGTAAAGTTGGAGGCACATGTAGCAAACAAATACATACTAGTAAGAAGAACAGAATCCAGTAAGAAAATCCAGCACCAAACACATACCGTACGTGCAAGATATCTTAGATGATCTTCCAAACTTCACAGCTTCATCTAGTATCTGAGTTGCTGACTCTCTCGTTGGAGACAACACCAAAACTGTTGGCCTAATTTAGGATTATGACGCAATTGCTTCAATAAAACAATGCTTAACAATTGAGGATGTCATATTAACTTAGAGTTCACGTATAGGAAAATGTTCAAAAATTGAAGACGTCATATATCAAAATATTGATCAAATAAATGTTAAGTAGCTAAATTTTTCTTGCTGAAGTCTATATTACATATAACTGAGCCTATTGGAAGGACACCATTTTTTTTCCGAAATTACTCTTATATTATAGATATGTAAATTTGATTTTATGTATATGTTAGTAATTTTAATCATTTCTCGTCAAATATATACTATATATAATAGATGAGCCTATTAGAAAAACACCATATTTTTTTCCAAAATTTTATTTATAGTATAGATATGTAAATTTGATTTTATGTATATATTAGTAATTCTAAGCATTTCTCATCAAAAAATTTCATATTTTTTCAACTAACTATTATAGATAGTATATAATTTTCAATTATATTATTGGCTCATTGTAATGCTTGGGCTTTTGTATTTCGGTCCACTCATAATATAAGGCGTATTTTATTTATTTATTTATTATATGATTGGGCTTTGGCCCATAAAAAATAGCCAGATCAGCCCATTTAATTTTAGCTAACAATCTCCTTCGATTCCTTATCGTATCATCCCCAACTCCACGGTCCTCGCTAACTATGGCTTCTACGCTTTCTTCAGTTAACCTGCGCTACCCCTCTTATCCTAAACCATCCGCCGCAGCTTCACTGAGCTCCTCCATCTGCTTTTCCCGAAACGTCTCCGAATTATCAGCCAAAACCTATCGCAAACTCCACAACAACCGTGCCACGGTCCTCCGCCCTGTCTCGGCCGTCGACGCTCCCGAGAAAATCATCGAGCTAGGTGACCAGATCTCGAACCTAACCTTAGCAGACGCACAGAAGCTCGTCGAGTACCTCCAGGACAAGCTAGGCGTATCCGCCGCGTCCTTCGCCCCGGTGGCCGCCGCTTCCGCAGCGCCGACGGCGGAGGCGGCTCCTGTGGTGGAGGAGAAGACGGAGTTCGACGTGGTGATCGAGGATGTCCCAAGCAACGCCCGAATCGCGACGATTAAGGTGGTTAGGGCTTTAACGAACCTGGCGTTGAAGGAAGCGAAGGATTTGATCGAAGGATTGCCGAAGAAATTCAAGGAAGGAATCTCCAAGGAGGAGGCTGAGGAAGCGAAGAAGCAGCTCGAAGTGGCCGGCGCCAAGATAGCCATCGTTTGATTGAATCCATTGGTAAGAAGATTCTATGTATCAATCGATTTCATTGTCAATTCCAACAAAAAATCGAGGCTGAATTCGTATGTATTGGATTGATTCGTTGTGGAAATTGACGAAGAATTCAGGTTGTATTTAGATAGACGTCAATGTTGGGAAATTTAGGGAACAAGGATCCTACTGTGATTAAACTTACCTAAATGTCGGGCCAATTAAAAAAATAGTAGTGAGAGACAAAAGATTTAAAAAACAAGAACGACTAAATTTTTTTTAAGAAACAAAGAGTTAGTATTAAATTAACTGTGATTAACTTTAACTTAATTGGAACGCGGGGTGAATGGGAAGTGAGCGAAGAACTGATATATAAATGGAATGCAGAGTTCAATGCTAAGTTTGTAGCTATTCTAGTAGATTATGATATTTGTTATTTTGAAAATTTAAGAAGTGAACTATATATAGCTGGGAAAGTAGACGATACTGCTAACTTGAGGTTGAGTTATCTTCTAGATTTGTCGTGTAACATTCAACCGATTTATATAGAGAATGATCATGATTTGAAAGTATATTTGTATCTTGGTTGTCCGAAAACTAGGTCAGTGCTTCAAGTTGAAATTGAACATGATGTTTCTGATAATATGCACGGAGTTGGTATTGATGAATAAAATAGTAATTTTAACTAATAGAGACATTTTGATATTATTTTCACTTGAATATTGTTTCTTTGGATCGTAATAATAGCAGTGAGTTTTCGAAAAAGCACATAAGATGGATGTCATCCATGTGGATCGCAGTAACACGGTTGAGATATACGATGAAGCACGTGATGTAAATGTCATCCATAACGTTGAGGTAAAGGCAAATGTGGTTGCAAGTAATGACGCAAATGTAGTTGTAGATGTGGATATTGGTGATGATACATTTTCATTCACGGATGGTTTAAAGTTGTTTGTTGGTCAAAAATTTCCAAACAGAGAAGCGGTACAAAAAGAAGTTAAGTAGAATCAGTTTAGAAGCTTGCTTTGAATTTGAGACTGTAAAAAGTAGTCAAAAAGTGTACGTTGTAAAATGTATAGTGTCTGATTGTAAGTAGAGAACCTGGACCTCAAAGATTAAGAATGATTCACATGCATTCTCCGTTCGGACATATTGCAATACAAAAACATGTGGTTTGATGGGAGATGCAAGAGAATCCGCGGAGCGAGTTCGGCTGTTGTTCGTGATATGTTGGTGGATAATTTTTAAGGTCATCCGGTGTCAATTGTACCAAAAGCGATGATGGCGATGATGTGCAATAGTATGAATACTGATATATCATATTACAAGACTTGGAGAGGAAAAGAACTAGCAGACAATGTTTTGAAAGGTGATCCTACGAAGAGTTTTATTGTATTGTCTTGTTATTTGCACATGGTTGACAAGATGAATCGAGGAAGCATAATAGACATATGTGTCGACGAGGGAATCAATTCAAGCATATGTTTCTTGCCTTTGGTGCATGCGTCAGGGGATATCGAAGTATGCGGAAAGTTGTATCAATTGATGATACGTGGTTGAAGGACAATTATAACGGTGTTTTTACTCGTGGCATCGACACAAGATTGAAATAATCACCAATATCCTTTGGCATGGGGAATAGTAGATGTCGAGTGTACTTCTTCGTGGAGTTGGTTTTTAACGAAGTTGTTAGAAGTAGTACCAGACGAGGATGAATTGGTGTTAATTTCAGACAGACGTCTGGGAATCATTGATGCGGTTTCTAGTGTCTATAGAAATGTGCATCATGGTTATTGTACGTGGCATTTTTTTGATATTGATAGAATCTCATGTGATCATGCCATTGCAGCCAATTGGTTAGCCAAGATTGATTTAGTGTTCAGAATATTATTCTACGATAACATTGTGCATGGCTTATTCAGAGACTATATATCCAGTTCCCGATGAAAGTGAATGGCCACGCAACATTAATGTTCCACTGGTATTGCCTCTTTTGTTAGATAAGAGACTTGGCAGGAAAAAAACAGAAGAGATTTCCTTCGATTGGTGAATTCAGCAAAATATAGAAGCAAATTCATCATTTAGGTCGACCTGGAGTAACATTGGTCGACCCAAAGTAAAATGGTCGACCGAAAAGCAAACAACAAGGGTCGACCCAAAATTTACAAGGTCGACCCAAAGGTGGATCAACTTGGTCGACCATTTTGGTTTTGGGTCGATCCAAAAGGCTGGATTTGGGTAATTGTTGTTTAGTAGGCCCAATTGTTGTGAAATTTTGATTTATATTTTGAAAAATGTAACATAATTGTAAAATTATGATTCATGCTTGTGAAATTCATAAAAAAACGTAACATAGTCATGAAATATGATTCATATGTCAAATTATGTGGTATATTATTGCCTCCGATATGAATATTCTCGACAACCAAATTGACGGGGCGAGAATTCTCGCGATTACCCATGAGGCCAGAATCTTCATTTTCGATATTACCGATCCTAATATCCTGGACTACATAAGAATTTTCGTGATTAGGCACCTCGAGTCCAGATTCTTGAATAACCGGGAGAGAAGTCTCCACATTTTCACCAGGGTTTTCAACCTTCTGTAGAAGCACGAGATTACCCGCCTGGAGTACAGATTCTTGAAGAACCGGGTCAGAAGTCTCCACATTTCCACCTGTGTAGAATTTCGATTTCATTTGATGTGTTTTCAGATTCAGGACCCATGAGATCAGAGAGTTTCTTGCTGGTTGAGGCGATCGCTTCTTTATCCATCATAACAGAGTAGGGGAAATTTTTTTGAAAAGAGGTTGACTGCCCTTTTCTTCATATGCAGGGGTTAAAACCCCCATTTTTTGGAATCATTTTTCGAGCGAGTTTTTTAAAAAATGGGGGTTTTAACCCCTGCATATAAAGAAAAAGGCAGTCAACCTCTTTTCAAAAAAAATTCCCCTACTCTGTTATGATGGATAAAGAAACGATCGCCTCAACCAGCAAGAAACTCTCTGATCTCATGGGTCCTGAATCTGAAAACACATCAAATGAAATCGAAATTCTACACAGGTGGAAATGTGGAGACTTCTGACCCGGTTCTTCAAGAATCTGTACTCCAGGAGGGTAATCTCGTGCTTCTACAGAAGGTTGAAAACCCTGGTGAAAATGTGGAGACTCTCTCCCGGTTATTCAAGAATCTGGACTCGAGGTGCCTAATCACGAAAATTCTTATGTAGTCCAGGATCGGTAATATCGAAAATGAAGATTCTGGCCTCATGGGTAATCGCGAGAATTCTCGCCCCGTCAATTTGGTTGTCGAGAATATTCATATCGGAGGCAATAATATACCTATATCCAGGGTTGGTGGTCTCGGAGACGCAACCGTAGCATCGATGCCCTAACTCGCGCCAGGGAGTTGTTTACCTTCAAAATCACGGTCTCCTCATGTGGCTTCACACCGTCATCTATAATTTCCTCAAACTGACGGTTCGCTACGTAAATTGATAAATTATAATAACTTTAATGCAAATATGAATAGATAAGGTGTGGTGTACTAACCTCTCGACGTGGTTGCCTCGCCACCTGACATACCTATATCAGGAGTCACTTGAATATCTAAAAACAAAAAGTTTATTGTTTAATATACGATACATAAATATAAAATCAAAAAAGTGCATTACCTCACCTTCTGAGGATTACTCGGTTATGACTGGAAGGTTAGGCTCAAATATCCGTTGTGTTTGGTTACTACTGTCAATTTCCCTAGCCAGGTTATCATCCCCACCTAACAGCATACATTAAACAAATTACACCTAACAACATACATTAAACAAATACTTGCGGTGACCGTGACTTTGAAGGTAAACAACTCGCTGGCGCAAGTTAGGGCATTGATGCTCGACCGTTCGCCAAGTAGGATTCCAGGTTTTTATGTCGAGTATGAGAAGTCGTTCTATGGGCCCATAGCGATCGCGAACCCGCATGTCACTATCTCTGTAAGTATTTACAAATCGTGTATATTTGTAGAGCACTTATTTTTAAACTTTGAAAACCTTTTCTTCTGTCGAATTCAGCACATCGGCGAAGCTCTCCGTGAATTGCTTGAGATACAAATCCGACATCCTGAAGTGATGTTACCATATGTGTCGTTTATGGACATGCATTTCTATACTTCGATGTTAGTATTGGATAGTGAAATGTATTGATCCAGAATGACCGTTTCTCTCGTGGGAAAAGACACGAAGAATTCTCATTCCTGTCCACATAGATGGGCGCTGGTTATTGCTAAAACTCGTGGCAGGGGTGAATAAGTGCATTATATTTTGACTTGCAACGAAGGCACGATCCCAACTTCAAAGCTCTGAACGAGGAAGTAGAGCCTATACTTATAAACGCGGCTCGTCTGCTATCCTTTGTGGGAACAACCCAAACCCCGAGAATACATGATATATAAAGCTACATGATGAATTCAGAGCCAAGATTAAACAGTACGTTGTCATATCTCTAATGTTTAGTATTGATAGATAGACTAATAATTTTATTACTATTTCTATTAAAAATAATAATAACTTCATTATTCTTTTTATTTTTACTTTTACAGCGAGGATTCTGGAGCATTTGGGATATGCTTTGTCGAGGAGGAGTGAGCAAAATAGTACTAAATTTAGATGATAGATAGGTATCTGAATTCAGATATTTTTTAGCATATGATATGTTTGATAATCAATGGACATTGTTGTGATGTATTGGACATTGTATTTAATTATTGAACATTGTTTATAGTCGAATTTGATTTGTTTAAAGTCGAATTTTGTTTGTTTAAATTTTAGTTTTGTTTGTTTAAGTTTTGATATTCATATAGTCGAATTTTGTGGGTCGACCAACCATGTTGATCTGGGTCGACCATGTTCATTTGTGGTCGACCAATGTTATTTTGGGTCGACCTTGTTGATTTAGGTTTTAGGATTTGGGGTTTTTAACATATGAATCGTAATATCATAATTATGTTACATTTTTAATATATGAATCATAATTTCACAATTATATTACATTTTTTAACATAAGATTCTCAATTTCACGATTATGTTACATGATTTGATATATAAATCACAATTTCACGACTATGTTAGGTTTTTATTAGTTCGACAATTATGTTACATTTTATAACATATTAATCATAATGTTACAATTTTTAATATATTAATCATAATTTAACCATTATATTACATTTTTTAACATAAGATTCTCAATTTCACAATTATGTTACATGATTTGACATATGAATCACAATTTCACTACTATATTACGTTTTTTATGAATTTCACAAGCATGAATCATAATTTTACAATTATGTTATATTTTTAAAATATAAATCAAAATTTCAAAACAACTAGGCCTACTAAACAGCAATTACCCAAACCAAAATGGTCGACCAAGTTGATCCGCCTTTGAGTCGACCTTGAAAACCCTTGTTGTTTGCTTTTAGGTCGACCATTTTACTTTGGGTCGACTAATGTTACTCCGGGTCGACCCAAATGATGAATATGCTTCTATTTTTGTTGAATTCACCAATCGAATGAAATCTCTTCTGTTTTTTTTTTGCCTAGTCTCTTCTCTAACAAAAGAGGCAATACCACTGGAAAATTAATGTTGCGTGGTCATTCACTTTCATCGGGAACTGGATACACAGTCTCTGAATAATCCATGCATAATGTCATCGTAGAATAATATTCTGAACACTAAATCAATCTTGGCTAACCAATTGGTTGCAATGGAATGAGCATATGAGATTCTATCAATATCAAAAACTCGACATGTGAATCTTTTTTATTCCATGTCCACAATGGCCAAATATCCGCGGCTCCTAACACCAAGCTCAAGATGTCCTAATTCAAAAACTTGCATTCCTTGGGCATCGGTGAACCTGCTACGAAAAATCCCTCTATAGTAGGGGTCAGAATAGTATTAGCCTCAATTGATGTGTGGAGATATCGGACAAACCAAGACGAGGTCAGTTTCTGCAAAGAATCTAAAAGTGCAATGATTGGAAGCTTCCTCTCTTCAAGTAGTCTAGCATTGATCGACTCAACCCTGTTTGTCGTCATAATATTGTAACGGGTCTTTGGACAATATGCTCGAGTCCATCGATCAACTAAATCTCTCTCGTCCAAAAATTGTGCGGCCTTGGGATATTTATTCCTAAAATTATTGTATGCAATATCAAACTCGACATGCTTATAAATTTTTTCAATGTGCAGAAACATTTTGGTTGTACCCTTCTTTTTGCACTTAGTTTTTAAGTTTTGAGATAATGCCACGTACAATGACCATGATTCGAATTTCTAAAGACACTAAAAACCGCGTTAATGAGTCCCTGATGTCTGTCTGAAATTATCACCAATTCATCCTCGTCTGGTACTATTTCTAACAACTTAGTTAAAAACGAACTCCACGAAGAAGTACGCTCGACATCTACTATTCCCCATGTCAAAGGATATTGATGATAATTTCAATCTTGTGCCGATGCCACGAGTATTCTACCATTATAATTGTCCTTCAACCACGTACCATCAATTAATACAACTTTCCGCATACTTCGATATCTCCTGACGTACACCAAAGGCAAGAAACATATACTTGAATCGATTTTCTTCGCCGACATCGATTCATCTTCTCAACCATGTGAAAATAACAAGGCAATACAGTAAAACTCTTCGTAGGATCACCTTTCAAAACATTGTATGCTAGTTCTTTTCCACTCCAAGCCTTGTAATATGATATATCAGCATTCATACTATTGCGCTTCATCGCCATCACCACTATTGGTACAATTAGAACCGGATGACCTTGAAAATTATCCACCTACATATCACGAACAACAGCCGAACTCGCTTTGCGGATTCTCTTGCATCTCCCTGACAAACCACATGTGTGTGTATTGCAATATGTCTGAACGGAGAATGCATGTGAATCATTCTTAATCTTTGAGTTCCAGATTTTTCACTTACAATCAGACGCTATACATTTTACGGCGTACACTTTTTGGCTACTTTTTACACTCTCAAATTCAAAGCAAGCTTCCAAACTGATTCTACGTAACTCCTTTTTGCACCGCTTCTCTGTTTGGAAATTCTTAACCAACAAACAACTTTGAACCATCCGTGAATGAAAATGTATCATTACCAATATCAACATTTGCGTCATTACTTGCAACCACATTTGCTTCGACCTCAACGTCATGGATGACATTCACATGACGTGTTTCATCGTATATCTCAGGCGTGTTACTACGAACAACATGGATGACATCCATATTATGTGCTTTATCGAAAAATTTACTACTATTATTATGATCCAAAGAAACAATATTCAAGTGAAAATAATCATCAAAATGTGTCTGTTCGTTAAAATTACTATTGTATTCATCAATACCAACTACGTGCATATGTTACACGACAAATCTAGAAGATAACTCAACCTCAAGTTAACAGTATCGTCTACTTTCCCAGCTATATATAGTTCACTTCTTAAATTTTTAAAATAACAAATATCATCATCTACTGGAATAACTACAAACTAAACATTGGACCCTGCATTCCATTTATATACCAGTTCTTCGCTCACTTCCCATTTACCATCTATATGAACAGCAATAACTATATGCATATTCTACAAAATTCAAAAAGGATAATTAGAATGGGAAAAAATTTAAATAATAAAAAAAGATATGAATAAGAACCAGGTCGATCAAAAATTTTGTTGTCGATCCAAAATTTGTCGGTCGACCCATAATTTGTTGGTCTACCAAGAAGAAGAATGATGAAGAATTAAATTCTTCTTGGTCGAGCAAAAAGGTGGAGCAGCAACCAGGCAATTAAAAATTTGAATTGGCTTAAATGAAGAAATGAAGAAAACAAATTAAACAATGAAAAAATAGAGAAAACTCACATACAGAGGTGATTTCAAAAGGAATCGGGCAAGATTTGGACTAGAGTTAGATCTAAATCTAAGGAATGAGCAAGAAGAGTACACGGAGGGGAGGTTGTGAAGTTGAATTTAATGTAATGCGGAAGCAGTTGAGGGGTAGATAGCTGTTTTAATGTTTTTTATTTTGGTAACCTAATTTTAGACATATTTAGGTAGAAAGAGAAGAAAGAAAAGATGACAATTAATTAATTAATTAAGTTAAAGTTATCACAGTTAATGTAATACTAAGAGTCAACTCCTTGTTTATTAAAAAAAAATCAGAGTTCTTGTTTTTTTAAATCTTTTGTCTCTCGCTCCTATTTTTTTAATTGACCTCGTCCATGTTTGGGCAAATCTAATTGGTAATAGAGATCACCAATTTATTTTTCGAATAATCTCTTATGTTTTTCTCAACCAAAATATAATATGTTTTCCGAATTCGTATGTATTGGATTTGACTAAATGAACGTAACATAAGTGCGAGACGGTTTCACGGGTCGTATTTTGTGAGACGGATCTCTTATTTGGGTCATCCATGAAAAAGTGTTTTTTTTATGCTAAGAGTATTATTTTTTATTGTAAATATCGGTAGGCTTGACCCGTCTCACTAATAAAAATTCGTGAGGCCGTCTCACAAAAGACCTACTCCTTGATATATTTGCTAAATGGGTAGGGTTGATCGTCTCACAAATAAAAATTCGCGAGAGCGTCTCACAAAAAACTTACTCTTTAATATATTTGCTAAATGTGTCAGATCTTATCTATATAACCTATTCTCTTGTCCAAACATATCCGGAAAGAAAATAGATAGTCGTTTACCCAACCCAACACCCTTTGGCATGTCCAAACCAATCCCAAATGAGGGATCCGGTTTCGGACCTATTGTCATTAATGGAGCTGCTCCAATAAGCTTCTGCCAAATAGACAGTGGGCTCAGCATCGGGTTTGAATTCGGCTTTAGGTAATAGGTCCGAATTCAGTAGAAGCTGGAGAATATAGTTTATCGAGCCCAATGTTGCATACGTAATAGATCTTAATTTGATCGGTATTTTGCCTTTAACGTGATTAAACGATTATTAGAGTAAAAGGCAAACTCCAATGCGCGATAAAACGAGATTTCTTTAGTTTAGCTTTTAATATTACAAATATTTAATATTTTTTAATAAATTAAAATATTAAATTTTTTATAATAAATTCTTTAAACATTTCAAAACTTTTAATTATGTGAAAATAATAATTTAACGGTCTCGTTCATTTCCCTCAATAGAAAATTTATCCACTGCTAATATATCGATGCCGTTCTTATACAATATTTTTTATAATTTTTTGATTTATATTTAAATGAGAATCAAAATATCTATAATTATAATTATAGATATCAACCCAAATTTTGTTTTATTGAGTTTACATGCTGTATTTGTTTAATATAGGTGATACTCACGAGAAATTTAGGTTCGATTCCAGCGAGTGTCACTAGTCCAGACGCATGTTTCAAAATGGTCCCGAGTCCTGAAATTACGAATAAGACCGTTACAAGGGAGCTAGGAGGGTGTCCTGACGTAGCTCCTCCGACGCTCAAGTCAGAGACTAAAGATATAAGTGGAGAGGAGCTAAGTGTGGTGGTGAAAATAATATAGTGAATGAATCAACTGATCACTCAAAACTGATATTTATAGGAGAATACATGGGTCTTTGATGAGCTTGTCATCCATTTGGGCTAAGGATGAGCCAGAGGTAGTAGACACATCCATAGAATATTAATAGGTGTTCCGAACTCTATATGTAGCACAAAATTTCTCCCACGAAATATAAGGGATAAATTTTGTGATTCAGAAAAATACCTAAAAACATATTTATCAATGTTTTCGGGGTTTTTCATGTTAATTTATTGTCACTAGTATATTTTTGAAGTGATGAATAATATTTTGAGCAGGTGGTTTTCCATATCTCAAAGGGGGAATAATTGATTTGAGTCTTTATTTTTCACCATTTGTTAAGTTTCTGTAATTGGAAATATACTGATTTCATTATATTGAGAAAGAAAAGGATATCCGTAAATTGCGCTCACCTGCGTCCCCCAAATGCCAATGATCGTTTATGGAAATTTCACGGCTTGGGCGTGCAACGTGAGATATGTACCATGTACCCGACTATGACGTCATCGTCCATTTTTACTTTGAATACTTTGTTGTACCATTCCTAATTCTAATTTATTTTTTAGATTAAAATTTTCATTTTTAAAAAAATTATAGATTCATTTTTTTATATAATATGGCATGGCCGCATGGGGATTCTGATATTGTGTTTTTACTTATTTTGGTTATTGATACAACTGAATTTCGGAAATTAATATGTTTCGACAAATCCAATAGGCGGTTTTTTTTTTTTTTTTAATCTTATTGAACACATCAAACCAAATTTAAATCAGTTAACTTAATTTTTTTTTAATAAAATTGAAAAACCTAACTAAGATATTCAAAAGTTAGGGCAAGAGATTAAAAGAAAATGCACCATATTGGATCCTTACAGCTTATTTTCATGCCAACTGTAATGGCAACATAGGGAAAATGAATTTTGGTTAGTACAACACCGATTTGTGGCTCTTGGATTGTGTTTTAATGTTTATAAGTTTTTAAGTTGCACAGTTGTCATCAAGTATAAATTTTGACGATATGCGACAAACGATCAATCTCATGAAGAATAGGTTTTTTGTGAGACGGTCTCACAAATCTTTATCTGTAAAACAGATCAACCCTACTGATATTTAAAATAAAAAGTATTAATTTTCATGGATGACCCAAATAAGAGATCTCTCTCACAGAATATACCCTGTGAGACCGTCTAACACAAGTTTTTATCTCTCATGAATGGATTCCAATGAGTTGCAGGGTCATGAAATCAATGACTATGATTTGAAACACTTATCAATATCTAATATAGTTGGTGATAATGATACAACTCACATATTTCAAAATCTAATACTCTACCGTAGATTAAACATTACAACTTGAACACTTTTCTAACAAGTGCATTTATCGTTTTCTAACACATTGGGGAGCAATATTTCACTCCCAAAAAATCGATCAATTTTTTTTGAAAAAAATTAAAATATTTGAATTATATTATTAACATGGAAAAGCATATATAGTTAAAGAAACAAACCTATTGTGCAAGTTCGAATACACACACATATACTCTTCTCCGATCGAGATATCCTTTGTTTCGCCCAAGAAATAAAAATGGAATTTCGATGAATCATTTATTCAGACAGATGAAGATTATGAAAAACTTACTCAAAATATTACTAATCAGATTCTATTGTAGAAGACACCATTTTTTCTGAAGAATTTGCCATGATTCCCAACATGCATAATATCATAATATATAAAAATAATATCTATGATATATATATATATACATATATATATATATTATATATATATATATATATATTATTGGGTCATGAATTAAAAAGTGGAAGGGGGATGTATTTGCCATGTACTTGACATTAAATAAGGAAAATTGTGTGAGACGTCACGGTGTATTTGTGAGACGGATCCTTATTGGGTCTCAAAAAAGTATTACTTTTATGCTATATTACTTATTGTGAATATGGGGGTACCGTCTCACAGATTATCAATAATTAATTCAAGAAACAAAATTCCCCTTAATGCGGTGCTTTTCCAACAAGCCCACGCATAGAACAGTACTTTTATTTATTTATTAAGTTCGAGAAATTAAAAAAAATTATTTAATATTTTTACTGAAAAATATTAATCAATTTAATTTGTAAAGTTTTTATTGGGCTTGTGCTATCGTAGGACAAGTCTCCTCTGTGTTGGGATCTACTTATAAAATAAAAAAAATTGATTAAAAATAAATAAATAAATTAGGTCAGACTCAATAAAAGAACTGTATGACAGTACATTGATTTTTATATTTAGAAGTGGCTTTTTAGTTCTCTAAAAGTCATCAACAGTAGAGTGAAAAATAATTAATAATACAATAGGAGGGTTACAGATTTAATTATTGAGGAAAATAATAATAAAATAAAATAAAAACTTATCACAAAAAATGAGTAGACTTATTGAAATAGATTAAATCAATTTTATCTGTATAATTTTGTTTGTCTTCCATTTGTTTAATATTCATATTATATTTGAATTTTTTTAATAATATATATTATATTTGAATTCTTAACATATAAATTGAATCATGAACAATGCTCCCACCCCAAAAATATATTTTTTTTTTCGACAGAAAAAAAATTAAAAGTGCAAGAGTTAATTTTACATTTTTTGGTTAACGATCCGACCGGATGGATGAATTTGATTTAAAATAAAGATTTGAAGAATGAATTTCAGATGACATAAATATTTGGTGTACATTTGAATCCTTCGTGGTTACTCTTAAATTCAAGATTTTGAATCTAAAATCCTCTTGTTTAATTAATTAGTCAAACAATTATAACATATTTTAAATTTTAGATTCGAGTATCAATAATAAATTTTACAATATCCATTCAAAATTAATGTTAAATTTTCATTTTAATAAAATTTAAAAGATATCAAATTGATGCATATTTTTTTTTACTAATTGTTTCAATTATTTTTTAAAATATAATTTTCCTTTTATTTGAACATCCTAAAAAAATTCATATATTAATAAGATGATGAAAAATCAAAGATATTAAAAATGAAAACGAGAGAGAAGTGTAAAATAAAACAATATATTTTGAAAATAAATCAAATAATATTAATAATTAAAGCCACATCATTCCAAGAATTTATTAAAACTCAATGGTATTTAACAATCAAACAACCAGTAATTATTTTTATTAACTTTTTTCTTTATTTTTTTCCCATTGGATTAATTTCAGAATTTTTCGTAGTTAAGATAAAATATAGAATTGATAAAGAACAATAATTTAGTTATGCCACCTTCTAGTTCAAATCGGCCTTTTGAAATGTATACTTATTTCATATACGATACTTATATTTTCAATAAACGGGGTGTGATTAACGTGAAAAATATATAAAAATATCACCGAAAGCAAAACCATCCAAATAAATTAAATAGATGTGAAGTTCGTTATTTCAAATGTTTCAACTCAAACACATCTTCGTTCTGAAATTAGAACTCGGAAGGGGAGGTATTTTGATTTCAAAGATGATTAATGATAAAAGCATTTGAAATTCCATTCAATAGAAAAATTAAATTTTATCCCATGATAAAAATTATCTTTTTTGTTAGATTTTTGGTGACAATATTATAAGTCAGTATTCATGCATGCATTAACAAGTCATTTTCACCAATACCAAGAAAGTGATAAATTATTCATAGAGTACTTAAACTAATTTCACATGGAAAAAGCAATCCAAATTCAAAGCCCAAGGGGTAAAATGGACACTTACACTCACCCTTGGAGCCAAAAAAAAAGTTGGAAGAGACCAATTTTGCAAAGGTTTCGACTAAGAGAGAACTATTTCTTCGATTTTCCCTAGAATTGAAGGAACTTGAATTCCCATTTTTGCCCCTAGCCATTCAAAATATTTCCACTAAAAGAAACCCTACCAAAGGCCAAATGACCAACCTCGTACAGCTCCAACCAGATCTCCTCTGCCGCTGCAGGATTGTCCGTTTCCCCTTCTTCCCAGACAATTCCCGATGTGAATTCATTGACCCTCTCTTTTCTTGAAATTCCATCTGTGTCCCCTCCTGCGCCGCGTCTCCTCTCCTTGTCCATTATCTTCCGGATCTTCTCCTTCTTCCGGCGGCGGATGAATCTACGCGCCACCGCCCACGGGAGCTTCAAGAATGTCAGTGTCAGCAGGTTCACCACCGCGCAGGGGCAGCAGCATAGCGCCACGCAGTCGGCTATCACCCACGCGGTGCAAGACTGGCATGATTCCCCGGTGCACACGACCAAATCTCCCTCGTCCTCCTCCACCATGTGCCGTCTCCGGCAGTGGTGTCTGCGGCTTCTGCCCACGGTGGCTCTCGGAGATGTCGACGAAGCTGGAGATGGGTTTTGATCGTACATTGATATGGATCAATTAATATGCTTCGAAATGCACTCGATCTAAATAACTTTTCTGCTAAAAACACAGAAAAAAAAAAACCTTTTTCCTGAACTTGGGATCAATCGTCAACCGAAAACATGTGAATTCTTCATCAGAGAACAATGGCGAATTATCCCCATTTCTGCCAACAAATCAGTGAAAAAGTGGAGGAAAATGATGGGATTTATTGGGTTTTGAAGGATTCAATAAACACTACGTCCCTCTAACGTACGTACGAAATGTGAAATTGTTGCTTTTCGAAATATGGGAGTTTTCAATGTAATTATTCTTGTAATTCCAAAGAGCGCACCTGTTCATGTATTTAATGCCGCGAAGGTTGACATTTTTGCTGAAAAGAGAGCACGGAAGACCACGCGCACAAAATTCCGCGTGGAGTACACTCCATAGTACAAAATGTATTTGACAGCAATTAGACATACATGAGAAATCTTATAAATCAGGTCTATTAATCATACATTTATAAGACAGATATATATATATATATATATATATATATATATACTAGTACAACGACGCACGCGTTGCGTGCTTGTACGATATGTTTTTATAATTTATTTGATTTATATTTAAATGAGGATCAAAATATATTTATAAGAAATAATGAGTGGCTACATTATAATTTTGATATATGAACTAAAAAATAAATTAAAAAAGAATAAAAAAGATCCAAGCAAAAATTGAACCTACAACCTCATGATTAAAAAACATAGGCTTCATCCACTAAACTACATGTGACTTGCTTTTATTTTTTAACACTTTATTATTATATATAAATTAGTAATGTAGAGAGTGGGGGTGAAGGGTATTTTAGGTATTTTAAAAAACAGACCAAGGAAGTTACTCTAACCTACTCAGCCTTAATAAATAGTAAGAGATATATATATATTTTGAATGGAAAAAATAATTTTGATATAAAAATAAAATTTATTTATGATTCAGATCGAATATATATATGAAATATGTCTCACAAAATTGATTTGTAAAACAGTCTCATTAGAGTTTTTTTGATAATGAGTAGATCTATTATGAGACGATCTCACGAATCTATGTCTATGATACTAGTCAATTTAATCCATAAACATAGTGAAAAGTAATATTTTAGACATAAAAAAATAATATTTTTTCACGAGTCGAGTCGAATAACAAATTCATATCATGAAATTGATTTGTAAGATTGTCTTGAAAGAGTTTTTGCAATGAATCATATGATCTCATAAGATTGTCTTGAAAGATTGCTAGCCATGTAATTCGTATTTAAATTCGACCAAACACATATACAAACATATTCGAGTTTAAATCGAAATTAGTTTTCATTTAATAGTAGTGAAAAACTTATTTTCACTCTAACTAGTAATTACTGATAATTAATTTATTGACCACAATTGACAAACAATTTGCCATTAGAATGGAAATACTTTAATAAATTTTTTTAAAAAAATTGACAAGTGAGAATGGCTAGATATGAAGATGTCAATTGAATAGTTAGCAAGTAAAATAAAAAAAGTGGTAAATTTTGTCCTAAAAAATGAAAGAAGAAAGGGAACATGAAAGACTTGAACGAGAGAGCCATGCATAACAGGTCCCAATTTTGTGAAAACTTAGCTCCACAGTAGAATGTCGTAATTTACATGACATCCCTTCGTGTCTTTATGAACAATCATTTTCAAATATAAAGAAAATCTTATTTCGTATGTACTTTTACACACACACACACACACACAAATATATATATATATATATATATATATATATATATATATATATATATATATATATATATATATAAATTGAGTTTCGTAATCAAAATTAAAAATTCAGAACTAGAAATGTATTTTTTTCGTATACCTAGATGTCATGTACAAACAGCGTCACCTCCTTTTTTTTTTTTCAAATTTTAACAACAGATTATCGAAAAAAAGTAGAGATGCAAAACTAAAAATGCAAATTTTCATATAAATATCTATTTTATTTTATTAAAGTTCAGGACATGATAGTAACCATCTAAGAAGGACACCAAATTTTTTCTTTCAACTTTATCTTTATATGATACTAATATTCTAATTTTGTTTTTTTTAAATAAAAAAAATTCGACACACACTTTTATTTATTTTTCTATTTCAACCATTTAAATATCAATTTAGTCCTTCCATAATTTGTCAAATTTCAAGTTAGTCCATCGACATGATCAAAAAGACTGTATACACATGCATCGCGTGTGCTTTTTAACTAGTATATATATTATAATAGCTGAGAGAGTTAGAAAAACTGTTTGAGGAGAACACCAAAATTTCTTCCTTTTTTACCCTCCTCTTCAATACCAAAAACTTTTCTTTTTTATATCATAATTTTATTACATTTTTATTGAAATTAAGTTTAAGAGAAAAATAGATTTTTTGTTATACACAATAATATGTACAAACACACTAATTATAATATTCATATCAAATTATAAATATCAAATATGCATTCAATAAATTGATTAAACAATATCTTAAATATCTAATACTATATTACACATAACACGTGTACCTCGATCCCTTCTGTCCTAACTATATATATTTGTTTGTATTTTCAAACATATTAAGACAATTATTGAAAAATAAAAATTTACAAAACAAATTTTGGAAATATTTTTTTTACTAACATACCCCTATTTTATTTGTTAATTACTTATAATAGTAAAAAAGAAAAATAAATACTAATAAATATAGAAATAATCAGAAATGTGTGTATATATATATATACACACACGTGTGAGTCTAGGTGGATGGTTGACATGTAAAGAGGTGTGGATTTCATCATGTACCATGTGAGAGTGAGCATGTGTTTTCGAAGAATGCAAAAGTATACTAATCTATATAATGCAACTAATTTAATTTATTGTAGTTTAACATACCAATAAGAAATTAGTTTTGAACTTTCTTTTTTCCTAAATGGGATTTAATAAAATAATCACACCATAATTCACAAGATCTTGAATGAATACACTATTATCTTCTCCAATCCCCCATCGAGTGACCTTTCAATATACAAAAGTTTGTACTTTAATATGAGAATAGGTCTTTTGTGAGACGGTCTCACGAATCTTGTCAACCTTACCGATATTCATAATAAAAGTAATATTTTGAGCATAAAAAATAATAATTTTTCATGGATGACTCAAATAAGATATCCGTCTCACAAAATATGACTCGTAAAACCGTCTCACACAAGTTTTTACCTTTAGTATGACATGAAAGACCATGTTCCATTATATTAATTGTACTTAATGTGGTATTTTAATATTATAAATTCACATTAAAAATGACTTGGCAAACGAATTTATTAGGATTCGACACTTTTAATTTAATAATTGATAATGGAGTAAAATGATGTTTAGAGTAGACTGTTATGAACTTCTATTACGTAAGATAATATCTCGATTATAAGTTATGAGTATGTTTCTTGTGAGGCGGTATCACAGATCTATATCTGAAAGACGAGTAAGCTCAATGAAAAATAATATTTTAAATATAAAAAAATAATATTTTTTAACGAGTGGCGTAAGGTCACGTACACATTTCACAAAATGGATATATAATACAGTCTCATAAATTATTAATTTTTTACGATGAATCATATGATCATGTATCATCTCCACGGGAAAATTATGAACTGATTAATCAATTTGGATACTTCTCACACCTAAAAAGCAGTTAATATTTTTAAATTATAAGTTGTCTCGTAAGACTTATTGAATGGTTGTGCTCAAAATGAATGGCAAAAAGTATATGAAAATGTAATAAAAATAATTAAAAAAAATAACAAGTTCCAAAGAAAGCACGGGGATTCCACATGGAATGTTACCTATAATTAATCTTTCAATTGTGGCTTTATGGGTCCATTCCTGGCTGGCCAGACGCACCTGATCACGACCTGACATCAAGACAAACTTTTTTTTTTTAATTTATATATTTAAATATTATTAATATTTAATCAATTAGTTAATATATTAATTATAAACTTTTAAAAAATAATTATTCTGATCGAAATCCCATTATTGTGTTTTGTTTACCTAAATAATGTATGCATACGTTTTGATTTCTGAATTTTTTTTGACCTTGAAAAATATACGATACACCACATCGACAAGTGGAGTGAAATGTTCAGATAATATTGTAATTTTAACTCTGAAATTGGATTTCGATTTGATTAGTTTATATTAATTCAGAGCTGGAAAAATAAATTATTTTAGATATATAACTTTATTTCATTACATTACAACTTTGAAATCAACTTTGATAGATTCGAGTTCCATAAATTCGAATAAGCCGACTTTATTTTGCGATATAGGTGCGAAGAAGCTACATAAAGGTTCTCATCCCGTATAATAATGGGGAGAAGAGATTGAGAGAACAAAGTACTTCTTCTCATATAAATGCTTAGTGATGTGATCTGAGTGAATTGGGTGACTGGGTCGAGGTAATCTATCGGATCTGATAAGATTTTTGTTTGGGAAGATGAGCAAGGAGATGTCAATGATGAGATCTGATTTAATTGAATGAGTTGGGTCGGAGTAATTTACCAGATCTGATAAGAGTTTTGTTTGGGAAGATGAGCAATGAAATATAACTTGTGATGAAGGTATATCTCATTCTCATTTCTCTTAAACACAACTCTTATCAGATCTGATGGATTGTCCCGATTCTGTTCACCCAATTCGCCTGGATCTCATCACTTAGTATTGCCTTGTCAATAGAGATCACAATTTATCATGTTTGTCGATGTTAACGAGTTTTAATGGATCAGCTTTGGTATCTATATTAATAATAATATATTTATATTTTATATTATATTAAATAATAAATGTCATAATTTGTAACTTTAATTAACAGTATTACAGTCTTTTGTAGCTAAATTATTATTAAATGTTATTATTGTGTATAATTTTGATGAATTTTATTATTAGGGGTGCGCAAAATGTAGGTCCGATGAACTAACCAACAGAACCGATTAATTTCGGAAATTGGCTCGATTTGTTATGTAGTTCGGTTTTCATCTAAAAAAATAGCGATTAATTCAGTTCGATTTCGGTTATGAATCTTAAAATTCGGTTTAGCCGATTAAGTATTTTAGTAAAAAAATATATATTTGGGCCTTAGTTTAAATGGTTTATTCTCTTGGGCTAGTCTTTAGTCCTTGGCCCATTTCAGAAACCTAAACTAAACATGCGGCCCAGCTTTCATCTTTCGTTTCTAGTTTCTATCTTCTTCCCGAGATCCCAGTTGCCGACTGCATGCCCTACCTTTTGAACAGGAGAAAATCAAAAACAGCAGAGAGAAATCTGGACTTGTGAATCTGTGACAGGTAAATATTATTCTCAACTTTCATGAAATGAACAAAAACAATCGTAGCATTGGGCAAAAAAGTGGAGGGAATTGGCGAGAATACAAGTGATATTCACTAAAACACAGGGTTCGATTCCGGTAGACGAGACTAGCCCGAATTCAGATTTCAGACCTACTCTGAATCTGAAATCACAAACGGGACCGTTAGAAAGTGGTCGGGAGACTGTACCGACGTATTATCTCTTGACGCTCAAGTCAACTACTGAGAATCAAAATGAGAGATCCGCTAAAGATGATGTTGAAAGTAAATATATGGAATGAATAAATCATGCTCTCAAATCTAGTATTTATAGGAAAACACATGAAGTTCATCGTGGGACAGCTAAATGGGCTGAGGGTCCAAAGTCTGGTTTTTGCGTGATCACTTGATGAGCTTATTCATGGGATATCATCAGTCTTCCCCTCTCAAGTCGTACCGAATCACATGTTCAAAGTTCGATCAAGTGCGCTGACCTTTCCCATCACCCTTCATGTTCAATGGCTTGCTTACATCTGCGAAGAAAAAAACAGACTCATCCTCCTCAACCCAGAGGCGAGTTTCCTCTACGAATCCCCCAAGAAAGTCTGATTCATCTCGGTCTCCTCGGGCCAAGTACACTCCTATTATGGCAAGAAGAAAACTCTCACCGGTCCAATCTCATCAGTCCAACAAAATCAAGAGGTGTCAGGATCAGACAATGAACATCCTTCTAGGCCGAGGATACATCCTTTGTATATCCCAGAATCAGTTATTGTTGGACGAGATCCTACCAACATAGCCCAGGAGCTGTTATTTCAGCTCCCTTCCCACCTAGATGTAGCATTTTTGAATTCGTTGGGGGTTGTTTGATCTTGCCCGACGGACATACATCATTCTCACCGAAGTATGTTTCTCTCTTTAAACTTTAACTTGATGTTAAATATATGGTTAATTTTCATCTTGTCTTCTCATTCTCGTCTTCTTTGTTCAGGGCATCATGTATATAGGAAAGTTGGTTGAGTGCGCTGATGTCTTCGGGACGAACACCTACCACGACTCGCATGAGAGTAGGGATCTTCGCGACCAGCTTCAGGCAAAGGCAACACATGCTGGAGAGCGATATGATGAGCTTTTGAAGAAGAAAGAGGAGGAGCTTTAGCAACTGACAAAAGACCACACGACAGAGCTCTAGAAGTTGAAGAAAAAGCTAAAGGTTTCCCAAGATGAAGCAGCACAAACCTGCAAGGATCTCGAGGACGCCAAGGCACAACTCTTGGGAACTAATGTCCCTTAGATTCTAAACTGTCAAGGTGGTCTGGTAACAGTTCAATAGTTCAACTTTTCAACCAACCTTCTCTATCTGCCTTTATTAAATTGGTACCATCCTTACCTTATGGGTTCACAAATGCCTTTGCCACCGCAAAGAATAATCTTGTAAAGGAATCCTCCTCGTTCAAAGAAGAATATCTCAAGTATGAAGAATTCAACGAAATCTGTGGTCCGAAAGCTTTTCGTTATTTGAAGGTAGGATAGGAGGGTATAGTCAACCTCTTCAAGGCCCATGGGTATCCTCCAACCGGTGCTCCCAAAGACTTTTTCAACCTTAGGGACCTCTTAGAGGGCCTTCCTCAATACCCACGTTTATTTGTTTATGCTATATTGCCATTGTTGCAGACGATATATGTCTTCGGCCGTATTTTGTCACGTGCTCCGCCACTTTATTTTCCGTACTTAGTTTATTATGCCATTACGGCCTGTATGACGCTTATATTCGGCAACTTCTTTTTGCGCACGTTTGATATGTATGAGGTCCACTTTTATTGAACACTCTTATGCTACATTGAGTATCTTGTGTTTGAATATATTGTTTCTTTTGAATTTATCTTCGACTTTTTGGAACAACTAAGGTGCGAGCTTGCCAAAGCTCTCTTCCTCTCCTCACGTCTTCTCTTCTGCCATGCTCGACCTTAGTAGGTAGAATCTAACTTTCGTTTTCACCACATCTTCTCCTTTACTAGACTCGGCCTCAGTGGGTAAAATTAATTTTCATTTTCCCCATCTCTTAATTCTTGGGTAAAGGCACTTATCATAATGTCAGGGGTAGCAGCAGGTATTTCCGATCTGCATTGTTGAAGCGCTGGATAAACTATCCCAAAGTTTCATTTCTTGTTGCTTCATCACAAACAAACTTACGTAATTTTTTTGGTACCTCTTGCTGTTAGCAAATCAATGTAAGAAGGCCATAGAAAACTCCTCGAAAGACCGTATGGAGTTTGATTGTAGTGCATTGAACCATAGTTGAGCTGATCTCACCAACGTACCCAGGAACACCCTGCACTTTACTCCATCTGAGTATTGATGCAACAACGCCTCATTCTCAAATCTTCTCAGGTGTTCTTTAGGATCGGTACGTACATCATACTCTCCTACGCTTGATTGTCTAAAACTGGGGGAAGCTCTTCTTCTAAAATGGCAGGAGAAAAATGACTCTCTCTTTTTTGGTAGTAGGAGCTCTGTTCCCCAACCGCTGCCTCAACATTCTTATCTCCTTCAACATCTCCTATATCTCGAGATTTTTCATTTTCTAAAACATAATTTGACCGATCTTATATTGGTTTGGTTTGTTCGGTTGTACTAGTTAATATATGTCGGTCTGAGTTCGAACAAGCGGAAAATAAGTTCGATTTTTGGGTTTTTATTTATTCGGCTCGGTCGGAGCTGAATGCTCATCTCTAATCCAAGCCCAAAACTTTGTGCATAACATCAATATGTTTGTCAAAGGAAGCTGGAATTATTTGAAGCTGACTTAAATTTGTTATCACATACACAAACATTATCGTTTATTTGGAGTTTCATACATCTTATACTAAATCTTCGCCATTTGCCCATAAGTAAAAATGCTTGATCAATCGTGGTGTTTGCTGCCGATGGAATAAGCGTAGTAGATGAGGCGGTATCACACACCTTTCAAAAGATCAGGAAAAACCAAGAATACTAACCTCTGTGACTTATTCATCATTACATCTCCATGTTCTCGACATCAAGTTTACAAGCCTTCCATTTGAAAGTTCAAAACGAGTACCGTTGCTAGAAGAGGCACCACCTGTAATCGAGCTCATGTTTAAGCCCGTTTCTCGAGCCAGATTTTCTATCCCATCTATGCTGTCTAGTAGTTGATCAAAGCAAATAAATCTCCCACATGCTGCCTTTTTCATCTCTTGAAACACTCTTACATGCGCCTTTGCTAATCTGTAAACATCGACAGTAGCTAGCAACCCCTTTGTATACATTTCTTGGATTCCTTTGAGATAAGCAAGCGTAGGGGTTGGATTTCGATGGAAGAATTTGGATCCCGTGATAAGTCCGGGACAAATTGTGGCTAGTTTCAAGTTATTCTCCTTCGCAGTTTCCCAAGCTGCCTTTTCTGCTCTGAGTTTCCCCAGGGCATACCAGAGCTGTATTGTTTAGAAACAAAATGCTTATTACTTTAACAAGCAATTTCTGAAAGGTGTTGATGATTAAAACTAGTGACAGCGATGTGGTAATTTCACATGTAATAAGATTATTATCAAACTCACGTGTACAATTGCACCGTTTACATGAAAATAAATAACGAAACTTTACGTGTATAGTTTTTCAAAAAAAAAAAAAAGTTTAACCCCACCCACCAATCTACTCGTCCATATTGGCCCATAAAGAACAATGGAGAACTCAAATTGAGAGAGGGGAACATAGATGATTTTGGGAGTACCTTCTTTTCCAGGCAAACAGATTCATCACTCCAGCATTTGTCATCAATCCGGTTAAAAGATTCATCACAAGAATTATCTTTCCAGATGCAGGTCAAAAGTGAAGAAGTTAGTACACAATGTCTAACCGAAGACGAAATCCCACACGCCTTTATGACATTTTTGCTTGCATTCACTTCAATATCGGACATTACTTTCTACAAAGAACAAAAGAGGGCAGCATTAGTATTGAAATACGTAAGAAATGATATTGTTTGTTTTTCAAGATAGGTTTTGAACAGTTTCTTCAACTGGCTATTTACACAGGCGAAAAAAAACTCAACCCTGTACATATTCAAAACAGACAGCATCATCATCAACTTTAATCTTATCAATAAATTAATTTAAGTTTGCAATTTAAATCTGATGCCGAAGTTCCATGTTATCTAAACACTGCTTGGTTATCTATAGTCGTTTTAGACGTTCCTCGCGAGCCTGGGGGAATCTCATCAAACCAGAGTGCTGTGCACGACAAATTCATCTTTCAGAAGCTTATATACAGGGGAAATGCGTAGACAGAGTCTAGTTAATGAGATGTGCATTTGTGTGAGGAAGGGAATGAAGAGAAAGATTGAACAATGAAACAGAAAGCAACTCACAGTATAGCCAGATAAACCAGCAGGGTCCACGAAACCAGCGGTATGAAACACACCACGACAACCATCAAATGCGTCGGTTAGGCTCTCAACATCAGTAAGCTTGGCCGTGACTACTTCAACAACGCTGTTGGTTAGTCTCATTTCACCGGAATTTTCCATTTCCCTCAGCTTTTCGACGTCTTCTGCTTTTTCCATTCAACATCATTGAATTAAATTCACAGGCCAATCCTAAAAAGATATTTTTTTTATGCAATAACCCATTAATCTTAAAAACTAAGACATAAAGTCTATTTTTTTTTAAAACAAGAAACACATGAAAGGATGAAAATTAGTGCTATTTTCTATTACTTGTGGTGCCATCCAACATATCATATGCCTTCTAGAAAACATATATAAAAATGAGTGGTTTTCAACATGTGGGCTGTTCATTAGGACCCATGAAAAGAAACTCCCATCATTTTAGGGTGAAATGCATTTTAACCTTGTGTTTGGAAATTAATGGCAAGCATCTCCATTTTATGCAAAATCAATTAATAAAAAATTAAACCTGAAAATTAACTTCCTAAAATTTCCAAATGGTTGAAAATAATACACACAATATTTTATTTTTACAAGCATTAACTATAGTTGGTTATTTTAATTTAATCCTACCAGTTTAGTTGCAGTATAAATGTGTAAAATGAGATTTTTGCGAAGAACATTCCTCACTCTGTAAAGTAAACTAAAAACATAAAATATATATAAACAGATGGGCACACATGAAAATATGATTATGAAATGATTAAAACAGAGTTAAAAAGTTGGATGAAAAATCATAAATTAATGAACAAGTGGACATATATCGATTATCACGCAAGAAAATGCAACGATCACCCATTAAACAATGGAACATCGTGCAACCAAATCACTCAAATCTTGGATCAATCATCGGCACCAAAAACACCAGAGGAAATTATGAAACGGGATGCCAAAAAACCCGAAAAAATAGAAAAGAAAAGAAGGGGTGATTTCCATAATCATCGAGCAGAACTGGCGTGTAATTCAAACAAATCAACTTCTGTACTTCGTAACATGAACTAAAACTCTGGAAATCAATAGTTTGACCCATCTGCAACACGCGGCAAACGAAAGGAACGAACTAAAAGGAAAAAAAAAACAGCTCGAAGTAAGCACAATTTCACCTTCATTATCGACGATAATCCTCACGGAGTACCCATCAACCAGGAGCTGGTTCACTATAGCGATGCCAAGATATGATACGCCACTGGTGACACAGACCAGCTTGTCCAGCAATAAGTCGTCGTCCGGAGCTCCCGCCAACGCATTTCCTCTGTCCTTAAGCACATCCTCGTCCTTCCGGCGGTGCACGGCGGCGCAAGACAACAGCATCCGCCGGAATTCCTCAAGCTCCGCCTTCTGGGTCTCCTCCAATCGCAGAATACCCATTTCCAGACACTCACGGAGGTGGAAATTGCTGCTATATCACAACGATTTTCGCTTATGATTTATGTGTTATTGGAAGATTTTGGATGGAGAAATAAGCGGGCGGGGATCATCCAAATGGCGCCGGCCGCTAATTTTACTCGCTCGCTATGGCTTGGCGGCCTCGATTCATATTTAAACAACAATTTTAAATAATTAAATTCTATTATTTTAAAATGTTTTAATGATATAAGTTATAATATACCATAAAATAATATTTACAATTTTGCTATTTAAAAATCTAATAGATTAAATTATTCATGTGTATGTTTAAAGAAATTTTTGATAGTTTATTTTAGCAAACGTTCAAAATGGCAAATATAGAATTTTTTAAATCTATACAAATAAAATTGAATTATTTTCGGAATAGAATTTGGATATATATCCCATATACACACACACACACACAAATGCGTTTTGTGTATTCTACATATGATATTTTTAATTTGTTAACAATGAGATTTTTAATAAGTTTTGGGAATTATAATATCATATCTTAAGTGTGCCAAACTTCTACACAATATGTTGAATCGGTCATGGGTCTGTTTCGGATATCGCATAAGAGTTGTTTCACCGAACAAAATCGGTCGGACATGTATTGAACTGGAAAACGATTCAATGGGTTTCAAAAATTTTTGAAATTTTTTATTTTTAAAATATTAAATTTAATTTATGGTTGTATATGTACATAATTATTTAGAATTTGGACTTTGGTAAAAGTATCTTTTAGTAGTTTTTATTAAGAAAATTTGTTACATGTCAGATATGTGATCGTGCCAAATGTAAAATTAGGGATGTAAATGAGCCGAGCCGAGCCGAGCCGAACAGTAGCTGGCTCGGGCTCGGCTCGGGCTCGTTACGAGCCTTTGGTTTGAAGCTCGGGCTCGGCTCGTTCGGAAGTTATGACGCTCGGGCTCGGCTCGAGCTTGGCTCGTTAATGGCGGTTCGCTAATAGCGACGGGTTAATGGCGGTTCGCTAATATCGCTGTTATAAATCGGCGACGTTTTTGTACAACTGTCGCAAATTAGCGACGGTTTGAACAAAAATCCGTCGCGAATTGTTTTTTTTTAATGATATAATTATTTAAATCTGAAATAAAATATATTGTACTGTATAATCGAAAAAAAATTAACAAAATTTGAGAAATGTAATCATATTATTAATCTGCAAATAATAATACAAGTGTTTCATACAAAATGAATCAGCCATGTAGCGCTCCATCTCCTCCTATGATGTTGATTTAAAATGAATCAAATTGAATTTTCTTAATGTAACGTTGATGAGAATAACGAAATTTAATAAACTTACGTGGAGCAGGCGGGATCGCATGTCAACGAAAGATCCATCTGCATGTCGATGTGTGTGAACGTATAGCTCCCATGACGTTGGATCTCTGCCATGTCGTGCTCGCTAAAATAAATTCAATAATTGTAAATCATTAACATTTATAATTAATGAAATATATATTTTTTCCAAAGTACAATTCAATAAATGTCACGAACATCGTCGCTCGAATATTGAACCTCTTCTGTTTCACTTTCAGTTCAAATCAATTTCGTTGTCGTACATAACATTAACATCGACTAGATTTTGAGAAGATAAAAGAAATTGAGTTGAGATGTCATGAGGTTCACTTTCGTTGTTTTGAAATGCATCGTTCGCATCCATTTGATTATGCTCAGTATTTGGCTCAACATCAGTGACATAAGCTCGCCTACATAGAGTACTCACATGCATCCAATCTGATTCTGCTCTCTTCGTTGTCGGATAAGTCAAATACACAACTTGCGAGGCTTGCGTAGGAAACACAAACGGTTCGTAGTATCCAAGACTCTTTTTTCGATTGACATCAACAATTTTGTACTTTTTATTAGGAAACACAAATGGTTTGTAATTTCGTCTAAATATGGTTTGTTCTGACATTTTTTTCGATTGTAAGGACAACGGATATATCTATTTAATAAACACTCAGGATGACTAAGTGCAAATGTTACAAACGACTATAAACGCGATAATTTATAGACGGGTTTTAATAACCGTCGCTTAATTTAATATGCGACGGTTTTAATGCAGACCGTCGCTATATAGCGCGACGATTTAGTAAAAATCGTCGCTGATATTTCCGTTTTTTTGTAGTGGAAGCATCAACGTCCGTGAACCACTTAAACGAGCCGAGCTCGAGCTCACGAGCCGAGCTCGAGCTCACGAGCCAGCTAAACGAGCCGAGCTCAATTTTGAGCTTACGAACCTATTATCGAACATGTTCACGAGCTAACGAGCCGAACATCATTAATCTCAAGCTAAGCTCAACAAAATTGTCGAGCCCAAAATAAGGCTCGGGCTCGGCTCGATAATCTTAACGAACGAGCCCGAACGAGCTTTTTAACGAGCCGAGATCCGAAAAGCTCGCGAACAGTTCGGTTCATTTACATCCCTATGTAAAATTATCTGATTTCTTTTATAAAGCTTTGTGTATCTCGATTCGACCGTTCATTATAATTATCTCGATATGACTTCAAAGCAAAAAAAAACTGAGTAATATGATGAAATTATAGAGAGAATCCACGAACAACATTAATTTTAATTATGTGTTATGAATTTGAGCAACATTTTTACAATAAAATTGGAAAAACACGTTAAAAATTAAAGAAATTTGACTGTTGAAAAATGAAATAAACAGGAAAATGATTGGAATAATTTTGCATAAACTTTGTTGTAGCTTTTTGTTGATTTCTGTTTTTGTTTCATTCTTCCCAGCGGTTTTGAACATCTTTCACGAACATCAATCGTGGATCGTGGGTCAACTTCCTCTATGCGTTGCCTTTTTTTTGCACCAAATGGTTTTTTGATGGGCCTTGGCTAAATTTGGGTTATAACAGCTAATGAACATTTTTTGTTGTTAGCTTTTTGCTATTGCTAGGCTTTTTACAAAATTTGAGTTCAACAATTGCCCCTGTAGCCAATTTGTCTATTTATATAATTATGATCAGTATAACTTCACAACAGACACCCAAGCAAAAACACAATAACTTAGTGTTTTTCTTTACTTTCGCCACACAAAAACACTAAAGGATGAATTATAAAACCATTATTTGGCTATTTGGGCTTCAATCAAAATCACATCTCAGTCAACTTTTATCTTACTTGGTAGATGTTCTTCTTCCATTTTTTTATTTGAGCATTCATAGCTTTGTTGATCAAGACTCAATTGTTCTAATTTATTTTGTAAGAAACATAGTTGGAGAAATCGGGGATTTGAGAACCTCAAATACAAATGCAAGTAGTACCTCAAATACTAATGGAGATGAAAAATATTGTCACATGGGAGTGCCGCTAGCCATCCAAAAGCAAATTAACAAGTTTGGATGAATATCTGAAACCGGCTGAGCATACACGTATGGAGTGTCATACATATTGAGAGGAAATAAAACACGCAAAATAGAGATAGTAGTTGTACTTTTTTGCACTTGTTTGACATGGTTTGGCAAATATATTTCTGATGCGTAGATTTGAAAAAGTGATTTGAAAGCCAAAAATTGTTCTTGAAAATATGTTGTTAACATTAGATATGTTGCTTGAGATTTGTTTACATGTATATGTATTTTAGGCATATTATATTTACAAGAGAAAATATGTCCAAATTTTTTATGAAAATGACCAAATAGCCTTTTTTATGGCACATAATCATTGACAAAAACATAACATTGTTATGAAACAAATCACATAATTCAACTGTCATCACGTAAAAATAAATGACAATATTTACTGGTGTTTCATATCTACTTGGTTACTAAACGAGATAAATCCACCAATACCCTTCCTTGAAACCACATCAAGTCTTCCACATTCATTCGCAAGTGCTCCACCATTATTTACAAGTAATTTTTTATATATATAAAAAATGACTTACAAGCCTATTCCCCACTTCCTTACAAACTTTTTTCATATATCATCGACTTTATAAATAAAAGATAACAAAACTAATTAAACTGGCTGTACAACCTACTTCAGACAATACTGACCAACTATAAAACATCTCATATTCTCTTAATAATTCAGTTTGAAGATCTTTTTTCCTTATGCTCTCCCATATGAAACAATATCTGAACTCTTTGAAAAGTTCTACTATTTCTTTCATGGCATCTTTTTCCAACAACATACTGATATAAGTGGTTTCAAGGCTTGGGTAGTCCCCAAATTCACTTCTTTCAAGGGATCTTGAGTCTCTAGGCGTCGATCTTTCATCTGAGTCGGAGCTAAGATTAGATCATCCAATTGTAACTATGTTTTCTCATTACCTCCACATTCTTCATCAAATATTATTTCAGCTCCATCGATATCCTACAAATCTTGAGATTACACTACATTAACCAAATGCTACAATGTTGATTTCCACTCGGAAGTTGCAGCCACTTCCATATCTTCTTTAGTGAACTTAATTGTCGATTTCCTCAATGATAGGTCGGACCATGGGTCTAGGAGATATCGTGGTAGTGGGTTTGATAATATTCTCAACTCCTTCTTTAACTTTTTGAGTATCTATGTAAAATGCTCCTGATTGTCCATGCACCTTGTAGTTACAAAACTTAGTAAGAAAAAAAGCTCCATCGTAATATCTAGCTTCTATAGCATTGAAATTAGATTGATATGGTAGAGAATCAGCCTATATCACCTCTACATCAGCCCCTTTCCACATTAACAGTAACTGGTGGATTGATGACGACACAAATGATTGGTATGAATCCAATCCCTCCCTAACAAAACGTGGAATTTAGCACTGAAATTGACCACAAAGAAAGGTGATAGAGAGGATCGAGACCATACAGTGACATTTGCTGGTAAAACTCTCAAATTCTTTGTAGAATCTCAAGTAAAAGCTGCCACGGAGACTTCCGTAGAATCAAGTATTCCACATTCTTTCCCAACTTCTGAAGAATTTTGTAGGGTAAAATATCGACAACAGATCCATTATCTATCAATACTCTAGACACCGGTTTTCCATTAACATGTGTCGTGATGTAAAATAGTTTGATATATTTAGTCATCTCATATGGTAGTTTTCTTCATAACCACTTTTTTTTCTTCATCAACAAAAAATCCATCACAATCCTTCAAAATATCATTTTGAATAGATTTTGTAACAAATTTATTTCCAATAGAGACAACAGATTCAAACATCCTTTTGTGTTTGAATTAATCCGGTAACATCAACGAGCATGTGACACAGTCAAATGAAACAAGAATATGCCCCACCTTGAATGTAGCTTTCTTGGCTACATCATTGTCTTCTTTTGATAACAAGTCATCATCTTCTTCCTCATTATCCTCAGTAGTCATCCTCTCAAACTTATAATTTTCTTTCAATGACTCCTCCACCTTCAACCTTTGCTCTGCAGCCTTTTCCCTTAACAACCGTCATTTTTGGGTTCGAGAAGGAACTTTGGATATTTCACACTCTTCATTGCCCATTGGGGTAGCCATGGGAGGAACAACAAAATGGGGCTTTTTTTCATATTTTTTGTTAAGAGTCCAGAGGTGGTGACTTATGAAGTACCTTTTGGAATGATTACTAGTCATCTCTTCTTTCATCATTCACGGTTTTAGTAAACGAGCTTCTTTCATGGTATTGGTTCACCAGTCTTTGAACCATAGATCCTCCATCATACCTTGCATTCTTCATTCCGTATTGTACATTCCCCCTAGTATAATGAATTAATGATGATCTTTTTCATGAAAATTTTATTTCTTTTGTCTTTAACCTCAAATATCACCGTACTAGGTACCCATCATTTTTTTATAGTAACTTTTGGCTACCAGAGGAAAAAACTTCATCCATTATCTTTTTTCTTTTTCTCGGGAAATTTCAGGATCCCCTTATTGATTCTTTCTTGTAGGACATTTTTAAAAACCCAACAAGTATTAGTATTATGGTTGAATGAATTATGATACTTAGAGTAGTCTATTCCTTTCATCCCTTTTCTGGTTGGTAACTTATGATCTGAGAGGAAAGTTATAAAATTTCCCTTCACCAAACGATTAAAAATTTCTTACGTCTTTGATGCATCAAAGTATATGGCATTTGGACTAGAGAAGCGTTCATCCTGAAAAATTCTTTACTCTTGCGTTTTAATAACGAGACCATGCATGATCCAGAATTTGTCACTTCTACCAATGTGATTTTCTCAACTTCTTGGAATTATGACTTTCCTCATGCAGTAATTCTTCATACTCTGATACTTCGGCAATAAGGTCATAAAAATATCGGAATTCCATCACATGGAATTTTTTTCCAAGTAAAAATCAATTCCTTGTTATGCCATCTTCGCATATTCTGGTTCATGAAGTGACACTCTGCACCTGATTCTCATTCCTCGTAACTATGTTTTCTCATTACCTCCACATCTTCGCATATTCCGGTTCCTCATTTACCAGAAAATGCAATTCATTCATACTCTCTTCTTTGAGCTCGTGTACAAGTTTTTTGACTATTCTTCATTCAACATTAGCCTATTCTTCTTGTGAACGATGATCTTTCTCCTGTGATGGGGTAATTCCTTCATGCTTCTCGGTACACTTTTGAGGCATTGTGGTCTCACTGGGCATGCCAATTTGTTTATCACAATAATTTGTGGGCGGACTAGGCACTTGATCGTACAAATGTGAAATGATATGGTTTTTTTATCACGCGTTTTATGTCCCGATTCAATTGTTCATTATAATTCTCTCGGTATGAATTCAAAGCTACAAATATAAACTTAAACTGAGTAATATGATGAAATTATATAGAGAATTTATGAAAAATATCAACTATAATTATGTTGTTATGAACTTGAGCGATATTTTTATAAGAATATGTTGAAGATTAAAGAAATCTGACAACTGAAAAATGAAATAAAGAGACAAATTATTGAGGGAATTTTGCAGAAGCTTTGTCGTAGCTTTTTGTTGATTTTTTTTCGAGAGAGTTTTTTTTTATCATCACTTCTGTTTTTTTTTTTCATTCTTTCGAGCTGTTCTGACTATCTTTCACGATCATCGATCGTGGGTCAACTTCCCCATGAGTGACCTTCTTTTTGCATCACCCGATGTTTTGATGGTACTTAGCTAAATTTGGGCTCTAACAGCTAATGAACATTTTTTGTTTGTGGTTATTTGCTATCACTGAGTTCTTTTTTTTTTTTTTTTTCAGATTTTTAGTGCAACAGTAGTATTATAGTTTATTTAATATATTATTTTTTATTTTAAATATATATAAATTTAATAAATTTTTTTCTATTTATATACATCTTTTAGTTATAAATTTTAAAATATATTATTCATTATATTGTATTAATGTTTACATAATTAAACAGTATTCTGATTCGATGTCTGGTTAAACTGGTCCGAACATTTGGACTATTTTTTAGATAGACATGTTCGATATTTGTTAACGTTGGTATTTAACTAATTTTTATTGTTATGTATTTAAGATAAATCAACTTTAAAAAAAGTTTTAATTATTGAAATAGTTTCCCAGCCGTGAATGAAGCGGCTGGCTTGTAAGCATCCGGCTCGGCTTGAAAGGGTCAACGTGTTGAACGGCAGGTGCAGTGCGCGTGGATGGCTACGCAACATACTCCGCAACTGAAAGGGGTAGATGAAGAAGATTTAAAAACATCTACCTAACCCACGTGAGTTTATGTGTCAGACGGTCTCACAGGTCATATTTGTGAGATGGATCTCTTATTTGGAGCATCCATGAAAAAATACTATTTTTTATGTTAAGAGTATTATTTTTTATTGTGAATATAAATAGGGTTGACCCGTCTCACAGATTAAGATCCGTGAGACGGTCTCACATGAGACTCACTCTTATTATATATGACTAATATTTAGTAGAGCATCTACATTTATAACACCCCTTTAACAACCAATGTAGATGCTCTAATAAATATTAGTCATATATAATAAGAGTGAGTCTCATGTGAGACCGTCTCACGGATCCTAATGTGTGAGACGGGTCAACCGCCCACTCACAGGAGAGAGAGGGTTGGACGTTCATCTGTATGAACGCCCGTGTGTCAGTTTATTTTTTTTAAATTGCACATTTAGCGACGGCTTTATCGAAACTGTCGTAGATTTACTGTCACGCGGGCCCCACGTGTTTTGAATTATTTTAATTATATTTTATATTTTATTGTAATTTTCATTTTCGTTAATGTAACTCTCCGAGCAATTAGTATTTTGCATCTTCTTTTAAGTTTAATTTATTTTCTAATATTTTTATGCAAGTGTTATTTATTATTTTATGTTGTACCGTTTTATTTTAGTTTATAATAAGTTTTTAATTTTAAATAAATGACACTCATAAAATTAAATTATTTTACGTACTAAATATATAAAAACATATTATTATTAATATCAAATAACAATAATTCAAATTTCTTAAAAAATTTGAAAGTGAATATATTTAATGTAAAATAAGAATAAGATGAATGATTGGACAGCGGGACCTACAAATAATGAGTGTGAATGTTAAAATGAATGTGGAAGAATATATGTGTTAATATAATGTGTATGTGGCATGTAGACCCCACGATTTTTGATGAGGTGGTGGGTGTTATAACACCCACCAATGCGGATGCCCTTAGAGTGAGTCTTATGTGAGATCGTCTCACGGATCTTAATCTGTGAAACGAGTTAACCCTACCTATATTCACAATAAAAAGTAATACTTTTAGTATAAAAAATAATATTTTTTCATGAATGATCCAAATAAGAGATCCGTCTCACAAATATGACCCGTGAGACCGTCTCACACAAGTTTTTTGCTATTTATTATTATTATTAAAAATTATTATTTATATATATGGTTTTATTATTTCTTATTATCTATCAAATCACCATTTAGTGTTAATGATGATTTTTTAGTTGATTAAACACAAAAACTACGTGAAATATTTTGTAGATTAAATTTGTAAAACAGATCTTTGATCCAACCTACTCGTGAAAATAACATTTTTTATATCAAAAATATTAATTTCATGATAGTTATAGAACGAAACAACGCATCTATCACAAAAGATCTATTATTGATTTCAAATATTTTTCAATTATACGAGAACTCAATGACAATAATATTCCGTACATATTGGATGAACTTTCGAACTAACACAGTAGTCCGCAATCATGTTAGCTATATAAATCAAACTGAGAAACTCTTGTATGAAAAGCTCGTCTGAGAAACTGTTCGATAAATTTTTTCATACAACATCTTACTCAAATTTTATAAATGATTAAAGTTATAAAATATTTTATTATTCATACATATTGATTTATTATCTCATTATACTTCATTGATTATCTTATTTCACCAACCAAACAAAATTGATAGCGTCAAATGGTTTTTTTAATCAATCAATTAATATTAATATTAATATTTAACATGTGTCACCCTTAGTTGTATGACAAAACTCACCAGATGGATTTTACAGAAATCTGTCAACTTCTAACAACACGTGATTGCATACTAAATACTAATAAAATTCCCTAAAAAAATTCATAAAATAAACTTGGGTACTCTGTTATAACTAAATGCTATTTTTTTTTTTTGTGAAGGAGGATCACTCGTATTCACTCAGTTCATATCTTTAAGTTCGATCATTGATTCGAATTATCGTATTTTAAATGACCGATCGCCATTACTCTCAGCTGTTCACTCTTGATCAAATGGGTTCCGGGGTGGAATTTCCCTTCTACTACGAAACTGATATCATTTTCATGATGGTTTCTCCTAACACAGGGAATTCCTCCTCTAGCTGAATCTTTCCTGTGAGGTGTTCGAGGTAGCGGATAATTTTTCCCTTAAATGCTAGACCCTCTGGAAAAGGCCTTCAGGTCGTGAGTGAATTTAAGCCAATTCTTTCTTACCACAGGAGAGTCCTTTTAGGCTGGGAAAAGCAGCAGGGACTAAGGCAATGATAATAGGCTGACTGGTGATGGCGATTCAAGGAAGCCTTCCATAGTTTTGGACAGGACAGGTGGAAACTAGGAGGTAATTCTCCTAAAGCAATCGGGCAAATGCGTGTATACTAGCTTACTAGCTTGTGTACTAGCCTCTTAAAGGAAGTCGAACAAGGACTTTTTTTTGACTTCTTGATGGAAGGGTCCTTAGATATTCTTTGGCGTCTAGAGATGGGTTTGGGTGGAGGAGCTTTCTTTCCTACACGTTAAAAGGTATCTTTTCCTACCAGTCCCGGCATGTTTCCCGCTAGGGACGCCGTAGAATGGCACCTTGTGGTAGTGAGACCAAGAGTCGGACCAGGATCAGCGTATTCTCTTCCTTCCTCCAGGTTTAGGTCAATGATCAATATGTGTCCGTTTTCTCGCTCGCCGCTCTTCAACACTTCACGAACTCTTGGAAAAAACCTTAGCAGCAAGTGGTCATGTACATTCTTCGAATTAGGAAGAATTTAATTTAATAAGATATTTTTATTAGATAAATAGTTGACGGATAAAAAAGCTAATTCAACATAATTACACTTTATACAAAATTTAGTGTATTTAAAATTATAATTTATATTTTCCCAAAAAGTTTTATAATTTATATTAAGAGTGTGTCTATTGTGAGACGATCTCACGAATCTTTATCTACGAGATGGTTAACCCTACCGATATTCACAATAAAAAATAATACAACATAAAAAATAATATTTTTTCATAGATGACAAAAATAAGATATATGTCTCACTAAATATGACTCGTGAGACCGTCTCACCCAAATTTTTGTTTTATATTAAATCTAATATGCATGCACACGTTGCCTCAAAAGGCATCGAGTACATGTATAAATCATCACATCCAGGTATAAAATCAATTCAACTTCTCTATAATTTTTTTTAAAAAAAAAGCACAATAAAACAGATTCTAATACATCATTTTCAAATTAAATGGTAAATATTCAAAACCACACCAGTCAACTTGCCGAGAAAAAACCCAGTTAGTAACAAGGGGCTTGTGTTTTTGCAGCCTATGGAATTCTTCCAATAGAACAAAAAGTCGGAAAAATTGAAGTTACTCATCTTCAATTTACATATACACAGAAACCAAGTCTTGAATTGATCATACTGTACAACAATAAACCATGAAATAGGGGTACATTGGCTGCTGCATCGATACGGTGACAATTATGTTACTCAAATACATCAATAATTTAAGAAATAGCAGCTCAGAAAATGGACGCCTGCCTTACTGCACATATATTATACACAACTAATTCTGGACAATACATATATGCTCAAAAAAACTTGATCCCACTTAGTAGATATAATTTCGGAGAAACAGGCTCCCATTAGAGAAGAGAAATTAGAAATGAATACTGACTTGAGCTAAATATTCACGCTAGCTGGTAGCCTGGTACATCGTCCTTGAATTTTTTATCCCTTCTCTTTTTTCAGGGATTCGTCATTCTCATATCTTATCGTCTTTTTTGAGCAAAAAATTAAGTTTTCTTTCCAGCTGCAAGCCAAAATAGATGTTGTGTCACTTGCATGCAGAACAATATGCTTACAAAGTAAATATTATCTAGTTTTTGTGCTGTGTGTTTCAACTTTCAAAACATGATAGTGGTGGAAAGAAATGTGCAGAATTGAAGAGATAAAAATGCCATTCAGGAATATCGAGTAGAATGATATTCTATGTGAGGCAATTAAAGACATACCTGAGTATTTCTTGTCTTCAGCCTCTGGAGTTCTTCAACCATACTTCCAACACTGTGGTTTGAAACTTGTTCAAACACAATAGGGGAAAAAGACAAGAAGCTCGGAACTCAAACAAGAGTTTCACTACATACCTTTGTTGCATTTGAATCACTTGAGCCTGCAATTCTCGCTCCTTTGCTGAAGTGGGACTCGCCTGCAAAATAACCAGAAAACACTTTGTGAGCATGGAGCATAAGAAGACAACTAGTATAATGTCATGGAAAATAAAACGATGTATGCAATTCCTTATAACATTAACATGACAATTCTACTAGTTAAAAGGTTTTTTTATACACAAGAAATAATACCTGCATTAGATCATTCATTCCAGCCTCCGAGTTCTCAGTAGGATTAACTGCACATTGGAAAAACCAAAGGTTGTGGTACAAAACCGAGGGGGGAAAACTTAGCATATACAGTGTAAATTAAATATAAGTGGCAAAGGATTAGCTAGAAGCAACTACAATAGATAAAAGAGAAATGAAAACAAAAACATGCAGGATATAGTGTAAAAAACATTACCCGAGGTTTGCTCTACGAACTTGATTAATTTAGTCATCTCTTCCTGTCAAGACGAATGGATACAGATCAGTAATATATAATAAGAACAAGGTGCCATATATTTGAGAAGAGCTTCTCACTCTTTGCATGGTGTTCTGTAGCAGGATGCCTTGTAATGAAGGCAGAACTGAAGCAGCAGTAACACTAGGAACTATTTGGCTAGAGGATGCCCCAAAGTGTGGGTTATTGGAGTTTATAGGACCCTATACATGGGAAAGGAAGGCAATTATCACAAAGTGCTTGCCTAAAAACTTAAATTGCTAATTTTCGTGTACGCATTAATTGATTAAACGATTTCCAAGGAAAGTGTTCCTAGAATATGAAATTATCTAGCCGAAATGTAAATTATGCAGTGTTAAATGCTATACTACATGGCACAACTGAAACACAAAGTTAGGAATTCTATGTTTTGCATACTAAATACATGATAATAAATGGCACCTATAATACTAGAACCTGTAATGCATCTTCCATGAGTTGATATTTTCTAGCCAACCATATGAACTTATTTACAGATTTAAGTTTAAAATGCCAGACAAGAATTTACAAGATCCTGTATTGATCTTAAATGCAACTAGTAGAACAGTGTAAGTTTGGAAGCATATAGCGACATCCAGTAACTATCCCACGTATGAATGTGATGACAAAAGAGACACACATATTAATATTGCAATGCCCAGGCCTAGGATGTCAATTAGTCCAATCTACAAGAAATGAGCACCATATTCCACAGAGTTTATTATGGGTCTAAAGTACAAGATTTCATAGACATAGAAGTTATGGAAATTTAAGAATACTAATTGCTATAGAAAAGAGTAGTAACCTTTTGCATTAGAAAGGGTAAAACTGCAAATTCTAAAACATCTAATTTCCAGCACACGTGACGGCTACTGATATACTCTTGGAATCAATTTCTAGTCACCATGCTAAAATGATGGGAAACAAGCCCATTATGTGGACATATTAAGATTATCGAAAACATATCCCCAATAAAGACAAAAACTTGCAAAGGACAATAAAGAGACAGTGTAATTAGCGACTTCCTACTCTAGCCATAAAAGCTAGGCTGGCACTCTCCAAAACAAAATTAAACATACCTTACACCCCCAAAACAATCTCCAAATAAATTTCTGCATAACATTCATTCCAAATCATCCAGAATAAAACTAAACATTGCCAAGTATACAAAATTTTGAAACTCATAAACTTCAAATTAAATGAACTAATGATGACACTATCAGTTGATTCAGAGTAAGAGAAGATACATATCACCGCCTAATCAGCACAGGAGACAGTACTATCTCATTGCATTTCACTATAATCAAATAAAAAACAAATACTGCAGTTGCCGTTACATTACTAAATTAATCTATACCTTTGGACAAAGATCAGCTGAAGTGACTTTAAAACGTCCCTTGCATTCAACAACAGCACCTTCAGATGCCTCCTGCTCTGAAATGCATATTTAAACACATATAGATCATACAAACCACTGAAGAAGAAAGATAAGAAAAAGCTCACACGTGTCTACTCGGCCAAAAACAGCAAAATGCCTAAATGCATTACCAGTAATAGAATTACCGACATCTTTCTTTTGACGACAATGCAAAGGACCACTATAGTTCCGCTCACTCGGATATCTTGGTTGCAGATATTCCCTTCATATTTATAGGAAAAAATTAAATACTCCAGAAAAATTAGCTAAAATGCCAAAAGACAGAAGCAATTCAAAGTATAGGATATGAGCTGTAAATAATCAATAGAAGGCAGAGATGATTAAGCTTCCAGTAAACTTGAAAACACACTGCACAACACTATAAAGGACATTCAGTAAACATGTTGCCACTGTAAAATTTAAACACTTCTAAATATTTTCCTTGATTTCCAGGCAAAAAATAAAAATTAACACACCGTCATATTTAGAGACATAAATTAACTAATATTTGAGTTTACAATTTTAATCAGCATGCTTCTGCAGTATATCTGATGAATATTTTAAAACTGAAAATCTTCAAAGCATAACATGAACAAGTCCACCGTAGGACCTTCCAGCAATGCAGGAATTCTCATAATCATAATAATATTGTCTGATAAAAAAAAAATTGAAGAAGACAAAAGGGAGATCAAAATCTTTCGATCGCACTATTAACCCGTGCCCTTTGAACACATCCTTTTCTCATACCCCGTAAGGTAAAAACAGAAGGAAGAATCATGCAAGGACATTTATGACAGAAACCTTGTTAGTAAGAAGATAAAGTTAGGTAAAACAGAATGAATCACAAGAGGAAATACAAAACCTGCAACTTCTATAAGTGAACATTCAAAATCTATATATTAACAAACCACGACCCTGCTCTATATCATTCAACTACCAGCACACCAGTATTTACCTTCTCAAAATAGTATTTTGTATTCTACACCTTATTTGAGAATATCATACCTGTCACCATTAACAGCCAAATTCTTAGGAGATGAAACATAGTCCTGTAACAGTGAGCCACTCAAACATTTTTTAGGCCCTGCACTGAAAGAATGCCGCACAGAACCACTTCGGCCAATGTCATAACCATCAATTCTCCCTGATTCTTGCTCAGTACCTGTCAAAGGCTGCTGCTGAATTTGCAACTCAGAATATGTGCAGGCAGAATCTCTTGAACTTGGACTACCAGCACCAATGCCATCCTCACAAACATCAAAGAAACCTCTGCATTTAGAAGAAGTTACCCATCAGTTAAACCTTTCAAAGGTGCATTTGAAAAGTCATTTACTAAACTCACACTCATATAACCAGCGTCCAAAATAACACTAAGATTGTGTTTAGATTGAAAGATTTAAAAATGAGTGGAATTCAAATTCATACTCAAATCCATTATTTATATGTGGGTAAAAAATTGAATTAGGCATTTCAAATTCCTCCTTTCGATATCCATGAATTTCAAATGATTAAATTTCAAATCCTTTTATCCAAATCAAATACTTCCGTCCAAATGCAGCCTAAGAGGAAAAATCCCATAAAATCATAATTCTTGATTTCAAACTACAAGCACAAACACTATTTCTATGTGTCATAGTTGTCAAAAGCGCATGAAGGCTTGCTACCCAATGAGCAGCGAAGCGCACTCTGAGGCACACCACTTCCATGAAGCGAGTGGTTCGCATTGTGTGCATCCAAGAGAGCTTGGCGAGCTTCAGAGAATAAGCATGAGAACCTTTTCGTTTTATTTCTGTTTATTAAAAAGAGCAAAAAAAAAAGAAGATGAAAACCTGCCCTTGCCTTTACCCTTTGCCCTACACCTTTCCTTGCTTCAACAGTCTCAATTCATATAACCTTCTTGTATTGTTAGTAATTTTTACTATTCATAGATTTTTTATTTATTGATTTTCAATTCTCTTGACGATATCAAATCACAAATTACAACACTTGGATTTTTAGGATCCGAAAGTGTTGCATTTTCTGAACAATATCCTTTCAATTTGGTGGAATGGTTGTACTTGACATTGTCAAGTAAACTGAATCGAGAAATCAAAAAATATTAAACAAAAACTATAAACTGTAAAAATTACTAAGTAAATAAGAAGACCATATAAACTTAGGCAATTAAAACCCCTGGCTACAATAGGGGTAGAGGCGAGGGCAGAGGGCAAAGTGCAGAGACGACATCACATGCTTATTCTCCAAAATGATGCTTAAGTGGGCCTGGATGCACCACCACGAACCGCAGAAGAAGCGGTGCACCTTGGAGTGTGCTTAGGCCCTCGCTTCATGCACTTTTGACAACTGTGGCATCAAGTGATTAAGATGAAGATTTCAGTGCTTGATATTTCATGCACCATATTTTATTCTTATCGCATTGTAAAAGAATTTTGATTTTCTTTTTTTTTTGGGCAAAGTGTGTGCTTTGCTTTGCGCTTAAATCCCCAGACACTCGAGTGCTTTGATGCATATTATCTTTTATTTTTTAATTTTTTTGAGTAACCTAGGAATCCGGGTTACGCCCGATTAATTCTAGGGAGGATGGGTGGGCGAGCTTTCCCCTAATTTGCCCTCCAGCCCCTAATTTGCCCTCCAGGTAAATCTGAATGTAGTCATATTCTATACATATTTGAAGCTAACCTTCATTTAGTTTTCATCTCATTGGCCCCTCCAAGTCGCTGTTGGGATTTGTACTCCTGACACTCGCATTATTCTCCAAACACTTTACCTCTAAGTCATGCTCACAGGAGTCATTCCTATGATATGTGTGCACCCAGTACAATTTTACAAGCATAAACACAAGTTCGTGTCTTTTATAAAATGTTCTCATATAGGTCTCAACTCTCAAGCATATCCAGAACCTACTCATCCGCACATGACAAATAACGGTGATGCATAGCACATAAATGAAGATTGTCAAACTCATCAAATTAAGGCTACAAAGGACAAATAAATAGAAGGAAACATACTTCACAAACCATTCGGCCTATGATATAATGGCCAAGAGAATGGAAACAGAAAATTTTCATATGTCCAAGTTTAAAGATCTTCATTTATTCAAGTTCAAAGAACAAATAACCAGTAATTCTGAAGTTCTTTTTCTCATTGGTTGGTTCAAACGTAAATATGAAACACACGAAAAATAATTTAGCTTCAAGCGTGTAACAGGGTGGATGAGAGTGGCAAGACACTGATAATCGGGATAGAAAAGTTAAAATAATGAAGTTTCAAACTTCACAACACAGTGAAGGATTAATTTACAGTCTGATATCATTTCGAAAAAACCTTTTCTTTTCAGAGAACACAAGCATCAAATCACTCCCACTTTATTGATTATAAATATATGCAGATTATATGATTTTGGATCTCTCAAAGATGGGCATAACAGCAAGTGATGAGGTAATTGGCAGAAACCAGAGTATAAACCAGTAACATAGATAGATTTGATATCGTACTTCAGCGCCTGAAGAGGTTTACTAGGAAAGGCAGTGAGTGAATTCTCCAAATCATGAATATCATTGAGCTCATCCTAGGAAAACAATAAAAACAGACCATACACATCAGATTAAAAATCGAAGGGGTATAGTAAGAACAAACAAAAAGTCGTAGAATACTGACAAAGCAAAAAATAAAAAGAAATATAACAGAAGGAAATATGACGCCTATAGCATGGAGTAACTCTACCTCCAATTGAGGGTCTATATTTGAATTATTAACCTGCTCAGGAGAAGACTTCCTCTCCACAAGAAAACCAACATCATTGTGCCTGTCCAAGAGATTCCCACTCACACTTGGATCTTCGGAATTTGAAATCGCATCATCTTGTATCTGCATGAAACACAAAGGTGAATGACCTGATTGACCCTAGCACCTATAAGAACTGAACCCATTCACCAACTGATAGTGCACTGATTGCATACAAGGGCAGCTTGATTCTTTAAGTCTTCCAGATTGAAATTCCACGCGCTGATTCCTCGAATGTACTCTTGCTGCAACACAGCAACGGCTCATAATTGAGTTTCGATGAAACCTTCAAAACTCATGCATATAACATTTATATACAAAGACAAACTGACTCATCCAAAATCACGTCATATCCAGATCCAACATTTGGACACGACAAGACACATATTTATTCCTCGACGGCTCAACCAAATGTTTGCATTCCAATATCTGTTCATATAATTAATAGAAGAAAAGGCACTAACATGTCTGAAACTTCTGTCACGTTTATTATCCGTATTTGAGTTTAATTAATTTGTATCATCTGATATGGTAGACATCTAACCTGTGATAGTTGTTCTTTGTTCTCGTATAATGCCTTATTTTGAACAAGAATCTCTGCTTCTTTTGCCTGAAATGGCAAATTGATCTCACATAAATACCTATAGCTTAAAAATGAATAAATAAAATAAAATAAAATGTCAGTTTGCCTGACCTTAAGCACCCTAAAACGTTCACCAAGAGGTGACATTCCATCAAGGATAGTTCGAGCAAGATAATCATTCGTTCGTGCATTTTTAAAAAAAGTATGTTTCAAAAGCTTTTCCGAAGTGGGACGTTTTTTAGGATCCTTGACCAAGCAAGCTGCAACCATTTCTTTGAAAGACTGCAAGAAGTTGTATTGTAATGACTTACAAATAACACACATATTCAGAGCAAAACTACTCAAAAACAAAATAAACCTTCGAAAATCTTTTGTCTCGTTCATAGTCCAGGCCTGGTGGTGCATTTTGTAGGGTCATTAGCAGAACCTGGATTTAGTTAAAAACAAGAACATTCAGAGTTCAGACCTACAATATCCTAAACATTTAGATGCAAACATAATTTGGACAGATGACATCATCAACCTTCATAGGTGGGTACTTAGAGAATGGTGCGTGACCATGAGCAAGTTCAAGTGCTGTTATTCCTAAGGACCAGATATCGGCTCTGTTAACATGAATATAAATCAAGAATAATGAGAAGGATACCTTAATTTGATAATACCTACACGGAAAATTATCAGGAGATACTCACTTAAAATCATATCCATGTAATTGCTGCATCACTTCAGGAGCCATCCTGTATCATAAGTTTAATTTAAACCAAAAAGTTATTCCAACCCAATATAAATGTATACATGTTATAAATATCAATCATGTAAAATCCCTTTTACAGTAGCTAACATACCAGCATGGAGTTCCGACAAAAGTATTTCTAGAACGCTGACGATCCCCAGTATCAAACATGCAAGCAGCAACGCCAAAGTCCGCTAATTTAACAGCACCATTATTATCAATCAGTATGTTCCCTGCCTGCAATAGAAGTTTTAAAAAAAGGTCATTTTAGAAACAGATGGTCGGAGGAGCACCCTAAACGAATCCTATAGCACCTGAAACATGTGTTTACTTCCAGAAAAAAGGCCATGAACATAATAAAAATTCCCAGAGCCAAACAGATATATGATATTACAAAAGGAAGCTCAATATTTATGAAGAGAATCATGCCCAAAGCACATAGATAAATAAAGGAAACTAAAATGTTCAGAGATCAAGTCAGGTTATCTGTGAGAAATATAGTTATTGAAACACATTTCTACACAAACACGATGAATTTAAGGTATGATTGTGTTATGGTCCCAACTTATGGATCGTGTTATGGTGTGTTTAATGGTTGACGGGATGAGGGGTTTGAGGCTTATTGAAGAGAGGACCTCACGATCTCAAAGACGAATCGAGGCTCGTTAAAGAGAACCTCACAAGCTCGTGATAAACACTTTCGAGCTGTTTTATTTCATTACGATCACTTCCTTAAATACAAAAAGTCCTCTAACATGATAAAGATAACTTCATAAAAATTTGCTGAATAACTTCCAAATCCAATCCTCGATGATAAGAAAATCTTTTATATGGAAATAACTAAATTAAATCTGCGAATAACTTCCTGATATAATCCTTAATACTGATAATGATTATCATTTATCCTGAAATAACTAAATTAAAAGATAATAATCAAATTATATGAAGATAAAATCAGTAGAACCTTGTCAGTATTTTTAAACTTCCATTGAATGAATCGTGTTTAGACAACTTCCACTGGTTTGGGCTGTCCTTTGGTTGGATTCATCTGAATATCATTGGGTTGTTCTTGGGCCGTAATGCCCTTAACAATTGTTTTTTTAAAAAAACAAAAACAAAAGCAATTGAGACAAGTAAAGAACCATCTGAAAAAACATGTACCTTCACATCTCTATGGATATGCCCATCAGAGTGAATATAAACAAGAGCTTTGACAACCTCACGTAACAAGGTAGCAATCGCTGGCTCCTCAAAACCTTCCGGATAAGCTGATTTAATTATATGAAGGCAGGATCCTGCAGCCATGTATGGCATCACAACCCATAGGCAATGACCGGTGGTGAAGGAGCAGTGAGCCCGCAACACATTTGGATGGTCAATTAGGGTCATTGTCTGAACTTCTCGTCTGATGCCGTCCTGTTTATATGGAAATGCAAAAAAATTAAAAAACAATAAAAGAGAGAACTAAAGACCCAGCAACATTTGCAATAGTCACCTTTTTTTATGAAATATGGAAAATTAAGAACTCACAGATGTGATTAACACATGGTTATACATATCAAGCATTTTCATAGCACCTAATATTTTCTAAATGTTTATGGCCAAATAATATCTGTACTGTTGACCGTATTTCAAGCTACTAGTGATGCGACTAATACGGATTTCTTCATATCTGGAGGGAGACATATCTCCAATGATCAGAAAATGAAATGATTTCCAGAAGTGTGTTTTCTGCGATGCATGTTCTCCGATTCAAGCTTCTCAATTTTTTTCTGGTACAAATATTGCACCAAATATGCAATCTACCAATATGAGTAGAGTCATACATTGACTAAAAATGTGTGGAAGGATTCAAAAGGTGACTTTTGCCACTGTACGAGTGACTAGACATTACATTGATACCCATTTCAAAAAAGAATATATACCAAAAGGATGGCATTGTCTATAAATAAACTCATATAAGTTGGCATACCAAGTCATTATTGCACTTCTCGAGATCAAGAACCTTGATTGCAACTGTCTCATTAAGAGGCACACAACGAGCTTTATAGACAGTAGCACTGACACCTTCTCCAACTTCCTCATGTAACTCATAATCATTAGCGTCAAGTGGAAATTTTTTCGGTGAGGCTAGTGCCATGACTTTCTTAGACAACGAAACATTCAAAAAAAGAAATAGAAATGGATAAATCAGCCTCCAAAGTTTGCAAGTCTCAAACAAATCGTCCCTTGATACAAGTAGATCACTAGAAGTTACGTGGTGCAACTCAGCACTAGAAGGTGATTATTTATCCGGTCACTAACCAATATTTTAAGTTACACAAAAATGTGCCCTGACCGTCTCATAGTTCCAAATTCCAGAAGATCGCTGTTCAGTAATAAGAAAACAACCAAATGATGGGTTAGGTGACAGCTGATGGGAAACCTATCAAGCAAAATGAAATAATCATTAGATATCAGAGATAAAAAAAACATGTGCAACTGGAAAAAAAAGGAGAGCATAGACACGTGTAAATTGGATAGCATTATGGTCTGGTGTTGCCAATAAATGGAAATACATAATTTTCAGCAGGAAGCCATCACGTGATTTTCCAATAAATGTTTTTATGAATTTTATTAGAAATCACATTTTCAATACTACTTGTCATAACCCAACAGTTGTACTCTGAAATTTCGCAATCTTCTACTCTATAAAGGAATCTTCAAATACCAGAACTTGATAGTAGAAGTAGATATCTGGGATTGTTTTATTATAAATACTTGCATTTATGCCAAAGAGAAGGGGACACGTGATGCTGAAGCTAACATAGAGAGGTTTATGAGGGCCAGATAATAGGACCGAATATTCTCGTGTTTACAGATTATCATGTTATAGAAAACTTAATACAAAAATTAAAACAACACATTAGGGGATGAAGATTGGATTGTTGCCTCATACTAGTTATTCAATTGTGTTTCATCAAGACCTGGATACTTGTATGTCATATTATGATGCACTTGATCTAATTCTCCACCATAAAACTTCCATTACCTACTCAGCAAGTAGCAACAGTTCCAAGAAATTGATATCTTTATAAGTTCACACCACAACCGCATGGAATTTTTTGTACACAAACGGAAATAAACTCACGAATGTGAACCTTACACCATATGCATTACCAAGATAAAAAGATTCATATGGAGGTCATAACAACCACGAATAAACATGTAGTAAGCACATTTTATCAGAGCACGATGTGCAACATTAAAGGATTAGCTAATCAACAAGTGATAAACACCAACTTTCATCCAATCAAAAAGAGCTTCCAGTCCAGTAATCAATCCAGCCAATTGATGTAGATTATTGATCAAACAAGAATTGCAAACCTAATATACAAGAGACCTCAAACAATGATGGAGAGAGAACAAATTCCAAGCACTACATAAACACGACCAACTGAAAATATATTGATATCGATGATGGGATTTCTTTCCAAAAAAGGCTAAGATACCATATTCAACCATATCATCCCAGAATAACGAGACCAACAAAAATAACACCAGCAAAAACAATTAAAATCCACAATCAAAATTCATGCATCCACTATAAAAATTTCGCACAGCACCCAACTGGATGGTGTTGATGTCGACTTACATAAGGCTTTTGACACCAGAGGACTTCCGGAGGATCAAGAGGCAGCACGACCAAAAGAGGAGGAAGACCAGGTGAGCAAGAACATAATGTTCCGCGGGTATGGATACAATCTTTCGTTCTACTAGTCCACCATAGACAATATCAATAATGTAGTTAGATATAGCTATTCGTCTGCAGGTCGTCCGGATGGAATCATCACCCCTAAATTTTAGAGCTGAATAAAAAACAAAAATTTATTTTTCTCTTCGGTTTCTGAATTTATTTCACTTAAACAGAACTTTGAGAATTCAAGTATTAAAAACTGTACATAAATTAAGAATGAAGTACGTGAAGGACGAAATTCAACGATTGATTAAGAGAAAATAAATAATGTTAAGTAACTACACAAACTCTTAGAATTTATCTACAGAATTAAAGCATAAGCTCTTTACATTCATGTTTTTACCTGAGTACTTCGTCTAAGAACATCGATTCAACGATTGAGCGTTGTGGTGGTAAAAAAACATCCACGGGATGCAGAGATTGACAGGTAGGGGTGACGGCTTTGGGTCGGTTGATTTTTCGATCTGCTGGCTAAAAATCTCCAATTCTTCGAGAGTAAAAGTATCAATCCAAGTTTGAATGGGTGACAAGTGCAGGAACTTGTGCTGAACTGAGTTAACAAAGCCGAAGACTCGTCAACATCTTTGGGTTTATTATTTACCGGACTAATTAACATTTTAAATCCAGTAATTTTCTTTTCAAAAAAAATTCAGTATTTTTAAAAAGTAAAATATCGATTATCTTTGGTGATTTATATTTAGTTTAATCAATTATAATCCTGTAATTATAAATTATTTTATATTTTAGTTTTTTTGTCAAAATCACGTAACTATATGGATGATATGATTAAGGAAGTAAATGAGCTATTCGAGGTTCGATTCGATAAAAACTCGTTTAATGAGCATTGTTAAGATAAACAAGCCAAGTTCAAGCTTTACAATATTTGACTCGTTAGCTCGTGAACATGTTCGTTTATAAGTTCATGAGTCGTATCTTAGATGAAAAAATAATAGTTTTGATATTTAATTTATTAATTTAGCACATTACTTATAAAATATATAGAAATTCTATTAAATTTATTAATTATAATAAATTTACAAATTTTAATAAAAATGTTAAATTTCTCTCAAAATATATAATTTACTTTTTAATGAATTTAACGAAAATTTAAATATATAATTGATATTTATTAAATTCATTTAAGTTCGATAAAAGTCTGAATAAGCTCGTGAGTTATAAATATATTTTTTAAATAAAGCTCGAGTTTATCTCGATTATAAACGATTCAAGCTCAAACATTCAAGAGTTCGACTCGACTCGACTACATCCCTAGATATAATCGTTAAATTTTATAATTACGTTTTCAAATACACATGCATATCTCGAAAAATGTCTTTAATCACATACTTACGCAAATTTAACAATAATATTGGTCATTCAATTGCATGATTTTGGAAAGAATGGCTAAAATTGGTTTTTTTTATTAAAAAAAACATAATTGCATGAGACTAAAAATATCTGTGGGGACCCGGACGCTAATCCATTTCTTAATCGTCTTTAGGAATATTTAATCATTCATAATAAACAGGGTCTAAAAATTTTTCTTTTAAAAAGCAAAGCGGAAACGTAATGTAATTAAAATCAAATTACATGTTAAACATGAACATACAAATCTGATGTCATCTACAATAATCCAACTAGGTTCAACTACATATCAGTGCTGAATCCTAAGTTGCTTCTGAAGCCCGGATCTCCACGCTATCTAGTCCAGCCTCATTCTCTTCACGACCCTGATTCTAGCCCACCTGTTGCCATGCACACATACAAACAAGACAACAGCCGGATAACTCCGGTGAGATATAAATATCCCAGTATAAATCATGTATACATGCAATCATATAAATCATATAAGAGCATATAACAAAAATCATATCCTATATCAACATCATGATATAAATCAATAACCAGAATAAATCATATTCTAAACATGTACCCTAATCAGGAACATAATTCAATATCTAGAATAAATTCTATTCTAGCCATGTACCAATATCAGGAACATAAATCAATATCAAGAATAATTCCTATTCTAAACATGTACCAATATCAGGAACATAATCAATCCCAAGAATAACTTCTATTCTAAACATGGACCAACATCTGGAACATGAACAGTATCAAGAATAATTTCTATTCTAAACATGGACCACCATCTGGAACATGTAAGGACATGAACCATATTCAGGGACATAATCAACATCAATCAATATCAATCAATATAACTGTCACTCAAACTCGTGACTCTACATTTTAGACTAGACTCACTCCTAGTCTAGGGATCCCGGTTTCCAGATGTGGTATTCCTATATCGAATTTCGTAAAGGATGGAACCATAATCTCTATTACTCGATATAACCAGTGCCCTGGTATTCCTATATCGAATTCCGTAATAGAAGAATTCCAATACCCTTTACTCGATATAACCAAATATAGTGTTCCTATATCGAATTCCGTAATAGATTCCATTACTCGATATAACCAAACATCCAGTGTCCTGACCTAACCGTCAAGGACTGTAGCTATATCGCTAACATCCTATCTTGAGACATCGTGCAATGTGCCGTGGCGATACCACCACTATCCGGCACTTCTGTCACAAGATAACTCGTCTAATACATGTCATCTAATATCAAGAGAACAAGTACATCAATCAACTTAATGCAAATATCAATGCAATAAGGTAAAGTATGTGATTTAGGGAAACTCGAGTCAAACCTCCCTCGAGTTGTGCAATCCCAACTCAACATTAATTTATACCTTTATCTTCTCGCTCAGAAGAAGAAGAAGAAGATAAGGTAAAGTATGTGATTTAGGGAAAACTCGAGTCAAACCTCAATGCAAATACATCAATCAAGAGAACAAGTACATCAATCAACTTAATGCAAATATCAATGCAATAAGGTAAAGTATGTGATTTAGGGAAACTCGAGTCAAACCTCCCTCGAGTTGTGCAATCCCAACTCAACATTAATTTATACCTTTATCTTCTCGCTCAGAAGAAGAAGAAGAAGAAGAAGTCCCGACTCTATCTCGGTCCATTCCCAATCTGGTAATAACAATACCGAACAGATATAATATCAATAAACTATTCAATTCAATACCTGTTCTGATCAATATTCAAATCACAATAAAATCTGATCAATGTCAATCGACATACGGTATACCAATACAATCTAAATCAAGACCGACTATGATCCATATCAGTCAACTGATGTTTCGACGGCATAACAATACTGTCTCGATAATCCCGTCAGTCCAAACATCACAGATATAATATCAGAACTCATAATCAATATCAATACCAGTCATAATCTCAATAACCATACATATCTGATATGAATTCTCAGTCAAATCGATTCCAAAAATCATAACAGTTACATCAACAGTCCGTTCTTTAATCTGACTTCGATTCTATGATGTCTAATATGACAAGAACATCATATATGAATCCTATTCAATTCTGACAACATCATAGTTTCAAGACATGTCAAAACGTAGCAAAACTTACGTCCAGTTGTAGCCTACGTTGCTAGGAACTCGGTACTGAAGTCGGATTTAAAATCAGACGGACGGATTTCTCACAATCGCGATTTAAAGATTCAGGAACAATTTGGCCAAAGTTTTCCTTCGATTCTTGTTTCTGAAGGATTTGTTTTAAACGTTTGTATCTATCTATATATATATATATATATATATATATATATATATATATATATATATATATATACATCCACGTGCATGCAGCCAAACAAGTGGCGAATTTTCATCTTGCATGACTCGCGCTCGGGCGGTTAATCTCTACCGCTCGAGCGCGGCACATTCTGTCCGAAGATCAACTTGATCACCACTGGCGCTCGGACGGTAACTTTCTGCCGCTCGAGCGCCAGACGTTCTGTCCGACTTTTTTCTTTTATGGTGAATTGGCGCTCGGGCGGTTCTTTTCTACCGCTCGAGCGCCAGATGTTCTGTCCAACATCTTGGCTCACCATGCCACGACGCCCAGCTTCTTCATTCTAGTTCGTATAACTTCAATCACCTCCCTTAATCCATAAATCATTTCAGATTACGGTAATCAAATTCTCGGGCATTACATTTCTCCCCCTCTAAGATATGATTTCGTCCCCGAAATCACAAGCAATTCACTCATGAAATACCGATAATCATATCAGATCTCAAATCAGATACAAGAAGGAGATATACAGGAATTGCAATAAACCCATATCCACGAAATCCCTCGAGATAAAATCAATCTCAGAACCATGGCTATACAACATCCGTATATACCAGTCAACCATTCCATAGCAAAGCAATATCCTTACCTGCTAATCCTATTCAAGGATAGATTCCACCTTTGGCCTCGAATACCAACAGTCATCGTCCGACGTTGGCTTATTAGTCTATGTCTTCTAATCTATCCAATCCGATCTCAGGTAACCCTGCAATATCATTTCCATACAAAGGAAATTCGCAGTTCTCACTGTACAATACCTCGACTAGAGCTATTTCGATACTCATCTAATAGCTATTATTGCACAATAATTCACAAGTGACAATGAATCATGCCAACTAGTGCTAAAATCAAGCACTACATTTCCTGGATATCCTCCAGTCTCAGGATAATTCACTCCGACTATCCTTTCATCTATAATTCATAGACGACAAATCATGCTACATACTCAGCCAAAAGTACCAAAATCAAACGAAAGTCACAGTCTGATAAAATCAACTTTGGCATTTAATACAATCTGACCCCCGTTTCTGACATACCTCTCAGTCGTCTGGTCATATCAGTACGTCATCATGTACAATATAATCTAGGCAATTTGAACAGTCGTTCAATCATAATTACATTCCCTCACAATCTGGAAAAGATTTCAGTAGTGTCATCACACCATTCATAGAAATGTACTCCCATTTCTATTTAGAACTCAATGATCAAGATAATCAATCTCTTTGTTTCTATCTTTATGTCCTCCTCAGTCAGCGATTTAGACATTTCAATACAAATTCTGACATAACTGATTTTATCTGTTTATATCAAAACTGTCCATTCGAATTATCACACATTTCCTGTTACCAGAATGGTACTGAATCAACTACTGTGTGCATTTGACAATACCTGTCATTCAAATTCGAATATCTGACACAAACAAATCAGCTAATCGTATAAAATAAAATATTACCTACCTGGTATTCGGCTCTGACACACTGTTCTAACTACCAAAATCAAGTTCTGAACAGTCTGATCAAACTTCTGAACTGCTTTAACCTTCAAAACCAGTTCTGACTCGACTGAACTGTATATAATCTAAACGGTTCATAACCATCGGTATCAAATACAGACTCAGAGTGGTAATAATATCGAATCAGATTCAAGATATCAATAAACAATACTGATCTAGTAACCGCATAAGACGCAATCTCTGACATTTCTGAAATTGTGCCATTTTCAATGTCGTTCTCGGTCATTGATCAATAATCAATCAGTATACTATCTTCAGATATCACAGACTCTGCATACAATCTGTTACAATCGAGATTCATATCCGAACAATTCTGTATACCACAATCTCAGTTCCCAGAATATTCAATTCAATCATACGCTGCGAACATATCAAAATGTCATAGATAAAACGAGCATAATATCATCGGAATATTGCTGAACACGGGATTCATCAATCCATAATCGGAACTGAAGTACTTTCCAGAGAAACATATAATCACATGTAACTCTAATTCTCAGGCAGTAAATCTTTCAACTAATATTTCAATTCTTTCAATTCAATCAGTATCAGTCTATAAGAAATTATAAAATGAAACCAATACCTGGAATCAAATCAAGGCTGAAATCACTTTTCCTGATACAGGACAACCTGAAATCTCATCTGAAATACTATAGCAAACTTCCTGCTATTAGTAAATCAATCCCTGATAGACTCAACTTCAGTCATCAACTGAATACATAAGGGAGTATTCCATTCCTTTCGATAATCATCGAATCATACATAATACGGATATCAAGGAATTCAAAATCTAAATCCCTTACCGTATATCATTCATTCCTTGGCCATTTCAGGTTCGAATCTTACCATCTCCTGGCAAGACTCTATAATAACTCTGTACTTGTTCGATATATCAATATCAATCATGCAGTCATCATCCGACAATACAAGTACAATCTGTCCTAATTCAATCCTATTCTCAACTTACTGCAGTATATAATATCCCACAGAATATCACTGATATCACATTCTTTCCCCAAAAGGTAAAGAAGCAATACTACAGTAGATACAAAACCAACAGGTAAAGCATATATCCGTGCCACCCAATCAAGAATAAACATAATGATTGCATTAGTATATCAATACATATGCATCATAATCATAGAGGAACAATACCTGCCACTATATCATCAAGTGTGTCCTGGGTCTGTTCCTTGATCACCATATCCAGATGATCTAGCTCCCTGAAATTCTCGGGAACCTCTCAGTTCTAGTACTCCTTTGGTTGTAATCCACCAACTTCTGGCAGCTTCTCGTAACTGAGGGAATACCAGTGTAATTCTCTGTTCATCTGTACAATTAAGTAAATCGAACAGTATTTCTATGTCATCAAACCAGTTTTCATACTCTTCAGACGTCCCGATACCACTCAGAATCGGCGGCTGAAATAACTGAAACTCTTTCAATTTAATTTCCATCTGAATTTCTGATACATCTATCTGATCAGACGAAGTACTACCCCTTTCTGAAAATCTTCTACGAGGTATATCTGATGATCACAGGAATCAGTAATCACAAGAGATAATCAATCCCAATCCCTTTCTGATCAGCTTACCTTCTGATTCATTTTCAAATCAGATATATTACCAAATCAATTCAGATATTCAGGTAACATATATTTAAACGCAATAAAACATGCTGGCATGCTAGCATACTCAATGTAAATCAACATAATACTATATCACATGTTAGCAATCAAAAGCAGGAAAGAAAACACATTCTACCCCGCTCACTCTTTTCTATCTCAGTGCTAAGGAACCTACAGTTCAAGGACCTACGGCTCTGATACCACCTGTTGTGGGGACCCGGACGCTAATCCATTCCTTAATCGTCTTTAGGAATATTTAATCATTCATAATAAACAGGGTCTAAAAATTTTTCTTTTAAAAAGCAAAGCGGAAACGTAATGTAATTAAAATCAAATTACATGTTAAACATGAACATACAAATCTGATGTCATCTACAATAATCCAACTAGGTTCAACTACATATCAGTGCTGAATCCTAAGTTGCTTCTGAAGCCCGGATCTCCACGCTATCTAGTCCAGCCTCATTCTCTTCACGACCCTGATTCTAGCCCACCTGTTGCCATGCACACATACAAACAAGACAACAGCCGGATAACTCCGGTGAGATATAAATATCCCAGTATAAATCATGTATACATGCAATCATATAAATCATATAAGAGCATATAACAAAAATCATATCCTATATCAACATCATGATATAAATCAATAACCAGAATAAATCATATTCTAAATATGTACCCTAATCAGGAACATAATTCAATATCTAGAATAAATTCTATTCTAGCCATGTACCAATATCAGGAACATAAATCAATATCAAGAATAATTCCTATTCTAAACATGTACCAATATCAGGAACATAATCAATCCCAAGAATAACTTCTATTCTAAACATGGACCAACATCTGGAACATGATCAGTATCAAGAATAATTTCTATTCTAAACATGGACCACCATCTGGAACATGTAAGGACATGAACCATATTCAGGGACATAATCAACATCAATCAATATCAATCAATATAACTGTCACTCAAACTCGTGACTCTACATTTTAGACTAGACTCACTCCTAGTCTAGGGATCCCGGTTTCCAGATGTGGTATTCCTATATCGAATTTCGTAAAGGATGGAACCATAATCTCTATTACTCGATATAACCAGTGCCCTGGTATTCCTATATCGAATTCCGTAATAGAAGAATTCCAATACCCTTTACTCGATATAACCAAATATAGTGTTCCTATATCGAATTCCGTAATAGATTCCATTACTCGATATAACCAAACATCCAGTGTCCTGACCTAACCGTCAAGGACTGTAGCTCTATCGCTAACATCCTATCTTGAGACATCGTGCAATGTGCCGTGGCGATACCACCACTATCCGGCACTTCTGTCACAAGATAACTCGTCTAATACATGTCATCTAATATCAAGAGAACAAGTACATCAATCAACTTAATGCAAATATCAATGCAATAAGGTAAAGTATGTGATTTAGGGAAACTCGAGTCAAACCTCCCTCGAGTTGTGCAATCCCAACTCAACATTAATTTATACCTTTATCTTCTCGCTCAGAAGAAGAAGAAGAAGAAGAAGTCCCGACTCTATCTCGATCCATTCCCAATCTGGTAATAACAATACCGAACAGATATAATATCAATAAACTATTCAATTCAATACCTGTTCTGATCAATATTCAAATCACAATAAAATCTGATCAATGTCAATCGACATACGGTATACCAATACAATCTAAATCAAGACCGACTCTGATCCATATCAGTCAACTGATGTTTCGACGGCATAACAATACTGTCTCGATAATCCCGTCAGTCCAAACATCACAGATATAATATCAGAACTCATAATCAATATCAATACCAGTCATAATCTCAATAACCATACATATCTGATATGAATTCTCAGTCAAATCGATTCCAAAAATCATAACAGTTACATCAACAGTCCGTTCTTTAATCTGACTTCGATTCTATGATGTCTAATATGACAAGAACATCATATATGAATCCTATTCAATTCTGACAACATCATAGTTTCAAGACATGTCAAAACGTAGCAAAACTTACGTCCAGTTGTAGCCTACGTTGCTAGGAACTCGGTACTGAATGTCGGATTTAAAATCAGACGGACGGATTTCTCACAATCGCGATTTAAAGATTCAGGAACAATTTGGCCAAAGTTTTCCTTCGATTCTTGTTTCTGAAGGATTTGTTTTAAACGTTTGTATCTATATATATATATATATATATATATATATATATATATATATATATATATATATATATATATATATATATATATATATATATATATACATCCACGTGCATGCAGCCAAACAAGTGGCGAATTTTCATCTTGCATGACTCGCGCTCGGGCGGTTAATCTCTACCGCTCGAGCGCGGCACATTCTGTCCGAAGATCAACTTGATCACCACTGGCGCTCGGGCGGTAACTTTCTGCCGCTCGAGCGCCAGACGTTCTGTCCGACTTTTTTCTTTTATGGTGAATTGGCGCTCGGGCGGTTCTTTTCTACCGCTCGAGTGCAAGATGTTCTGTCCAACATCTTGGCTCACCATGCCACGACGCCCAGCTTCTTCATTCTAGTTCGTATAACTTCAATCACCTCCCTTAATCCATAAATCATTTCAGATTACGGTAATCAAATTCTCGGGCATTACAATATCACACATCGATACATACGTGACTAAAATGGGCATTTTATCATTTTTAAAGTCAGTTATAAATCTTAGGTATCTAAGTTCTTATGACATAGATGTTAAATGTCTTTTGATTTTGAAAAAATTAAAGATATATTAGTTATTAATATTTTTTATATAAAATTATATATTTTAGATTTTCCAAAAAATGGTGATGCGACTTGGTTGAACCCCAAGGCATAGTCAGTTTACGTATTGATTGCTTTGATTTGTTATAAAACTCGAAGCAAACCGATTCTATCAATTTTACTAAGTGGTAAAGCTATACCAAAGCATTATAAGTGAAATACCAATATTTTCGGTTTGATTTTATTTTTAATTCGAACATTTTTTTAGTCGAACTTGAGTTCAAATTAATTTTTAGATAGTTTGCGAATCATGTGCAAACCTTAATATTTTATTAATATATATATATATTTATATATATATTAAATAAATATATTTCGAGTCTTTCGAATAATTAGTTCCAAGCAGTTATTCAAATAATTCGTGGACATATTCGATCTTTCGAGCTTTAATTTTAACAAAAAAATTTAAAATTATCGACCTTCGAATCAAACTTGAACTCAATTCAAACATTAAATTTTTCTTTCATGTTGGATTAGTTTAAATACTAATTGTAGTTGACTGGCAATACTTGTGGCTCCAATATATGTTATATTATCCAACATCTAGAACTATATATATTTATATTTTTTTTCTCACGATTGACATTGTTTACGTTTAAGATTAAAATATTGTGATTTTTGTGTGTTTATTTTCTATTGTAATTTCTAGTCTGTAACTTTTCGTGAATAGAAAATAAATAGAAATAGATAGATTAAAAATGACATCTATTATTATGTCAACGGTATCAAACGAGTATTAAATGAAGGGAATTGAGATATAGATGAAATATAATGAAATAGAGCCACTTTCATGTTTTTTCTTACATGAGGCATAGAAGGGAGTCACTCTACCAAGAAGTTCCGGGAGTTACGAAAGTCATAAATATAAGGATGTACTACGAGTATATTTAATAAATCAAATCCTAAATTCATATTTTATTTATTTACATTTTAGTTACACAAAATATAACCAATTTCAATAATAATATTATTTGATAAATTAGTTCATCATAATTAATAAAAAAATACTATATAAACATACAAACATAGATTTGATGTTTCTGATTTAAATTTTCTGAAATAACAAAAAATGCTAACTAAAATAAATCAAAAGACACACACGATAGTATTTATAGAAAGTAAGTGAACATTTGTAAAAAAAATTGAATGTTTGTTCGTATCCGGATGGTATTTATGTGGAGACCGGGCATTTGGTCCAGTGGTTTCACCTGGAATTCTCAGTGTGTAGACTTGAGTTCGAGTTCTCTCCACCTCTAGATTAAAATTTAAAAAAATCGTGTTTATGTGCATGATGTGCCAAATAATAATAAAAAAATCAATATATTTTTTTGTGGGCTAAGGTTTAAATTTTGTTTCATTGTAATGTTGGAGGAAATTTAATACCTAGTTTTTATGTTTCAATTTCCAAAATAAAGGTCATCAATTTGATAAAACTCCTCAAATTTGGTTTGAATACTTCCAATCATTTGACCCCTTTTCACATGCCAGTCGGCTTGTGCCTTTTGGGAGAGATTTTTAAAAATTAAAATTACATTTCTTTGACCGATGTTTTGAAGGTAAAAACTTGTGTGAGACGGTCTTACGAGTTATATTTTATGAGACGAATATCTTATTTATGTCATCCATGAAAAATTATTACTTTTTATACTAAGAATATTACTTTTTATTGTGAATATCGGTAGGATTGACTCTTCTCACATATAAAGATTCGTGAGACCGTCACATAAGAGACCTACTCTATTTTGAAATATAGAAGTTTCAATTTTTTTTTCTTTGTTTCTCTATACGTTTGAAAGCAATTATATATATATAAATCTCAAATAAAAAATATATTAAACTTAGGTCATTGGTCGTTCCAACCTATCCCTAGTGATGAATCAATTTTTGGAAAAACCCGCTATTTTCTAAATTTGACGAAGATAATATTTGACTAAATTTACTTTAAACAATTTTGCACTTTTTATATTTTATAAATTGTCTTAAAAACTTATAATATGTGGAGTTTTATTATAAAAAAAGGTTTTCAAAATGTTTGGGAAAATAATCAATAAAGCTTAAATATATTGATTTATATGGTACCGGAAGATCTTTTGTTATCATAATTATAAAAAAGTATACGTGTTGTTTTTTTTTCTATCGATCAAACAACTATTATAAGATATTTTAAAGTAGTCATCCATCATGATATAATTAACAATTCAAAACATTATATTTTAATTTAAATGATATTCTAAGAGAGTCATTAATATCGTGAGTAATTCTCTACATATCTCAACATCGTTAGATCTTGTGAGTTTATCATATTTTTATAGAAGTCGACAATACGTGTTAACGATCCAATCACCAAAATTTTATATCATAAAGAGAAAAACACTCCAAATACAATATAGAAAAATCGTCTTGGTGGTTATGGCTTCCAGCCAAAATCTAGTTAATCGGACTCATGTCGATCAGTTGTTCAATTTTCCAAACCGACAGTACCTGATTCTTACAAGACAGACATTGATTTTACACATTGTCAATAGTATAACATTAGTTTCATTAGTAATGATAAAAAAAAATATTTATTTTATATCGTATTACATTATTATGTATACTAATTTCTTAATTCTTGCATATAACTTGTTTTTAATACAAATACAATTTGATGTGCACTAGTTTCTATATAAAATATATCTCAGTTGTAATCATTGTTTCTTAATATTTATTTTACCATGACAAAATAGGATAATTTTTTGAGAGGGAATTTAAGGAAATGTTTAGTATTTTGAAGATTAAAAAGTAGTCGCTAATTATAGACGTTTCTTGTTCATCGCTGTTACGAAGGACACATATTAGATCCTGATCTATTCAAAACTAAATCCAAACACACCTCGACACGTGCCTAAAGTTAGAGGGTTCGACCTATTAGACAAATTATGTATACAATTTTTTCTCCATAACTTTTCATTTTTAACCTGTAAAATTATAAAAATAATTACAACTTGAAGTTGTTTTTATTGAAAAATTAACAAAATCAAATTAAATTAACAAGTAGCCATCGGCAGTTCAAATCAAACATACTAGTATGACAAGTTGACAATTCTCTTATGCTTGAATTGTCAAAAATAATATATTTTTTTATTTCAAAAAAATAATTCTTAATCTTAAAATTATTATTATTTCGTAAAAAAAAATTAACATAAAATGTATGTCATAAAATAAAAAGATGCCAATAGGCCGTGAAATACGACTATTTTCCATTATGGGCCCAACAATAACGACACGTTTGGCCCATAACACCATGTGCAACTTAAACAAATGTACAATGGCCCACCCGTCTATCCCTCCTTATCCCATATTTCAGCACGTGTTTCAATAATTTATTGCATACAAGAACATCGGTAGATGAGATCTTATTTATGTGGGCACTACCTTCACTTCATTTCAACGGGTAAGATCTTTCCACACATACAATTTTTTTTTTAAAAAAAACAGTGGATCCTATATATACATGGACAAATCTTGGTCATCCATCCTATCATTGAGACAATATCCACATGAGTAGGATGAAATAAACCAAGAACATCAAATGCATCTGCATTACATCATAAATAAAGTAAGGCAGAATGATGTGTTATTTATGAACTATACACAAAATCTAATATTATAAGATTTTTTAAAATTTATTTTTACCTGAATTCTCCAAGAAAAATATTATCCAGCTTGATAATTTCTTCAAGCTGAATTAAGATATAATCATAGCTTTGTATGGAAGAGTATTTGGTACTCGCAAACCTTACTTCATGGAGGCTATCGGCGAAGAATTGAAGATGGCAGTACTATCTCGATTTGTTCGGAGCCTTGGTTACGTGATCATGTTAAGCATTGTGTGGAATCTCTGATCATTCGAGATATGGAATCCCTGAATGTTGCCGACCTTTTTATAGAGTGAAATTGGAGTACCACCTTATTATGCGATTGCGCTTTTTCTTTAAACTCGAAAATAATATAAATATTAATGCAACTACTTAATATAATATCTCAAATCAATATGTAAGTGTACGATATCATGTTTTAATATAGATAGAAAATAGCTGTTGTTTCACTAACTAGCAAGTACCAAACAAAATTATTTAAACTATCTTTACCTATGAAAGATTAATGAACAATTTAAATAAACTAAAATAAAAAAATAAAGCTCAAATTCAAACAATAACAATTAATAATATCAAGGAATTTTTTTTTAAATAGAAAATTATCAAGATTTCGGTTCACCGTTGCAATCTATTAAAATTCTCATATTATTTCTAATTGAAATTCCATCTATTACTAAGGTGACGAGTTCTTCCAATTTATTCAATATATTTTCTCGAGTTTTATCAAACTTAATATTGAATTGCGAGAATTAAATCTTTTTTTCACTTATTTAACAAACAATATCACATTAAATATTATGAAAACCACTAGCCTTTGATTAAATAATCTACAAGTATCACACATGCATTTGAATTTATCTCTCGATCTCAATCTAAATCCACTGCAATAATTATTACATTATATGAGTAAATCTCTGACGATCTCATTAATTTTGATTTGTGAGACGAATCAACGCTACCGATATTCGCAATGAAAAGTAATTTTTTTTGCATAAAAATTTATAATTTTTCATAGATGACCCAAATAAGAGATTCGACCCACGAAATTGATCCGTGAGACCGTTTCTCAAGAATTTTTGTGATATTATATTATAATCACATATCTCGATCTCAATTTTAATACATAAATTCATTCAAAGATAGCTAATCTTTGAAAGTAACAAAAAAATAAGGCAAAATTTATGTGAGACGGTCTCACGGGTCTAAGAGTATTTATCTTTTTATTGTGAATATGGTAAGGTTGACCCGTCTCACATATTGTGATCCGTAGACGGTCTCACATGAGACCTACTCAAAAATAAAATATACACTCAAGAAAATTCCAGAACTAAATTGGAATTTTCGTTTTCTTTTCCCCAACCAATCGGAATGTCTCCACCGAATTATATGGGATGACCCCAAAAGATTATGAGTGGGTATCACGTGAGGACCGTCGTTAAACTCTACACCGATATTCACAATAAAAAGTAACACTCTTAGCATAAAAAGTAATATTTTTTCATAGATGACCTAAATAAGATATCCGTATCACAAATATGACCTATGAAACCGTCTCAATAAGTTTTAGTCAAGATTATAAAAGGGGGAGGCGGCTATTTTTTCTTTTCCTCTATTTTTCTGCTTGAATTGCCGCGCTTGTTTTCCTCGTTTCTTCAACTTTTTCCTCCTGGCTCTGATTTTGTTTCCTTCTCAGTCCTCTCTTTTTTCATCGAAGAAGGCCTCCTCTCTCTTCTTAATGGGGCGGGGTCTCTATTGTTATTGTACCTCTGAATAAACCAAAGCTTATACACCTGAGATACAAGAGAATTAAATCCATGATGCTCCAAGAATGAGGTTCGTTCAGTTCCTCTTGAGATTGAGAATTTTTCAGAGGTTTTTTCACATTATGGGAAGATTGGATGCGGAGAAAAGTCACATCTTTGTAATGATTTTTATGGGTATGAGACACTCGCACAGTGTGAGATTGTGGAATATCATTCCTCCTTCTGTTAACCAGATGGACACTTATGCAGCTGATAACCTGAAAGATTGACTTGTTGTAAGAACGATCGATTTACATTCACAACAACAACAGACATTGCGCGCAAACGTGTCGTGGAGGAAGTTCATGAAAAAGTTTATCAAATGTAATAGTTAAGATGGTTTACACCATAATTATTTTGATATTTATAACGTAATTCTTAATTCTTTATTTCACTGAAATTTGACCAAAATATTTCTACAATAAGATAAGATGACTCACGTTATTGTCATAATGTCATGTCGTGTCCTTTTACGTGTTCAAATACACTAAAATCATCAGACTACATTATCTTAATTTTATTCTAATATTCGAACAACCCAATAAGAAATTACAGTCAATAATCTTCCAGCAAACTACTTGTAATAAAATATAAAAAAAATATTTTTTTATTAAAATAAAATAAGAAAAAATGTATTTTCCCATAGGAGGAGACTAGAAGTTGCAGGTGGATTTGTATGATTAATTAATTAAACCAACTACGAATCTACTCTCACCATTGCTTCTGTCTGTGTACTTGAAAAGTAGCTGAACTAACCAGGGCTTCAAGTAGAAGCTAGCTATGCTTCTAACTTCTACTTGGGTTTTCACACTATTGGATTGCTGTTTCTTTCTCGTTTAACGCGGAATCTATTTGCGAATTTCGTAGCATATGTTCGTGATCCAATGGCGGAAGCAAGAGATTTCTGGAGCTTGCTAAAAGAGTAAAGTATTTGGTGGGAGAAAACTTGTGTTATAGGGTTCTGTGGGTTTTCTACGCAGCTCAGCTTTGTTTGCATTTATTTGTTGTTTGTTTGTCTTCATCTCTCTCCCAGAGCTCCGACTGTAATGGGATTTTTTTTTCCTTTTTGGTAGTGGCAGAATGCTTAGAATATGCCATGCATCGGCAGTGGAGCTGTTGCTGATTGGCTGTTACTGTAGTTAATGTGGGTTTCTTAGCAGTTTTGTGGCATTTCTTGTTGTTGTATTGATACGAAGTGATTTTTTTGTTTCGGGTTTTTGAGGATTTGGTGGTGGAAGTGAAATATGCGTGAATTAAGGAAAATGGCTGGTGGTAGTAGAAAAGGGATTCGTTTTAGCAGGCTTTACTCATTTTCATGTCTCAAATCTAAGTTTAGAGACGAGCATAGTCAAATTGGGGGAAAGGGTTATTCCAGGGTTGTGTATTGTAATGATCCTGATAATCCAGAGCAGCTCCAGCTTAGGTACAGGAGTAATTATGTTTCTACGACAAAGTACACCGCCTTTAATTTTATTCCCAAGTCATTGTTTGAGCAGTTCAGGAGGGTTGCAAATATATATTTTCTTGCTGTAGCTTGTGTATCTTTTAGTCCGTTGGCACCTTACAGTGCTACAAGTATTCTTGCACCTTTGGTCGTGGTAATTGGAGTGACAATGGCGAAAGAAGCCTTGGAAGATTGGAGGCGTATGAAACAGGTGTGCATTTTAATTCTTTTTTTTTTATGTTCTGAGGACGTTGAAGGTTTTGGTTTTTGATTTTTCACATGCGTGCTTTCTTAAATATCTATTTTTTCATGTGTGATTATGTTTAGGTCTCTTAGTATATATTTATGGGAATGCATGAATCATAAACCACTAGAAGCATCTGAAATCTAGTCGAGACAAGATCAAGGAACGTGTCCTGAGAAATTGGATACTTGGATTAATGCCTTCTGTAGGTGTCTATTACACTGTTATTGGTAAATGAAGACATGTCGGTTTCACATGAAGCCTACAAGAAGTGACTCCTTAGCAACAACATATTTAAAGATAATAAAGAGAACCTTGTACGATTCATGGTTTTTAACTTTTGATTTGTACGGGGTTTTGAAATACATTTTGTGCTTCCTCGAATTGATTTCTTTTCCATTATTGGTCTTAACATCTACCCATGGTGGTATCTGTCTAGGCTTCTTCCTCTTGCATAAATTTGTTATATTTCAATATATGTAATAAAGTTGTGATACACATGTTGAATGCACCTTTCCAGGTTGTACAGTTTTCAAAATGTTTATATATTCGTGTGCATTTCTTTTATGCTGAAGCAGCCTTTATATCAAACAATTTGAAAAATAAAAAGGGGCATTTTTAAAAGGTCCTATCACAGGGGGAGAGCTATTTTTAAAAACAAAACACACCGGAGGTCTACTGGCCATAATTTCCTCTTAAAAAAAGTTGTTACATTATTTTAACCTAATCGACATTACTTTTTATAGAAAATCAGCTGCATTCATTGAACTAAAAAACTGTCAAGATGACAAGGTTCGATTGAGTAAGTTATATGCACGGGATTGCAGCTTCTTAACCATGCATTTCAGCTCATCAGAATTCATATTCTGTATGTCACAGTAAACAAATGCTTCCGTGACTGATGAAGTTAAGATATCCTAAACCGTTCGATCATCATGTGCCCATTATCACACTTTTATAGGCTTGGATTCATTAAAAAAATCCTTTGTTGGTGGATGATTTATGATGAAAATTCTGTGGCTCAATTTTGTTTTATTAGAAATTTTGATGTACTGGTTGCTGCTTCATTCTCCACCCTCCATATATTTTCAATTTATGTAAGTGCGAATAATTTTTTTAGGATATAGAGGCCAATAACCGCAAGGTCAAAGCTTATGATAGAAGCAATACTTTTCAAGATACCAGATGGAAGAATTTACGAGTTGGCAATCTTGTAAAGGTGTACAAGGATGAATATTTCCCTGCAGATCTGCTTCTTATTTCATCAAGCTATGAGGACGGGATTTGTTATGTCGAGACAACAAATTTAGATGGAGAGACTAATCTCAAGGTGAAGCATGCTCTTGATGTTACATCCTCCTTGCGTGATGATGACTACTATAAAACATTCAAGGCAATTATTAAGTGTGAGGACCCAAATGAGGATCTTTATTCATTTATCGGAACCATGTGGTATGATGGTCTGCAGCATCCCCTTTCTCTGCAACAGATTCTTGTGCGAGATTCTAAACTTCGAAATACTGAGTACGTGTACGGTGTGGTTGTGTTTACTGGTCATGACACTAAAGTCATGCAGAATGCTATAGATCCTCCTTCTAAGAGGAGTAAGATTGAGAGAAAAATGGATAAGATAGTGTACATCCTTTTTAGTCTATTGGTTTCAGTATCTTTTATGGGATCTTTCTTTTTTGGAATCACAACCAAGAATGACATTCATGATGGAAAAGTGCAGAGATGGTATCTCCAACCAGAAAATACCACCGTGTTTTATGATCCAAAACGAGCACCACTGGCTGCTTTTTTTCATTTCTTGACCGGGCTTATGTTGTATGGATATCTTATACCAATATCCCTGTATGTATCTATTGAGATGGTAAAAGTTTTACAGGGCATATTTATAAATCAGGATCAAGATATGTATTATGAAGAAACCGACAACCTAGCGCACGCAAGGACTTCCAATTTGAATGAGGAACTTGGACAAGTAGATACTATCCTTTCTGATAAAACGGGTACTTTGACGTGCAACTCAATGGATTTTGTTAAATGCTCAATAGCTGGCACAGCATATGGCCTCGGTGTGACAGAGGTAGAAAGAGCCCTAGCTAAGAGAAAAGTTGATGCAAAGCATGACATCACAAATTCTTCCTCCAATATTCAAATGTCTACTGATGACGTCACAAATTTGGGAAAATCAATAAAAGGTTTCAATTTCAAAGATGACCGCATTATGAATGGTGGATGGGTTAATGAGCCTCACGCAGATGTGATACAAAAGTTCTTTAGAGTGCTAGCACTCTGTCATACAGCCATTCCCGAGGTGAATCAAGAAACTGGTGAAATAGATTACGAAGCTGAGTCGCCAGATGAAGCTGCCTTTGTTATTGCTGCTAGAGAGCTTGGCTTTGAGTTCTTCGAAAGAACCCAATCTAGTATCTCTTTGCATGAACTAGATTATGGAAAAGGCAGAAAAACTGACAGGTGCGTCTTTATGAGATCCGTGGCTGTCGAGTCGTAGAGTTCTTGCATCATTATGAAGATAGTAACTATTTTTACATTCTGACCATCAAGATGAACGAGGAACCTACTGACTACTGTTTTTGTAGTGAAATTGCTTGTGAAATTAACTCTATCATATTCTGGCTAAATTACTCATTCTGTCATAGGGGTCTAAGACTCGCAATTAGTGGGGAGATACTAGAATTATATCATACATGAAAATTCAACTTTTTTTTATTTGTGACGTCCCTGTACGGCGGGTCCCTAGTGTCCTGGGATTTGTGTCTACAACTTACGTGCCCTTGAGTCTTAAAAATCAAAATTAATCATGAAACTGAGGCGTTAACCATGTGTTACAGACCGTCAAGATAAATGAGGGCCTGCCCTTTTTTTGTATGGCAGTTGTTCATGGAAACTGGCTTAATCATCTTCTGGCCAAATTACTTAATTTTGTCTCTTTCGGGATTCAGAATGGGTGAAGAAACTTAGATTTTCTTCATTTTTTTTTCTCAATGTGGTCTTGAGCCTAGAAATTGAAGATAAGATCAACATATAATTTATTCAGGAATGGTAGAGCGTGCACACACACAGATATATATCATCTTTTCTGACTATATTTGTTTATAAATTTGTTTGAATGTGCCTCCTTGTTTCATTTTTCACGAATTTAATTGCATTATCTGTTACTTCCAGGTCCTATGAGCTTCTTCATGTCTTAGAGTTCAGTAGTGCCAGAAAAAGGATGTCTGTGATCGTTAAGAATGCTGAAAATCAGTTACTGCTCCTCTCCAAGGGTGCAGACAGGTTTTTCTTCTAAGAGCAATGCTTTCGAACATGTCTTGTTTAGAATTCGGGGCCGATAATCTTTATATGTTTGCATTTACGCTGGTATTTTTGATGCAGTGCAATGTTTGAACGGCTCTCTAGAAAAGCAAAAGATTTTGAAGCTAAGACAAGGGAACATATCAAAAGATATGCTGAAGCAGGTTTACGAACTCTAGGTCGTTGCATACCGTGAACTTAGTGAAGATGAGTTTAGGTCATGGGAAGAAGAGTTTCTGGATGCCAAGGCATCTGTAAATGCTGATAGAGGTGCATTGGTGGATGCAGCCACTGATAAGATTGAAAGAGACTTAATTCTCCTTGGAGCTACTGCTGTCGAGGACAAGCTACAAAAAGGGGTCAATATCAAATCCACATGGGATACTTTTTTTTAAAAAAATAAAATAAAAATTGTGGAGTAAATTTCATGGTTTGCGTTGAAATTCATTTAGCATTAAGTGGAGGCTCTTATATTTTCCGAGATATAAAAATTCATTAATACTGTTAATGAATGATCTTATTCTTCTATGCAATGTAGGTTCCACAATGCATCGAGAAACTGGCAAATGCAGGAATCAAGATTTGGGTCATAACAGGAGATAAGATGGAGACAGCAATAAATATTGGGTCAGTGACCACCTCAATTACTTGAATTGTTTGCTTTCTCCTTTCTCACTGCTTCACCTATGATAATTGGGCATTGTGTGCACCCTGTTGCTACCTTTCCTGTAGATATGCTTGTGGCTTGCTGAGAGAGGACATGAAGCAGATTGTGATCACTTTAGACTCCCCAGAAATTAGTGATCTAGAAAAACAAGGGGACGAGAATGAAGCTACGAAGGTAGTGGTTGTTTTTTTTTTACTCCATGCTATCAGTTTTTGATATTACATCTTTTAATGGATCTGGTTATCCTAGGCTTCGAGCGAAAGCATTACAGAGCAAATTAGGAAAGGAAAATCTCAGCTATGTTCGGGAGGCAGTTCGACTACCTTTGGTCTGATAATTGATGGAAAGTCATTATCTTTTGCTCTCAGCTCGAATCTGGAGGGGGCATTTTTGGATCTAGCGGTTCATTGTGCATCTGTTATATGCTGTCGCTCCACACCTAAACAGAAAGCCCTTGTATGTGTCTTTCTTGTACTAATTTGTAATTATTTTAATGTTTTTTTCCTTTTATATCATTCAATATAGTAGATCTGGTTGCAGCAAATTAAAGTAACACTACTGTTTGAAGATATTCAGGTTACAAGGTTGGTTAAAAAGGGTACGGGTAAAACAACACTAGCAATTGGTGATGGGGCAAATGATGTAGGCATGCTTCAAGAAGCTGATATTGGGGTTGGCATCAGCGGCGTTGAAGGAATGCAGGTAATATCTGCATCTATTTTTATTGTCAACATTGCCATTTGGTAATCCTAGTTAATAAATTGCTATTCTGCTTAAGTTTTTGTCTAATTAATGTAGTGTTTTGTGTGTTCAATACATGCAGGTTTTACCGGTTAAAAATAATACTGAATATGCGTTTAAATAATGACGTGTCTGGTTCCCTTTCACATATGGCGTTAATGTGTAATATCAACTTGTATAATTTTTTATTGTTTAGACCTACCTCTTGTTTCAAGTTAAGGATTAAGTAATATGTGCATGTTCGCTTGGTTTTCTTTAGGAAGTAGAATAGAATGTGCTGAACTAAGTTAACTTTTTTAGGACTGAAGTTGAAAACAAACTTTCTGTCTCCTGGTCTACTTTACTTTCTCATCCACTTTTTTAATCTCTGATTGGAAGAACAATTTTTAGCATTGTATTCACGTAAGGAGAATATACTTTTCCATTAAACAAGCAAGGAAAAACTCGTCTGATGTTTATGTAAATTTGTAATTTAGGCTGCAATGTCGAGTGATTTTACGGTAGCGCAGTTCTGTTTCCTGGAACGCCTGTTGTTGGTTCATGGCCACTGGTGCTACAGACGAATATCTATGATGGTACACAAATTTTCTTGTTTATTTACTCGTCATGATTTTAGTCATGTCTGTGGATCTTAGAATTGAGGACTCATGAAAATTAGGGGGTGTTTATTTCTTGTATACTCGTCCTAATATCACAAGCATAACCCACCACAAATAAAATATGCCTGCGATTCTGTGGGACAAGAAACATTACCAGTGAAAACAGGACAAGAAACATTATCAGCAATTGTTTTCACTGACGACTTTTGTAATTCTCATCTTCCCGCGGTAAACACAGATATGCTACTTCTTTTACAAGAACATTGCCTTTGGGTTCACCCTATTCTGGTTTGAGGCTCGGGCTTCCTTCTCCGGTCAACCTGCCTATAATGATTGGTACATGTCATTCTACAACGTTTTCTTCACTTCACTCCCTGTGATTGCTCTTGGTGTTTTTGACCAGGATGTTTCCGCACGACTGTGTCTGAAGGTAAACAAGCTAAATTAAACGCTAAAAAATATCTTTTCCCCGTGACTAAGATTAAGATAACAATACATATCCATTCCTATGTTTGACAGCATCCTCAATTATACGAAGAGGGAGTTCATGATATTCTCTTCAGTTGGCCACGCATACTTGGTTGGATGCTAAATGGTATCATTAGTTCCATGATCATTTTCTTCTTCACAACTAACTCTATACTACATCAAGCCTTTCGTAGAGATGGCAGTGTTGTTGATTTTGAAGTTCTTGGAGTTCTTATGTATACATGTGTGGTTTGGACGGTGAACTGTCAAATGGCCCTATCTATCAACTACTTTACATGGATTCAACACTTCTTCATCTGGGGCAGCATTGCCTTTTGGTACATTTTTTTAGTTATATATGGTTCGCTTTCTCCTGTAGTATCTACAACTGCATTCCGAGTTCTCGTTGAAGCCTGTGCCCCGAGTCCATTCTACTGGCTGGCAACCCTTCTTGTCGTTGTCTCTACTCTGTTACCATATATATTGTACAGAACTTTACAGGTTGAGTTTAATCCTATGATCCACGACAGAATTCAAAGGAGTGGATTGGGAGGGTCCGGGAATGAATCGCCTGGGGATTTGTCAATCCGACACTCAGGAAAGATGGGTAGTGTAAAGGGTAAATCAAGATATCGAGACTCATTGTTAGTTAAACAGTAAAGTTTAATCTTGTGCATGGTAACTCTTTTGGATGTTGGCGGGATGACAACTTTTGCTGGTCACACTTGAGAACCATGCAATTCCCTGTGTGTGTATATATCAATATGAAGCTATCTATTAATGGTTTGAAAATTTTTATTTTTAGAAACCACTTGGCAGGCACATTTAGTAGTTTAATCAATCGTTATTGGAAGTTAACGGGATCGATAGAAGCTTACATTTTACGAACAAGAGTGCTGCACAAAAACACATGGAGGATTATGTTGAAATAGATTATTCGTTTGTCAAAGTTCGTGCACACTTTGCAGGTTTGGATAAGCTGATGGCATATATTATCTTAATAAAATTCGTCAAAAATTCAATTCAAAACAAAAAGACTAAATGAGAACTACGCCTCATTTATGTTTAATATCTGGGACGGCTTTCCACTTCGAACTGTTGCACTCATTGATACATTTTTATTGACTACCATGTCAATCTAATACTGAACAGAACTGAAGAAAGCAGAGGATGATAAACCTAAATCCTTATATTTGTGATCTCACAAAGAACTCGTGTGCTTCATAGTATTTATCTAGCACTATGTTATACAGAGGGTGAACAGGTTCCAATAGATTGGAATAAGGTCCTAAAATATCCCTTGGAAGAGGTGGAGAGTCTGCATTTTGTATTCCAATATAGTGGCAGATGGATAATCCGCTTAGAACATAGCATGTATGATAATGATCTCTATGTTTCCCCGGTTTGTCTCTGAAACCCGCCTCCTCCTGCATTGACCTCATTGTATCAGAGATCACAGCTCATAACATATAGGGTATGGTGTCCCCAGGGGCAGATCCAAGATTTCATCAGGGCGGCGTGATGGGTCACGGGGAGTGATTAGCAAAATAACATGGATGAATGAAATTTGAATTTTTATCGGTACCATATCACAATAGTAATGACACTGAAAATATAGAATGACAACAAGGAGAAAAATATTTCCGCATGATCATAACTGCAAATTTCGCACAAACCAAAGATTTCCATTACATGTATCAACAAAAGTAATGACATTCTCTCTCTTCTGACAATCGCGATATATATGGTGACAGTTAGATTTTAAATGCTCGATCAGATCAACAATGTGCACCACACTTGTAGCATTAACATTTTTTTTGGCTTTTATGGTCTATATTCAAGCATTTGTTCATTCACCGGGAGAAAATTCAGGGGGTTTAATTTATTCAACAATAATCAGTTTATCCAGCTGATATAGTGAGCAGCAGTGTCATATCAAGCAACTTATGCATGCAATCATGATTGAATAATACCTGGGAGCAAAGAAGAATATACTGCTGCAACGCCATGCTGTTGAAAAGAGGTCTCATGCATATATGTCCTCGGATAAAATTATCACCATTCTTATTCAACTCCATTGGATGAGAAGCATTAGATATTCCTGCACCTAAGGGAATAAAAGCGTAACAAATGAAACAATTACTAAGATAAAACCCAACAAACAAGAAAAAACACACATACAAAATATAGTCTGCACTCCGCAAGGTTTTGCATACCTTTTTGCTCAAGCCTGCAAACATCATTTACAGGGGAGGAAGCCCCTTCAGAAACTTGTTCCCTGTCAGCAAAATCGGAATCTGTAGAACATTTGCCAGTCTCTGCACTGCTGCCATGATTGAAGACATGAGGTAAGCCCATCTGTCCGTTCACGATCAAATGTAACCGCTGAATTATTGCAGCTGTTCCTCCCTGGTTGCAGACCATGTGTGGTACAAATTGCTAAATAACCATAGATAAAATTCGAAAGTGGGCTGACTCAATATAGGAAACTCCGGATTGTCGTTTACCTGCCAAAACGAATAGCATCCGTCAACTAATTTATTTGTTCTGCCTTGAAATCCACATTCCACCCCTTGCTTGAATACCACCCAGTTCTGGAACATAAATCGATGAAGAAGGAATCATATTGGTATTAACTAAGCTGAAGATGAAGAAGCCGAGTGATATGATATCATCATCTTGTAAATAGTCAAGGTACTTACAATTAAACTAGGCAAGTTTAAACGATGAATATCACCAATCAGAACCATTGCAGCTAAACCACAGAAAGTATACCTTAAATAACAAGACCAAACAAGTTGGCTTCATCAGATAAACAGGAACATAAAAGAATGAAATATTTCATTTCTATCAGCTGGAAGTGGACAAAATCAAGTAGTTCATTATGCAGTCATACTCACCCACCATGAGCTTCTGAACCCGGTTCACCTGCAATTCCACCTTCATAAGTCTGACAACTGAGTTAACAATGTGTTTAGCCTCAGAAATGAGTACATAGTAAGGTTAAATAAATAGTCGAAGTGAAACCTTGAGATGTAATCTCCGACATTTTCAATCAGCCTATCATCCAAAATGTTAAGAACACTGGCCACCTAAGTGAAAGAAAATATTGAAGTTGACCACACAAATAAAGAAGTGATTAAGAAAAATCTTCTTTCTCTGAATGGCGGCATTATAATTGATATAATTCATATTAATGGACATGAGCATGCGGCTTCTATTGACATTCTGATTTTATAGTACACACTATGTACTTTACTATATTTTGAGCATCCCGGTTACTGATACCCAATGCTTTGACCACAGGCATGTTGAACTCTCAAACTTACAGATATAGCAGTGTAGCAAGCACGAACATCTATTTCTCCACCATCATGCATCCTGAAGATATTAAACAGGAAGGAGCTGAAACTTACAGATAACGAATCACTCTAGAGAAACTGAAGTACAAAAAAGGAAAATTCCAAGCAATACACAGACACACATTATAGTACAAAACTTTTCAAGATCTGGAGATTCTGATATCAAATTAAAGAAACTATTATCAAATGATACATCATGGATATTGTGTCATACCTAAAGCCACCACTTTTGTCTTTCATTCGCAGAAAAAATTCGTAAATATTTTTTCTGAAATAAAAAATCGTATTGAGGTAAAAATCGATTACAAATTAAAAATAAGTAAAATAAACTTTACAAAAAATATAATTTGATCACCTATTTATTGATGACAAAGATATGTCACCACCCACAGTAATAAGCGTATTGACTGCAGCATAAGTTGTTGCCAAATGAGGCATCTGACATAAGAGACAATTCAACAGAAAAATGTTTACATCAAATAAATATAAGCCTTAATTAGTTACCATAATTACAATAACAGAAAGGCTAATGTTTATTATATAGAGTAAACTGTGTTTGCCACAGAAAAAGAGAACAAAATTTTGTTTGAAGCACAACATTTTCACAGCTTGCGTTGCTTGGATAGTTTAGGACACCCAAAAACCATATTTCGAGTGCATGGATCTTTCGTAAATACCATTGTTCTCAATATATAACCACTCGTGCATACAGCAAGTTAAAAATTTATTTCCACAGACATTGAGAGGAAAATAAGGTAGGCGAATTATTCTAAAAAAATAAGAACGTCAAATCAGTGTAAATCTAATATCATTTAAACTATGAATATGAGATGCACAAAATTATATCTGAAGCTTCAAAGAATAATTATACCTGACCTGGGCCGCCACCATATCCACCGTTAAGATCCTATCATTAATAACAGATGAAACGGAAAAAAAGCAATTCAGTGAAATCATCATCCAGGAAATCCAAGAAGCATAATCAGAAAGTAGATAGAAACAGAGAAAACACAGAATTCGACATTTAGACCCATACAACAAGGAGAAATCATTATCCCATTTAATGGGGTTGCTATATGGATGCTCCAACGCCATTATGTTATGTCCCTTATTATATCATCATCTATATTTAAATGATATTTTATTGCTTTATCATTGATGGCTTTCTCTATACGACACTCAAGCCACATACCCAGAGGAAAAAAAACTCAATGTACTGTGGAAGAAAGAAATGCTTCATTTGAGTGGGATGTCGTCTATCAATGCTACTTTTCATTCATTTTTCTTCTCCATTGCATGATGAAAATCAACACTTGACCACTTATTATTTCTGTATAACAGCAGGAATCCTTCAATAGAATTTCCACTAAATTCATTCTTCCACATTGTACTTGAGAAATTTAGAATATTTCGGCATAGAATCACAAAATAACACATTATGAGAAAAGTTGGTAGCCCCAGAAATAGGCAAGTGACTATTACAAATCTGTGGCTAAATCTCATCATAACCAGCATGCATATATCATAACAAGGTCAATGTGACAGAATAAAGCGACAAACTAAACAAAACCAGAACCTGGCAACGGTTGAGAAATTCAACAACATCATTTTCCAGTTTGTCATCAACGCCATCGCCCATTAAAGCAATCGAGTGAATGATCCAATAGCATAGCCAAGGCCGACTAGTAATAAGCAACAGAAACATGGTTCAGAAACTCCAGTTCGGATTGGGAACTAAATTAATCAAAATGCTCCCAAGAGCAAGTTACCCATCAACAATATCCAGAGTCAAAACGAGGAGTAATTTTAACTTAACTAATTGGTCCTCGCTTGACAACACTCTTGATAGTAAACTTAGTATATAAGTGAGAGCGGAATACCATTTCAGCCAAACACACACACAACACTAAAGGGGCGGACCCATAAACTCAATAAAGGGACCAATTTAGCATTTTTAGCAAGATTACGGTAGCAAAATTGATTTCCTTTCGTGGGTTACCACCCCCTAACCCTGCTGGGTGCGCAAACTCATAACATGACGAGACGAGAGTGAGAGATTGAGAAGTCAGAGGGAAAAGAGAGAGGGTGAGTACTTGGCATCCAAAACTGCAAAATTGGGACCAAGTTGTTTGAGGCTTTTGGTGAGATACTCAACATGATTGTCGCGTCGAATCTCAAAGCTGTTGATTTCGCATGTCAAAACGAAGAAACAAAATCAGAAAACTAAAAAGTAAGGAAATTTCGAGAAACAAGCATGATCATTACGCTGTTGAGGTAAAATAAACCCTAAAGTGGACCGCAGAGAGTAGCAGGGAGCTAACTTTACTGATTGAGCGTGGGGCGGAAGGTTGCAGATGAGATTGTAAATCCGAAAAACTTGATCCTGTACCATCCACTGCTCTTCCTGTGATTTGGTAGCCACCATGCTCTCCATCGAAGGCGCCGCCGCCGTGCCGACTCCGATGACTACGGTCAATCACGGTCGCGGCCCCTTTCCGTTCCGAGTTCTCGAAGCTTTTCTATTTTCCTTTTATGACATAACATTTAATAAATAAGTTATATTCGACGCATGTGGATTTTGACACGTGTCAATATTTTATTCACAAATTTTTTTGTGATATTATCTAATTTACTATTATTTGAAGAAAAATACATCTGCATACGATTTACTTAAGATTCAGTATCTATCAGGTTTTTTTTCTATTTTAATACCTGACAAAAGACAAACTTAGTTTCTAATACATGTTTCATGCATTTTTACCTTTTTTACCCTTATAATTAATAAAAAATTATATAAATACATATTTTTGTTTGTTATCTTCTCTTTCCACTCATCACCGATGCATTTGGATGATATGGATATTTAATTTAAATATTTTTTATTTAAAAAAAAAATCCACAACTAAGAATTGAACTTTTTGAAATACTTAGTTTTACTTACGAAATACTTAATTTAAATTTTAAAATACTTGATTTAGTAAATTAAATACTCAGAATGTGTATTAAAATACTGGATATTCGAATATACAACGCAAGTTAACCAAATGCTCTCATTTCCATCCAAGATGCATTTGGATGACACGTTCATTTCATTTAATTATTTTTTTACTGTTAAAAAACAAATTGCAACTAAGCATTGAAGTTTTTCAAGTACTTAGTTTTACTTGCGAAATATCTAATTTCAGTTTTAAAATACTTGATTTGGTAAATGAGATACTCAGAATGTGTATTAAAATACTAGATATTCAAATATGCAACGTAAGTTCACCAAATGCTCGCATTTCCATCCAATATGCATTTGGATTACATGTTCATTTCATTTAATTATTTTCTTTATTTAAAAAACAAAAACAAATTCGCAACTAAGCATTGAACATTCAGAAGTATTTACTTTTATTTGCGAAATACATAATTTCAATTTTAAAATACTTGATTTGATAATTGAGATACCCATAAAAGTTAATAAAATACTGGATATTTTAGTAGGCAATGTAAGTTCACAAAGTGCTTGCATGTTCATTCAAGATGCATTTGGATGACATGTACATTTTATTTAAATATTTTTTTTATTTAAAAAACAAATTTGCAACTAAGCATTGAACTTTTTCAAGTACTTAGTTTTACTTGCGAAATATTTAATTTCAATATTAAAATACTTGATTTGGTAAATGAAATACTCAGAATGAGTATTAAAATACTGGATATTAAAATATGCAATGTAAGTTCACCAAATGCTCGCATTTTCATCCAAGATTCATTTGGATGATATGTTCATTTCATTTAATTATTTTTTAATTGTTAAAAAACAAATTTGTAACTAAGGATTGAACTTTTCAAGTACTTAGTTTTACTTGCGAAATACCTAATTTCAATTTTAAAATACTTGATTTGGCAAATGAGATACTCAGAATAGGTATTAAATACTGGATATTCGAATATGCAACGTAAGTTCACCAAGTGCTCGTATTTCCATCCAAGATGCATTTGGATGACATGTTCATTTCATTTAATTATTTTCTTTATTTAAAAAAAATCGCAACTAAGTATAGAACATTTAAAGTACTTACTTTTATTTGCGAAATAACTAATTTCAATTTTAAAATACTTGATTTGGTAAATGAGATACTCAGAATGCGTATTAAAATACTAGATATTCGAATATGCAATGTAAGTTTACCAAGTGCTCGTATTTCTATCCAAGCTATATTTTGGATGGCATATTCATTTAATTTAATTGTTTTTTTATTGTAAAAAAACAAATTTGCAACTAAGCATTGAACTTTTTCAAGTACTTAGTTTTACTTGTGAAATACCTAATTTGAGTTTTACTTGTGAAATACCTAATTTCAGTTTCAAAATACTTGTTTTGGTAAATGAGATACTCATAATGAGTATTAAAACACTGGATATTCGAATATACAACGTAAGTTCACCAAGTGCTCGAATTTCCTTCTAAGATGCATTTGGATGACATGTTAAAGGACTTTTCAGCAGCTACAAAGCTTTGAAAGAGAATAATAGGCTTGAAGAGAATATTTGAAGATTTCCAGTCAATGTTCTTCGAGAGAATAGCCTCTGATAGGAACGAGTAGCATAATCCGTGGATTTACAATTTACATAGAAATATGAAGTCGGATACCCGTCGATAGTAATAGTCCAGTAGGTCGAAATAAAACGACATGCAATTCACCCTTGATAAATAATTAAAGAGATTTAGTTACTTCATTGATTTGAATTAGTTTGACATAGCTTGAGAGGGAATGTTCAATTGGATAGGAAATCTCTTCGAAAGAATAGATCATTGTCGAACAAATTAAGTAGATTAGGGAGAGGTAGGTGAACCAAGATTCTCAACAAATTCATTTCTCATTGAACTTTAATCAATCATTCTAGCTTATTTATTTCATCATTTAATCCTTGAACCATTTCATTGAGTTTTTATTTAATAATTGTAGTAGTAAACAATCATCTGAAGTATCGCTGCTAAAAATTGAATAAATGAAAATAATAATTGAGAAATACAGTCCTTAAAGGAACGATAATCATACTCTTGTACACTATATATTATTACTTGATATCGTACACTTGCGATTATTTTTGGAGCTTGAATATTATTAATTTTTACTAAGAATTTTACAATGAAAGATTTGCTCGATCACTAAGAATTGAACATTTTGAAGTACTTACATTTACTTGCGAAATACCTAATTTTGATTTTAAAATACTTGATTTGGTAAATGAGATACTCATAATATGTGATATAATACTGGATATTTGAATATGCAACTTAAATTCAGTTATGATTGGTTTTTCCAACTAAGATTTATTATAATACTTATTCATGTCACTTAAAGAAATGAACACAGTTCATTACTGATGGTGGAGTAAGAGTAAGTTGTTTGTAGATCAAAATAAGCTTGTTTGTAGATCAAAATAAGCACTTACTTTTAACAAAAATATAGTAGCATATTTGTCCCGGAGTAAAAGTAAGTTCTTTCTTTGTATACCGAAATAAATTGTTATTTTTATTTCATGAGGAGTAATGAACAATGTATTTGTTAGAATTTCAATTGCATTGAAATTGCATCATGATGAATATTAGAAATATCCAGTATTTTATTACCTATTCTGAGTATCTCATTTATGAAATCAAGTATTTTGAAACTGAAATTAGGTATTTATCAAGTAAACTAAGTACTTTAAAAGTTTCATGCTTAGTTGGGAATTTGATATTTTTTTTTTTTTTACAAAATAGACATCACATGAGAATGATATGTCGTCCAAATGCATCTTCCGAGGAAAGACCAATAATTGATGAACTTACGTTCCATGTTCGAATATCCAGTATTTTAATACTCATTATGAGTATCTCATTTATCAAATCAAGTATTTTAAAATTGAAATTAGGTATTTCGCAAATAAAAGTAAGTATTTGAAAAAATTCAATGCTTAGTTACGAATTTGTTTTTTTATTTTTTTTACAAAATAGATATCACATGAGAAGGATATGTCGTCCAAATGCATCTTTCATGGAAAGACCAACACTTGGTGAACTTACGTTGCATATTCGAATATCCAGTATTTTAATACTCATTATGAGTATCTCATTTATCAAATCAAGTATTTTAAAATTGAAATTAGGTATTTCGCAAGTAAAAGTAAGTATTTGAAAAAATTCAATGCTTAGTTACGAATTTGTTTTTTTTTTTTTACAATAAAAAATAATTAAATGAAATGAACATGTCATCCAAATGCATCTTGAATGGAAATGCGAGCATTTGGTGAACTAACATTGCATATTCGAATATTCAGTATTTTAATATTCATTCTGAGTATTTCATTTACCAAATCAAGTATTTTAAAATTGAAATTAGGTATTTCGCAAGTAAAAATAAGTACTTCAAAAAGTTCAATGCTTAGTTGTGGATTTGTTTTTTTTTTTTAAATAAAAAAATATTTAAATGAAATGTACATGTCATCCAAATGCATCTTGGATGGAAATGAGAGCATTTGGTAAACTTACATTGCCTACTAGAATATATAGTATTTTATTAACTTTTATGAGTATCTCAATTACCAAATCAAGTATTTTAAAACTGAAATTAGATATTTCGCAAATAAAACTAAGTACTTGAAAAAGTTCAATGCGTAATTGCGAAATTGTTTTTTTAAAAATAAAAAATAATTAAATGAAATGAGCATGTCATCCAAATGGATCTTGGATAGAAATACGAGCACTTGGTGAACTTGAATTGCATATTCGAATATCCAGTATTTTAATACCTATTCGGAGTATCTCATTTACCAAATCAAGTATTTTAAAACTGAAATTAGGTATTTCGCAAGTAAAACTAAGTAGTTGAAAATGTTCAATGCTTAGTTGCGAATTTATGTTTTTAAAATAAAAAAAAATAATTAAATGAAATGAACATGTCATCCAAATAGATCTTGGATGGAAATACGAGCACTTGGTGAACTTGCGTTACATTTTCAAATATTCAGTATTTTAATACCAAATCTGAGTATGTCATTTACTAAATCAAGTATTTTAAAATTGAAATTTAGTATTTCCAAGTAAAACAAAGTATTTCAAAAAGTTCAATGCTTAGTTGTGAAATTTTTTTTTAAATAAAAAATTATTTTATTTCAGTGTACATGTCATCCAAATGTAGTTGGGAATTATGAGTGGAAAGAGAAGGACCAACAAAAATAAGAATTTAAATAGTTTTTTATTAGTTAAAAGGGTAAAAAAGTAAAAATGCTTCAAAGAAGTAGTAAAAACTAAGTTGATCTTGTGTCAGGTACTAAAATACAAAAAAAAACTTATGGGTACTGATTCTTAAATAAATCATTGGCAGATGCATTTTTCTTCAAATTACCGTTAATTCATTCGATATTTCTCCATTTACATAACAATTTCTCACATTTTATTTTAGTGTAGTGTTAGATATATTCGTATCAAAATCTCACGTTTAAACCGAAATTTTATGTTCGATCGATATTTTAGGTTTTAACCGAATTATGCTCCCTACTCATGATAGGATGAACGTGTTTGTTTGAACGATAAATTTTATTTTAAACGATAAATTTAATTTTAAATAAAGGAATAAAAAGAGAAATTTTGTTACCTTCACCGGCTAAGAACTCTGGCGGCGACGGCGACGGTGACGACGCATTGGTGAAGACTTGACTGTGATGATGGGTCAAATATTTTGGGATCGACGGAAGAAAATGGCAAAATGGGGAGAGCTCATAATTTTGATTTTCGGTTTTTAAGTTTCAAATGAACTAACTATAATTGGGGTAAATATTGGTTGGGTGGGTTGTAAAATCCAATATATTTTTATTATTTCTTTGTATTCATCTTCCCTATTTTTTGTACATATTGCAATTTTTTCTTTATTAAACAATGTATCATTTTCTTCTATTTTGTCGTCGAGCTATCCACATTATTCAATAAAATCTTTGAAACATTTAACTCTTCATATTTATTTATTAGACATATTTCTGAGCAAAATTTAATTTTATCTCCTTACTGTGGTTGTCATGATCTTGCTAACATTTTCTGTCATACATCTCATTTGTTCTTCTAAACACTTTATGAATCTTGACATCGTAAAATCCAATTTCCTTCCTCATAATTCATGTCTGAATTAACATGACGAACTGATAAATACATCACATTCATGTGGCTGCATCTTTTTTCCATATCTTTTATCTAAATTTTACCTTGTTTCTGTTGAAATTCAAGCATAATTTGTATTCAAACCGTTTTTCAAAATTTGGTTCAAAGTTAAGCTACCAAACTTTGAAAATACATCCATCATTCACACTTCACCAAACCCAAAATTTTTACTATAAATAGCCATGCATCTGCATTCATTCATCCATCTCAAAACAAGCAAAAACACAAGCAATTGAGTATTGTATAGCATATTCATTTAGATAAATTTTAGTATGCTCTGTGGTTGCGAAAATGTCCGATCTTCCACATCAGAAAGAATTTTCTATGTGATTAGAGTTATGTGAGTTACACTTTGAAAGCGAGATTGAGTATGTCATTCAAGAATAATTATTCTTGAAGTTCTTGGTCTCCTCTAAGTTGTTCTAGGGAGAGTTGTTGTTATCTCCTATTGTTGTAGGAACGATTTGTACCCATTATTAATATAGTGGAGATTTTTTTGTTGGACTTCCGTCTCGTGGTTTTTTCCTAATTTGGATTTTCTATGTAAAAAACCCTTGTGTCTTTTTCTTCATAATTATTATCATTGTTGATATCGTGAAAATATTTTGATCCGATATTACCGTTAAAGAGAAAAGAATCGACCCCTCCGCTGTAAGAAAAGTTATTTGGCTATCTTTCCCAACAATTTCCTCTATAAAAAAAGACTTAAGGAATCCGCATTTCATCTCCAGAAACACAACCATATAAATATGAAAAAATTATGATTAACATATTCTCCGTGTTCCCAAGAATTTATCGTGCATTCAATTGTTGAATTGAACTCTCTCAATATCATTTATCATTTAATTCCTTCAATATTTTTCGAAAGAAGTTGCGTGAGAAATTTATATCTTATTTTGGAAAAAGTAGTTATAAGAATATGGATAATCATAAATCATACGTTCTTCATTCCAAGTATCTACTAAGTGCATCCCCTTCCAATTGTTCATAAACCTGCCGGACTTTGCAATATCCTTTCGTCATTCTCAGTGTTGGCATGATACTTTCCCTGTGAGACGGATCAACCTTACTAATATTCACAATAAAAAGTAATACTCTTATCATAAAAAGTAATAATTTTTCATGGATGACAAAATAAGAGAGTCATCTCACAAAATACGACCCGATGAAAATATTTTGGGCCATTGAGTATCAAATATCTAAGAATCGAAACTCTTAATTCTGCAGAAACACAGTTTTTTCCCCTCATTCTAAGCTCCATTTTCGAGTTATTCATCCGCAAGATTACATTCATTTCCAAAATATTTTGGCAATAACATCGAATTCAGTGAACACAAGCCCTTAAGTCGTATCTGCCCCTTCTCTTAGAAACTGCAAGTCCTTCATTTGCAGCTGCGCAGCTTCTTTTGGTAATGGCTTAGCCTCTGGAACATTGATTTCATCGGTTCCTTCCGCGAGTCTTTTGACCTTCTCTTTCACAATTCTATCCATCTCTCGCTGCCCCACGGTGGGGAAGACAGCATTGAGGATTATAGATAGATCTGCTACGTCCTCTTCTTCTATAGGATCTCCCCTTAAGCAACAGACGTAAATGGCTTCTACAGCTTTCTCTGCTCGAATTTCCATAGGAATTGCGGGGACAAGGAGGCCGCTCGACTTCGCTCGCCTCTGCAAGTGAACACAACCAATCCCTTAGAAGGGAAAAGATTCAAACTTCATATTGATTTGAAGTCTAAACATAATATTCAAATCATAACTTTCGATTCAAACTAATGAAATAACAACAGAATACTAACCTCTCTTGCTTGATTCATCATCGCGATGAAATTTTCCTCTTCGAATTCGATATCATCCGAAATCCGAAGCCTGGCTACTCCTTCCAGTATTTCTTCAGATTTGAGCAAACCAGCGCCAACCGCAGCTAGCCAGCAGCACATCAGTACATTCAGAGGCTCCCCTGTCTAAACCAATCCCACCTCAATTTCTCCTGTTTTTTTCACCATAAAATCAAGTGAAACCAAAACCCGAAAACGGAGTTAGGAACAAAGTACCTTCCCGTGTCGATCCTGGAAGTCATAGAAAGCTCTGGAATCATTCACCGAACACTTCTTCCCCACTCTCCTTCTGAACTCAGCAAAATCCATGAGATCTCCTCCCACGCCTCCTTCATCACTGACGATTCTGGCGAGTAGCCCAACCACCGGAAGTGCGCCGATTAATTTGCTGACGAAACCAGAAATGGAGGCGGATTCCTCCATGTAGGCGCGAATAAACAATAAACCGCCACTGGGTTTGCGCCGGGTGCGCGGAGCTCTCCAGAGAAAAGATGGTGAAAGGGGCTTGCAGGATATGGCGTAGATTCGATTCGACGAAGAATTGGTGTTTGTTTGGAGGGAGGAGAGCGTCGCCATTGTTGGATTTTGCTGAGGCTGAAATCTGGCCATTCGTTTCTATCGGTGGTTTGCTCACAGTATCTGCAGGCATAATTTAGAACCGTGAAATTTTATTTGTAAGATAATATTAAATTAATTGATAAATTAATTATTTCAAATTAATTATTTCTTGTTCCAATTAAATCTAATTATGTATATTTGTAAAAATATACGATTAGTATAATTTTAATAATTAAAAAATAAATAAAATAAAATAAAATGTATTTAATGTTAGTACAGGTAACTCTAGAACTAATTATGCGAAATGAGACAACAATAATCTTCACAATTACAAATATCAGAACTTTTAGATGTAATAAAAAAAAGTTAGAGATGAATCCACCAAAATTTAAATTTTAAGAAAAACAAATATATCAGAATCATGGTTTAATAAGTTGTCATATTACGTGTATAATTTTAAAAAATTATTATTAATTTATGATATTGAAGAGATTATAGATATATATAAGTTTTTCAAAAATATTTATTTTATTAATTAATTGAAATTATTAATGGCAAAAACTTGTATGAGACGGTCACACACGTCGTATTTTGTGAGATATATATCTTATTTGGGTTATCCGTGAAAAATTATTAATTTTTATGCTAAGGGTGTTACTTTTTATTGTGAATATCGGTAGGGTTGACCCTGTCTCACGGATAAAAATTCGTGAGACCGTCTCACAAGAGACTTACTCATTTTAATTTAGCCCATTCGGCTTTTTCTTATAATAATACAATATAAATATATAATTATTATATATTTTTATATTTTAAAATTTGAAACTGACATGGTATATTATTAATCAAATGAATTAAGTGCTATAAAAAATTAGGCAAAAACTCAAATATTGAAGATTTTTGATATGTTAACAATGAATTTATATTTTATTCTTGTAATTTGAATGATTTTTTTTTTTGTTATGTTAAGATAAATTTGTATTTTTAGTCTTGTAACTTGCATGTTTATTATATTTTTGGTCTTGTTAATGGTGCATATGCAATTGTAGTCCTATAACTTACATGTTTTTTTCGTTTTGATCCTCTTTTTAACTGGATTCCATAGATTTTCTTTCAAAATAATATTTTAAAAAAATCACGACATGGATAGAAGTTTTATTCCAAAAATCTATGTCGACATCCACGTCCGTCAAAGAGGACCAAAATGGAAAAAAAAATACTAATTACAAAATTAAAAACACAAATTCACTGTTAACAGAACCAAAACAGAAAAATACATACAAGTTATAGGACTAAAAATGTAAATTGACATTAACATAACCAATTTTTTTAAAAAAATACAGATAAGTTAATGACTAAAAATATAAATTTATTATTAACACGACCAAAATTAAAGTGAAAAAATTGCGTATTACATAACAAAAAATAATGTAATTATCCCTATTATAAATCATATGAATTAAGTTCTTCAAAAAATTGGGAAAAAACTCAAAATAATGAAGATGGTTGATATGTGATGTTCTTCAGTAATAATAATAGTAACAGATTGCAATGAATTTGTTGAAATAATTATCCGTAAGAAACAGAAATAATGATGCGGTGAACTTGATTTTAATCCTTGTATCCCTTACAATCACTCATCAAATCGAATAAAGCTAAGATTCTGACAACCTCCGACTTCGAAAAATACTCGTAGCAATCATCGTGGACCTCTTCTGATGTCGTTTTTTGTTGTTCTTCCTCAGGTGGTGGATATTGCCAGATAGCCGGAGACTTGAATTCGAAGAAGTCGTCAATCTCATCCAACTTTCTCATGATCTCCGACGACGAATCCGTATGTGGAGTTTCTGGTGTCGCGGGTGGCGGTGGCCGTGGCGGTGGCTGAAGCTGGGAGTTAACGGTTGCAGGATTATTTTTGCGTGGTGGGATTATTTTATGGCAAGTCTTCATGATGTAGCATATGTTCACCAAAATATGTATCCACTCGCAAATTTCTTCACCGAAAAGTTCATGCAAATTATGTCATAGTCTTGGCTATATATAGACATAATAGGCATAGTTTGGTACACATGATAAGATAAACATATGATATATAATATAAGGATAAGTTAAAGATAAATAAGAAGTATGATATTATATTTACTGCTTGGTATGATTTTAATAAGAGTGATTAAATTTATATATTAGATTGTAATGACAAAATTAACCTTATCATAATAAATATTATATGTTGGGTGCAATAATTGTCCTTGCTTGGTAGAAGCGATCGAACCATGGTGCTTGTGCTGCTGTGCGGTTTAAAAGATTTGAGTTGCACCATTACCACTAGCTATAACTTTTGGTAAAGCGGTAAGCACTCGGTCCTACATTATAATTTCAAAGTTGTTGCTTAAGTTCATATTTCTTATCTGTTCATGCGTCGACAGTGCTTGCATGATTTATTTATTTTTACCTAATTTTGTATATTATATAAATATGATAATTGAGCCCTTGATTTTGTGAATCAAGACAAATATCAATTTTTAAGGTTAATCGAGTGAAACTAATAATTTTATTGAGATTATAAAAATCATTTATATAATTATCTCAAGTTCATTTATATAATTATTATATTATATAACTTATAAAAATAAATAAAAATATTTATTTAATTTTAATTTATATTAAGGTATAAATTATCATATTATATAACATATAAAAATAACTAAAAATATTTATTTAATTTTAATTTATATTAAGGTCGAATGGCATGAACTTTTTACAAGAGGAAACTTTAAATATTTATAAAAATCATTTATATAATTATCTCGAGTTCAAAACATCATTATTTTGATAATATATAAAAATAAATAAAAAATATTTGATAGGGTTTAGGATTTTTTATATATTGAGGACAGTTAAGTCATTTGTGATGTTTTTTTATCATTAAATTAAAATTATCACATCTCATAAAAGAGATATTTTATCATTGTATAAAATATCATGATCTTTCTAAAAAGATATCAAACGTGAGATAATGATGATTATTTATGAATCTATTTCTTATTCCAGTATACCAAACTATACCTTCTATAAGCATTGGAATTCTGTTAGGAATCAAATTGCCTAATGAAATCTTTGAAGGATTTTCACAAAACGAATGTAATGTTCGAGACGAATGATAAAATTCAATATTTTTATTATATTGTTTTATAAAAATAAAGGAAAAATTAAATAATTTATAATTATTTTTCAATTTATCATTTCATCTCACGATCCCGTGAAAATCAATCGAACTTAGGATATTTTTTAAAAATTCAAATCGGTCGCTGACCCAAACGCACCGCGAAAAATCTAATTCAATCCTAGTGGGCTGTGATTTAAGCATTAGACTGTTAGCCCAATTTTTGTTCTTTAAATTGAAGTATGGGCTTCTTGGAATGATTACGTAGAAATTATATTATTGACATATAACTTGTATATTTTTCATTCATTAACTTTTTTTTTCCTTTCAATTATAGTCATTTTTAATTTGACGTGACATCAAGCAAATCAGCAATTTTCGATAACACATCATCGTTTTGAGGTGTAACGTCATCATTTTTCAGTTTCACGTCAACCTTCCGATGAAAAATAACTATAACAAAAAAATCACAAATTAGTTGACTAAGAATGTAAAATCGATCCCAGATCGTACCATTCGCTTATAATAATATCATACGAGGCTCGTTAGTAGAGAACCTTTGGATCTCACTCCATACTCTTTGATATACTTTTTTGGGCGATCGGTTATTCCAATCAACATCTTTAGTTCAAAGGATAAGAAAATTTTCAAATTTTCGGAAGAATTATTTTAGATTGCATTTGAATCCATGAATTTCAAATTTATTTTTGTTATTTAAGAGAAGTGCTGAAACCATAAACTTCAAATCCACTTATTTCATATTCATATCGTTTTATGTTAATTATGACGCATTTCAAATTTATTCAATAAATAGTCATTTGAATTTTATTCTACTTTTGTAACTAATGTATAGATAAGTAAGATATAGATTTATGATTTGTTCTGTTGTTTCATTATTAACAATAAAACTATAATAAATTTCAATCGATACAGAATTTGTCCATTTATGCAATTGGTGGGCACATCTATTCGATACAAATTTTCATTAAAAACATGTTTATTGCAAGACTAGGAAATTTAATTAGAGTGAGTCTCATGTGAGACCGTCTCACGGGTCATAATCTGTGAGACGGGTCAACCCTACCCATATTCACAATAAAAAGTAATACTCTTACCATAAAAAAGTAATACTTTTTCATGGGTGATCCAGAAAAGAGATCCGTCTCACAAATACGATCCGTGAGACCGTCTCACACAAGTTTTTGCCATTTAATTACTAGTGTCCCCCAAGACTTATCTTATCATAAAATATTATAAATTCTCTCTATTAACCTAGAACTAAATACTAATTAACAGTCAGACAATTTGCTCCATGTTCAATCAAATCGCTTCAACGTGGCGGGCAATCAACACAACTACTTTGATCATTCGACGTAGTGCGATTTTAGTCATTTTTCATTGATTATGTCTGCAATATTCAGTATCATGTCAATGTTTCGATGAAAAAAAGTCTAAAAAAAAAAAAACCAAGTTTTTGATCTGCGTACGACGAATTAGGTTACTAAAACCTTCTTTTGGCCAACTTAGGAAGCAAATTTTGTTTTCTTTTATTTATAATATAATAATTTAGTAATCGCTAATTAAAATATAAGAATCCATCGTTACACAATCGGACTCCATTCGACTTATCAGCATCATATATAATATACTAAAAACTACTGGTGAATATTTATCGAGAATATAAGTTAAATTATAGGTCGTATAGAAAGTGACATGACAAAGCAAAAACAAGAAAACGTTGCTGGCTGGGCAAAGCATATATACATACATATATATATATATATATATATACATACATATATATATATATACATACATACATACATATATATATATATATATATATATATATATATATATATATATTAAAGGGAAAGAAGGCAGCACTCCTTGCCAACCCACAAAAGTAAGCATTGTTCCTTGATCCTTCTCAGGTGCTTTCTGGAGAGGGACGGATTCAAAATTATAGTTCATCTGACACCAATATCTTAAAATTTTGAATGAAGTTTCGGGTGTAACAAACATCACTTACACTTGATTCACAAAAAAAGAAGAAGCTCGATTATATATTTTAATGTATAAATTTAAATTCATGATGCAAATGTCATGATCATATTACGTTTATAAAGAGTTATTTATAAATTCGAGAAGATTACACCACTCAATAGACAAGTTTTTTGGATGATGATACTCCTATTAGATTTATAACCTAACATAACATTAGTTTTCTCGTTGAGAGTCGATGTAGTGGAAGGGGCGATCTAGAAAGGGATACCATTGGAAAAAGTTAGTCAAGGCAGTCTAGAGTGGGTCGTCACGGATGTCAGTTTCTCAAGGGATCGAACAATGTTACAAATGTTCCACATCAAACTAATAAAATGTAAGTTCTAAACTCTAAAAGGTTACATCGATTATCCGATAGACAAATTTTTTGAGATGATACACCTCTTGAGTTTATAACATAACAACACGACTCATATATCCCCCCTTTTACTCTTGATTTGCTCGATCCATCCCCAGTTATACAATAAAGAAAGATACAAAAAAATAAATGTATATAAAAGCATCGCATGTCTAATGACGCTAGTATTTTAAAAACACAAGGTTAAGTTATAAATAAGAGTTTCTGTCCGTAGAGAAGCAAAATACAACATTAGATTTCAATTTTAAAACCTCCTCTTACGTCACATGCATGGTTGGCCCTTGGAGCATCACCATCGACTCTAAGAATTTATAATGGAAATTAAAAAAAAAACTAGGTTAAGGAGGGAGGATTCTTCAAGTCATGTATGCAACTCTCAGAGATTTTATCCAACTGATGTGAGACAACTAGCACATATCTCCCACGCTCAATAATGAACATCTGAAACGTGAAGTTTACAACCGTTGAGAGACAACTAACATTAATGAATATTAAAAAAAACAACGATCGAAGAGTCGAGCTCAAAGATACAGATTAATTCCGGTACTTTATATATCAACTATCAGAAACCCAATTCAATTCGATATTTACCCGATTTTCCAACTCGAAAAAAAAAAAAAAAAAAATTCTAAACCTGCCGTGCGCACCTTCCCCATTAGGGTTTAGTTGACGGAGTATGAATCCAATCTCACTTTTGTGTAAAGCTACGAGTCCAACTACAGAAATATTTGAAAAACTTTCAAATCCCACTCCCAATTCAAAAAGATACCTTATCTTAACTTAGCAAATAAGGAATTGAAAACACAGACAACACATACACAAAGCAACTCGTCCGCTGATCTGAAACGTCGTTTTAAACATAATAAACGACTTTTTTTTTTCACGCACCAATTGTGCTTTTATACATTTTAAATAAATATTTGATTCTCATGCAGATATTTCAAAATATATTCGCGTTTTTATTGACTCGATCTATATTTAAAAAATTTATCTTTAACCTTAATTACCGAGTTTCGTGGTGCATAAAAAAAGAACAGAGAAAGGAATTGTTCTACTTCATCGGGCAGCAGCGGAGACACATGCCCTTGTACCCAGGCTACCAAATTTTTTTAAAAAAAATTATATTTATACTTTTGGAATAATAGATATTAAGCCTGGTAGATCAATTTAAAATACTAAAAGATTCTAGAGTTTAAAATTCTAGCCCGGATAGAGCCATATTTCTGACCCCGCTACTGTCATCGGATGTGGTTCTTCATCGGGTGTAGTTCACCCAATGTATTTTCACCATTTTCTTGATTTTTTTTATAAAAAAATTTATAAATTTTATGATTGAAAATTATATTATATAAATAGCCTTCTATTCTATCATTTAAAAAAGATGAAAAACATGTGGGTCACTTCAACTAAAAGAAATGTGCAAATGTAATTAGTCAAATTAGGCCGGGCATGCACTTGCATGTACTAGTTCAAATGTGCACGCATCTTAAATTTTTTGTCACGGCCTTGTTCATTTTTGAGGAGGTACGTGAGGAAATGAATTTGAATTACAAGAATTTCGATTATAATTTTAATATTAACAACGAAACAATATATCTAATCTTTAATTCATAATTTACTTATTTACACAGTAACTACACAAAATAGAATGAATTTTAAATAATATCGTTACTGAGTGAATTTGAAAATTCATTACAATTAACGTGAATATTATATAAGAATGCAAGAAGTGTATTTGACGTAAATGAGAGAATGATCTATTAGAGGAAAAAAAAAATTCAACCTATAAATTATATATCAATATCATAGCAAAATCTCGATATATCACAACATTTCAATATAATCAGTATACTAATTATATAAGCCTCCCAACATGGGGAGGCATGTTACTTCAATTGAGATAATGAAAAATTGTTTCACTTTTTAGTTGGAACTTTAGATGGTTCTCGAAAAAAGATGCGTACAAAATCATTTTCGATATGATTTCAGTATAAATATTTTTAAGATCGTAATTGTCCGTACAATATTATGTAATTTTCGATATGATACAGTACCATATGCATTTGCCATTTGATATCGTGAACAGATCTCATTGTTAAGGCAAAAAAGACCAAAACTGCACGAGAAGCAAATTTATTGAATTAATAACATATAATTTTATTTAGGACTAAAATCAATTTAAACTCCCAACATCAATTTCTCCATTTCCCTTATTTACTAAAATGGGCATGTGTCGGAAAATTTTAATCGGTAATTATAAATGCTGAGAAATACTTTTTTTAAAAAATATATATTGTTAAAATTAAATATTAGCAAATTGTAATGGCTTCGGTAGGGTACAAAATAAAGGGTTAAAGACAAAAACATAATGGGTTGTCCCAATGAATAAGATTAATAATGCTTTATCAGTCATCTTTTTGCCTAAAAAGATTCTTGGGGTTGGCCATATATCCTTTTGGGATAACCGATAACAAGTTACGTAAATTATATAATAAAGATTTTATAAAAAAAAAAATATGTGAGACGATCACAAATCTGATACATATATTTTATTTAGTCACAAATAAAAAAAATATTATTTTTAATTATAAATATGAAAAGATTGACCCGTTTCAAAAATAAATATGTACGATACTCAAGATTTTATGTGATAGACTAATAAAAAATTGGGAGTAAGTATCTTGTGAGTAGGTCTCACGAATCTTTATCTGTGAAACAGCTCAACCCTACCGATATTCACAATAAAAATAATACTCTTAGCATAAAAAGTAATATTTTTTCATTGATTACCAAATAAGAGATCTGTCTCATAAAATACGACATATGAGACCGTCTCACACAAGTTTTTACCAAAAATTTACCAAAACTTAAATATTTTATAATAAGAAGCCCAATTTATAAATTTCCTTGCAAATTATTATTATTATAGCTAAAATATTCTAAAATATTTTAAAATAATGAATAAATTTTACAAATCATACAAGCTTATCAAATATTTTAATATAAAATCCAAGCAAGCAATCCAAATTGGAGGGGAAAAAAATATTAATTGAAATATATTGCACGTGTGACCTATATTGTCCGCAGGAGTCTACCACATGAACAGGGCAGTAGTGGGATTAGCAACATTTTAATTATTCCAACCAAGAACAATTTTTTTTCCCTCTTCGTTCTAAAGTAGTGATTTTAATTTAAAGAAATATTACTTTTTCCCCCAACAAAACTATCCAAATGTTTGGGTGATTTTGAGATAATGGGAATATTTCCCTAAACACTGGATCGAATGGGTTGAAAACATTAATATATTTTAAATATGCATTAAATAAAATTTCACTATTTTTTAAAAAGACCATTTTAATAAATTTTTATAATAAAATGTATTTGAAAGCCTAATATTATTCCTAATTTACTTGGATTTTATATTAAAATTTTGATATTATTTATCACGGGAGCGCCACCATCACATTAATGCTGAATGCAGAAGTCAACATGATTGATGAACAACATATCAAAATTATATAAAATCGGAGAAAAATTTAAAATAAAGTGGGTATTTGAGTTAATAAAATTTCTCAACATCTAATGTTTACGTGAATCAGTCTACAAAGAATCCATTAGACAAATTCTAGTACAAATTTACAACAATTTTGAAAACATTTTATAAAAATTTGTAAAGACACTTGTATAAAAATGTTTTATAAGTATTTATCCAAACATAACCTAAAAGTTGTGTAAACGTTCTTTAAATAAGAATTGTGTTCTTCTTTAATCTTCTATTACTTCGATGATTTTTCTTGTCTCGGCAACACTTGAGACGTTTTTGGATCGAGTCGTTTAAAATATATGATTTCGAATGCATTTCTATTACACAAATAACTAAATTAGAAGTAACAACATGAATGGACTCAAATTGGATATAGAAATTATTATTTTCGATTTCGCAAGTTCAGAGAGTTGAAAAGAACAGACAAGAAATTTACATTTATTGTAGTTTTCACGTAGAATTAGGCAAGTTGGTACTGTTAATTTCCACTAAATTAAAATTCGTAGTCTTATTTATTTATGTTGATCCATTTCAAAGCACCACAAAAAGAAAGAAAGTTGGATTCCCATATGTGCAACTCTGCTAGTGCTGGATGATGAATCTTCATGTTTCAAGACAATGTAGGAACAGTGCCATGCACTCACTACAAAATACTTTATATTAAATTAAATAATCACCCAAATTCAATTGGTCGCAACTTTTAACAACCCAAAGTTAATGCTTCCTCCATGGAGTGGCAAATTTTATAAAGTATTATTTTATATATTATCCCCCACTGGTCAAATGTTTGCGACGGAAACTCTTTTGAATCGGATCCAATCGAGTTTCTATATTGCTATTTATGAGTTATGATAAATCTATGTCCTTCCGTGCTCATCTACGAACATGCATGGACGTAAACGAATCAAATCGAGTCGAATGACATCAAAGTTGAGCTGACTCATTTTGAAAAGTACTAAACTCGTGAATAGCTCGTTTATCATGTTTAACGAGTTTGGTTCGAGCTCGACTCGTGAAGCAGACTCGTTTTCGAGCTAGTCAAACATATAATTGAACTTGATTCGAACTCATTAAAAATAGAATCGAGTTCGATCATGCAAAAAAATGTATATCTATAAATTAAAGCTGGCAAAAAGAGATATTTTTAGTGGTGAAATAAAAATATTTATTAAACAAATATATATTTAATGTTTTTTTAAGAAAGAAAAATTGGTGATTGTGCGAATCGATAATGGATGTGGTGGAACTTAAATGGCGACCGACAATTCCCCGACAGCAGAGCATGGGAACACTTTTTAAGAATTTTTTTTCTTTCAATACTGATCTGGCGCTGTCACGTTATGCATTTCGCTGATATTTTCCAACGGTCCGGATCCTATCCACGTAAGCACTACCTTCCGCCTCACACACCCTGGCGCAAGTTAGTCAACCTCACTTAACCAAACCCATGATCTACCCCTGAATTTCCAATCAAGCCCTCACTAATCATTACACTACGACACACTATACCCCAAAGTCTACTTGCCTAAAATAGTAATTTTACGACATAAAAACCAGTATAAAACTCCGCAGCCTCATCCCATAGAACTTTAGCACCGAAGAGACATAGTGAGAGAGAATATAATACCTAATTACCCCTCTCCGGAATCTCTGGTTCGGATCCATTTCCTCCGCCGTTGATCGTAATCCAATATCGGTTCTTCTCCCCACCGGATCTGGGAAAATTTCTGCTTCGCATGATGGGATTTTGCATCTGCCTGTTGGAGACTCCGGCGAGGTTACTGTGGAGCACCAGCTTCTTCCGCCACAAACTAATGTTATTCTAACATACTCCAAATAATACTCTCCAAATCTCCGAATAGAAATCGTATCATATATATTATCTGTATATATATCTTAAATTCTCTCCGGGAAACTTTGTGTGTGTGTGAATATATTGAGCAGGACGACGTTGTGTTAGATCGCCGGAGATCTGAGAAAGAAAATGGAATCTGGTCGTATTTTCTTTGACCCCTCGTGCAACGACAACATGCTTTTTCTTGGAAACGGTGACTCCTTTTTCCGAGGTACAAATTCAATCATAAGTTTTCTCCTCTTGATTCCCATGTTATCCTTTCGCGCGTGTTTACACTAGTTTTCGATCCATACTAGGAGGAAGATCAGTGATTAACATGGAGGAAACCTCGAGGAGGCGTCCATTTTTCAGCACGGCGGAGGAGCTTTATGACGAAGAATATTACGATGAGCAGTTGCCGGAGAAGAAGCGCCGGCTGACTCCTGAGCAGGTGCACTCGCTGGAGAAGAGCTTCGAGGTTGAGAACAAACTGGAGCCGGAGCGGAAGACTCAGCTGGCGAAGAAGCTGGGATTGCAGCCCCGGCAGGTCGCGGTTTGGTTCCAGAACCGCCGCGCGCGGTGGAAGACCAAACAGCTTGAGAGGGATTTCGATCAGCTCAAATCCTCCTACGATGCACTCGTCTCCGATTATGAATCCATTTTCAAGGAAAATGACAAACTCAAAGCTGAGGTAAATTTGTTGAATCCCATCTTTTCTAGCTTTAGTTTCATTTCAAACTGAATACGATCGATTTTATAAATCTGCAAAAATATTATTATTTTTGTAAATATAGTTCGAGTCAACCCGATCATTTATGATTCATGGTTTGTCGAAATAGTCGTGGATACTATTGCAGATCCTATCTGTTAGGGTTCGCGATGGTCCTAGACATGTAAGAAATTTTTTTAAAAAATTTATAAATTTTAGAAAAGTCTTGGGAAAGGAAAAATTACATCAAACCATGATCTGAATATGATTTACTGATAATATTTTTGATCCTAAAGCTTGAATTAGAGATCAAACTGTAATTCTCTACCCAAAGTATAAAAAATGATAGGAAGGCTGGACATGCTAATTTGCTGTCGTAAGTCATAGTAAGTGGTCACCATCAAATGAAAGAAATTTCATTTATTTAATTTTGTCTAATAATATAAAATTTGAATATTTGTCACTAAATTTTATAGTCTTTGACCAAAATTACATAAATAGCTATATTAGCGTGATTTCATAATTGACAAGGACATGTTTGGCTGAGTCCAAAGAATAAGATGCCTTTCTTCGAGATCGACTCATCCCCTGAGATTTTATTCTTTCATGGATTGAAATAGCATCGATCCTACCCCCACTAATTTATATATAAAAAGACGAAATTTCAATTCTCTTAAAAAGCAAATATACCTTTTTCTTAGTCTCGAGAATTCGAGAACTGATTTTTCTTAAATTCAATATTAAAATTGTTATAATCTCCTAATTTTGTTAAATTTAAATATTGTTCTACCCTCAAGAAAAGCTAAAACCCAAAAAAAAAAAAAAAAAAAAAGACTGGGATCAAATAGTCGAGTTTCGAACATGAAACCTTAGTGTCAAATGAACTACAAGTGATCGGTTTTAGTTGACATTTTGTTTCACTTCAATTGTTTAATCGTGCTTCCATATATACATATCACATGTGTGTGTAGTCGATTAAGTTGAGTGCATGTCCATGTACCAAGCTACAATCCTCAAAATATACATGCAGGTTCTTTCCTTGATGGAGAAGGTAAAAGCCAAAGAACAGCCCACCGGAGAATCGCCGGCACATCATGCATCGAATCCAGTCCCGACAGACGAGCCACCGTGTCTCCAGCTTACTATGAAGGTGGAAGACCGGCAAAGCATCGGCAGCGATGGCAGCGCTGTGGTGGACGATGACGGCCCTCAGCTGCTAGACAGCGGTGACTCCTACTTCCCTAGCAGTCATTATCCCGATTGCGTGGTGGCTGCTGAGGAGGAAGATGTCAGCGAAAATGGCGGCAGCTATTTCGAATACGTTTTCCCCGCCGCGGAGCACCACCACCACCAAGAAGATGGGGATGGGGAGCCGATCGGCTGGTTTATCTGGAGTAATTAAGTTAGAATAATATGGGCATTATATATATATACATATATATATATATATATATATATATATATATATATATATATTATTCTGAATAGTTAATAAAATAATTAGCTTAAGGCTATGGAAATATGAATTTAAGTAATTTGTATCTGTTCTATCCTATAATATAAGGGGGTATTTGACATAGGTATTGGCTCTCTAAGAAATAATATATAAGCCTTTGTTTACCCTTAAGTTACTTTGTCATTCTACTTTTCAACAGTTATATGTATTTTAGGTAAATATTAATTATTATTATCACTGTATATAATTTTTGATAACGTAACAAGTGTTCGATCATATAATTGGTACAATAGATAATATCACGTGTTCGATTCACATTAATTGTAACGATCACAATTACTGAGAGAGATCACTCGAAAACAATAATTATCCATAGTAGAAAAACGATAAAAGTGAACGATTAAAATGTAACATTTGAGCTATTGTATAATTTCAAATATTTTAATTGCACGATTATTCCAAACTTCTAAATTTTCCACAAAAAAAAAAAAATATTATATACATGCATACATTCAAAAACTAAAATTTGTATTATTTTCAGTGTCAGTTTTTTTGGTAATTATGATGATAAAATTAATCTTAAATATACCGAATATATCCATATCTTATAAGTTCATTGTGTTATTTTATTTAAATTTATTAATTTCAAAATTTTACCTTGCAACTTCTTTCAAAACTACTTCTAAATTATTTAAAATAACTTCAGATGAACACCCCACAAGCATTAAACATCAAATTAAACAAGTTGTTTTCACATAAATATTCAAATTTATGTTAGAGTTTATTGCATGTGCACATGCAAAACGATACTAGCTAGTATTACACTAATATTTTCTTAATTTCATTTAATTTAGTAATCGATCGGATCAATTGTTTTTTTTTTTTTGTGCGAGTTAGATTCGGCTATGTAGCTAGATCAGTTACGATCTAAACACACTGCCAAGTCAACAACAATTGTTTTTTTTTTTTTTGGTTCTTTTTTTTTACATTTTTATGTATTTCATGCAAATGATTAATGCATACGATATGATTTTAAATTTTATTCGAGGAAACTTTACACACGAATTAATTTATGAGGTTGAGTAGTCTCAATATCACTATATGGAAATCGGCAAAAGATCAAACGTATATGATAAACCTGCTTTGACTCCAAATACACTGAAATCATTATCATTACCAAATAAAGCCTGTCTGGCTGATATCTCCACAGCGAGCATTTGTGTGAAATTCCAGTTACTTTCGACAGTTATATTAAATTTCCCGGGTTGTCCTTTTGTTTTGGTATTTGTGATGTTTGTTTACTGCTCTGGAGACAAAGAAAGCAGACATCTGTTCTCTGCTTTAAATATTTTAGTAAGGAGTACTAAAATCAATGTTCCATCTTTCTTCTTTAATCCCTTTCCTTCGTCACACAGATCCCTTCACTTTCACCGCCAAAACATCTCTTAATCATGTTTAAACTTGAAGTTCGACAAAAACGCTCCGTTTCGAAAAAAAAAAACGAAAAAAAACGGTAAGACTATATATAAATTCTGACTTTGTGATACAAATTAGCTTGTAAGAAAATATACTATTCATTTAGATAGATAATGTTTTTTTATATAATTTATTCATAAATACAATATTTAATCTATTAAAAAAATTCAAACATTATATCTGCAAATTACATGTATAATATAATTTTATTATAATTATCTAAATAATAATTTAAAATTATAACAAAGTTTTATGAATTAAATTTTATCAATTAATAATCTGGAGTTGGTGAAAAATCCCCAATCAAAACATTTTTTTGGGTTCACTCGCTACCCACAAAATTGTGGTACTATGTCATACAAAATGTGGTACATTTCATGTGGAAATGTGATACACTGTACTAAAAATATAACTAGACTAAAAATATTAAATCGACGGCCGAGATTGAAACCAATTTCTCGTTAATAATCAATGTCATGATTCATAGTAATCATCATTTATGTGTGCGCCACAAGCTAAAATAGTCGCCTCAAGCTGTTACACTCATTTATTACTTGTGAAAAGTGTGATGGTTATTTGCCACTAGAAAAGGATAACTTGGCATTTAATTGTTGGGAAACTCCATACATTAATCTCTGCTTTATCCTTCAATTCACTCACGCACACAATGTTGAGCTTAGACAGGTAAATTCTTGAATTCTCTGTTCCTTTTGGTGGAAGACAAACAACAATGTGCAAGAATTTGATAATTCTTCTAGCCATTCTCGTGACTCTTCTTGTCGGGTGTTCTTCAGCTTCTGCATCACCTGCTACAAGTCAGTACCAAACATCCTCGTACGAGCGCATTTTCTAGCTTGGTTTCTGTTTCTTTCTTGAATCTTACTTTACACGCGTTGTTGCAGGAATCGTAGGTGGGGTTGTCACAAATGTTGCTTCCGCCGTCTTCAAGTGGCTGTGGTCACTAAAATCGACCACTAAGACAGGTACACAGATCGTGTAAAGAAACCCATGTTTCAAGATTACCTTTTTCCACCATTTTTTGTTGGTTTTTTTTTTTTTGTCAATCGGTTAATGGGTTTTGTGATTTCAGCCGTTTCGAGTCGTTCTATGATGAAATTCGAAAGTGGGTATGTTGTCGAGACTGTGTTCGATGGAAGTAAGCTTGGGATCGAACCACATTCGGTGGCGGTGTCGGCATTTGGGGAGCTTCTGGTTCTGGACTCTGAAAATAGCAATGTTTACAAGATCTCAGCTCCTTTATCTAGATGTGAGTTGCTCTTTCTTTTCGTTCATTTGATTTGATATAATAGTTGGATTCTATGTTGAAAATTTGGAGGATGTTGTTTAATTTAAGCTACATTTGCAATAAAGTTTTGATCTTTGAAACTATATGACATTATGACATGAAGTTGAACTAACAGGTTTTATTTGTTTTTTCACTTTTGATTTTTAATGGAATTCTTTCCTTGGAGATTACTCCTAATATCTGATATCTTTTATGAGTACTTAGGACAAAAAATGACACCAACATTTGTCCTTAAATGAAAATATTGGCCAGTCACTGGTTCAGCTTTATCCTTGTTTTCTTAGAATTTTATTACCAGGTTCGGGCTGGTCGAGGGAGGCGGGGGGATGTTAGCCCCCACCTCGAGTATAAATTTTGATTTCTTACAATTAGATTGTATGAAAAATGTATTTCGGCCAAGAGGAACTGGAGGAATTTCCTAGGTTCAACCATGTTAATGGCTTTACTTTCCCAAAACATGAAGTTAGTGTCGCCGCTGGTCCGGTGTTTGATCTTGCACCAGAGGATGCACGACACTTCGTTTTTGAGCACAGTAGATCTTTTTGTGTGGGGATTTGATTCTTCTCTAGAAATTTTTTTAGTTTCTGATACTTTTCTTCTATGACCAAGTTCCTTCATGGTGGGCTACTCAAGTGCTTTATTCCCTTTTAGATTCCAACTGTAATGGGTTTTAGCTTTACCTGTTCAAAGCTTATTATTTTGCACAAGTCACAGAGAAAAGTTCCTCAGTCTCTGCCATACTTTTGTAAAGTTCGCAAACTTCAAATGTAAGCCAAATTCTTTTTATATTTAGTACGAACAGATTAGGGAGTGTATTTTTTTTAATGATTGTCCGACTGTATGTTATTATTTTCTGGTCATTTCCTGCGAAAAAAACTTTACAGTATATCACCGGGATATTGTTTTATGATGTCAAGAAATATTCAGGGTTAAAGGGGATACAATGATGGCAAGTGCATAATTTTAAGCTTTGGTAAAACCTTTAGCCCTTACAAATACTGTACATGGAAGGAGAAAAAACTAGGTAACTTCGGAAAAGAAACAAGATCAGTAATCTGTGCCATGTAATTTCACATCAAGAAAAATGTTTGAGCTGCAGATAGTAGACCTAAGCTGCTTATCGGATCGCCGGAAGGTTACACGGGCCATGTAGATGGGAGGCTAAGGGAAGCAAGAATGTACCATCCAAAAGGGCTTACAGTGGACGACTCTGGGAATATATATGTTGCAGATACTATGAACATGGCGATTCGCAAAATTAGTGACACAGGTGAATTACTCTAGCGCCATTTCTCCATAATCCCGTTAGCAAGAGTATTAGCCGAATAAATGCTCTAAATATTCTTTAGCACATGAATTTTGTGTGAAGTTAAATGTTATCTTTTGCAGGAGTCGTTACAATTGCTGGTGGGAAATTGAGCCGAGGAGGAGGGCACGTTGATGGGCCGAGTGAAGATGCCAAGTTTTCGAATGATTTTGATTTGGTCTACGTAGGAAGTAGCTGCTCCCTTTTGGTAATAGACAGAGGGAACCAAGCGATCCGAGAGATCCATCTCCATGAAGACGATTGTTCTTCCCAGTATGAAGGCAATCTACATTTAGGTGAAAGGAATTTCTATTTATATCATCTCCTTCATATTGCGTTTCTTCGGTGCTTATCAAATGTTGTGATATGAATACGTATCATTACAGGCATAGCCGTGCTTGCGGCGGCTGTTTTCTTTGGTTACATGCTGGCCTTGTTACAACGTAGGATTTCCACAATGCTTTCACATGACGATGTAAGTAGTAGGACTTGTTCTCTATGACATGTAAGTGGTAGGTTTTGTATAGATAGTGTCTTACACGTCTCTCAGTATCTCCATACATGTTCAAGTTCAGCTCGAGTTCGATAATTTTGAAAGTGATTTAAATATTATCAGAACCATTTTATTTCTTTACAACTCTGATAATATAGTGATATTCCATTCTCTCTCTTTCCCAATCATTTTTATTTAAGGATCCAAAGGCTTGTGTAAGAGACATGCCGCCAGCTCCATATCAGAGGCCCCCTCCTAACTCCATTCGGCCTCCGTTGATTCCATTGGAAGACAACAAATACGAACAACAAGATGAGGGCTTGTTCACTTCATTAGGAAGACTAATTGCCAACACGGGCTCGTCTTTCTTTGAAATCTTTGGCGGATTATTTTCTGGTATCAGAAGAAAGCCTTCCTATCACCCTATGCAGCCAGCAGCACCAGCATCAGCACCAGCATTGGCATCCTTCAAAACATGGGAACGCCTGGCCTTTGCAAGAAAGCTTCGTGATCCCACAAGAAGATGAGCCCCCACCAATTGAGACGAGAGATCCAACACCAGCGCAAAAGCTACCCATTCATGACTAAGGACACAGAAAAGGCTCGGCAACAATTCAGGCAAAGCAAATCTTATCATCACGATGGATGGAACGGGGATTTCCGCCAGCAACCACCATATCAAATGCAGCAACTGCAGCATCACCAGTATCATCAGAAACATAACATGTCGATCCCCCAAACTTATTACGAGCATGAAAACTGCGAGACAAATGAGATAGTATTCGGAGCTGTACAAGAACAGATTGGACGACGCGAGGCAATGGTGATAAAGGCTGTTGACTATGGAGAACCATCAAGTTACAATAGTCAGAATATTAGATCAAGATACAACTGCATGAGTTACTCCTCCTACGGCTACTAATGTTTCACATATATTTCGTAGGATTTAATGTATAAATACAATGTATGATGTTTGATTCACTGATGAAAAATGTTCTGGGATACTTATAAATGTCTCTTTTGGCTTGTTGTCAATTCATTTACACGAGAGTTGAGTTTTTGTGCTGTTTATGGACTGAATATAAAGTTACTAGATAATAACATTAGGCATGATAGCAATAATAAAACAAAAAGGAAGACCAAAAAATGAATCTTAATGTAAATAGAGTTAAGGAATTATTCCCGTTTGTTGGAAATATCATTTCCGAATCTTATATTGATTTATGCATGCTGTCAAATGTAAAACTATAATATCACAAAAATTTTAAAAATAAAATTATCCAAGTTGATTATAGTTGGAAAAAATCGTAATTTTTACAATTTTGAGTTTTAATCTTGTAACTTGTCAATGCTTGATTTCATCATTTTTTAGTCAAAAGCCACTAATCATGTCGAATGTTATTTATTTGATATTGATGTTCTCCTACATAGCAAATAAATTTAAACAAAAACGAAGGGGAGGTATAAAGCAAAATGATATCCAATATTTCAAAATAGGAGTAAAAAACACGTCGTTTCTCTTTATATATATATATTTTTATATGTGTATAATATATGTTTTCTTCTCGCTATATGAGTAATGTATGAGAGTATAACCAAGTTATTGGATCAAAACCAAATATTGACAAAATATATGACTAAAACCCAAAACAAGCCAACTTACATCACTAAATGTCAATGTTCCTATTATAGGTTGACTATTTGAGATGAGATTAACAAGCATATTAGACACCGTTTGATGCAAATGATGTGATTTCAGATCCGTGCATCATTTCACATTGAACTAAAGTTTTACAATAACTAGTTTTTCACCCGTGCGATGCACGGACAATTATTTTATCTAATTTATTATTAAAATTAGTGTGTATGATAATTTGTTTATTTTCTCAATAACGTGACTTTTTATCAAAGTGAAATGTCTATTGTTTTCATATACATGTAGATCTTAACAATGAAACACTGAATAAAAGAGTCATTTTTATATTTTGGCTGAAAATTAATATCACGCTTGTATTAGACAATGAATGAAATAATGTGTTTATCAATTATATTGTATTCACATATAAATTTATGTACTATGTAGAAAACAATAACTATAACAAAATAAAATGATAAGCATCATACAAACTTTTAATGTGGTTTTAATTTCAATAAATAATTTAAATTAAAATACAAATAAACTAAATGGATTATAGATCATACAATAAAAAAAAACAAATTACAAATTTTGAAAAACTTCCTTAAATACATGATTTGTTGTTGAATTTTTCGGGTTGCTATCACTATCAAATATCAAAATTTGTAGACTCTAAGGATTCGTAACTCTGGTTACAGCAACGTACAACTGACCATGAATAAAAAACATGGTTTTAAAAAAGTCCTACATAAGACAATGATTGCCCCTGACTTATGTTGATTATCATTGCATATGATACAATCAAAGAATACTGAACTGTCTTCATTGAAATTTAAAAGCAATCTTTAGATTAGAAGGCGTCAATGATATTCTTGGAATAACCACTTTATGACATGCATTACTTCCAGTAAGAATTTTTCCTTCCAAAACATTCCGAACCTTGTCACGATCAATCTAGTGTCATTGCATAATCTAAGAGAATGATCTATGGTTGAGATAAAATACTTTATTAATTAAAAGAAATCATATCATTTGTAATATCACTTAACATATATATTGATGTTGGAATCAACATTTTGACTGAACCATGAAAACTGAAATGTTGAGAGTAGGTTCTCAAATCCATATTTTCTGTTTAAATATTTACAACAAAAAAGAATTAAAATAAATGGAACTAATTAAAAAAAAACATTTATAATGATAACTCACAAAATAAATGTATTCAAGTATAAAAAAAAATAGTAATTGGTATTTAATATAAATTTATTTAACATGGATTATTAACAATAGCCTACTATACAAATACATAATCAATTTGGCCTTGAATTAATTTAATTAACAAAATTTTCCTGTTGAGTATGTCAAATTTCATATATATATTTTAATTTTAAATATGTCAATTAACAATTTTTCCTTGTTTATATTATTTTGCTTGAACAAAAAAATAATAAAAATGGTAGTTTATATTAAATTGACATACAATTATTTTTTAAACATCATAATAATTCGATAATTGTTGGTCAATGATTAAAGTTAATATATTGAATAGAAAAATGATTTTATACTATCACTGAAATAAATATATTAGATTTCAAAAATAAAATCAAATTTAAAATTAGTTCATCTAAAATAGAGATGCAATTTTTGAGTTATAATAACCTTACATCTATATATTTATGTCATTAATTTTAAACTAATAAAATGATTCAACGGAGCATAATTTTTGAAACGTGTTTCAAATTTGCAGAATTCATATTTAAATTTGAATAACAATTTGAATTTGGTTTATAATTCCCATAATAGAAATTAATTTCTGGATTTGAAATTTGAAATGTAATTTAATTTAGTTTGTAATTCCAAGGAGAGATTCAAATTTCAATCAGACATTAATATACAGTTTTAATAATGAATTAAATATATTTATACATTTATTATAATATATTACTATATTTTTCGTGTATTTCTTTTTTTAGAAGGTTATTTAGGCGGGAACTTACTAAATTTAGTAACAACTCAGCTTTTATATATATATATATATATATATATAATATATATATATATATATATATATATATATATAGATTAGAAGTAAAAATATCAATGTTATCTTTATTTTTTAATTTTATCCAATCCCTTTATCTTCGAGAACCAAGCAATATCTTAATTGTCAACCTGTGTGTTTTTTTGCTGTATTCTGGGCTCTCTGTTGTAGTATGCCTTTATTTTGTTACGTTGTGACTATTGTATAGCATTTGCAGAGGTCTTGGTATAGTCCCCCTCCGTCAGGTTTTATTTGTTCTGCACTTTTTGTTGTATGTATACAGGTAGGGGTCCGCCTAACCTCCCTCTTTCGATGTTATTTCTTGTGGAAAAAAAACTGCATGAACTAATATCATGTTATCTTTATATTTCAATTTATTATTTAATCATTCATCTTCTGTCACATAAAAAGTCATGCCTTAATTGCCAAATTGCATCAACCAATGCCAAGTAAACCATCTTTCTCGTTTACGTTTTGGACGACGTTCTTATGGTCAAAAGCTATTTGGAAAAAAGGTTAAAAAAATATAACATATCCAAATGAAAAGAATTGATGAATAATTTTGCCTATGGTCAAGAAGTAGGTTTTATTTTTGATAAAAATTTGTGTGAGACGATCTCACGAGTCGTATTTGTGAGACATATCTCTTATTTGGATCATCCATGAAAAAGTATTATTTTTTATGCTAAAAGTATTACTTTTTATTGTGAATATGAGTAGGATTGACCCGTCTCACATATTAAGATCCGTGAGACGGTCTCACATGAGACCCACTCTTTATTTTTTTAGTTCGAAATAACATGTAGTTTTGAAATTACTCATTATCAAATAGATTTTGTAAGTTAGTTATACCCAAAAAAATAAATAATATAATTTATAAGTTAATAGAAATAAAAATTATTTGGGTGAAAAGGTACTAGAATTTCAAAAAATATATAACATTTTGAAAATAAAAGAAAAGAGTCGTTAATTTAATAAAAAGGTGAAATTTGGTAAAAATTCGAAAGATGAAGAAATTAAAAGTTATTATGAATTTTTTGTTCACACTTTTCCCATACTTTATTGATTTTATGTTATTCATGTTTTATTATATACTCCAAATTATTCCAATTGCTCTATGTTCTATGATGCTATACTGATATTGAGTTTTGATCTAGTTTTTCCCAAATATAGATAATCAATTTTATGGAATTTGGATACAATTTTGAATTTTAGAATAAGAAAATTTAATTTTATAGATGTAAATATGGCTAGACCCGAATCCGAACCAAAATAATCATAAAAATACTTCAAAAAATCGAGTTTCCATTAAAAAAAACCCGATCCCTTCTTATATCCCAACTAAAATTGATATGGATTTGTTTTTTGTTGGAGTATGTCTTTTGTGAGACGGTCTCATGAATCTTTATCTGTGAGGCGAGTGGTCAACCCTACCGATATTCACAATAAAAAGTAATACTCTTATCATAAAAAGTAATATTTTTTCATGGATGACCCAAATAAGAGATATGTCTCACAAAATACGACTCGTGAGACCGTTTCACACAAACTTTTGCTTTTTTGTTGTTTGATATTTCCTAAATCTGTATTTAAATCAACCCCCATGATACCCCATGGATGAGCCCATTACCCCTGGCCCATCCCTAGCCCAAATGAAAGACAAGCCCATCAAGGGCTCAGGTATTCTCTTATAAATACCAGGTTTGAGTGTTAATTCATTCATTCGATATTGTTTTCAACAGCACCCTTAGCTGCTCCCCCCATATATCCTCAGTCACTGACTTGAGCGTCGGAGGGGACTACGCCAGGACATCCTCCTGGCCTCCTCTTAACGATCTTCTTTCTTATTTCAGGCCCAGGGTAACTTCAAAACCCGCGTCTGGATTAGTGATACTTTCTGGAATCGGACCCTAAATTTCCCGTGAGTATCACTTGGCGCCGTATGTGGGAAGTTTGAGTTGAGACGTAGATATGGTAGGGAAGATAGGGAGTGGAAGAGCTACCTCAGCATCATCGCGTCCTCGGAGGGGAGCCGAACCATCTCATGCTGAGACAATACATGAACAACCGCATCTCGAGACGAGACAGGAACAACCTCGTGAAGAGACAAGAACCGAGTAGCCCATTTACGAGACAAGGGTCGAGCAAACCCGTCCCAATGAGAATGTGGGGGACTTAACCCTGGAACAGTTGGGCCAATTTAACACCCGGATAGTGGACGAGGCCATGAAGAGGAATCAAGAGTCTATGTTTGTAGAAGAGCAGGCCGCTCGCCTAGGAGAAAGAGGAGAATGTGGAGGGCAGTCAGAGTAGGGTGGAGGAGACGCGACCCCTCCCAAGTGAGGAGAATCCGGAGATGGAGGAGATGTGGAAGGAAATACAGATGTTGAGGCAGCAGTTGGGGAGCAGAGCGCCGACACCCAAGAGAGGAAGTCCTTTTTCACTAACCATTTTAGAAGAAGGGCTTCCTCCAAATTTTCGACAGTCGAATGTGGGAGAGTACGATGGACATACTGACCCCGAGGAACACTTGGGGAGGTTTGAGAATGCGGCTCTGTTGCACCAATATTCGGATGGAGTCAGGTGCAGGGTGTTTCTGGGCACGTTGGTGAGGTCAGCCCAGCAGTGGTTTAACACTTTGCAGCCCAGCTCTATACGTTCTTTTGAGGACTTCTCAGCTGCCTTCTTGCACCGATTTGCTAGCAGCAAGAAGCACCAGAAAAATTATTTGAACATGTTCGTGATGAAACAAGCAAGAGAATGAAACTTTGCGAGAATTTGTTCAGCGTTTCAACAGTGCAGCGCTGGAAATACCAGCGGCTACCCCTGACATCATGATAAGTGCCTTCACACAAGGACTGAGGGGAGGGGAGTTTTTCAAGTCACTGGTCAAGAAGCATCCGTTGAGCTATGATGATCTGTTGGCTCGAGCTGAGAAATATGTAAACTTGGAAGATGCCCAACGGTACAGAAGGATGGAGAATCGGCCCGGAGGAAGTAGAGTTGAGGGAGCGGAGAAAGGAGGAAGGAAGAGGGGTGCAGGGGGAAAGAGAGGAAGACAGAACTAGTAGTAGTGGACAATTCTCATCACATGTTCCCCTAGATAGGAGTCGGGACGAGGTTATGGAGGTGAGGGAGCCCGCGGGGAAGGTGGGAGAAGTCGCGAAGGATTGGGTGTAGTGCTAGATTGCCTTCACGGGATAGACGAGAAGGATCCTCATTCAGGAGTCGACAAAGGTCTCGCTCGCCCCCTAGGCGTGGTCAAGGCCCTCCATGGATAAATCAGAGGATCGGGGAGCAGAGAGAGGGAAGGTCGATGTCAAGATGTCCCTCAGGAGCTCGTCGAACCGAGGAGGAGAATGAATGAGGATAACCACCCTACGAGAGGAATGATTCATATGATCTCGGGGGGTGCTACTGATGGAGACTCTGGGCGAGCTCGGAAGGCACATGGGAGAAGGTTGGAGAACTTTGAGATATCTAGGAGTGCAGACTTACCACAAGACCCCGTCATCAGCTTTGGGCCGGAAGACCTCCGATGCGTTGTAACTCCACGTAACGATGCTTTGGTGGTAACGACCACCATTGCCAATTATGATTGGACGAGAATATTTATTGATAATAGAAGCTCTGTGAACGTCTTGTTGAAGAGCACGTTGGATCAAATGTAGATGGGAGGAATTGAGTTTGAGCCGGTATCCACCCCGCTGTATGGGTTTGCAGAACACGTCATCTTGCCTTTGGGTCAGATTGTTCTTCCCCTATCCTTGGGACTGATTCTCGGCGGGTAACAAAGATGATAGCCTTCACTGTAGTAGATACTCCGTCAGCGTATAATGGAATTCTAGGACGACCAGCCCTGAAGGATTTTAGAGCAGTAGTTTCCAGTTATCATCAGAAGCTTAAGTTTCCTGTGGGAAAAAGAGTTGGAGTCCTGTGCGGGGACCAAAAAGTCGCACGTCGTTGTTATGAAAGAATCGTAAAGAAAGAAGAAACGAGAGGTCACGGGCATTCGCATGGAAGCTTAAGCTCAGTCTTGCAGTTGTAGAGTCATTAGGAGAAGCTTCTACGTGGGTAACTTTGTCCTGTTGAGGTACAAGAGGAGCAGAGAGAAAAGTTGGAGTATGCGCTAGGGTAAGGCTCTAAAGAGGCATGGGAACGCTTACCACCTTAGAGAATATCTTTGCTTCAGTTTTTGATGTATTTCGTTCCTGAATTTGTCTTACGTTATCAGTTGATATTTAATAAAGCCAAGTTCTTATATTAAGTTCTTGGTTGTTCTTGTATTATGAGGATTATATGAATTAAATTTTACCTACTTAGGCTGCGCCTACTAGAGGAGAAGAGTTGGGGAGAAGAAAAATTTTATTTTCCTGCTAAGGTGTCGCCTAGCAGAGGAGTTAGAGAGTGAGGGTGAAGAATCTTTATTTTCCTGCTAAGGTGTCGCCTAGCAGAGGAGTTAGAGGGTGAGGGTTGAGAATCTTTATTTTCCTGCTAAGGCATCGCCTAGCAGAGGAGTCAGAAGGTGACGAGGTGAAATTTTTATTTTCCTGCTAAGGCGTCGCCTAGCAGAGGAGTTAGAGGGTGAGGATGGAGAATCTTTATTTTCCTGTTAAGGTGTCGCCTAGCAGAGGAGTTAGAGGGTGAGGGCGGAGAATCTTTATTTTCCTGCTAAGGCATCGCCTAGCAGAGGAGTCAGAAGGTGACGAGGTGAAATTTTTATTTTCCTGCTAAGGCATCGCCTAGCAGAGGAGTTAGAGGGTGTGGGAGGAGAATCTTTATTTTCCTGCTAAAGTCTCACATAGCAGAGGAGTTAGATGGAGGAGTTGAATTTTATTCTCCTGCTAAGGCATCGCCTAGCAGAGGAGTTAGAGGGTGGACGCGTTGAATTTTATTTTTTCTGCTAAGGCATCGCCTATCAGAGGAGTTAGAGGGTGGAGGTGTTGAATTTTATCTTCCTGCTATGGCGTCACCTAGCAGAGGAGTTAGAGGGTGGAGGTGTTGAGTTTTTATTTTCATGCTAAGGCATCGCCTAGCAGAGGAGCAGAGTTTGGGAGGAGAAAAATGTTATTTTCCTGCTAAGACATCGTCTAGCAGAGGAGCAAAGTGGATGAGGAGAATTAAATTTATTTTTCCTGCTAAGGTGTCACCTAGCAGAGGAGTTAGAGGGTGGAGATTTTGAGTTTTTATTTTCCTGCTAAGACCCGGCTTAGCAGAGGAGTTAGAGGGTGGATGTAGTGAATTTTAATTTTCCTGCTAAGGCATCGCCTAGCAGTGGAGCAGAGTTTGGGAGGAGAAAAATGTTATTTTCCTCCTAAGGCATCTCCTAGCAGAGGAGCAGAGTGGATGAGGAGAATTAAATTTATTTTTCCTGCTAAGGTGTCACCTAGCAGAGGAGTTAGAGGATGGAGATGTTGAGTTTTTATTTTCCTGCTAAGACCTGGCTTAGCAGAGGAGTTAGAGGATGGAGGTAGTGAATTTTTATTTTCCTGCTAAGTCATCGTCTAGCAGAGGAGCAGAGTTTGGGAGGAGAAAAATGTTATTTTTCTGCTATGGCGTCGCCTAGCAGAGAAGCAAAGTGGAGGAGGAGAATTAAATTTTCCTGCTAAGGCATCGCCTAGCAGAGGAGCAGTGTTTGGGAGGAGAAAAAATTATTTGGTTAGTCGATAACGAAAGATGTTTACGGGGAGCAGAGTTTACGGGGAGCAAATTTTTTCAGAAATCACACAACCATTCGCAAGGGAATGTATAAAAATTCCCAACGTACTGGAGTACGAGCGCTGGGCTGTGGGGCGTGGGGCGTGGGGCGAGCTGGGCAGAGGGGCGAGGCGCTATGGGCAGCGCGCTGTGCTGGGCTGTGGGGCGAGGGTCTCGCGCAGCGAGGCGAGCGGATGGGCTGTGGGGCGAGGGGCGAGCTGGTTTGTGGGGTGAGGGGCGAGCTGGCTATGGGGCGAGGGTCTCGGGCAGCGAGGCGAGCGGATGGGCTGTGGGCAGCGCGCCGTGCTGGGCTGTGGGGCGAGGGTCTCGTGCAGCGAGGCGAGCGGATGGGCTGTGGGGCGAGGGGAGAGCTGGTTTGTGGGGTGAGGGGCGAGCTGGGCTATGGGGCGAGGGGCGAGGGTCTCAGGCAGCGAGGCGAGCAGATGGGCTGTGGGCGAGGGGCGAACTGGGCTGTGGGGCGAGGGTCTCGGCGGGTGGTGGGGCGAGCGTGGCACGGGGCTGGGGCGAGCTCGAGACGCCCGAGCGATCGTGGCAGCGGGCGAGCTCGGGACGCCTGGGCGAGGGTGAGAGTGGCTTGGCAGGGGCGAGCGTGAGGCGCTGGCAGGGACGAGCGGGCGACGCTGGCAGGGGGCGAGACAGCGCGCTGGGCTGGGGAGAGCGAGTAGTTGCGCGCTGGGCTAGGGCGAGTGTGGGTGCTCGGCTGGGCTCGGTCGAGAGTAAGGCGGCGCGAGATGGTGATTGGGCGGGGCTCGGGCGGCGGCTCGAGTGAGGTTAAGGCTAGAGTGTGTATGACGGTGACAGCGAGGTGATGATGAAATTGTGTAGGGGAGAAGTAAAATTGAAGTAGGGGAGGAACTCTATTTACCATTCAAGAGGAGATTGTGATTCGATTTGATATCTTTCCCTCCAGGTGAAGATTGCGACTTGATTTGTTTCCAAATTTTTGGGGACTGACGAACAGTTGGAAGATAATGCACAACTCGCACCGGTAACCCGAGGACAACACGACTAATCAAACTTCGAACCTGCGATTCAGTTCGACTCGGGAGGGGGAGTCTGGTGATACCCCATGGATGAGCCCATTACCCCTGGCCCATCCCTAGTCCAAATGAAAGACAGGCCTATCAAGGGTCCATGTATTCTCTTATAAATACCAGGTTTGAGTGTTAATTCATTCATTCGATATTGTTTTCAGCAGCACCCTTAGCTGCTCCCCCCATATATTCTCAGTCACTGACTTGAGCGTCGGAGGGGCTACGCCAGGACACACTCCTGGCCCCCTCTTAACGATCTTCTTTCTTATTTCAGGCCCAGGGTAACTTCAAAACCCGCATCTGGATTAGTGACACTTTCTGGAATCGGACCCTAAATTTCCCGTGAGTATCACCCCAAGTATATATCGGCCTAAACAATTTTCAAATCCTATTTTTATTTTCCAAAATAGATAACGTTTTCTTTATTGTTTTGGTCAAGTATAAATCATATTAAGAAACTCATGTGAGACGATCTCACATATCAATTTTGTGAAACATATATTCTATTTAGGTCATTCATGAAAAAATATTGATTTTTATACCAAAAGTATCACTTTTTATTGTAAATATGGACATGATTGACTCGTCTCATGAATAAAGATCCGTCTGATCGTCTCACAAGAGATATGCTATAATAAACAAGTCGGATATATGATATAAGAAGTGAGCCAGAATTAACATATCATATAGTATATATAGGGAAGATAATAACAAAATTTAGGTTGGATTAGTTCATCCATGATTGTAAAGCAATAGCTTGCAAATGATTAATCAACCAATCAATACAAAAACACCTAATAAAACAAAAAAAAAGTATATATAAGATATAAAAACTGATTGGTCAATTATTACATACTTTTTATTTTACACATAGAAACCAATTTTTAAAAAAGAAAATTTATTATTTTGAAATAGTGATAATAACTTTTTAAATTATACTAATTTAATATGATTCGCAATAGTTTTACTAAAAGAAAATAGATGTTTCAACAAACACCATTGCATTGCCAGCTTTTATAATTTATTATTATTTAATGATTCAAGCTTAATATAATAATATTATTACATTTTCTCAAACTCGATTAAATCATAGCACTAATGTATTATTTATATCTTGTACACGTTGTTTGCATGTACAATCGCTTTTTGTTTAAATATTTTTTAGAGTTAAACCGATTATTAATATGTAAATGATTGAAAATTTACATTAAAAGTAAGAAGAGTAATTCTCTTGTGAGACGGTCTCACAAACATTTATCTATAAGACGAGTCAACTTACCGATATTCACAATAAAAAATAATATTATTAGCATAAAAAGTAAAAAAATTCATGGATGACCCAAATAAGAGATTCGTCTCACAAAATACGACCCGTGAGACCGTCTCAGACAAATTTTGGTCACGTAAGAACTTTGAGGAGTTATATGTCTAAGTTTAATTAAAAATAAGTTATACATATGATAAAGTTTTTATTAAAGCTATTTTATTGTGTAATTATTTTATGGATGATTATTAGTTGCCTAATTTATTGTAGTAGGGCCACATCGAAATTTTAAAATTTATAAATTTTGCTATTTTACTGTGTGATTATTTATAGATTATGTTATGTTAGATGGAATAATTGTTATAATATGATATTTTATATATGTAAAAATGGAATTACGGCAACATCAAAACTATTTATTGTATGAGATTCATAAATGAATGAGTAATACTCAGTTAAGACGGTCTTATAAATTTATATTCGTGTGATTAGTTGACCGGATTCATATTTATAAATAAAAATAATAAATTTTAATGGAACGGGTCAGATTGAGAATTAGACTCACAAAATTGACATAACAAAAATTTGTGTGAGACAGTCTCATGAGTCGTATTTTATGAGACATATATCTTATTTGTGTCATCAATAAAAAAATATTACTTTTTATGCTAAGTGTATTACTTTTTATTGTGAATATTGGTAGAGTTGACTCGTCTCACCTATAATGATTCGTGAGACCATATCATAAAAGACCTAATCAATTAACATGCAAGACGATCTCATATGATTTTTGTGTAAATATAAATAGCATAGATAATAGATGGCATAAATTACAATTAAATATTATGATATTAACCAAAATTATAGGAGTTTTTATAAAATATTTGTAGAATTTATTCAATATGATTCGAAATCTTGTCATGTTAATTATTGGGTAAGCACTAAGCTAATTGCCACGTAATCAGACCGTTGTACGATGTTTTGACCTGGCCAAAGCGCCCGGCTACTTGCTGGCTCCAGCTCACAATTTCCCACTTACTCAAAATTAACGCCCAACCCTCACCGGCATCTCCCGGTAATTATTCCTCCTCGTATCCAACCATTCTACCGTTACATTTGTCCGTGTTATATATACACAAACGAGAACCAGAAGGGACAGAGGGAGCGGGAGAGGAGAGAGAGGGATTAGGGTTTGCAGAAGATCGATCTTATCTTCGATTCTGTCGAGTAATTGAAGATCGAAAGGCATTTTTTGCTTTCTCGTGTTCTCTCTCTCCCTCTTTGTTTTTTTGCTTCTCTTGAATCGATACATTTATCAGCAATGGCCGCCATGCAAGTGCAGGCGGCCCCGGATTTTTCCCCCGAAGAATCCGATTCGAGTGAGGATTTGCAGGAATCCACATTCTTCGGCCGAGGGATGCTGCTGTTTCTGGAATTTTCCGTGTTTCACATCGCGAGAATCGAATAACTGGGAGCGGATTTCGACGTCGGAGAAGGAACAGGAGAATATCGGCAGCCATTGGTGGGATAAAGGTTCGAACGTCTTGAAGAAGGTGAGGGAATGGTCGGAGCTCGTGGCGGGTCCGAAGTGGAAGACCTTCATTCGCCGGTTCAATCGGACGGCTGGCCGGGCCAAGCCTGGGAAATTCCAATACGATCCTTTCAGTTATGCCTTGAATTTCGACGATGGGCTGGGGAAGAATGGTCAGTTCGAGGACGAACGAGCCTTCCGGAACTTCTCGTCTCGATACGCGCCGAGTAAAGGAGGACCCATGGACACGGGGAAGGATCATTCGCCGTCGTTCACATGATGAGAATATATGGCCCGTGGATTGTTTGTAAATTTTTTGAATTAATGGGATACAATTTCAGTTTAGGAGATTGTGCTTTTGTTTCATAGGATGTTTCGTTCAGGATACACAATTGCTTTCATTTTTTGGGGTGAATATATGCTTCTTCGGGAGCGACACTCCCCTTACTTTCTCGAATACATGCTAGTAGTTCCCGCAAAAATACGAGAGCCCACATGATCGAAGGTCACCAGGGAGAAGGGATCGAGTTTTACTCCAGAAGAAACATGAGAAAAGAGTCTGATTGGGTATGGATTATAGAAGTAGAATGGATATACATGTATATGTTTATTGATTTGGTTGGTTGTGTGATTTTCTTGTTTGAGCTTACATGTCATTTTGTCTACTAAATTCTTGAATTCATTAAATTTTTTTAGGGATTTTGTTGTTGAATGTAAATTTTTTTCTTGATTGGTTATTTATTGTTTTTTGTACTAATTCTTGAATTCATATGCATTCTTAAGTGATCGATCTTCTTGTTATTGAATGTAATTTTTTTTTCTTGACTTGAGTTCTTACACATTTTTTAGTTATCAATGTTGTCTACTAAAATTTTCAATTCATAAGCATTCTTGAATGATCGAGTTGTTTTTGAATGTAAAATTATTTTTTTGATTCGAGGTTATTTATCATTTTGTCTTCTAAATTCTTGCATTTATATGCATTCCTGAGTGATCGTGCTGTTGTTGAATGTAAAAAATATATTCTTGGTTTGAAGTTACTTATGGTTTTGTCTACTAATTTTTGGATTCATACGCAATCTTGAGTGATCGTGTTGTTAAATATAAAAGTTTTTTCTTGGTTTGAGATTATTTATCGTTTTGTCTGCCAAATTCTTGGATTCATATCCAATTTTGAGTGATTGTGCTGTTGTTGAATATAAAATTTTTCTTGTTTGAGATTGCTTATTGTTTTGCCTAATAAATTCTTGAATTGATGTGCATTCTTAATTGATTGTGTTGTTGTTTGAGATTATTTATTGTCTTGTCTTCTAAATTCTTGAATTCATATACATTTTTGAGTGATCGTGTTGTCTACTAAATTCTTGAATTCATAAGCATTCTCGAGTGATCAAGTTGTTTTTTAATGTAAAAGTTATATTTGATTCGAGGTTATTTATCATTTTGTCTACTAAATTTTTACATTTATATGTATTCTCGAGTGATCGTACTATTGTTAAATGTCATTTCTTGGTTTGAAGTTATGGTTTTGTCTACTAATTCTTGGATTCATACACATTCTTGAGTGAGTGATCTTGACTGAGTGATCGTGTTGTTGAATGTAAAAGTTTTTTCTTGGTTTTAGTTTATTTATCGTGTTGTCTACCAAATTCTTGGATTGATATCCAATCTTGAGCTATTATGCTCTTGTTGAATGTAAAGTTTTTTTGTTCGAGGTCACTTATCATTTTGGCTACTAAATTCTTGAATTCATATGTATTCTTAAGTGATTGTGTTGTTGTCGAATGTATTTTTTCATCTTGATTTGAGGTTATTTATTGTTTTGTCTACTAAATTCTTGAATTCATGAGCATTCTTGAGTGATCGTGTTGTCTACTAAATTCTTAGATTCATGAGCACTCTTGAGTGGTCGTGTTGTTGAATATAATTTTTTTTCTCAGTTTGAGATTCTTTATCGTTTTGCTTACTAAATATCTTGTATTCATATGCAACCTTGAGTGATTGTGTTGTTGTTGAATGTAAAAAATTTTCTTGGCTTGAGGTAATTTATTGTTTTGTCTACCAAATTCTTGAATTCATACCGAATCTTGAGTGATCGTGGTTTTTTTGAATGTAAATTTTTTTCTTGATTTGAGGTTAATTATTGTTTTGTCTACTAAGTATTCTTAAGTGATCGTGTAGTCTATTAAATTCTAGAATTCATAAGTACGTTTGAGTGATTGTGTTGTTGAATGTAAAAGTTTTTTCTTGGTTTGAGTTTTTTTATTTATATCGTTTTGTCTACTAAATTCTTGCATTTATATGCATTTCTGAGTTATCGTACTGTTGTTGAATATAAAAAAATTTCATGGTTTGAGGTTATTTCTTTTTTTGTTCACTAAATTCTTGGATTTGTATGCAAACTTGAGTTATTGTATTATGCAAACTTGAGTTATTGTAATGTTGTTGAATGTGTGAGTTTTTTCTTGATTTGAGTTTATATCGTTGTGCTTGGATTTATACCAAATCTTGAATGATTGTGTTGTTGAATGTAAATGTTCTTGTTTGAAGTTATTTTATCTCATCGTTTTGCTACTGAATTCTTGGATTCATATGCAATTTTGAGTGAACTTTCTATTGTTGAATGTAATTTTTTTATTTGTTTGAGGTTGCTTATGGTTTTGTCTATTGAATTCTTGGATTCATACACAATCTTGAGTGGTTGTGTTGGTGAATGTAAAAAAAAATGGTTTGAGGTTAATTATCGATTAATCTACAAAATTCTTGAATTCATACATATTTTTGATTGATCGTGTTGTTGAATGTAAAAGTTTTTCTTCGTTTGAGGTTACCTGTCATTTTGTCTACTAAATTCTTTAAGAAACAAAACTTTAAACGGATTTTTTTTTTTTTGAAAACAAAAAAGAAATGAAGAAGTTTTTACAGGATAGAAGAAGAAGGCAAAAACTTATGTGAGACGGTTTCACGAGTCGTATTTGTGAGACGGATCTCGTATTTAGGTCACTCATGAAAAAGTATTATTTTTTATGTTAAAAGTATTACTTTTTATTGTGAATAGGGTAGGGTTGTTGACCCGTTTCACAGATTATGATCCGTGAGACGGTTTCACATAAAACTCAGTCGAAGAAGAATTAGATGGGAACAAGGGACTAGCAAAAAGTTCTCAGCAAATAGAATTGAGAAAAGTTTATCACCAACAACTTTTCATGGATCCCACCATTTGGCCCCAATCTGAAAGAACCACTGTTAAGTGTACTCAGCATTATCTAAAAGATTCATGAAAAAAAGGGGAAATGAAAACAGATTCAATTTCTTTAAAAATATATGTGAAAATAATCATCATCCTCTGCTTGAACTCACCGTAGTTTTTAAGTCAGATTTCGGTTCCTGAATCAATATTTTCAATTCCAATCCCAATAAAAAGAGATCAAAACCTGATTTTTTTTAGATACGATATATAGTGTCAATCTTTGATGGTTTGATTGTGACATGAATCTATTTGATTTAAAGTTTACTCCTTCGAATTTTAAAAGTTCAAGACAACTACTGAGATAATCAATTTAATTGAAGTTAGTTTCTTAACCATCATACTAAAAAATATTAGGAATATTTAGCTCTTACTAAAAAGAAATACAACTTAGAGTTAAGCTTTTTGTATGTATATATTAAATAGTTTAACTATATAAAGTGAATTATCTATATATACTTCATGAATGATACTTGTGATCAATTTATAAGGTCTGTTACAGTTCCACACAGTTCAGTTTCAGTTTCGATTCTTATTTTTAGGAACCAAAACCAAACCATAAGTTCTCTGCTCCAGTTCAGTTTTGGAACCGAAATCGAAAAAAAAATTCATTTCTGATTTTTTAGAGTCAATCTGGTTTCGATTCGCAGTTGTAAGGGAATCGTGGTTGTGTTTGCTGGTTTCAACTCGTAAATTGCACTTGAGCACAGACCTAACACATCTTGAAGACAAAACTCAGATCTTTATAAAGAAGACACACAAATTTGGGGCTCTTTATTTCATCTCAGGGCCTCTGACTGCCCACAAGAACAAGTGTCTGAAACTGGCCAGGTCAATCCTCATGTTCCAAAGTTCCCAAGATTCTCTACCGAATCTTGATCTAGGATTGAAATTGAATTTTCTTGACAAGATAACAGCAGATGAAACTCGAAAAATAATTCGAACCTAAACGCTGAAATACACTTGAATCGTTTAAAGAACTAACATTTTACAGTTCATCAATATGTTTTCTTCCAACACTATGGCTAACCGATTGACGTTTGATCAAGAAAAACAGAAGCTAAATACCTTTCAAACGGCTTCTGTTCTACGAATCCATGGTAAGTCCTTGTTTAGAGAAGATGGATGATCCAAATGGGCATCAGAAGAACTTCCGAATTTCTCCTTCTTTGACCACAACCAAATCTTGGAAAGAGAATAGCTATCAGTCTTTGTACCTATTGTTATTTTCTTCCCTTCTGTACTCTCCTCGGCTGAAGGATCACTTGTTCGATCCATTCGATTACCTATCTTTGCGTGAGGAACGATCCGATCTTGGCTCAACGACACCGTAAGGTTCACATCACCGAGCAGGTATTGATACGAACCCATTGAGTAACACCTTCTAGCATCCAATTTACTACTACTTGTTTCACCTCCTATCTCCCCATCCACATCGTCAATTCTTTTAAACTTACCAAGCCTAACAGGGAAAACCCCCTTTTCTTTAGCAACTTCCTCGATTTCCACCCTCTTCCGGATAACTGGGAATGCATTCTCTCTATAACCGGGACATCCATCTTCTTCCCTAAAATCATCAAAATCGAACACGGGGTTTTCAACGGAGAAATCGGGATCGAAAAGGGTTCCCCTGCAAAGAGGACATGTCGAATTCGACATCAGCCAAGTATCAATGCATTTGATATGAAAGGCATGACTACACATCGGAAGCAATCTTAACTGGTCCATCTCCAAGAATTCGCACAGGCAAACTGCACAATCAAACGGCTCCTTCGGACCCACAATCTCCTTATACGAAAACACGGGCAGCGCATCGATAAAACCTTGATCTAGACCAGAATCATGCAAATGAAAGAGCTGTTGCAGCTGTCTCTCAAGGGTATCGGATGTTGAAGCCTCTAAGTTTCTATCGGAATCAGAGGATGATTGGTTCTTAGTGAGAAATCTAACAAGCAAGCGGAGAAGCCAGGCAATGAAGAAAAGAAGTGCTAAAATGACAATAATAAATAGAACAACAGGGTTAATTTTAGAGGCAGATGGAGATGGAGGGGGACTCGATTCTTTAAGGAAATTACCGCCAGCACCCAATGAAGAAGAAGATGGATATGTCAAAATTCCATCTTTTTTATAAACTCGACGCTGAATCCAAGAAATTTTCAAATGGGCATGCCCAGAAGACCATTTCTGTACTCGCAGTCCCTCCATTGGACCAATCAATTCAAGAAACTAATGAAACTCTGCCCACCCATTTTCTGAACAAGAAACCAAAAAGGCATCCACTTTTTTATCTCCTCTTCCACCCCACTAAGGTCCAAGAATCAAACACCAACCACTTCAATACGAAACACCCCCGAACACAAAACACCCTTAAAAAAATTAAACAGGTCCAAATCTTTAGCTCGCAGAATCGTACAAAGAGAAAGTGTGTGACATCAGGGGATAAATAAAGAACAATTAATGTTCTTTTCAGAAAATACGAATTCACTGATTGCTCGATGATCGTAAGAAAAGATGGGGACACGAGGAAACTATAAAGATTGAGAATTTGACCAACCTTGTTATTGAGTGGACCAGTTTCTTGAATTTGCTTTTGGTTGGAATCTTACAGCCATATCATATATAATATTGCCGGGGATTGAAGCAGGTTTTGAAGGGAAAAACGTACATCTTCACTCGCATAGAGCCAAGATTTCAGTTTCACCTAGCAATTAATCTATTTAATTGGGTTTATTTTCTACCAAATAATAATCATTAAGGGATGGATTTACACATTCTTCACATAAAAACCAAAAATATTAAAATCTAGATCTAATTTTCGTGTGAAGGTCTCATGAATTTATAATTTTTAAAAAACTTGAGCCGATATTACAAAATTAAGCCTCGAAAAGATCTCACAAAAGAAATAAAGTATGCTTTAGATTTTTCTGCAAATATTGAAGAATCAATCCGAAGCAATATAGATATGGTGGCCGCATTAAATTAGGCATCGTCACGAATGCGAATTTATTAATAATATTACACCGACGCACTCGTTGTGTGCTTGTATAATATTTTTTATAATTCATTTGATTTATATTTAAATGAGGATCGGAATATAATTATAAGAAATAGGGAGATTTACACTATAATTTTGATATATAAAATAAAAATAAATGAAAATAAAAGAATAAAAAATTGATCTCAGTAAAAATTGTACCTATAACTTAAACCTCAAGAAACAATAACTCTATTCGCTGAGTTATATATAACTTACATTAAAATTTTATTAATATATATAATTATTAAAACAGACCATGATATCAAAGTTAGTTACTCGAAGTGTCTCAAACTTCATCACATAGTACAGATAGTATAGATATTACATAGAACTTTTTTATTTAACTAATTAATTTGTTACTTTTTAATATAGACAAAAATATTTGAAATAAAAAGTTTCTATAATTTGATTATTATTAACCTACATTTTAATATTCAAATTTCTTAATTAACAAGAATTATACATGTAAAGATTAGAACTATTAAAATATATATTATAAATATTTTTTCAGTTTATAAATTAATGAATTATTTTTTGTGATGCACGCTTCTCAAAAGAGCGTGGCGAAATGTGGGCCCGTCCAAGGTGGGTTCGAACCGAATCTTCACACAGTTAGGGCCCATTAAATCGGGCTGAAATGACGCACCTAATTTATAAGAAATTAATTTTGTATCAATATATTATTATGCATAGATAATGTTGTATCATGAACATATATAGAGATGATCACAATTGTAACTAATGTCCTTGACGTGTGACATGTTTGTACGGTTGGAATAACTATTTATAATAAAAAATAATATTGTTGATATAAAAAAATATTTTCATGGATGACACAAATAAAAGATACGTTTCACAAAATTGAAATTTTCATGTTCATTTTAAACATATATACAAATTATCAGATATAACCAAATTTCTAGTGTTGTATTTTTGTTCGCTTAAATTTGATATACACACATAATTTAACTTTTGTAAATGAAATGTAAATATTTATATATACTCAATGTTAGCGAAATTGCTAATAACAACAGAATTGTATAAGTAAGATCGAAAAGGCAAAATAGTAAACAGAATAAGTATATTGTTTACGATATGAGTATCATATAACAAAACCAAACTGAAGCGTGGAACAAGTATTGTTTTCCTTAAACAGATTCGTCTCATCCGTCATGTGCTTCGAAGATTTAACCGGACGTATGTTTTCCAGGATACAACGGACAGACCCGCAGTAATGTTACACAAATTATCACACTGTATAATGAAAGAGTACCTGAATTTTATCAGCCGAACACGTTGGAGTAGAAGCAGGTTGCGCATGAAGGAAACAGGAGGCAGAAATGCAGGAGAAGTGGATGTTTGCTGGTATCTTTTCTGGCCTTAACACATCTTCTATTTATAAATGATGATAACACAATAGGGCAGCCAAAGCACTGACAACCATTTGGGCTTGAAAAATATTGTTTTTTTAAAGTTCAATGATAGTTTTTTTTTGGTCTCTAGTGTGTTCTAAGTCGACACCAGATTGAAAAATAACGTAAATTTAAAACACACTAAAAGTGGCATATTATAATAAAAAATTCAAACATTGAAAACTAAAATTGTAAGGATAAAAATATAAATGATCAAATTGTGATTTTCCCGTGTATATTTATATCGTTCTATTACATTAAAAAAAAAAAAGATATAATGTTCTACAATATTCCGACGGTTTTTGAAAACAATCCACTAACATACCATTTGGTACGTACCCATGATAATGGATAATAGGAAGGCATTGTCAGTTTTAATATGCCATTTGGTGCATTCATTTACTAGTTCTCATACGATCTAGGACCCTAGACAACCATATGAAAGTAGAAAAATATTTTAATTTAGATCATTTGGCATATTAGAAAAACATTCATTTAATAAGATAAACACAAACCGTTCCATCTACTTACTTAACATCAATTTGTGTCATAAACTTTTATATTACGCTGCATGTTGTGAAATGTCATAATATTTCGCATAACACTTAATTCTGATAAACAAAAATTGTCGCTTATATATGATTTTACTAGTTCCCATACGATCTTACTTATTTTGCTGTCAAACAAGATACATCTCATATCCTACAATTACAATTTCACAAATATGTAAAATGATATTCTACCATTGTTACCGGTTCATATTACTTATGCGACAACGGCTACGCAAATGTGGAAGGGTTCTTGGCGCCATATAGGAGAAAACATTACCATCTCAATGAGTGGGTCAATAGCGTTGTCCACATAATTACAAAGAGTTCTTCAACTAAAAACACTGTCCTGCCCGAAACATTATCGATTGGGCGTTTGGTTCGATTGTTGAAATGTTGTTCCATTACTCTTTTTCAGCTGATTACTTCTAATTATTTCTATTATTTTGAAATCTTTGTTAAGGTTAATGAGACTTTCTTTGACATTATGTACCGAGTTTGATAAATGTAATGCTACCTAGGGAGACAGCAGTGCTCGCACAATTAGATATAAACGATGACAGTTATATCACGATTGGGGTGAAATATTTGGTAATGATAGTGCCACGAGGGAAAAGTACTCTTTGCAATTTGCAGATGTTATTCAAGGTGTTCTGAACATCGATATCGGCGTGGGTTCCAGACGTGCAAGTTGGGATGGAAGAGTTGCTTCGTAATATAGAGGATGATGGTGACTTGGTGACTCAACGTCTGTCTCAAATCCAACTTGCATTAATGCTACAACTGCCAAACAGACGAACTCCAAAAAAAAGAAAGAATATCGCACAAGGTGAGGACTATTTGTTTCAACCGTAGAAAATTCACTGAAATGACCTGATCTACCATGTCTGACCTTGTGAAGCGTGTTGGTGTTGAGTACAACTCTGTCATTGCGACAAAGGATGTGTTTGATTCATCAGGGAGGATTCCAGAGCTGACGACGAAGGAATGCAGCCGTGTTGTTGGTGGAAAAACCAAAGCAATTGACCCTTGTTCCTTCTCTCTACCTGATGAAGCTAGGCTTGATTTGGTTAGGATGGTTCTTAATCAGTGACTGACTTGGTGTGGCATATCGACGATATGCTTCTGCTCTGTACATAATGTCGGTGTCTATGTAGTAGTAAGTTAAGCCTAGATTGTTCGCCAATGTTTGTCTTGATTTTAGCAGTGTTACATTTATTGGGATTGATTAAAAAGCACTGTTCAGATTGGCAAGATTTCAGGCCCATCTCCCTTTGATTGTATTAGTACTCGATGTGCAGTTTCATGGACTATAATATCTTAACATAAAAAATAATATTTTTGTATGGATGATCAAAATAAAAGATCCGTATCACAAAATACGACTTGTAAGACCGTCTCACACAAGTTTTTGCCTACATGAAAATATTATTAACCACAAATATTACATATCTTTCCCTACCAACTTTCTATCCATCAAATTATTTATCATTCAATTATATATCCTTTATTGATAAGCTTAAAGATATCAAGAATTAAAGATACAATCGGGCGCATAAAAAATAATGCTGAACGAAATTTTGAAAACTACCACTAACGTATATACGTGAGTATATACGCATGCATTCCAAGCTATCTACTCCGTGGGCATCTGGTGGCGGCAAACGGGACAATAATGGCTTGTTCTTAGCCATTTTGTGATGCACTCCCCGTGAAATATATGCGAACACGGCATTGTTACTACACCGTCGCAGCCGGCTTCGAAATCTTCCAAACAAACCACGCAACTCTCACGATCTTCATTCGACTGTTGGATCGTCTTGCTCCGCAAAGAGTTGATGGATGCGTCAGTGGCCGGAACCATAGCAGCTTCTAGACCCTGTTGCCTCACCCAATTGATGTAGCCATGTTCGTCGAAAACCTGACAACGAACCAACCTCACATCGAACTGAAGTCTCAGATGATACCGGGGGTTCAAGTAGTACTGACTCCTGGGCTTGGCGAGGATGTCCCAGGCGATATTTAATGCTTCCCGAGACAACCTTAAACGATCTAAACGCGATAGTGGGAAATCCTCAATCCCTTCAGAAACTGCAGCCCACAATTTAATTTTTTGGGACTCGCTGATTCTTGGAACATCGCAGCGCATCGATTTCTGGACCGTCGATTGGGAGTCGATAGCTTCCAGGAACTGCAACTCCGCGGAATCTTGGGGTATAATCCAACGTTCATATCTGCATTTGCAGGAGAAGTTGAAAGTTATTTTATGAGGTTGAGATGCCCCAGAGGGCCCTGCTTGTAATATCGATATGGGGTTTGACATCACCAATTCTTTCTGAAACTCACAGTAATATGGATTCATGGTATTAAAAAACAAGAACAAATCAAAGGATTGTGTGAGAATAGAACGAAGATTTCAGGGTTTTTGCCGAAGGGATATATTTTCTTGATGCAGGTTTAAATTTTTTCAACGTTGGTGGGGTGGATGTATTTATAAACCTTAATAATTTGTGTACGACGAGGATTAGATCTCTTGTTGTTTTAGGGTTCATAACTATTAGATTTACTCTTATCTTATCCAAAAAAAAAAAGGTGAATTAATTTACAATGGAAAACTATTTAAGGCAAATACGATCTTGAAAATTCAAGTTGTAAAAATTAAGGCGCACACGGAAAATCCCAGGAGTTGCGGATTATCTTGCCATTATAGGAATCATTATCTAGTTCGATAACTTGTTTGCCAAAGATAAATTAAAAGGGATGTTTTGTTCTATTTTCATCTTCCCCTTCAATTAATCTTAGGACACACCACTTTTTAATTTTTTTTTTCTTTTGGATGTTTTTGGTTTTATGAATTTCAAATTTGTGGGATTTAGAATTAAAATTAGTGTTTGATACAATAAAATTGTTATCTGATCAGATTTGATACGACTAAATCATGAAGTCTTAACAAAATGAGAGGATTTTTAATGAGATTTTATGTTATATGAACAAAATAACTGCTTTTTTATTTTCAAAACTAATTAAATATCATTTCTAAAAAAAAGGTTTAATTCACACATATTTTACGTACAATGAAAAATTCATTTTGAAGAATTATGTATATTTTACACATATTTATATATTTTAAGAATTATGTATATTCTTTCTATTTTGTATGATATTAGATTATTTTTTAATACTAAAAACCTATTTATCATAATTTGATGACTTTATCTCAGTTTTATTTTAATGAACTACTTTTTCATTATTAAAAAACTCATTTAATAAAATATATATTTTTCTTATATTTATAATATTAATTAATAAGAGATATATTCAAAAATAATAATAAGTAAAACAATTTTTTTCAATATCAAGTTGTTCCTGCATAAATTTGTGGGCGCGTTAGGTATATGATTGTGCCAAATATGAAATGATATAATTCTTATTATCAGACATGGTATGTCGTGATTATCCAAAACTCGTATGATTATCCTATGAGGTGACACTGCCTCTGAAATTTAGAAACTATTTCATAATCCCAAGGAAGTGATGTGGGCTCGTTACAGCTACAAATCATATTAAGAGGGTAAATGGTGACCATACAATGGAACTGATGGTTAATGATTATTAACCAGTGCAATCTCTCACAACAGAAAGATGGCTTCTCACATTTCAAACACAATAGGGGAACTTCACGAGCAAATGATTTTTGTTCCTACAAATTACTCTCTTCAAAACTACGTTTCATATATTATATTGATTCCACTCTTTCACTATGCAGTTTTTGTTGGGACATCGTGTTCTCACACCCTAAAAAGTAGTGGAAGTTTAAAATTTTTGTTCTTGAGCGTCATGTGTTTAGAAACATTCATAGTGCGTTTAGAATTATATATTTGTGTTCTTAACTCTGGACTCCAAACTATTCTGGTGTTTAGACGGATATAGGCTTTCTTGTAAATCCCGACGAACGTCTCTTCTCCTTTGATCGCCTCATTAGGTCAACGATCAGAGAATGAATTCCTTGTTTGGATTAAACAAGTAATTCCAAAAAAAAATCACGTTGAAAATACAGCCTTCAAACTTCCAAAATCCGGAGACAGTGCCACGACGGTCGACGGAGGTGTGGCGGTGGAAGAAACCAAAGGGCCAAATATATTTTTTTTTCTTATGGTGGCTTAGAGGTTTATGTGAGGAGAAAGAGATTTGTTTTCAAGTTTTTGTGCAAAACATATTGTTAGCTATTATGAGTCCTAGTATGTATAGAGGTTGACCCCTAATCTCAGTAATAGTCTCTCTCTCACAATGACTCTTTTAATTTCATTATATTTAAACTCATGTATAATTAATATATAATTTATTATTAACTTTTAATTTATAAATCAACTCTTTGGTTAATTTAAATCTAGACTCCTCTAGAATATTTATGAGAATCTGTACATGTTAGTAGTTACCACTACTAGCATCAACATTTAATTAGTAAATTCCAAATTAACTAAATAAATGAGTTCAGACTCATTATAACCCCGATCGATGATCTGAGAGCACCGATGTACCAAGATACAAGTCTTGTTCATTTAATAAAAATCGAAAATTTCAAAAATCAAAATTTCACTTGATATATTGGACATCTGCCAGTTTTAGTGGATTCATTCATAAAAGGCGGTCTCACTCTTATTCCTTATTTAGCAATCCCATTTCTTTCATCATATGGAATCAACTCAAAAACTCCTTTATAAGCTTCTTATTTGATCTCCATCAAACTATAGTCGTCAAATTTTTATTTCAATGGGAGCACAGAATCCGAAACTTGTGTGACCCTCAATAGTTCAGGGATACAGCTAGTCGTGATTCACATCTCTATGTGATTCAAATAACATTTATTCTTATACGGGTTTGCCTTAGTTAACCCAATTCTTTTTATCAATACCTTGATCAAGAATGAGACTTAAGCATACCATTCCAATGTGCCTGGTCATGCTACAGATAAATGCTTGATCTTAAAACATTCAAGACATGAAACATAGAGTTTAAAAGATATTTTTTTGTTGATTAACCATTTTAAATTGGAATTTTAGTCTACGTGAAATAATAAAGAGGATCGTTAATTTTTTTTATTTAAAAAAAAAACAAAAATAAGAAGATCATAATGAAATAGTTTTGGATTAGCTACATTGGGCTTGACTTACTTGTTTTGAAATGTGGGCTTGGCCCAATATCGGCTCGACGATGTCGGTTTGGGCAAGGTCATGAAGTAAATAAACCGACAAGCAGCGGTTCAAAGGTTTCGTGTCTCCATATGGGTGGCACGAACTAAACAACCCCGCCACAACACAACTACCAATTATTCAGCGCGATTGAGCCAAGGGAATGGGAGTCCACGGCCTCTGGGAATTGCTGGCGCCGGTCGGCCGCCGCGTCTCCGTGGAAACACTCACCGGAAAGAAACTCGCCATCGGTACGGAAAAACCCTAACCTTAGTGACTCTATCGTAGGTATCCCCACTATTCGCTCTTACTTCTTGTATGCGTTTTTTTACTTCTTGTATGCGTTTTTTTGTTTTAGATGCGAGCATATGGATGATACAGTTTATGAAGGCGATGCGAGACGAGAAGGGGGAGATGGTTCGGAATGCTCACATTTTGGGATTTTTCCGTCGGATTTGTAAGCTACTCTTCCTCCGCACGAAGCCCGTTTTTGTGTTCGATGGTGGTACCCCAGCTCTCAAGCGCCGTACAGTCATAGCACGTCGCCGGCAGCGTGAGAATGCCCAGGCTAAGATCAGAAAGACAGCGGAGAAATTGCTGCTTAATCACGTGAGTGATTTTGATAGATAGATAATCTTTGGGAAACTTGAATTTGTAGAAAACTAACAAATAAAAAATTTATTTTTAACCGGAATCTTAAACTCTTAGCTGTGATTTTCGTCATCGCATTGACAGGTTAAGGCAATGAGGCTGAAAGAACTGGCAGCTGAGCTTGAAAATCAGGGACGGAAGAAGGATATCAAAGGAAAGAAGGCCATCACAGAGGAACCAAACATTGAGCATAACGCGCATAAAGAAAATGACGAGGTGCCCAAAAGTTGGACTCGGGAAGAGCTGGATGAAAAGTGAGATTCTTTATGGATTTTTTTTTATTCTTTTTTTATAGTTTAATTATATTCTGACTTCTGTCGTGTATCAATTAAGGTTGGCAGCCTCTCTTGCTGCTGAAGAAAAGGAGGGTTTCACTGTCGACGCACCGAGATCAGGTGCAGATGAAGAGGAAGATGGTGATGATGAAGATGAGGAGGTGATACTGGTAAGGTTATATTTTGTGATTCTACTTGAGGCCTAAAAAACAGTTGTGTGCGAATAAGAGAAGAGGAAGAGGGGAGGGGAGGGGGAGGGCATAGTAACAGACTGAGGGTAATTGTACATTTTATGTAAGGCTAGTCTCCTTTTTGTTTCTAGTTAACTATCTTCCTACATTTTTTGCAGCCGGAGATGCATGGGAAAGTTGATCCTGCTGTATTGGCGGCTTTACCTCCATCAATGCAACTTGATCTCCTTGTTCAGGTAAAATATCTCTTTGATTTTAATTTAGTGTTCTTGTTGGAACTGTTTTTCGTCCGTGTCTGACCTGCTTATCTCATTTTTGTAGATGAGAGAGAGACTGATGGCTGAGAACAGACATAAGTATCAAAAGGTGAAAAAGGTATGTTAAGAGATACACCAACTAATTTTTGTGGACAAAATCGTACATTTGGAATTCTTTGGCAAGACGATGTCCATTACTGATAGAAATGGCATAGATGCGAACATAGAGCATGGTGGTGGTTTTTTGTGGTTTAATTTTGTTTTTGTATTTATCAAGCATTGTGAGGCCAAAATGTACTTATAGGGAGCATTGTTTATTTATCCACTGTTGATAATCTGGTATTGGCTTGTTTAGGTTCCAGCAAGGTTTTCAGAACTCCAAATACAGGCATATCTTAAGACTGTGGCTTTTCGGCGTGAGATTGATGGGGTGCAAAAATCTGCTGCAGGAAGGGGAATAGGCGGCGTGCAAACTTCACGGATCGCCTCTGAAGCCAATAGAGAGTTTATTTTCTCATCGTCATTTACTGGAGACAAACAGTTAGTAAACATTTTAATTTTCGTAGATTGATGTACTTATGTTCGTATTTATTATATAATCTAATATTTAATATTTGTTGCATTGATGGACATTTTTTTCTTGTTGATACGTTTTTTTTTTCCATTTATGGTGGAGCCTAGTTGATATCCTCCTGATGCATCCTATCTTGTATGGTTGTCTGATTGAATATTCTGCTTGATTTGATCAGAGTTCTTACATCTGCTGGACAAGAGAGTAGTGGCAGTGGACAAAATCAAAAGTTGCCTGTGAATTCTTTTAACAGAGCTGTCAATGAAGTCAGGTCAATCGCTAGATCTGATGCACTGAATGGACTGACTGAGGATCAAACTGGGAATGCATTGGATCATGATGTCAACACCTATTTGGACGAGAGAGGTCGTCTTCGAGTCAGTAGAGTAAGAGCAATGGGAATTCGCATGACTCGAGATCTGCAGAGGAATTTAGATCTGATGAAGGAGATTGAGCAAGAGAAAGCAGATGCAAATCAGGAGAAGCTTAATGGAACTACCACAGCTAAAACATTGGATGATGTCCTGAGTAATGCCCTTGAGAGAATCCAGCATCATGAAGTTGAGAACCAGAACAATGATGGAACGAAGAAGAAAGATGATGAAACAGAAGATACTTCTGTAAAAATTGGAACCATGGAGATTTCTTTTGAAGATACTGGTCATAATTGTGGCCATGATGATGATGATATATTTGCTAGTCTTGTGGCAGGACACCCGTCTGTTGTCGATTTGAGCACGGATTATTCTGCCTCATTGAAACAATCCTTGGATTCTGATTCAGATTTTGAGTGGGAGGAAGGAGTCATTGAAGACAAAAGAAATATTGTTCCCAGTCACTTTAAAGCTGAAATTAAGCCATCCTTCATGGAAGAAGGCACCAGTAATGAGGTCGATGTTGAATGGGAGGAAGGATTTCAAGGTATTCAAGTGAACTCATCATCTTTTCCGGATGACATCCCTCAAACTGTTAGAAAAGGTGCTTTGGTAGAGGAAGCCGAGTTTCAGGAAGCAATTAGGAGAAGTTGAGGATCTGATGGATAATAGAACTTCGAATAATTCACGTGAAGATCAAGAACTTGAGGATATGATAGATAATAAAACTTTGAATAATTCACGTGAAGATCAAGAACAAGGAAGATCTGAGAAAATGGTTGAAGAGGACAATACTTGGAGATCTGTTCATGAAGCAAAAGGACCTCAGATTGAATGCCCAGCATGGGATGCAATCCAACCAGTTAAATCTACCCAGCTATATGATATTGCAGAGATCAATCCTAAAGAAAGCTGTCAAAATCAAAAGCTTTTGTGTCAAGACGTGGGTGTCAGTGGAGCTTTGTCTGGAGAATTTGTTGTGGCATCAGACACTGTGCTTGAAGAAAAGGATTTGTGCAGGACTGAAGAGCAGATAATTGATACTTGTAGTATGGGTGGTAATGAACATATAATGAACAAACCAGTTGATACTTCTGGTGGAGAGCTTGTGCATAATAGTGATAGTTCTTTCATGAGTTATTCCTTCAACGATCCTAATTCTGAAAATCGGCATGAAACTGATCTTGTTGATGGTCAACATGGCATGTCTCATGCGGCAGTAAATGAGCCCTTCTGCATGACTGAAAAATCGGCAGGGATTTCTGTTTGTGATTCTCTGATTGATGCAGATTGTACAAAACAATTGACCAAGGAAAATATATTTGTTGGCTTATCAATTGAAAAGAACATGTCTGAGAGGAATCTTTCCTCTATCGATGTTGTCGAGCATGAAGTTAAGAATCTTGATCTGCAGGAGGAAATGATATTTCTCCATAAAGAGCGTGAAGAACTTGGAATTGAACAACGAAAACTTGAGAGAAATTCCGAGTCAGCGACCAGCGAAATGTTTGCTGAATGCCAGGTTTTTTCCGAACTAAAGATGACGTTAATAATAGAATTTAGATATAACTTCGTGATGATAACACGTTACAATTGTTGCATTCAAAAGCAAAATTTTCTAAACTTGAGAAATCAATCTAAATACCCTAAAGATTAAATGTTTCTTTAGGACATGAGTGAACTTCGGTTGTCATGTCAAGGACTGGTGTTTGGGTACTTTGAAGCTTTGAACTCGTCTTATTCACATCCTTTAAAGCATTTACATCTTTTTAATTAGCACTTTACTGTGATATCGTGAACAGTGGGAACTTATGACTTAACTAAGCAGATGATTTGTAAATTTTAGGAGTTGCTTCAAATGTTTGGCTTACCATATATTATAGCGCCAATGGAAGCTGAAGCTCAATGTGCATTCATGGAATTTTTTAACCTTGTCGATGGGGTGGTTACTGATGACTCTGATGCATTCTTGTTTGGAGCAAGAAGCGTGTACAAGAACATCTTTGATGATCGCAAATACGTAGAGACATATCTTTTGAAGGTGAATTTTTTCCTCGAATGCTAAGTATATTGTGAACCAGCTATTTGTTTTGTAGTGCTACTTATAATTATCTGGCTTGACCTGATGATGATTGTGCAGTTATTTCTTATGTTCTATGTTTGTTATGTGCTGTACAAAATATACATGGCATTGAGATCCTACTTACCCTTTTATTGAAAAATGTAAACATTTTTACTCAGTGGTTGATCTTGGTGTTCTATTATTTTTTAGGACATCGAGAATGAGCTTGGACTAAATAGAGAAAAATTAATTAATATGGCACTCCTTCTCGGAAGTGATTACACTGAAGGTGTCAGGTAATCTCCGTCATCCAAGTCCGCAGTGCCTTGTAGATACACTCACTAGCGTCCTTTGATTAAGAACTCTTTTTGTTCAAAAATGATCTATGTCAAATTGTACTTGTTGCTTATTCATCTCTCAAAACTGTGACAGCGGCATTGGGATTGTTAATGCCATGGAAGTCGTAAATGCATTTCCTGAGAAAACTGGCCTCCATGAATTTCGGGAATGGATTGAGTCACCTGACCCTACCATTCTCAGAAATTTTGACGGACAAAGTGGGAAATCAAAAAGCAAAGGGTCAAAAGATCGTGATACACTAAAGAGTGGTTCAAGTAGTAATGCTGATGAGAGGTCTTGTGATCAAGACAACAAAATGATGAAGCAGACTTTCATGGATAAGCATGTAATATATTTTTTCTCTCATTTATCCTTTCAATGGCTACTGTGATGTTGATTCTTCTAGCTTTTATTCGCATATTCAAAATCTGTGAACTTTGATGTACAGAGAAATGTCAGCAAAAACTGGCACATTCCTTCTTCTTTTCCTAGTGATGCTGTGATTTCAGCATACACTTCTCCACAAGTAGATAAGTCCAACGAACCATTTTCATGGGGAAAGCCGGATCTGTTCGCTCTTCGCAAGTTAGTTTGTGCCCTCATTTACTGGTGTATTTCCCCCTTGAATGCTTGAAAATGTTGTCTTGATATTCTTTTCGACTTTATGCATACTTGTCTTTGTTCTAGTTTATGATATAGGAATTTTGCTCCTACTACACCATGTACTACTCACTCTCTGTAGTATAATGCAGTAATAATTTTATATGAAAAGATAACTACGATGGTTGCTGTGTTTATCTAATTAACAGAATATATAATAGATACCTGACAAGCTGATCGTCTGCAGATTGTGTTGGGAGAAGTTTGGGTGGGGCAGTTCTAAAGCGGATGAGTTGCTGCTACCAGTTTTAAATGAGTACAACAAGCATGAGGTTAATGCCTGGTCTCTGAATTTAGTAAATTTTCTTTATGTTATTGCTGTAATTGTAGTTGACATGATCTGATACATCTATTTTCATTTCAACCTTAAGAATCTTTGAGAGCTTTAAGTTTATGTGCGACCAAAATAAGATGCTTAGCTAGGATCGTTGATTTTGCCTGTCATGTGTTAATGTTATGGAGATTGTCAGAGAAGAGAGCTCAACGGTATTTGTTTGTCTTTTTTGTTCTGTAGACACAATTGCGACTGGAAGCATTTTATACATTCAACGAAAGATTTGCAAAGATTCGAAGTAAGAGGATAAAAAAAGCTGTTAAAGGAATCACAGGGAATAAATCTTCAGAGCTGATGGATGAGGAAATGCCACAACAATCGAGAGTTGGTAAGAAAAGAAAAGCTAAGCCCAGTGAATTGGGGCCCGAGGCATCAGGAACCAGGTCGAAAGAACCAGAGTGTACTGTCACTGCTAATCAAATCAGTACCAAAAAACAAACAAATGTTGTGCTGCCAAAAGGAGGAAGAAGAAAAGAAAATGCTTCACAGGTTGGATGAAAGTAACTTAGAACAATCTACAAGCATAGACAAGAGCCTTAGCATGAAGGGAAAATCAAGTGCAGGAGGAAGACAGAAAACACGAGGCAGACAGAAAGACACTGGGGAGGGTCAAGAAAAAGGAATTCCTATTTTGAAGATACTGAAATGAGCTACGCTGATGGTGGTGGTGGTGGTGGTGGTGGTGGTGTAGAGAAAAAGAGGGAGGATTGCAATTTGACAATTCAGAAGAATCACAAGAAGTACGGAGGGTAAGTTTATCTCCTTTGTTTTACATGATTTTGTTACTCTTGGTTTTTAGTAATATGTTATGTATGTATCTTTCAGTCCGGACGTCTTCATAAGGTTGTGAATTACTGTATTCCTGACGAATTTGATGACTGTGACAAGGAAAGTGAAGTTGACAAAGACACAACCAACAAGGATTCATTAATGGGACCATGTGTTGATTGGAAGGATACATATGTGGATGGGCTTGAAGACCCTGGAATTGGAGGTGAACACTCTGTAGATGAAACTAAACAAGAAAATATGACTGATAAGAGGGGCATTGCTCAAGACGATGAGTATTCCGGCAAAGACGAATCAACAAGGGGATATGAGTATATTCAATTTGGAGGGTGGATTTTGTTCAGACGAGGAAGATGACAACATCGAATTCGGTGGGCATGCAGCGAGTGCTAGTAGAGAAACAATCTCTAAAACTTTAACATGATTACTGGTTTTGATTCTGAAGAGGAAAAAAGACCAGAAACTGGTTCTTCGAATTTAAATTCAAACCGAACAGAAATCTGAGCAGAACTGATGTAACTGATACACAGATTATGAATGATAATGTTGACGATGATTCCAGTTTATCGAGTACTATGTTGATGGATTCTTTGCAGGATGCTGGGAACGACCATGAAAGTCGATCTACGAGATTTCTTCGAGCAATGCCGAACTTGAGAAGGAAAAAGAAGAAAACTTAAGAATATTCTCTTTCTTGAGTAGTTGGTGATGGATAGTTTTTGAATCCACTCTTGTCCCCCGTTTATCTCAACTGATGAAAGGCCGAATTAAAGAATGGGCCCATTTGACCTTACTGTCCAAAAAAGAGAACAAATCCTCCACGCCTGGGTGATGTTTCATCTCACAACTACAGAATAAGTGATGATATGCATGATGTTGCTTATTTGTTCTTGTTTCTGTTACGAAGAAAGCCCTACTACATCAGATGATTATCTGCATAGAAAGATCTAAAAGTGAAGCCATTGATCCTGTGCAGCATGGGGTAAAGGAAACTGAGGACATACGATAGACATGTACAGAAGAGTGTCTCTCAAGGTAATTCCCGGTACACAGCTTATTTTCCCCACATGTTTCAAATCCATGTGGTTATTGTCAATGGAATTTAGTTTTCATCTACCATTTGTAGCTCTAAGAATGTGTTTTGGTTTCATGATTCATACAATATGAATACCCATTACTGTGCCCCTTTTCAAGATTTTACTGTTCATATCTTCATTTTGATTTGAAATGGTCATCATGACGGAAACTCGGAGACTCTGAAGATTGATATGTTACTTCCTATGGTTTGTGGAGAGTCATTTCTTCATCTCTCTTTTTTAGGAGTTACTTATCATGTTTGTTGGATTATGAGATTAGAGCATTTTATTGATAATTTGGATATTATCAGATTGATCGAATTAAAATCTCTTTCAAATACATTACATAGAAAAATTCTTTTATGTTTTGATGTGAATTTATGAACTTTATATCTAAACATTGCTAAGATCCCACACTAATCCATTACAGAAGAGTTGGTGGAGCGGTTTAGCTTAAAAGAGTCGAAAATATTCTTACCTATGCTAGGGAATAAAAGGTAGGTTCTACCACTGCATTGAACTCTTTTCTTGTCCCCTTTCCCTTCCTCTCCTAATGTTTTGTATAGTTCTGAGGAGAAAATATGTTAATTAGAAATAAATATATAGTTTGTTGCGTGTTGAGGATTGAGCCACTTTAGGCCAAGAAAATGTTTGCATAGGATTAGTGTTCCGGTCAAAGAGGACATACTAAGGGTTCTTGCTGAATTTTTCAGAAGTGGAATTGTCAATGGGGTAACAAACGAGACATATATATGTCTCATACCGAAAAAAAAGGAAGCGACAAGGATAAAGGATTTCAGACCGATTAGCTTGATTACATGCTTATATAAAATCTTGGCTAAGGTCTTGACGAATAGATTGAAAAAAGTCATTAACTCAACAATCGAAGAAAATCAATGTGCTTTCATTAAGGGAAGACAAATATTGGATTGTTGTTTAGTCGCCAATGAATTAGTAGAATTTTATCGAAGAAAAAAGAAGGATGGATGGGTGTTCAAAGTGGATTTGGAGAAGGCATACGATAGTGTTGACTGGAATTTTCTTGATTGGGTATTGATGAAGAAAGGTTTTGGAATCAAGTGGAGGAAGTGGATACTGGGGTGTGTTTCGAGCGTCTCATACTCCATTTTTATTAACGGAAGGCCGAGGGGTAAAATTCAAGGGGAGAGAGGTCTTAGACAAGGGGATCCACTATCACAACTACTCTTTAATTTAGTAATAGATGTTCTGGGAAGAATGGTCGATAAAGCCAAGGTGGATGGAAGAGTTACAGGATTCGTAGTAGGTAAGACAAAAGAGCTAGATTACCCACTTACAATTTGCAGATGACACTATTTTTTGCAAGCTCAAGACAGCATTTGCTGGAAATTTTAGACCTACTGGAAAATTTTGCAAACTATCGGGTCTAAAGATAAATATGGAAAAAAGTATGGTTGTGGGTTTGCTCATCGATGAAAAGGAAACAGATGAATAGGTTAACATCATTGGGTGTAAGAAAGGTACCTTCCCAATTAAATATTTAAGACTGCCATTGGGAGGTAATCCTTTGAAGATGGAATTCTGGGATCCAGTTATGTCGAATATGAAAAGAAGACTAGCAAACTGGAAAAAATCTTTTTTATCTAGGGGGGGGACTTACACTGATTAAGGCTGTTTTGAGTGCATTGCCTTCTTACTTTATGTCCATTTTCAGAGTTCCGAATAAGGTGGGAATTATTATGGAAAGATTGATGAAAAACTTCTTGTGGGATGGACCGGACGGTGAGAAGCATTGTCACTGTGATTGGTTGGGATCAAGTGTGCAAACCGATGGTTAGTGGGGGCTTGGGAGTGGGAAATATTCGAATCAGAAACATAGTCCTTCTCGGTAAATGGTGGTGGAGAGGTTCAGTGGATAGGGTGATTATGTGGAAGAAAGTTATTACTAGCATTTATGGAACACATGAAAACGAATGGGATTTGGGGCTAGCTGAGATCTCTACTTTCAAAAGTCCATGGAAAGGTATTTCTAAATCGTTCCCGGCTTTCATTCGATTGGTTAGGGGGGTGATTAAGGATGGGAATTTTATACGGTTTTGGGAGGATGAGTGGGTGGGAGGGGTACCTCTTTCTATTCGATTTCCTTCATTGTTTGCCATTTCGAGTCTCACTAACAAACCCGTTTCATTTTTCGTTGATAATGTCACTAGGGATGGGATGAGCGATCAGCAGTGGGATCTACGATTTAGAAGGAATTTGTATGAAGAAGAAGAGATTGAGTTCAGCGAGTTACTTGGTCTCTTACAAAATGTACGTTTGGAAACGGGGGTAGACGATTATAGAATTTGGTTGGGGGACTCCTCGGGGAGATTTTCGGTAAAATCTTTTTATGACTCTTTCTTCAATTCGACTATTCTTTGTCCTTTCTCTTACTATTTGAATATCTGGAAAATACCTGTGCCGCCAAGGGTGCGAGTATTCTCGTGGATTGTGGCGTTGGAGAAAGTACAGACTAGTGATGTGCTACAAAGAAGATGGTCATCTTGCGCCTTAAGACCTCACTGGTGTTGCCTGTGTCATAGCAATGAAGAGAATCAAGATCATTTGCTCATTCACTGTGCTTTCAGTTCACATATTTGGGTCAAGGCTTTCACGGTATTACAAATGGTGTGGGTCATGCCGGATAAGTCTAAAGAGATGTTTAAAGTAGAACCAAGCCTACATAAAGGAAGGAAAAATGTGAGATTCTGGTTATCATTGTCCATTGCATTTTTTGGTCGATTTGGATGGAAAGAAATCAAAGGATATTCGAAGATAAGGAGGACACGGTTGAAGAATTATGGGATAAAATCAAATTCAGAGTGGCAAGTTGGTCGATTTTACAGAAAGATTACAAACACCTACAGTGTCTCGGAGCTATACAGGGATTGGAAATTCGTTTTCGATTAAATTGTACCGCTCTTAGTTTCAATTTTTGTTGCTAAGTTCAGTTTCGTTTAGCGGATGTCTTATCCGCATATTGTAGTGTAAACTTTTAATCATTAATATAATATGTTTATTATCAAAAAAAAAAATAATGTCTTATGAATTTAATACCTTATCTAGATTGAAAAACACTATTTCATTGGGTTATAGAAAACTTCCCAATGAGTGATACTGAGTGATACATTGAAAATTCTAGAGCAGTTGGCAGGCTCTTATACTTGCAACATAATTGTCTCTTTTGTTGAGATTTTTAAGATAAGCTACAATTGGAATCAGTACGAGTCTCTTTTGATCTTTCTTTTTACTGTTTCTTTGATTTCACACTTTCACTGGACTTTTTTGCCTCTCAATGTGTTTGAGATGGTAAATGATTTGACAATGTGTTCTTGCTTTTCACAATCTTGAAGGTACTACTCATAATGAAAAACTCTGGTATTAAACATTTATAGCCTTCTTTTTTCCATGGATAATCTCTTTACTATAGATGATTGGTGTGGTAATGTAATGTCTATTGGAAGAACAACTTGGGCTTGTCACCTTAATCGCACCAAATTTGTGTGTTTGATATTACTTCCACGTGCAAGTATTGAAATCGAGTTTAATATGTGTGATTGACATCATTTCTATACGCAAGTATTGAAATTGAGTTCAATATGCATTGAAGACTCACAGAATTGGGAAATAGTAAAAGAATTTTAGATATGGAAATATATGTTTTTGGGATTGCCCCATTCGTAATTTAGTATAGAGAATTCTGTCTTCCATCTGACTGGTACTATTGTGCAGTTGAACACTATCTGCATTGCTTGTTTATCTTTTTATTTTTGTTTTTAATTTGTATGAATATTATGTACATGACTAAGGAACGTGGTCTATTATTTGGTTCTGTGCATCGACACACAGCTCGGCTAGTTATTGCTCTACATCCTTGTTTCTTTTTTCAGGTAATTGATGGACTAACACACAACAGACTGTCAATATCTTATGATCTTCAATACACTTGGCCGTTATTTATCATTGCCGTATAGCAGTATGTTGCCATATTGCATAGAAGGAACTGAAGGAAAAATATTACTTTGTCAAATAATGTAAGTGTGAATTTCTCTGGTTTTGAACACCATCCGCCTTGAATACGAAAATCTGGCGTTTGTGACAATGAGAGTAGTAGGGCAATTTTGTTCCGAGCTACCAGCTTGAACAGGCGTGCACCTTCTTCTCATCATTGTTAGTTGTGGCCACTATCTCCAAGCCAAGAGTTTGATAGAACATCCTGAAAAATGCAAAGAAACTCTTGAAAACTTGATATGTGAAAACTTGATATGTTAGTGGTTAGTGAACTTGTATTGATGTGCTCTTGGTAAAGAGGGCGCAAAAGTTGTAGATGTTTATAAATTAAATGCAGTGAATGCATAGTTTTTAAATTTATTTTGTGCTTCATCATGTAACTAATTGAAATGGCACATTATATATAATCAAATATTATGAGAATATGTTTTTCCCGTTTTCCTTTTTTTATCTCATATTTTCTCGAGTATGGTAAAACAAAATTGAAGTTGTTATATTTATTAATTCTTTAAATTTGTTATAACCATATTAAAATTTACCTGATCATCATTAAAAAAATATCTGATCATAAATTTCATAATCAATGTCGGTCGATATTTCATATTATATATATATATATATATATATATATATATATATATATATATATATATATATCATCTATTTGTTTCGGTCAACCTACGATAAGAATTATATTTGGATTCTAATTTCTTGTCCTAACAAAGAGGAGAATACTTCACTTATTTTTAACGTCCAAATCATGATATGAAAAAGGTCGCTAAAGCATAAATAGTCTTTAAAAGATGAGAAACCAAGCTATAAATGTCCAATGTGTGATACGTTCGAAGCAAGATCTTATTATTGTACAGTCTCTCCTTATATAATTATTATTGTTGGGTGCAATAATTGTCCTTGCTTGGTAGAGCAATCAAACCATGGTGCTTGTGCTGCTATGCGGTTTAAAAGATTTGAGTTGCACCATTACTACTAGTTATAGCTTTTGGTAAAGCGGTAAGCACTCGGTCCTACAATTGGTATCAGAGCCAAGGTCATGGGTTCGATTTTCATTGATTGCAAGGAGTGCAATTATTGAGAGGGAGATTGTTGGGTGCAATAATTGTCCTTGCTTGGTAGAGCGATCGAACCATGGTGCTTGTGCTGCTGTGCGGTTTAAAAGATTTGAGTTGCACCATTACTACTAGTTATAGTTTTTGGTAAAGCGGTAAGCACTCGGTCCTACAATTATATATATCATATCATTTCTCATAAAAATTCTTGTACAGTTAACAGAACTATGTGTTTTTTGAACAGTAAAAAAGAAAAGCAATCAAACAAAAAAAGGAGTCCGGTCTTTCTCAGTATCCATATATAAATATGGTAAGAGCTCATTCCATTTACTGGAATAATAAATTTCGGAAGAATACCATGAGAGTGTATTCGTTGCAGAGATTTTCCAACTTTTTTTTTAATAACAGATTTTTGTAGAGTTGATAGATTTCTACTGACTTTTGCAGAATCTCACGGATTTCTAAAAATTTTCACATAGTCTTGTAGATCTATTACGCACAACTTTTATTGAAAATTGTATACTTTTTCATAGAATCCTAATGTTTTTGTGATTTATTATTGTGATTTTTTTAAAATTTATTTAAAATAACAATTGAAAGTGACTAACTTTTACTTATTTCAAATATTTTTGTCTCCCAATATAATATTTTTACATATTGTTTTACAAAAATCAATAAATAAGTCAGTATTAAATTTATTGTAATTAAACTTCAATTATTCAAGTCAATTCAACATGTTTATTTAAATAATTGATATTTTTTAAAAAAAAAACATAATAATAATTTTCAATATTAATAAATAATTAAACTTAAAATAATTTCATTTATTTTAAATTTTTTTTATATAAAATATATATCAATTTTCTTTTGACAATATGTCAAAAAAAAAAACAAGACAATTATTTTTATTTAAAAATAAATAATAAGTATGTTAATATATTAGTAATTAGAGTTAATTTATAAAATTTAATATATTTAATTTATTATAATTATTCTTTTATATATAATATATATATATATATATATATATATATATATATATATATATATATATAATATAATGTACAAGAATTTTGAGTTATAATTAAAATCAAGATATAGATTAATTAAAATTAAAAAAAAAATTAAACATCAAATATTATATAATAGTTAATAAAAAATTAAATTTTACTAATTCAAAAATTATTATTTTCAATTTATAGGTCAGTAAAATATTATAATTTTTTTGTTATGTAGAATAATATTTTTTTTAAAATTTTTTAATAAATATAATTTTAAATTTTATGAAGTTTTGTGATTGGAACTCTGAAAATAAAATTAACGATATTAATAATTTTGATTTAAAACTATTATTAGTACTAAAAAATATGTTTAAAAAATACAAATAAAAGAAAAAAAAAATTGGAAGAAAAAAAATGAAAATTTTAGTGTGTGTATTGAGTGTATGATTTTGGGATATTTCCAAATTAAATGTACATTCAAATCTTTAGGTATTTCATTGTGGTATCTTAGGCTTTAATTCTTGTACTTAATAGAATTTTATGGATTTATTAAAAGTCTATTGACATTTTGAATATTTATAGACATTTGTAGATTTTTTAAAAATAAAGTTTGAATATCACATTACTTTTCAAAAATCTACAAAAGTTTACTAAACTTTTATAAAGTTATTAAAAGTCTATTAAATACACCCTCCTTATATTAGAATAAATTTATAATCATCTGAATTCCTTTTTTTTTTCGAAATACAAACAGTGGAATCACTCAAATATTTGATTGATTGAAAGAGTATAATTTATATCATAAATTACTCCATTTGACTTCAACGAAATTATGAATATATATACGTCTATACTTCTATACTATTTTATTAAGTTTGAGACACTTAGAATAACTAACTTTGATGTTATTGTCTGTTTTAATAATTATATATATTAATAAAATGTCAAACACGTAACGTGTGTGTCGGTGCAATAGTATATATAAAAAATTTGCTGGGCTTTGAAGCATCTGGAGAAATTTTGTTGATGTACAAGGTTGAATGTACACTTTTGATGCCTTGAACAAAGGCGGAACAAAATTATCTCATCTTTTTAGTATGAGTCATTTTTTAACTATTAAAATACAAAAATTCATGTAAGACGATCTTACGAGTAAATTTTGTGAGACATATATTTTATTTGAGTCATCTTTGAAAAATATTATTTTTTATTGCAAATATGAACAAAAATGACACGTCTCATGAGTAAAGATCCGTGAGACAATCTCACACTAGACATACTCTAGTAAAATACTCATTTTATAGCTAATATAATATTTAAAGATTATTTAGTGAACTCATGAGCTGTATTAAGCAATTTATAACATATATTTAAAGCCCTAAATATAATTTGGAATGCTTAGTGAAAAGATTTTAAAAATTATCTCATAATGTTTAAAAAAACCTGAGAAAATCTTATAAGATCTTTAACATCATGTAATTAAGTTTTATTAGCTCCATTTTCTTCATTTTTTTTCATTTAATTTGCATTTTTTAGGTATTTGATTTAGGAAGAAGCAACAATTTTTTGGCATAGCAATATGTTCAAATGCATATAATTCTTAAAAGATACTTGGAATCCATTTGGTTCAAGTCTACTTTCAGATCATAACTTACCATTTGGTGAGAAAAATAAAATATTAATTGATTATATATTTTTATTTGGCTCAAGTTTTATAAAACATAAAAAAGTTTTATAAAATGTTAGTAATAAATAATTATGTTATATTTTAATTTAAAACAATATTAATTCTTGTTCCCAATTTAACTTTTAAATTAATAGTTTTTATTTGACATTAATTTCAAATGAAAAACATAAAATCATTTTTTTTACAAATATCAAATGATTTAAATCATTATTAAACAATAAATTTATTGTGAAGTTTATTTTTTAAAAAACAAATTTATGTGAAGAACAACTCGATTCTTGATTTCTTCACTCCCTTCTTTGCCTATCGGATTGGGCCACTTTACCTTAAGTAAATTTTAATTTTAAATATTAGTCTTTTAAAATTCAAAATTTGATAAATAACATTCACTTAAAAAAAGAGAGAAAGGAAATGAGTTCTTGTTCTCTTCATTCTTCGCATCTTTCTCACAACGATTCTTCTTTTCTTCATCTTCACTCATTAGTCTTCTCTTCAATATTTTTTCTTCTTCTACATTAAGCAAGAGAATATTGTAGTCATTTGTCTTCCTAAAAAAGTTTCAATTTTTCTCAACATTGTCAAAGATTTTAAATCAGGTGTAAGTTCTAAGGTCATCTCAATTTTTTTTATCGATTTATCGGTTTTTATTACAATGTATATATTGTAAATATAATTTTTCATATATTTCATTCTTAATTTTCGGTCACCCAAACATTATGGGTTCAGTCGCCTAATTCTGTTTTCAGTCGCTCAATTCTGTTTTCAGTCGCCCACTTTGATATGTTATGTCATCCGTTTATATGTTAAATCATTTAATTTTTATGACATCTTTATTGCTTATTTTGTACTTTTACTAAAAAATATTGTTTTTTGAAAGTGGATGGTTGGATGTATTTTTTTTAATGTAATTGAACATTAATGATTTAGTATGAATGCATCGAAGATATTTTGTACTGTTCAATGTATAAAAGTAATCAAATTAATATTTTGTGGATTATTTACTATATTATAATATATTATAATCGTGTGAGTATAAAATATAAAAGTGGCGTAAAATAATTCAAAGAGCGACTGACAGAGACTGAGTGATATATGATTCTTATAATAGAAAATACGAGCAACTTCACGTTTGAGGTCTATTTACTATATTTTAGTATAGTATAATGGAATGATATTGTAAAAAATAAAAATAATGTCATAATACAAAGAGTGACTGAGTGAGATATGAGTGATCTAATAGAACCATTTGATGTACTAGAAAATATTGTTTTTACCTTAATTCATACTATTTTTCATTTTATAATCTCTTATCCATAAAAATATATCATAATATATTAAGTAACATATAAAACATGAACTTGGTCACTATTTTTTCATATATAACTCATTCGTCATTCGGTCGCTCCCAGTCGCCCTCAGTCATTTTTGCCTTATTTCACGATATGTTTAATTTCGTAATTTCTTATATATGAAAACATACCATAATATAGTAAATAAGATATAAAACACGAATTTGCTCACTTTGTTTTTACCATATCACTCAATCGTCATTCGGTCGCCCTCAATATCTTTTTAGCTTATTTCACACTATTTTTCATTTTATAATCTCTTATCTATAAATATATGTCATAATATATTAAGTAGGATATAAAACATGAACTTGCTCACTATTTTTTACTATATAACTCAGTCGTTTTTGCCTTATTTCACACTATGTTTAATTTCGTAATTTGTTATCAATGAAAACGTACCATAATATAGTAAATATGATATAAAACATGAATTATCCTACTTTATTTTTACCATATCACTCAATCATCATTCGATCGCCCTCAATCGTTTTTTAGCTTATTTCACACTATTTTTCATCTTATAATCTCTCATCCATAAAAAAATATATCATAATATATTAAGTAGCATATAAAACATGAACTTGCTCACTATTTTTTACTATATAACTCAGTCATTTTTGTCTTATTTTATACTATGTTTAATTTCATAATTTCTTATACATGAAAAAATACCATAATATAGTAAATAGGATATAAAACACGAATTTACTCACTTTGTTTTTACCATATCACTCAATCGTTATTCGGCCGCCCTCAATCGCTTTTTAGCTTATTTCACATTATTTTTCATTTTATAATCTCTTATCCATAAAAATATATTATAATATATTAAGTAGGATATAAAACATGAACTTGCTCAATATTTTTTACTATATAAGTCAGTAGTCATTCGGTCGCTCTCAGTCGCCATTAGGTCGGCCTCAGTCATTTTTGCCTTATTTCACACTATGTTTAATTTCGTAATTTTCTTATCCATGAAATCATAATATAGTAAATGTGATATAAAATACGAATTTGATCACTTTATTTTTACCATATTACTCAATCGTCATTCGGTCGCCCTCAATCGCTATTTAGCTTATTTCACGCAATTTTTCATCTTATAATCTCTTATCCATAAAAATATATCATAATATATTAAGTAGCATATAAAATATGAACTTACTCACTATTTTTTACTATATAACTCAATTTCCATTCGGTCGCTCCCAGTCGCCATTCGGTCGCCTCAGTCATTTTTGTCTTATTACACAATATGTTTAATTTCGTAATTTTCTTATCAATGAAAACGTATCATAATATAGTAAATAGGATATAAAATACGAATTTGTTCACTTTGTTTTTATCATATCA